>NC_134540.1:88053738-88678738 GCF_050624435.1 Tenrec ecaudatus | reverse complement strand
TACAGAAAGCCTCAGAAATAAAATAACTCAAGAGTGCGCTTTAATGATAGTGGAAAGATAGCTTTAGCTACTGAAACAGCTAGACTGTGTTTAAAGAGAAGAGCATATACTTTGAGATCTTTGCCTAGACAGAGCCAGTATATGAAGGTATCAAGGGCTGAACCGGTAACAGTCGGAGATACAGTATCTACCACACTGCAAGTCTCAGCAGAGTAAGAGCTTAGCGGCCCAGTGAGCACTGCCCTGCTTCAACTTTGGGAGCAGGGATGAGATTGCACAACTGCGTTCAATCCTGCTGGCCTCGCTGGGGATATGGCAGTACTTTGCAATTGATTAAAGAGATTTTTTTATTAAAGAGATTTATCTTTGTGTTTCTAAAGAAAAATACTGAGAAACTGAAGTGTATCATATCAAGAAAAAAAGTAGGTTAGTGAAATGCTGACAAACTAAGACAACGTTCTTATAGGAAAAATTAGTAAACTGTTAGCATGCAGGCAATCCACATTTGAGACCATAAATCCATTTTAAAAAGCAAACAAAGGCAATAAAAACTAACAATGGCTGGAGCTGCAGTTAATCTTTAGAATTCCGTTTATGCCTTGGCAGTTGACTCTGTATTTGGTGAACACAGGTTTCTGAAAGGTTTTTGGCTTCAATTCAGGCAAGAGCAAAACAAGGCTGGAAATGTACAGTATTGTGAGACTCTCAGATTCATGCCAAAGACTGCGACTCTCCACTCATTTGTTTTAAAGGGTGTGCATCTGATTATAAGTATCTTTCATCTGCTTTTTAAATCTTTTAACTGAATAGGATAGGTCTAAAAATGGAAAGGAAATGCAGTACTAATGTGTATTGATATTTAAAGAATGTTGATTTTCCATAGCTGGTTTACCCGGGGACTACATTACACATTATTTGCAAGGTGTTTTTAAGTCCTATTTAGACCAGTTGTTGATCACTTTATTACTGTTTAATAAGCCATTAAGGAAACCACATAACTGCTGCAATATAATTATTTATTAAACCTTTTACAGTGAAATGAGTACTTAGGAAGAGCGAACTGTCTCGGTTTTATCTGAACCAGTAATTATAATGTATTTACCATGTGTTTTTTTATGTCACTGAGGCATGGTAAATTGTATGTATGGTGATTTCACATTTTATCCATAAGAGTGGTTATTTTATAAATGTGCTAAATTTAATTAGAATATATATAGCCAAGAAAACCCAACAACCAACACAGAGCCCCACCCACTTGGCCCTTTGTTTCTTTGCCTTGGTTCCAGTCCCTTTACTCCAGAATAGATTCAGAGCTTTGCACACGAGTCAGCATTGGGTGGCAGGTTCAAGACAAACAAAGACTTGTTCCAGGAAGTTGCTGGTGAGAAAAACCTACCCACCTGCTGCCTTAAGAGCCAAGAGTCCAGGTGAATCGGTATCGCTGTGGTGCTTGCGTGTGTGCCAACGTGTACGGGTGCAACTGCTGCCTGAGAGCTCTTGCCACTTCCAGGGTTCTCCATGGGCACCCTGAAGCGGCCATTTCTAGGGCTCTCCATATGAGTAGATTGGTCTAGCTAAGCAATCACGTGTGCATTTCAGGATGGGGGTGGTGGAAATGGAGCCCCCCAGGCGGTGCAAACAGGGAGAGCACTTGACTCCAATCCCAAAGGTGGGAAGTTGGAACTCACCCAGAGGCCCTGGGAAGCAAGGCCTGGTGCTCTACTGCTGAGAAGTCTCGTCTGTGACACGCCTCTGCTCTGCACAGATGGGATTGCCATGAGCCAGAGTCAGGCCGACAGCAGCGGGTGGGGTTTGATTGTGGTGCTGTGAATGAACAGTCTAACTGAGGAAAGGGAGAAAGAAAAAATGACAGCGATAGGCAGAAGCAAGATGGAGAAGACGGGCCTGATCCGAGAGCGCAGCTAGCGCCATGAGCCTCCCCAACAAGGCCCTGAGCAAGATACCCCAGAGGAGCTGCGGCAGCCAGAGGAGGAGTTTAGCACGGCCCTCCCCGTGCTCCCGCAGTCCTTCAGCAGCAGCACCGCAGTGCTTATCAACGGTGGCAACAACAAGAAGCTTCTGGGCCGTGTGAAGACCTTCCACAGGCACTGCAATATGGTGCTGGAGAACACGAGGAAGATGTGGACCGAGGGCCCCAAGCGCGACAAGGGCAAGAAGTCCACAAGACCCGCTACATCTCCAAGATGCTCCTGCGAGGCGACTCCGTCCATCGTCTGGGTGCTGCGAACCCGCTCATCGCTGGCAAGTAGGGCCACACCGCCATGCTGGGAAGCCCTGCCCTGCATTTATTTAGAACAATAAATGCTCAGTGGGATTGCTAAAATAAATTTTTTAATAAATAAAAAATTAGAGGAACCTCCAAAAGTCCATGCAAAGACTAACGTTTTCCAATAGTTTTATTGGCACATAATTTACATGCCCTATAATTCAATAGTTCAATCACATCAAAGAGAATTGTACAATTGTACCATTACCATATCGATGTTAGCGCATTCCACCCCTCCCTGCCCCATGGTTAAATCGCCTTAACATGACTTATACAATCACAACCTGTCCTAGAGCTCCCTTCCCCCATCCTGCCTTCATTATTTACCCCCGAAATCCCCTTTCCCTTCCTCTCACTCCCCACCCCTGTAGCCTCTATATTCCCCTTGTATCAGTTATTACCACTATGCATCCACTCCTGTGCTTCACAAACTGGGAAACCCAACAGGAACAATAAATAACAAAATCTAAGTAAGGTGGTAAGGATAAAAT
This sequence comes from Tenrec ecaudatus, assembly GCF_050624435.1. Taxonomy (NCBI): domain Eukaryota; kingdom Metazoa; phylum Chordata; class Mammalia; order Afrosoricida; family Tenrecidae; genus Tenrec; species Tenrec ecaudatus. Next base: position 88,675,960 of record NC_134540.1, on the reverse strand, counting down.
GATAGTAAAATAAAGACAAAATGTAAATAATGGGTAAGAAGGGAAAGACTCCCATCAACTTCCAAAAAGCCAGGGAAGAAATGTCTGTCATGGGACAAGTAAGAGACACCTGCGCCCAGAACCAATGCAGGTCGGGTCTAAGGGAGGGCCACTGGCCAAGTATCGAGTGCGACCCTGCACAATCCAGATTACAATGGACAGAGAGCAATTTTAGTATATCTAGAGATAGAAGGATCCAAGGCATTGTTAAAAACGACTATATAAACACAGGTGATGACCCCTCATACATGTTACATAGTTAGGAGAGTACAGAGAAACCTAAGTGTGGATCTCAGCTCGGCTGTTCCCTACCTCTGTGCTCTTGGACAAGTTATTTCATCTCTGGTCTCCTTCACGGGATTATTGTGAGGATGAAATAAAGGAATCCATGGTGAGAACTCAGCATTATGCCTCGTAGTCAATAGCATTCATGATTGTCACTGTCTTTGGAAAATCTTAATTTTTCATTTATAGCTACTGTACTACAAACATCTGGTTAAGGGGAAGGATGTGGGGTTGAGCTGGCATCTCTGGTCAGCCCACTAACTACTAGTCCCTTGCTGTCATCTCTGTGTGGCTTGGTCACAAATGCCATAGGGCACAAACCTGAAGGTGGTGAATTCATTGTATGTGGTTTCAAAATGCCTTACTCGTGATGTCAGGCCGGAGCAGAGGACGAGGACTAGGACCTAGCGCATCATTGCCCAAGGAATATCATGTTTGGTCCTCTTTAACAAAATGCATTAACAGGCACAAGTATTCGTCCATACATGATTTCCCCAACTGTCTCATACATTTCTCTTTTTCCCCCAAGGTGTTTCTTCAAATCAAAATCCAGAACCTCTTTAGATTGTGTATTTCTTGTTGTACTCTTAAGTCTTTTGTGGTTTACCACAATCCTTCCTACCTGTTTACTCTTTCACCAGTGACTTGTTGGTGAAAATCATCTCTCTTGAAAAAAAATTCCCTTATTTTAGATTTTGCTGACTTGTAGTGGATATATTTTTCTGGCCCTGAATTTTCTGTAATTAGTCATTTTTTTCAAGTGATGCTGTCAAGTAGGGCTTTCTGCAGTGATGGAAGTGTTCAGTATCAGCAATATCAAATATGGTAAATGCTTTTAGGAGCATCAGCGTGAAGCTGATTCCTATGGGATAAAGGTTAAGGATGTCCCAAATTTTCCGAAATGCTGTACCACTCCATCACCTCTAACACCAACTATACTACTCCACACAGTACTCACCCTCCACCCTTGAGTTCAGTATGCTGGAACATCTCACAAAACACACAGTTGTGTAGGCTGGCGAGTCCCAGATCCATGGAGCAGGTATTATCCTGAAGGCTTCTTCTGACATATGTGGTTGTAAGAGCTGATGAACTTAAATCAGCAGGTCAGGTACAAGGTTGCTGACTCACAAGGTGGCATATCAGGTCAGATGATAGGCTGCTGGTTCAAGTTCTAAAAAGTGGGGAAGTAGGAGGGTTCGAATGACGATGAGCTGGCTGCAGATTCCAGAGAAAGAGAGAGAACTTTGCCAGAGCATTCGTATAGAGACCATATTCTTTTAAAACAAACAAAGCCTGCCGTTATTTAAGCAAGGTCATTCAAGGGCATAAAGGGTGATGGGGATAAAGGTGGTGATCTGAGTCATACCCCCCCTAGTAAGGTAGTGACTTAAGCGCTATCTCATCCTAACCCTGTCTCAGGAACATAACAGACTCCCAATGGGACCAAAACAGGCAAAGAGATCACAAAATGAGGGTGACTACCTGATTATAGAACTGCCAAATTGCATAATTAAATAACCACAAAAGCACTGAAAATCATAGCTCATTCAAGGTAAAACATAACTTTGGCCATCACAGTTTCCATATACACCTTATTTGCATTGTAGCCAACTGTCCAATCCCCTTGGTGGCTCACAAGTATGCATAGTGCCACCCAGTCAGTGCATGGACATCACAAAGAAGCAAGGTCTCAAAACTCTCAAACTCACTGCTGACGAGTCATTCCCAACTCATAGAGAGAAGCCCGGGTGGTGTCGGGGCTGCACTGGGGCTGCAGTTCGAAACCACCAGCCATTCTGTGGCAAAGAGACAAGGCTTTTTCCGCCTGCAGAGACTTTAAGACTTGGAAACCCATAGGGGCGGTTAATCCTACCCCATCCTGCAGAGTCACTATGAGAAGACTCTGCATCAGTGGTGCGCAACCTTCCTAATGCCATGACCCTTTAATACACTTCCTCATGTTGTAGTGACCATCCCCCCAAGCATAAAATTATGATTTTTTGCTACTTCATCACTGTTATTTTGCTACTGTTATGGATCAGGAAACCCCTGTGAAAGGGTCGTTCAACACCCCCAAAGGGGTCGTGACCCACAAGTTGAGAACTGCTGCTCTAGGTAGAATGACCATATTAAGTAATTGAAAGATGTAGGAAATCAAGACTTGCTTCCCAAGTGCCTTTGGGTGGGTTCAAACTGCCAACTTTGGGGATTGTAGTCAAGTGTGTTAACTGTTTGCACCACTCAGAGATTCCATTTACAGCACCCAGATTATGAAATGCCTACTTGATTGTTTAGCTAGACCAATCTTCATAGATGCTCACTTCAAGGTACCCACTGGGAACCCTGGGAGTGCCAAGAGCTTTCACTTCACCCAGTAGATACCCTCATACGTACTCGCACACACACCAGCCCCACCTGAATACCGACTCACCTGTGCGCTGAGCTCTTAAGGCAGCAGGTTTGTAGATTTTTCTCCCCAGTACTACTAAGCACTTGAAATGAGCAACTAAACTTATAGGTTGTTATTAAGTTTTTAATGATTTAATATAACTATTTTAGAACAATGTAGTTCTAGATAACTGGTTAGGTTCATGTTTGATTTCTCATTTCTTTCTTTTGATCTGAAAAAAAAACATTTTGATGGAATATTTCCTTGAATAGAGCTAGGTCTGCCACAGATGTTATTTTTGTTGCTGCTGCTGTTGTTCGTACCACTCACTCCTCGGGAACCCATGTACAACAGAAGAGAACGCAGCCTGCTCCGGTGCCACTCTCACAGGTGCTCCTGTGCTTGAGCCCATGGTTGCAGCCACTGTGTTCATGCATCTTATTTAGGGTCTTCCTTGTTCGCGCTGCCCCTCTACTATGCAAGCATGACGTCCTTCTCCAGGAACTGGTCTCTCTTGACAATAAGTCCAACATATGTAAGATGAAGTCTCACCATCCTTGACTATAAGGAGCATTCTGGCTATGCTTCTTCCAAAACAGATTTGTTTGTTCTTTGGGCAGTGCATTGTTTTCTCAGGATTCGTCCCCAGCACCATAATTCAAAAGCATCAATTCTTTGGTCTTCCTTATTCAATGTCCAACTTTCACATGCAGATGAGGTGACCACCAGTTAGGCCACTCATGAGGCTACTGATGATGTCACTAAGAGTTAACTTCATAGAGCACAACAATTTGAGAGGCACAGTAGTTCATCCTTTGTGTGGATTATATCAGTTAAGACCCACAGCACCGCTGTCAGGAATGTATAATTATCTCTAGACAGATGAGAGGTGAGTAGTCCCATCAGGCCACACAGACAGCAAGGTGGCATTAGAACCCAGGTCACCTGACTCAAAATTCCACATGACGTCAGAATGCCTGGTGTGAATATGGCCCCAAAATAAAGCCATTCCCTTCTTGTCATATCCTTATTATGAATCAGTTTCCTCATGGACCTTAAATTCTAGAAGGTACAGAGTTCTTAAAATACCTCTTCGATCTTTCTCAGTGCATTCACCCATTTTTCCCTGCCTGCTGCTGGCCAAATTCTGAAAGATGTTAATATTGATTCCATTGTTATCAGCTATCAGTTCTGAATAAAAGAAAAGCAACTCCTCAAGGTTTTGTGTTGTTGTTGTTTTTAATCGGCAAAAAAAATGGATTGGTTTTATTTTATAGTCATTTTACGCAGTATAAAATGACTGGATGTAGAATAACACAGGGGAAAAATTAGCTAGTGCTGGGAGCCATGGCTGATAGAATGTTGGCACCGGTCCACTGCTGTTGGGTAACGTGCTGTTTGGCAATCTTAGCCGAACAATGTGCAGAGCACTGGCAAACAGGCAGGAAGTTGGGGGGAGGGGTGTCATGTGAGAGCTCACAAGCTTCTCTTTGGTGACTTGGCATTTGGTGCAAAATGGCTCGACATCCTCTTTCATCTCTCACTTGTGTCTGTTCAGAAAGGCAAAATAGGCCACGGTTTCCATGGGATACAAATGCAGTGGTGATGTCGAACGCTGCAAAGAGAATGGGCTTTGAAGTCCCTCCGGGTTCAAATTTCAGTTCTATCATGGTCTCCCTGTGTGGCCTTAAGCAAGCTGGTCCTCACTTCTGTGCCTCTGGTTTCTCATCTGTGAAGAGGCAAGAAGGCCCAACTTCGTAATGTTTGTAAAGACAGGCATTCCCCTATGGATGCTATCTGGAGATGATGGAGAGCGATTTGAGTAATTCAGGGGAGAAAGAATGTTGCCGATGCAGACACAAAGGTCCTGTCCTTAAGTAACTAGCTCAACTGCCTTCATCAAAGAAAAGTCCCCACCCTCATAGGACAACAGGGATCCATGGCTCAGCAGTGACACTAAATCAGAGTCATTTTCACCTGTACCATGGGAAGGTGAGGTCAGTAGAGTTGATGTTGGACCGAACAACCAGCAGTCACCTTTCTGTGGTAGAAGGAGCAGGCCAAGGTGGTCAACAGAGAAGACATCTCTGGACTGGGACAGGAATTGGACCTGTAAAAGCAGAATGTGTAGAAGAAATCTCAATTCCCTAGTCCTCTTACCTCCTGCCTACCTGTCAGTCACAGTCCTCACCAACCCTGCTGCTCCAGATATGAACTCTGAAACCCACCAGCTCAGCCCTCCCCAATTCTTTTTTTTTTTTAACATTTCATTAGGACCTCTTACAGATATTATTCCAATCCATAGTTCCATTAGGTCAAGCATAACTGTATAATTACTATCATCATCCTTTCCAATACATTTTCTTTCTTCTTGAAATCTTTGATATCAACTCCTCTCTATACCACTACTACCCTCACGGACACTTATTATATTATACATTATTATTATTGCTGTTTTGCCATATCTTACACCATCCAATGTATCCATTCGCCTACAATTCTGTTGTTCATTCCCCTCAAGTGGGGCTATACATTCATCATTGCTATCAGTTTCCCCTTCTGTCATCCCTCCCCTTTCCTGTCTCCTCAGGAAATCATTACTCCCATTACTATTTGTGAGGGATTTAGATATCTTGAATTTTGTGCATCGAAAGAGCTTGATTGTACAAGTGTACATACACAGGTCTAGCAAGATTAATGAGGCAAAACTAAGACCATAATAGTGGGGGAGGAAATCTTAAAGACCAAGAGGATAGTTATGTGTTTCACCAGTACTGTACTGCACCCTGACTGTATCATGCCTTCCATGTGGTCCTTCTGTGAGGGACTGTCCAGGTAGGCTGCCCAGTTCTTCACAACCCTGCGCATGGCTGGATTGGTAAATCCGACCTTCTCAATTGGACTTTCTGCTACAGGGCTGGAATTTGTGTTACCTGAGTGGATCCTGGAGTCACCGGGTAGTTCAGAGAATTCACACTTGACTACTAACCAAAAGGTTAGGGGGTCAAGTCCACCCCGCGGTACCTCAGAAGAAAAGTCTGGCAGTCTAAATCTGAAAAATCTGCATTAATAACCCTATAGACCACAGTTATTTATACTCTGGCACCGTGGGATCATCCTGAGCTGGAATCTACTAGATGACAACTGGAAGGGGGATGGGGCAGAAGATGGTTCCCACGGAGACCAGCCAGCCTGCAGCCTAAATCCTGGGGCCTTCCCAAAACCTGGTTTGTATTCCAGCAACCCTGCTGGGACTGGACCGCTGCCTGAGCCTTAATATGATCAGCCAGAACCCTGAAACCCTGCCTAGCCTTTGTTAGCCCCTCTAACCAGGTGCTGGACCTTGTCCCAAGCCCCCAGCTGCGAGCAAGTCCTCAGCCAAAGGAACAGACCACCTACAAACACAGCCTGCCACCCGTCTGCCTTCGCTCGCAAACTCCAAGAAAGCTGGCATGGCCTGGTCAGATGTTGAGCCTTTGAGGTCTAAGCCTGAGAGAATGGTCCACCCCCTAGCCGATGTCTTCCGACTTATCTCTTCTCCCTCTCCCACCATCTGCTTCACCGTATCCAATATGCGAACTTTTCTTCTCTCCTTCATCTTTTCCCTCCCTTTCATTTTTCCTTTCTTTTCTTGCGTCATGTCTGCATGGACTTCTTTTGAAACATGTTTGGCTTTAAAGAAAATTGTACACTCTGGGCGAGCGGTTCAGACAATGTCTGAGGGTCAGGCATAAATAAACCATGTCTTATTTTTTTTCTTCCACGTCCCATCAAGCAGATGCCTAACACAATCTTATTATTCTTATTATGATGTTTGCTTACCTAATCAGGCAAAGACCTAGCATTTCCTGGCAGCACTGGCAAGGCTGAGTAGCCAGCAAAACTTTGGTTCTGAGAGGCAGCTGGTCCCTGCTCATTGTTCCCCTCACACAAGAGACAGGCTGTGGAATGCACCACCCTGGGAGAGTGTTCTGAACTGGAGACAGCCCAGCCTCTCAGCCATCTGATCATGTGACTCCCTATTCACCACTCTCCACCCCCCCCTCCCGCCTGCACCCCTCATGTGTGTTGTCCCTTCGCTGGCGAAGAACTAGCAAATCAGCTCTCCTGTTCAACTCTCAACACTCTGACTGTAAACATCAAGAGCTAACAGAAATTCTAACACTTTTATGTCCAGGCAGCTTTGGAAAGAGTGAGCAGCACCCTATTTGTGGGAAAGGTTTTGTTTCTTGGCCTGTGGCATGTGCTACTTGACTGCCACGCAAATTTGGAAGACCCAGGAGAGTGGACAGGGCCTTCTTGGCAAATAGTAATAGATAGATAGATAGATAGATAGATAGATAGATAGATAGATAGATAGATACATACATACATACATACATACATACATACATATATATATATATATATATACACCCACAGTTGAGTCTGGAAAGATATCTATCTATTACATATTTTTACTGTTCTTTCCCTAGTAGAATGCTCCTGGACCCAGGACTCAGGACCCAGATTGAAGCTCAGAGCTTTTCAGGAAGGATCACGTCAGTGCTTTTATTTCTTCACCTGAGAAGAGTATTTGACCTAAATTAACGTTGCTTCTAATCTTGGGTGTGGTGGGGGACATGGCCACCATGCACGGCGACATCGCCATCTTAGAAGACTCTCTGTGGACATCCAAATGTTCTCCTTTAGAACGTTCTCCTAAAACCTTTTTTAAAAAGTTCTCCTGACAGAAACAGCAGCTGTTCTGTTCAGATGGGCAGGGCTTAGAGCACATGTTCAAGGACTCAACAGCAGCTATCAACAACAACAACAACCTGTAAGCAAGCTATCTGCATGTAGGCATGCTAATCCTATTAGAAAGAAACCCTGGTGGCACAGTGGATTAAGCATTTGGACTGCTGGCAAGAGGTTATTGGTAGCAGTCTGCTTCTATAAAGATTTATAGCCTTGGGAAATCATATGGGGCACATCTGTGGTCAGAATGGACTCAAGGGCGGTAGACTTAATTTCATTAGAAATCTATGAGGGGGCTTCAAATCATTTGTTGAAAATCCCATCGTCGTGTGTTAGGCAAGCTTCTCTAGAGAAACAAAACAAGGGCATTTATGATTTTAGAGATAGATAGATACATAGATAGATAGATAGATAGATAGATAGATAGATAGATAGATAGATAGATAGATAGATAGATAGATGTAGCAAGAAGGAATATAACAGCTAATTAGTCCACACAGCAGTATGGAGAGTTTAGTTCAACTCACTTTCGTGGAATAGTTAATATACTGAAGGTACTTCAACTCAAGTGGACTGTTGGTCCAAGGTCATGGAAGCAGACAGATGTATGTATGGATTGTGAAAAGGGTTGTACAAGCCCCCAATAAAATGATTTTTTAAAAATAGGAAGCAGAGAGTGGTATCTGCCCTCAGGCAAGACACGTAGCAGATGTCCGCTGGCAGCAGAAGGCAGGGTGGGGCAGCAACAGTCAGTAGTTAGGGAGCTTATAGAAGCAGGAGTCTCAAGCTCTAGAGATGCACAGTCAAGGCAACATGAGTCACGGGTTGACTCGACCCACAGGTAGTGCAGCCAGACAAAGGTCTAGCTCAAGCAGCAGCACACTGCTCAGACCACCAGGGAGAAAGAGAAATGGGAGGCTGGTTCAGAAAGCATTTATCTCAGTCACTCTCCAATTAAGGTGGAGCCTCGTTAAACTCTGCCCACATGTTCCTAAGGAGGCCTAGTTGGTACAATAAATCTAACTAGCACATCTTTTAACTCCATTTTTCCACAAACTTTTTTAATCCTCCTCGTATTTATCTTGGTCATTGCACATCGACATCACCTGAGAGAAGAGGTTCTATAACACCTGCTTCGTACAAGAAGCATTTGAATCTCAGGTAGTATGTTAGGTTATAGGAACACATAAAGGAGCCTTGGTGGCATAGTGAGTCACAAATTAAGCTGCTAACCACAAGGTCAGCATTTCAAACCCACCAGCCGTTCTGGGGAGAAAGATGAAGCTATCTGCTCCCGTAAAAATAAAATCTCAGGAACCTAAAAGAGCAGTTCTACTCCCTCCATCAGAGTTACTCTGAGTTAGAATCAACTCAATGGCAGTGAGTCTGGTGCTGGCTTTGCCTTTGCCTTTGGTGGAACGCCTATGCTTAACAAACTAGTGTATTTTCTCTAGTTAGGTGCTCACCGCCTCGTAGAGTGTATGTGTTCCTAAAGCTGCCATAATGGAGTTTCACAAACTGTGTGAGTTATAACCGCCTCGCAGTTTGGGAGGCTAGCAGTCTAAATTCAGGATTGCGCTCTCTCTGTCTGCTCTTAGGCAAGATCCTTCCTTGCCTTTTCCAGCCTCGTATAGCCCCCGGGGTTCATTGGTATTCCTTGACTTGTGAATGTGTCTTCACATGGCCATTTTTCTGTTCCCTGTGTCTTTTCTTAGACACAACTAACATGGGATTAGGACTCGTCTTCCTCTCCTACTCTGGTAGGAACTCATATTAGTCGAACTGATAACATCTTTAAAGATGCTAACACAAAGTCAGCTTACTGGGTATCAGGGATTCAGACTCCAACACACATTTATCATGGGTACAATTCAAACCTTAGCAGAGGAGTAACAAGCAGCTCACCACCACACAGGTAAATAGCTCTACCTTTGTAGCATGAACATGTCTCTTCCTTATAGGTCATATGAATTTCTAGCATTCTTGTAAATGTCCATCTTAATTAAATAAGGAGGAGGTTACAGTGGTTATGTCAGAGAACCCCAAAGATGTATAAAGATTTCAACAGAAGGAAAATTTATTTTTCGATCAGTTAATTGTCCTGAAGGAGTGTCCTAGGTTGATGGGTGGCTCTCCACATAGGGATCCTACAGCCCAGGACCCCTCCCCACGGTGAGGTGAGCCATCAGGTCTTGCCTTCAGTGCAAGGCGGTATGAAAAACAAATATCTGCTTCTGAAAGCCTTAGCTTAAAAGTGACAACTATCCCCTCCCCTCACGTTATTTTGGGGAAAACTAGTATTGGTTTCACCTAGATTCAAGCTGGGCTGGGACGTTTGGTTCCTGGCTGGCAGGATGTTCCCAGAAGCAAGACCAAAACCGCTGATCCTCGCCTCCTGGTCCTCCCCCACTGAACCGCTCCTACACATACATACACACACATTTACAGGAATTTCTTTGATCTTAACGTGCTTCCGGGTCCCTGCCTTGCTAGGATGAATCTAACATCTGCTAAGGGCTAACTCTAAGTAACATCTTGGGTTTAATCTGAACCTTTCCTGCTTCATTAAGATGCAAAATATCTTAGACCTACACCTGCCAATCCTCACACACCCACTTCTACTTCTCAACGTGTTTCAACAACTGGTAAAGAATCCCAGTTACCCTGAAAATTCAGATGAATTGCTGTGACATGCGTACTGTGAAAAGAAGATTCATTTAAGATTCTTTGCAGAAACTGAATAATAATGATTTCTATCGTTGTGGGTTGAAATAGAACTAAGAACATGATTATTAATGAAAAACAAGCTCAAATGAAAATATCAATGATATACCCAGAGACTCAGAAATAGGATAAAATGGCACTTTGTCAAACATCAGTTTTATTATCTTCATGTATATCTATGTATCTCTCTCTATATCTAGTACATGCATCTCTAAATCTACTCAAGATCTCATACTCAATAAGGTGTTTATTTACTATAGCTGTGTTCAGAATATGTAGAAATAAATACAGCACAGTCATTTTTTTAGAATTAAATGAGATATACTTGCGAGAATAGCTAAAATTAAAAGTAACGGTAACACCAAATGTTGATGCAGATGAGAAGAAATCTGATCACTTCTACATTGCTGGTGGGAATGTAAATGGAATGTCCACTCTGAAACATAGTAATTTGGCGATCTACTTTGACTCTCAAATTAGATTAACCATGGACTCATAACATGTATTCTTAGCCATTTATCACAGAAACATTAAAACTTATATTCATGTGGAAACAGAAGCACACATGTTCATAGCCACGGTATTTGCAGTTGCTCAAAGCTAGAAATTCTCCAAAGGCCCGGCCTGCTCAGTAGAGCTGCAGCATCAGACCTCAAGTGTGAGAGAAGGCAGCAGAGAGGCTCACTTGGCTGCAGACCTGAGACCCACCATTTGTGTGTCGAGATGCCCTGGGGTCAGCAAGCTGTAGTCCAGGCGAGTGGGCATTTCTGTGGGGAGTGAGGATTGGTATGGTTCCTGGGAGGGATAATCCTATTCTAGCTGCAAATCCCAACCCATTTGGCTCTGTTTATGGTTTGAAATGGCATCAGCCTAAACGCCAGCCTGAAGTATATAAGTCGCTGGCCCCAGAGAGGTGCAAGCTGCAAGACAGCTGCTGGAGCATGAAGGACGTTTGGTCACTGAAGTTGCCCATAAGCTCAATTTGTGCATCATAGTGAACTGGTTTGGACCTAACCATCTCCGTAAGTTTTCCAGTACCCATCCCCCATCTCTCTCCTTCCCATGGCCATCTCTCACACTTCTTTCATTACTTTATATGTACGTATGTATGTGTGTGTGTGTAAACACAGAGGCACATGTATATCTACTCTTATTTTCTTTGCCCTTCCTTATACACGAAAAAATATAGCATAATGTCCATATGGTTTTTTTCCCACTACAGACCATATTTTGGAGACCTTTCCTTATTTCCAATTAAGAGCTTTTGCATTCACTTTCACAGCTATATATTTTATTTATTTTAAAAGATAATAACCAATCAGTCCTTGATTGTGAACATTTGGGTTGTTTCCAATTATTGCTAATTCACACACTGCTACAATGAATTTGTAATCTTTTGTTGACTCCATTTTACATATGTGAAGCTGTGCTCTTAGGTACATTCCCAAGAAGAGGATTTATATCTATCATTATATCTTTATATCTTAATAAATATTGCTGAATTTCCCTTCTGCGTTCACTCACACCAACAACGTGTGCAGTGTTTTCCCAGCTCATAAAGCACATTGTCCAACTTTGGGATGTCAAGCTCCTAAGTAAAAATAGCATCTCAATAGGTTGACCCACTTTTCACGTGTCTAAGAATTATTTTTCTTGGCTTTCCTGTAAACTGGTTTGTTCATTTCTTTTGCCCTGTTTCTCTTAAATTGGACCTTTTGTTGATTCATTAGACACTTTACATATTTGGAAATTAGCCCTGTGTTTGTGATTTGCACTTTATAAAACACCAGTTGTTTACAAATCCTACTGTTGCCAGTCTAAGCTCTAAAGAAACTTAGCATTGTTTTTTCTAGCATTTTATGTTTTCATTTATTTGTTTCATTTGGTTTACTGACACCCTCTTGTATTTGTATCCGTTTTGAGTTTCTCCTAATGCATGGTGTGGTGATACAAGAAGCCACATTTTTTTTCTGGTTAGCTACCCAGTTATCCTGATACTGTTTACTTGGAAAGCACATATTTTCCAGTGATTTGAGATGTCATTGTTATCATATATTAATTCCTATAACTGTTTCTATATCTGAACTTTCTGTTCTGCTCCATTTGTCCTTCAGTCTGCTCATGCCCCAGTACCACACTAATTTAATTACTGAGTCTTAATGTTTAATATCTAGTTACACTAGGGTCTGTTCATTTATCTTCTTTTTTTAGGGCTTCTTGGTTATTATTTATTTTCCCCCTTTGTTATTTGAAATTATCCTGCTTACTTTTTAAAAAATCCACTGTTGGTAATTGCATTGGGGACTTTATGTATATTATAATTTAAAGAGAAGTTACATTTTATGAAGTTGACACTTCTTATTCAAGCAAAGTTTTTCTTTCTGTGTGCTCCGATCTTCCTTTGTATTCTTCGGCTATTTTAAATGATAGGTTTTCTCATATTCATTTTTCACATTCCTTGCTCAGTTCTGGGTGGGTTTATTTTGTTGTTCTTTCTTGGTGTGGTAAATAAGGGTCTTCCATAATATATTCCAACTTGCTGTTTGCAGATACAAAGGTGTGGGGTTTACCTTAACTTTATTCAGCGGATTTCATTTTTGTCCTCGGTCCTTGGAAGATTATCTCCTAATAAAAAACCTTGGAATTTCAGTGACCTTACCTCGGCAGGTGAGAGGAGGAGGAGACTGACATGGAAGCTGGCTCGACCCAAGGAACCCATTAGGTAATACCTCTTGGTCAACCTGCATCAGAGAAGAGGGGCTAGAATTCACATGAAAGTTCTGGTCCTGAAACTTCATAAGCTTCCTGATTGGATAAAACATCTGTTACAATTGGGAAATTGCATATAGACCATCTCAATAGATGTCAGTGATGAATCAAAGCTCAATTGCTTGCATATGATACGGTAATGGTGGTCATGTAGGAGAACATCCTTGTTCTTTGACACTATGGGCTGAAGGGTTGAGCTAGAGTCATGAGTTTGCAGCTTATTTTCATATGGTTCAGCAACAAATAAAACAAAACCACACACACACACAACTCACACACACTGAGCGAGAGAATGAAAATGTTAACAACTGGTGAATCAAGAGTGTTCATTTTATTATTCTTTACATTCTGTCTTTTCTGTAAATTTGAAAGTTTTGAAGATAAAAAGTTGAGGGGGCAGAACAGTTTTAAAATACTGATGTGTAATACTAAGGGGTAATTCCCCAAAACGGAATACTGCTGGTTGGAGCAGAGCTTTCTTGCACGCATCCCAACCCTCCCCCCGCTAGGCAAACATCAAGCCACTTACTCTGGGTTAGTGCACCCAGTGGTGTCACCTGGGAAGTTTCTTTCTGGTCACAGTGTATTTTGTCACCAAAGCATTTTCTCTTGACCCTCATAGTTTGTGATGGCTGATTGAAGAGAATAGTGTCCTCTTGAACACAGCTTACCAGGACAGTACGGTGGTAAAAAGTCAAGTGTACAAATGGTTTTCTCATGTCAAAAAAGGTGAAATGTCAATTGATGGTAAACCTCTTTCTGGATGTCCATCAACTTCCTGGATGGATGCAAATGTCAACTTGTAGCACATCTGGAGTCCGTTCCACCAGGTCAGACGATTAATCAAGCTTTCTATTTAGAGGTTCTGAAAAGATTTTGTAACAGTGTACAACAAAACAAGGCCTGATTTATGGCAGACGGGGGACTGGTTTGGCCCCCATGACAATGCACCTGCTCACACAGCCATCTTAATGGCCAATTTGGGGAAACAAACATCATGCCTCTCTTGCCCCATGCACCTTAATCACCTGACCTTGCTCCATGTGACTTCTTTTTGTTTCCGTGAATGAAAGGACAGTGATATGACGACACAGAAGAGGTGAAGAAAAAAAATGAGGGAGGTGCTGTCAGGCATCCAAACAGATGAGTTTGAAAAATGTTTCCAAGAATGGAATCGCAGATTTGACAAATGTATTAAGTGTAATTGAGAGTATTTTGAAGGTGATAAGGTTGCTTTGAAAAAAAACACTTTTTAAAAAATTTTTAGCTTTGAAAAAAATACTCCTCTTGGGGGGGGGGTACCCCTATGTGTCCTTATCTCTCTTTATTGTTATTGGCATGCACACAAGGGGAAGACACAGTGCGAGATAGAATACCACCTGCTTGGCACCACCCATCCCAGTGACCATTTGCTGTAGTTACCTCTTAACTTTAGGGGAAGCCTAGGATGATAGAGTAGGACCGTGATCAATAGGGTTTTTCATTGGCTGACTTTTAGGAAGTAGATCTACGGACCTTCCTCTCGGACTCCTCTGGTTGGACTCAGATCTCCAACTTTCAGATTCGCAGGCTACTGAGTGTGTTCACTGTGTGCATCACCCACAGACTCCTTTTCCACCTGATGCCCACTTTAAACCTGCTAAGGGGGGTGGTCCTTCCTCTCCTGGATAAAAGCTCTGAGAGGCAGGCATCCTGGCTTTTCTTTTCCACACATACCCACAGATAATACAAAGTCCACTAGATCATGTCTGGACACAAGCATGTGCTTTGTTTCTGGGTTTAAATATGCCTACCTCCACCATCATGTCAAAATGTAACGCTTTCCTTCCCAACCCCTCTCACTCCAACACACAGCCCAGCTTGAGCCTACTGCTGCCCAAAGCCTGCAAGGGAGCAAAGAGGCATGGGGATTCTCTTCTCTTTATCTCCTGTTTCCAGCTCCTTTATCCCTCTCAGACTCTGGACTACCCGGGTCATCGAATAGATCAACTGAGGGAAGGAAGGAATGTGAAGGCAGCATAGCTCTCTCTCTGGACTGACACCAAGTGATCGCATTAATTTCCTCCAGCATGGCAGACACTTCAAGCTGACTCTCATGGGGAGTTGTGAGGTTCTCTCCTATGGCACACCTCGGTGCAGGAAAGTTCACCTCCTTCTGCCCCAGGTCTTATAGCAGAAAAACCTCCCAATGTTTGGGCTGAGGCTCCCTGTGTGTCTCGTTGAATAGGCTTTCTCTTGCATGGTCTTCAGTGGTCTTAGATGCTTTTCCCCGGGAAGCTTGAAGAGTTAAGTCAGGACCGAGGCAGCCACCTCTTTGCTCCATCATCATAGCAGACAGTTCTAGAATGAGCATTCCTCCTGTAGAGTCTTCAGTCTTCAGTCCATCGTATGCAGTCAGCAAAGTTTGTGGGCCAAGTTATCAGAAAAGTCTCTAAGAGGCCCTCTGATGTAATTCAGGGTGACAGACTTGGAAAAGTAAGCAACACGAACTGTCCCCAAGAAGCTGACAGCTTAAAGGAGGGGAAAACCACAAACCATGTTAGGTGGCATGAAAAAAAGGAGACTTGAGTTTGGAGAAGAGCAAGAAGACAGGGTTGGTATATCCAGAGAGATCAGGGGAGGCGTCATAAGAAGGTGATGTTTGAGTTAAGGGGGGCTTGTCAGGTGAAAGAAAGGATAGCGCAATTGTGGAATGAAGCAAAGATATGGGAACAAAGGGTAGCACCCTATATTCTGGGTGCTGCCAATAATTTACCAAGGAATGGGAATCAACTATGGCAAGCGGTTTGGTCTTGGTTTGGGGTTAGCGGTTCTATTGTTGCATTCCCACTGTCCATGAAAAAGACCCGAGTTCAATTCCTGGCCAATTCACTTCAAGCTTAGCACCCGCTGTCCTGCCAGTAGAGGCTTATGTGTTGCTATGACACTGAACAGGGTTTAGTGGAGTTTACAGACAGAGGCACAAGAGGAGAAGGTCTGGCTTCTCCTTCAAAAATCAGCCCAGGAACGTCTTCTGGAATGCACAAGTTCAGTCCCCTCTGTCTGGGGCTGACTCAGTGAAAGCTAAGAGCAACATCAATTTAGTTACACAGAAAACCCGAAATAGGCAGGAGCCAGATTTAAGGGACG
This sequence comes from Tenrec ecaudatus, assembly GCF_050624435.1. NCBI lineage: Eukaryota > Metazoa > Chordata > Mammalia > Afrosoricida > Tenrecidae > Tenrec > Tenrec ecaudatus. Next base: position 88,659,885 of record NC_134540.1, on the reverse strand, counting down.
CTGTTAAGCCATGTTAAGGAATCTGGATTTTATCTTGGGGAATTAGGAAGGTAGAGCAAAGGTTTAAGCTGACACTTGCAATGATTATGTTTGCATTTTAGAAAGATCGTTCTGGCAACAATTTGGAAGTTCACTGGAGACCCAGGGTGCCACTCATGAGCCTAAGTGAAAGAAGAGGTTTTAAACTCACTGCCATCAAGTCCCTGCTGACTCATAGTGACCTCCTGTGGGTTTCTGAGACAGTAACTGTTTATAGGAGTAGAAAACCCAGTCTTTCTCCCTTGGAGCTTCTGGTGCTTTCTAATTGCTGACCATGGGGATGATAGACCAATGCACAACCACTGTAGCACCCCGGCTTCTTGTCTATAATGAAGGCATCCAGAACTTACTCAGCTGACACCAAGACAGAAGACATACCACTGAACATGAAGTGCAAAACGAAAAGCGAAGGCACACGGGTGGCAGGCTCATCGGGAATTTGATGTGGGGGAAGTCAGGTGAGGCACTCCACAGTGCAAATCCTGAGCAGACCTGCTGGAGAAGCTATATTGGACAAAACTGGGAAGAATGACCTAACGACAGGAATGGTGATTGGGACCATCTAAACGCATGAAAACAAAGCACACGAAGGAGACATGGAAGGAGAAGTTCATAGAAACCCACAGATAGTGAGGCTCTTATTGAAAGCTCTAGAAGGCACACATTGGAGATGCTGAACCTAGTAACCCACTACCACCAAGTCGGCTTTGACTCATAGTGACCCTATCGGAGCGAGAACTCCTGAGCTCTGTTTCTGAGACAGCCAATCTTTACAGGACCACACAGCTTCCCCTCTCTCTGGAGAAGAAACTGGTGAGTTTGAACTGCCAGCCTTTCAGGCCACCATCGACTCCACAGTGCCACCAGAATGCCTTCTGAACTGAGCAGTTGGCCCATGTTTAAGATAATATGCCATAGATGTTTCCACAAGCATACAGAAGGCTGTTTATGTTTACGGAAGCAGAGAAGAGGACTATTATGATAGAAACCTTCGCATGCCTGCCCCCGCCCCTTTTTTGCATGAGCCTTTTTCAATCTTACTTGCTGCTCAGAGGCAGGATTTGAAGAAGGCTTGGAAGGACAAGGAGATGCTAAAAAAAAAGAAGAGGAGGGCATCTCAGGAGAGGGAAATGACATGAAGAGAGACACAAGATCCTGCAAATGATTCTGAATTTAAGATTCATTATCCCTTAAAACTTCGGACACTGCATGTGTGATAAAATTAATGACTTTTAGATGTGGATTAATTCTTTTCTGTCTCTAGGGTGGCTTCTGCATTATCGTCACTCACTGATTAATGGCCAGTTGTTTAGAACTCCGCTCAGCACAGCTTGACTGCGGTGAAAACTGGCCTGGGCATTCTGTTCCTCAGAGAAACTACAGCGAGAGTTCCCCAGGCCACTCTGAGCCAGACAAGGCAGAATGTGTGGTGGTTGGCGGAGTCAGGCGTTGTTGAAGGTGGAGGGGTCAGTCAGGTAAAGAAAGATTCCGCGTTCTCTGAGAACCTGCCCTCATTTCAGAAGCTAGCCCTGGGGTCAGAGTAGCTTGAGTTTAGGAGGCAAGTGAAGATTAGCACCTGAGGGGCCCATGCCAGGACACTTAAATCGGTGTCTGTTCTGCACCAGGTCACCGGCAGGACCAGTACATGCCCACCTCCCTGGGAGCAAAACTAGCCTACTATCCTGGACAGATTTTATCAAAAACGTCTCAAGCTCCTACAATAAGTCAACTATAAATATGTAATGACTCCTCCAGACCTCATTTGCATAGTGATGGGTGGGTGGGTGGATGGTAGGATGGAAGGATGTAATCATGTGAGACCAACCTTACATGCAACAGAAGGTTTCATGGCCCCATCTCATCTGCGTGACAACAGGCACATTCAAGTTCATCATTGCAACTTTTGTGCTGATCGACCTTGTCCAAGGTCTCCCATGCCTCAGTGGCCTTCCCCTTCACCAAACATGATGTCCTTCTCCAGCAATTGATCCCTCCTGGTGACCTGTCCAAAACATGTGAGTCTGGCCATGATCTCTATGTTCCAGATATTTCTTGGCTACTTATCAGAAGTCAATCATCAGGCCTTTCTTCCTAGTCTCTCTTTGTCTGGAATCTTGGCTGAAACCTGTCCACTAGGAGTGTCCCAGCTAGCATTTGAAATTATGGCAATGTAATTTCCAGTGTCATGGTGACATGCAAACCACCTCAGTATGAAACCTTGGCAGGTGGGTGGTGGTGTAGCTCTTCTTACCTGTCTCTCAATCCAGAAAACCGGCCTTGGGACACAGCTCTGAAACCACGTAGTTCAACTCCTTCGTTAGCATATAAAGAGACTAAGGCCGTTACTCAAACTCACTGCCATCGAGTCCATGCTGACTTACAATGAGGGACCCTATAGGATAGGGTACGACTGCTCCTGTGGATGCCTGAGGCCATGAAGTCTCATCTTTGTCCTGGTGGTTTCAAACTGCTAACCCAAAGTTCACCACCCAACTCCTAATTCCGACACCACCAAGACTTCTTAGATGTGATTATATCAAATGAGGCAGAAGAATCTCACTTATTTTTTCAAGAGACAACACAGTCGGGGGTGGGAGAGCACAATATGTGGATGAAAGTATAAGCTATGAAATGACCTACCCAATCTCAGATAAAGTGTTTTTTTTTTTTTGCTCTTAAACTGAATTCTAAGCAAAGAACAAAAAAGTGGACTGAAAAGTCATGTTTCCTATTTCAAACGTTTATTCTATGATCTTAGTTTCAACAAACATCTCAGCATCTTTATTTTGATCTGCCATTTTGTTCCACAGTCCCTCTCTCAGCTTCATGATAGAACTCAGTTTTTCTCTCAATGGCATAGACCGGCAGTTCTCAACCTGTGGGTCGAGACTCCTCTGGGGTCGAACGACCATTTCACTGGGCTCGCCCAATTCATAACAGTAGCAAAATGACAGTGAGGAAGTAGCAACGAAAATAATTTTATGGCTTGGGGGGGGTCACCAAACCATGAGGAACTGTATTAAGGGTCGTGGCATTAGGAAGATTGAGAACCACTGCACTAGACAATAATTGTTCAAAGCCTAGAGATACCTGTCCTGACATGACCTACAAGGAGAACCCAGACAGGATCTGGGTTACGTTGGGAATACCCAAAGCCTGACCAAAGCATCCACGGATCTTTGACAAAAGCAAGGGACTATCTTCAAAACTGTTACTCATTGTATACTGTTAAAAAGAGAAAAGGGATTTTCCAATGCTGGCTCATACCTGAGGAGTGAAGTCCATGCAGAACAGTATGTGGGGATAACTAGGACAGCTCTCAATGGGGTGGGAGTATGTCGTGACAACACCCATGGAGAGGAGGATAGCTACAGGAAAAAGTGGCAACGATGAATATCTCATTTCCACAAGCCTTTCTAACTTTCCTTTCATTCTGCACACAGAATTACTGTCCTTGCCCCACAAACTGGGTTCCTTGACAAAGAGAAGATGACCTTGAACTGTCTTAAGTTCTGTCTTCTGGCAGGCTGAGCTAGAAGCTCATAGTTCGACTTTGTTGGAATTTCCCCATACTTTCTAAGGAACCAAACTCCAACCCACCTGTCTAATAGAAAAATATTTTATTTTATCATGCAGGTTAAATTTCTAAGCCTGTCAGCAAAGGCCTCATTCTCAAGAAGACAATGTGATTGACATATTTTCACACCCACGGAGTTTCAAATGCAGTCAGAGTTCAAGCAGCACGCCATGGTTGCCAACCACAAGAGCTAAAATCAATGAAAGTCCTCATTGCAGTTCTGCGTGTGGTGGAATCAAAAGGCTGTGTGTGTGTGGCGAGGCTTTGTTTTTACCGCTCCCTGGGAGGGTGTTAGGCATCCCTAATAGTCATGCTGGGTTATTGGCTCTCCGAGAAGGATGTTGTCTTGTGTATCACCAAGACTTTGCTTCCTCCCTTGCTTTCAGGCCTGGCTGGAGAGTGTGCAGAAATCAATATAAGAGAAGAGGAACTCTTAAGAAAAGCTGCAAATACATATAATAAGTTTCCTAGAAGAGTGTTTCAGATCACCGGAGGAAGCATTTAGACAAGGGTGTCTTGGGCCATTTGTCTATCTTCTGTTTAGTACAGCCCCGGCCTAGGTACAACCTGGAAGTTTCTGACATGCTCACATTAACTAAAGAAATACACAGTTCAGGCCATAGAAAATTCTACTTTCATTCATTCCTCTAAGTATTCCACCCAAGAGACACATGAACCAGTCGGGGAAGAAGAGAATCCTAGGTTGGTAAGTTGGGTCTTTGTTTAGTAGTATCATTAAATGACCTTCTGAAGCCCCTCCCAACTCTAAAATGCAAGGATGTTATGGTGTGTGAGAAAGAGGCAATACATCAAGAATGAAAATCGAGAACATGAGTCATTGATCTAAAACAGGTCCAGCTCCATGACAGTGGGTGTACATAGGGTCTGACAGTGGGAAGAACTCAGGATCAGTAGAGTCGTGGGACTACGTAGGGTCTGCTGGGTGTGGCTTTCAAATCCCACAGTTACACAGAGACAACCAGACAACACACACCACGGAATGAGTACATTTTGACAAACAGCAGAGTTGTTGCTTCCCAACATATAATTGCTCACCTCCGAGCCGCCCTCCCTCCCCAAGCCGTTGCACACAAGGACTCTGAGGTTGGAGGATGGAGGCGCCCACAGTGGCCAGTGTCTCCCTCTCATCCCTTTCTTCCACACTGATTGGGGGAAGCACCAGGGCACAGTGAGGTATTTGTGAGGTATTTTTAGTTACATTTATTTTATTTCCAATGGTTTATATCTATTAAAATGAGTTTTACAATCATTACTATAATCAATTTTAGAACATTTGCTTCATTTTTGCACTGATTATTAGCCCCTCAATAAACCTCTAAGCCCCTTGCATTAACCCTAAGGAACTATTCATCTAGTTACTGTGTCAACATTCTTGTGTTCTAGATTTCATACCAACAAAACCATCCAAAAAATTCCAATAAGGACAACAAATAAAACACAGAGAAACATCCATCCAAGAGGAAGCAGAAAGTAATAGATGCTAGAACAAATTCAAAAGCAAAACACAGGTATTATTTTTACTACCGCAGCCTATATACCTTAAGTTTATATGTATCCATGGCCCACTTAGAGACAGCTTTATCAGCTTATTGAGAAATAATTTAAGTAGTATCCATGAGACAGTAATTCTAATTATAATATCATTAATCTACCCAATGGTATAGAATTTAAAGTATCAGCAGTATATGTGAGTTCTAATTTATCCAGCATTTGTTGTTTTTGTTTTAATTGGGCATCATTGTTGATGTAAAGTGATAGCTCATTGTTTTATTTGCATTCCCCAGATGGCTTATTATTGCGACCATTTTTTAGGTGCTTCTTGGCCATTTGAAAACCATTTGGGGTGAACTATCTGTTCATGTCTTTTGCCCACTTCCCCCCTCCCAGTGGTCCTCAGTCTTCCTTTTTTCTTTTTTAATCATTTTATTAGGGTCTCATGCAACTCTTATCACAATCCATACATACATCGATTGTGAAAAGCACATCTGTACATTCATTACCCTAAAATTCTCAAAACATTTGCTCTCCACTTAAGCCCCTGGCATCAGCTCCTCATTTTTCCCCTCCCTCCCCTGCTCCCACCTCCCTCATGAGCCCTTGATAATTTATAAATTATTATTTTGTCATATCTTGCACTATCCGGCGTCTCCCTTCACCCTCTTTTCTGTTGTTTGTCCCCCAGGGAGGAGGTTACATGTAGATCCATGTAATCGGTTCCCTCTTTCCAACCCACTCTCCCTCTACCCTCCCAGTATCGCCACTCACACCCCTGGTCCTGAAGGGATCACACGCCATGGATTCCCTGTGTTTCCAGTTCCTATATGTACCAGCGTACATCCTCTGGTCTAGCCAGACTTGTAGGGTGGAATTCAGATCATGATAATTGGGGGATGGGGGGGGTGAGGAGGAAGCATTTAGGAACTAGAGGAAAGTTGTATTTTTAATCATTGCTATATCGCACCTTGACTGGCTCGTCTCCTCCCCTAGACCCCTCTGCAAGGGGATCTCCAGTGGCCAACAAATGGGCTTTGGGTCTCCACTCTGCACTTCCCCCTTCATTCACTATGGTAAGATTTTTTTTTTGTTCTGATAATACCTTATACCTGACCCCTTTGACACCTCATGATCGCACAGGCTGGTGTGCTTCTTCCCTGTGGACTTTGTTGCTTCTGAGCTAGATGGCTGCCTGTTTACCTTCAAGCCTTTAAGGCCCCAGATGCTATACCTTTTGATAGTCGGGCACCATCAGCTTTATTCACCACATTTGCTTATGCACCCATTTGTCTTCAGCAATCATATCATGGAGGTGTGTGCTCAATGATATGACTTTTTGTTCTTTGTTGCCTGATAACTGATTCCTTTGATACCTCGTGATCACACAGGCTGATGTGTTCTTCCATGTGGACTTTGTTGCTTCTGAGCTAAATGGCCACTTGTTTACCCTCAAGCTTTTAAGACCCCAGATGCTATATCTTTTGATAGCCAGCCATCCTCAGCTTTCTTCACCACATTTGCTTATTCACCCGCTTTGTTTTCAGTGGTTGTGTTGGGAAGGTGACCATCATAGAATGCCAATTTAATGAAGAAAGTATTCTTGTATTGAGGGAGTACTTGAGTGGAGACCCAATGTCCTTCTGCAACCTTAATACTAAATCTATAAATATAGGCACATAGATCTATTTCCCCATCCTCATATAAAAATATATTTGCATATGTACATGTCTTTATCTAGACCTTTATAAATACCCTTTGCCTCCCAGCTCTTTCCTCTATTTCCCTTACTTTCCTCCTGTCCCACTATCATGCTCAGTCCCCACCTGGGTTTCAGCAGTTCCTCTTGGTTACATTACCCTTGATCATGCCCTACCAGGCCTCCCACACCCACTTCACCACCAATTTGGATTCCTTGGTGTTCCCTTGTCCCTGAGTTTATTAACACCACTTCCTTTCCCTCCACCTCCCCCTATCCCATATCCCACTGGAATTATCAGTCCCGTTGTTTTCTCCTCCAGATTATTCATCCAGCCTATCTTATTTAGACAGACCTGTGGAGATAATAACATGCACAAAAAAAAGACAGAGCAAATCCAAGCAATAATATACATCAGAACAACAACACAACAAACCACTGACAAAGAACAAAACAATACACAACAAGAAACAAAAGCTTGTAGTTAGTTCAAGGATAGTTTGTTGGCCTTTAGGAGTGTTTTCCAGTCCAGTCTGTTTGGGCATCACACCCTGTTTTGCCCACTTTTTAATTGGACTATTTGTTTTTCTCTTATAGAGGTTTTCAGTAATCTATAGATTTTAGGGATTAGTCTCTTGTATGTTGTGTCATTGTTAAACACTTTTTCCCTAGTCTCTGGGCTTTCTTTTTACTCTTTTGATGAAGTCTTTTAATGCACATAAGCATTCTATTTTAAGTAGGTCCCAGTTATCTATTTTGTCTTCTAACAGTGTGTTCACAGTGACGGTGTAGTAACATTGTCCAGGTAGTAAACACCTACTCTATGTCAGGCACTATGCTAGATGCTGTGCATTATCTGCAATATGCAAAATAAAGCTGCAAGGCATATTCCACCAGACACATGCCTAATTTATAGTTGGGAACCAAAGACATCAAGGTGTTGAGTTACTTGCCTAGGAGAAGGACTAGAATTGAAAACCAAAAACCAAACACACTCTCATCAAGTCAACTATGGTTCATAGTGACAGGGTAGAACTGCCCAGGTGGGTTTCTGAGACGGTAACTCTATAGGATTAGAAAGCTTCTTCTTTCTCCCAAGGAGCAACTGCTGGTTTCAAACTATTGACTTTGATGTTAGCATCCCAATGAGTAATCATTATCAATTTATTTTTTTATTTGAAATGAAAAGGTTTATTTTATGAATTTTAGAGAGTTAACAAGTACAGTGAACTAAACTCCTAAATTTAGTGTTCTTAGATGATTCTTTGTCAGCCTTTGTATTGATGATCTTTAACATATACTTAAAATCCAATATATATATATATCCCCAATTGAGCAAACATTTTTTGTATACTATCCCAATGAGTGAATGCTTTTATTGTTTTGTTTTTTATCATTTTATTGGGGCTCATACAACTCCCATCACAATCCACACATACATCAATTGTGTAAAGCACACCCACACATTCGTTGCCCTCATCATTCTCAAAGTTCGCCCTCCACTTGGGTTCCTAGAATCAGCTCCCCATCTTCCTTTTTCCCTCCCGCGCCCTACCCGCTCCCCCCTCCCTCATGAACCCCTAACAATCTACAACTTATTATTTTATCTTATCTTACACTGCCCGGCGTCTCCCCTAATCCACCCTTCATTATGAATTTAAATAGGATTTAAAATTACTAGTATTTTACCATGTGTTATGTATCCGTGCAAAGGTCTACTAGCTTCAGAGAGAGAGAACCTGGTTCCAGCACCCCAATGTGAACTAGAAAGTTAGTAGTTAGTCAGCCTAAGAGACAGACTAATTTCTCTTCTATGTTAGTCACCTCGTACTGCTGTGAACAGTAACAAATATGCAAGGCGGTATTTCCTGTCTCACAACGCTGGAGGCTAGAAGTTCAAGTTCGAGTCTCAGCCTTGTTGATTTCTCTCTGAGTTTCCAGTGTCTAATCACAATCCTTAGTGTTCCTTTCCTTGTAGACACATAGCCTCTGACGTCCCCCTCCCTGTATCTCTTTTTATAAGGCAGGAGTAACAAGGGACTAGGTTTAGGACCCTCTCCATGCTGGCACTGCCTCTTTGACATGATAGAAGTGGCCCCTGCCAAGCAGGGCACATCCACATGTATAGAGGTTAGGGCTTCGACATGTTTGTGTGAAGAAGATGATTCAATTCATAACAAGCACCGTGAGAATGAGGAGATCAGTTCTCGATCAACCTAAGAGACATAGCAATTTCCCTTTTTGACCTCCCGCTCTCTGACTTCAAATTCCGGAGTCATCTTTTACCATTTCCTGTCTTCTTCAATCCGAACAGTCATCTTTTGTCTTTAGGTGCTCTAGGGTTTGCTCCAGGGTTCTCTGAAGTACTTATTCTTATTTTATTTCCTTCTAGTGCACATCATATCAAAAGTAAATCTTATAGTTAATATCATCTTTCTGGTCCAAATCTTTTATTTTACTGGTAAAAAAAATGTAAGAACCAGAAAGTTATTTTTCCAAGGTCAAAAATCTATTTGGTTCATCATCTTCAAACATCACTTAGAGGCCATAATTATAGGACAGATTTGCTTTTATTAAAATAATTTAAAGCACACTACTTACTGATACCACTTACTGAGAGACAGCTAATTATTGCAATAAATATTCACTTATTTTGATAAGAACATTGAGGCTAAGAAATTAAATGACTTATCCAAGGTCATACAAACACCAAGTGGCAAAAAACATCTGTCCCATGTGTGGAGAGCTCCTTCTGAGAGCCAGTTGCGCATGCATTCATGTGTATTCCCCAGGCTGCCATCATGGAAGCCACGCGCAACCTCCTCTACCTTAGAGACAACATCAGAGATGCAAATTGTCCACTAACTCAGGAGTGGTTCTTACTCAGTGGGAAGATCAGAGTTGAAGCTTAGAGCAGGGGATGGAGTATTACTCACCCTACCCTGCAAGCTAGGCCTCTGTCTCATATGCTATTTTATATTTCAGTCATTTAAAAATAATTTATCCTAATAGAAATGCTGGTGTAGAACGTAGAGGATACTAACTTTGATTATCCCATGGCCTAACAGAGCCCTTCATCCTTGGATTCCATTCTGTAAGGGTTCTCACACCCCTTCGTATTTATGCTTTATATCATCCATGTTACCCAGTGAAACAATTCCTCACCCACTCCATGAGGCCCATCTCGAAGACTCTATGTAAGACGCTTTCACTGCCTGGAAATTCTTTTCTCTTTTTCCAACCGAGCCACCATCAGACTTTCATTAGAAAAGAAACTGCAATCCCATGATATCTTCCAAGATATCCATCCCTCTTGGCCTTCACTAAATTGACCTGGCCGCCTCCTTGACCGCTTGGGAGCTGAAAGCGTGTTGGTTGCACGTGTTCTTTTTAATTTAATTGGAGCCAGGTGCAGGTGCTCTGCACATTGTAAAGCACAGGACTATAAATATATATATATCTTGTTCCTAAACTTCGACCCTATTTTTATCTCAATCTACAGTTATCTAAAAGCTGAAAACTTAGTTGCCGTCAATTGCAGGAGGTTCCCTGGGCCAATTCATGGTATGTCCTACTTATTTGGATTTTCCCTTCCCTCCTAACCCAAGACAGCAAGCGAGGTCAAGAACAACGTAAGTGGCAGTAAGTCTTTCAAGGAGCCAGTCTGGTCCTTTGCCCTGCTTCTTCTTTCCCTGCTGGCATTTCCTGCCGATTCTTGGCACCTGGTGGATTGTGGTCATCAACCTGCATTTCCACTAGAAGATGGTCAAGGACTCACCCAGCTCAGGTCTTTCATCCAAGTGCTCTGCCTCTTCCCTGGGCAACAGCAATGCCGTGGATGCCTCTGCCTCAGCACTGAAGCACCCTTTGCCACACACTCAAAGAAACTGTGAGCACTCTCTGCAGTTGAGAAGGCTCCAGGATTTGTCTCAAGCCCTCTATGTCTGGAACAGCCATGCCTCGGATTGCCACATTATGCTGCATGCCAATGATGAGGAACACTTCTGGGAGGCGTGACACTGCCCCAAAGCCACACTCACAAAGAAACACATGCTCTTAAGACTCCTAAACTCATCAAGGTTTATTTAATCCCCACCCCAGCCACCACGCTGAGGACTACCTACAGAGAAAGGTAGCAGAGTTCAGTTCCCCTTCTCAGGACTGAACTGAATATGGCCCTTTCGTTCCCCCAGTTCCCTCTCCACCTTCTCCATTCTTTGCTGGGCTGTGCTCTGTCCACAGGAAGCTGACTTCTATGGGCTTCATCCATCTGATTTCCTTCCCCTCTGGCTTTTGGCCAATCAGAAGAATTACCAATTACTGATTTGTTCTCTCTTGTTGTTGTTGAGAACAGACCCAGCAGAACATCCATCAGTACCACAATTTCTACATGTACCATCCAGTGGCATTCTCTCTTCTTTGTCCAAGTCATTCTGCCCCTTGAACACAGACTCATTGCCCCCTGTGTTTTTTAATCTAAATTTCCCAAGTGGTTTTGTCAACTTGAATCCACTAGATAGAGCTATAAAATGCAGAATGCTCAAGGCAGATATATTTTACTCATTGAGCTAGACTATCATTTCATTTTAAGAAAACCTGAGGGGGTGGCTTAAAGTTTAAAGCAGTTTAAAGTAGTGATTTCACAACCTGTGGATCATGACCCCTTTGGGGGTCAAATGGCCCTTTCACAGGGGTCGCCCAATTCATAACAGTAGCAAAATTACGACGAAAATAATTTTATGATTGGGGTCAGCACAACATGAGGAACTGTATTAAAGGGCCATGACATTAGGAAGGTTGAGAACCACTAGTTTAAAGGTTATTTCAGGGCAAGAGTTTCAGCAGCTTATCCCGCCTCGATAGCTCCAGAAATTCTAGATTCCATGAGAAATTCAATACTGCCCCACATTTCGCCCCCTCCTTGCCTAATCTCTTCCTTTTAGACTGCACATTGCAGTGTCTCTTTCTCCACACAAGATTACAGTTGATGTCAGGTGGGCCTGCTTCTCTCGGGATTCCAGTACTCTGTCACCACTTCTCTGTCATCTAAGGGTGCTAATAAGGCTTATGGTTGCTAACTCTGCGATGCTTTGTTGCCCATTATTGTGTTTCCCGGGATTCCAACCATATATTTACAAATACTCCTTTTTTACTTACTTTTTTGGGTGTGCCATTTCTTCTGATTGTTTCATACAAAAGTGTTTACCATGTACCGCATCTGACTTCTCCTCCTCTGAGGCTGGGCATTCCTCCCAAATCTGCTGCTTGTGGCTGACACAGTGCCCTTGAAATTTACCAATCTCAATCTTTTATCTTTGCGGTGACCAAAAGGGCTTTTTAAAGCAAACAAGGACAACAGCAACTTTCCGTTCCTAAACAGTATTCTTTTTTTTAAACATTTTATTAGGGGCTCATACAACTCTTATCACAATCCATACATATACATACATCAATTGTATAAGGCACATCTGTACATTGTTGCCCTAATCATTTTCTCTTTTTTTTTGTTACATTTTATTAGGAGCTCATACAACTCTTATCACAATTCATATATATACATACATCGATTGTATAAAGCACATCCTTATCACAATCCATACATATACATACATCAATTGTATAAAACACATCCCTACATTCTTTGCCCTAATCATTTTCTTTTTTTTAACATTTTATTAGGGGCTCATACAACTCTTATCACAATCCATACATATACATACATCAGTTGTATAAAACACATCCCTACATTCTTTGCCCTAATCATTTTCAAAGCATTTGCTCTCCACTTAAGCCCTTTGCATCAGGCCCTCTTTTTTTCCCCTCCCTCCCCGCGCCCCCTCCCACATGAGCCCTTGATAATTTATAGATTGTTATTTTGTCATATCTTGCTCTATCTGGAGTCACCCTTCCCCCCCTTCTCTGCTGTCCATCTCCCAGGGAGGAGGTCACATGTGGATCTTTGTAATCAGTTCCTCCTTTCTAACCCACTCACCCTCCACTCTCCCAGCATCGCCCCTCACACCCCTGGTCCTAAAGGTATCATCCACCCTGGATTCCCTGTGCCTCCAGCTCCCATATGCACCAGTGTACAACCTCTGCCCTATCCAGTCCTGCAAAGCAGAATTCGGATCATGATAGATGGGGGGAGGAAGCATCCAGGATCTGGGGGAAAGTTGTGTTCTTCATCGGTACTACATCGCACCCTGACCGACCCATCTCCTCTCCTAAACCCCTCTATGAGGGGATCTCCAGTGGCCAACAAATGGGCCTTGGGTCTCCACTCTGCACTTTCCCCTTCATTCACTATGGTATATATATATATATATACACACACACACACATATATATATATACACATATACATTCATATAAATACACATGTATATATATTTTTGCAGGATGCCTTATACCTGGTCCCTTTGGCACCTCATGATCGCACAGGCTGGTGTGCTTCTTCCACGTGGGCTTTATTGCTTCTGAGCTAGATGGCCACTTGTTCACCTTCAAGCCTTTAAGACCCCAGACACTATCTCTTTCAATAGCCGGGCACCATCAGCTTTCTTCACCACATTTGCTTATGCACCCGCCTAAACAGTATTCTAGATTCAATACCATTGGCTAAATTAATGATCCTTCAATAGAATTACTATGTGCTCCATGGGGATGATTTATAATGTTCCCCAATAAAATGATAATGTTGTCTCTGGGGAGGACAAGGAACATATATAAGCCATAGGTATATGGATGAATTTTGATCTTCCATAGATTAATCATAGCCCTAACCTAAGAACAATCAGTTTGACCTTACTCAACATTTGCCCTCATGAAGAGATAGATCACTGAAGAGATGGGTGCTTTAGCAAGTGTGGTGAAGAAATCAGATGGTGCCTGGCGGTCAAAAAGAATAGCATCTGGATTCTTAAAGGCCTGTCTTCAAATAAGCAGCCATCTAAGTGAATGGCCAGCTAATGCCATATGGAAGAAATACCCCAGCCTATGCCAAGGATTGTAAATAATAACATCCAATACCAGAGGAAAGGACAGTATTAAAGCTAAAATTCTGAGGACCTCATTTGCAGAAGGCTAGGATTGATAGCGAAAACCCACAATCTACTTCAAAGTCCCCTCATGGATTCAGCCACCGATGAAGCCCCTGTGACCACTGACCAGCCCTGCTGCAGCCTCAATGCATTGGAAAGGATTTTATGAGGATATTAAAACAAAGAAGCAAACAGACAAATGCACTGCTATCGAGTTAATGCTGACTCATAGTGATCCCCTGAGGGTTTTCCGGACTGTAACTGTTTACAGGAGTACAAAGCCCAGTCTTTCTCCCTTGTTGCTGCTGGTGGTTTCAAACTGCCAGCCATGTGGATCAAAGCCCAATGCAAAACTAACAGGTCTCCAATAAGGATATAGTTAGGTTAAATTTTTATTTTTTCACTTGTTCTTCCTTTTGACCCATTTTATATTTTGGTCTAGTTTTTATTATTTTCTGCTTTCTTTTCCATTGAGATTTTTTATATTTGTTTTGTTTTTTAAGCTGGGTCTTGTTTTAGTGTTTCTTTTGTATGTTTTTCTTTATATGAAATCCAGGATAGATAAATCTATAGAGACAATAATTGAACTAATAGTTTATTAGCATTAGCACAGGGGAGGTTGGGAAGAAACAAAGAGCTAATGTTAAGAAGTGCAAGAAAGAAAAAAATGTTCTAAAATTAATTGTGGTGATGATTGCACAAGAGTTTTTAATATGTTTAAACCATTGAATTGTATAATATGTAAATTATGTGTCAATAAAAGTGTTTAACTTTTTTAAAAAGCAAAAGAACCACTCATGTTTTAGTAAAAATGTAGGAGTGTATCCCTTATAGTTGTGGACTAGGCAAACATTTTCTCAAACAGGCACAAAATCCAGAGGGGAAAAATGATATATTTGGCTATTAAAATCTGTGTTTTCTGTGCATCAAGATAAACATTAGCAAACTAAAAATATAAATTGTAATTTAAGTAGTAATTCACAGTTGTACATGCATACACATGCATACAAGTCAGGCCTTCAAAAAGGTAATGGACATTTTTCATTATCTTCTAATCCCATTTTTCCATAGATTTTTATGAAATCCCATCTTAAAACCTTAAGTTCTATAAAAGGTAAATAATAGTTTAGTGAACTATTAAGGAATGTCTACCTTGAACAGTATGGTCATTTACCCAATTGAGAGCAACCACCCAAGAGCTTGGATAGGAAGCCTCAGGGGCCGTGGGTGTATGTGAATGGGGAGGAACACATCAGAGAAGGAAGGCGTGTGTGGTGCCCAGCTGGAAGACTGACATCAGTGTCCCTGTGCTGTCCATATCGAAATGGCTGGATTGGTACATGTCCTGTTTTATCTATTCTCAACCAAAAAAAAAAAAAAGAAGAAAATGCTATTTGAAAGCAAAAGAAGGAACAATCTAGAATTAAAATACATGTTAGTATCTATTCATTTCCTCATTACTTTTGTTTCTACCCAGCATTCATTTGATCATCATGTCCTGCCTCTCTTACTAAATGAATACTCTTCACGAGACTGAAAGAAACCAGTCTTCTACTTCCTGGGCTGTTCTACATAATGGTAAGGTTTGTGTATTTCCAACTGCGGGAGCAGTATAATATTGTCTGTTCTACCTCAACTCATTTGGTCAAACATGCAAGTAAACCAAGTATGGGAACTGTTGGATCTCGCGGCTCTCCCACTTCCTTTTTCAGAATGGTTGGCCACGGCTCATCTGTCCGTAGAGGCTGGTTGTTGTTATGGTGCCGAGCATGTTCCAGTGGGTTTTCCAGTCACTGTATTGAACCTAGATGTAGATCAAGATACAGTAGTAGAAATAGAACGGGAGGATACCGCGCGACTTAACATCAAGGAAGTGTGCGTCCTAGTCGTCTGCTTTCACTATACTTTTTCAATCTGTACGCTGAGCAATTACTCGGAGAAGGTGAACAATATGAAAAAGAATGTGACATTAGAATTGGAGGGAGTTTCATTAACACCCTGCGATAGGCAGATGATACAATCTTGCTTGCCGGAAACAAAGAGAACTTGAAGCACTCACTGATGAAGATCAAATCCAGTCTTCTATATGCATTGCACATCAATGTAAAGAAAGCGTAAATCTTCACAATGAGGCTAATAAATGGCATCATGATACATTGAGTCAAGACAAAAGCCAAGGTTTTCGTTTTTCTTAGATCCACAACTCAGGCTCTTGGACACATCCGTCAAGAAATCAGAAGGTGAATTGCATTATTTCTTGAACATGTCAATACTCCACTGAAACATGTCTTGTCATGGTCACCAAAATGACTTCCACATTGCTAAATCCAAATGCCAATTCGCTATTCTTATCTCACTTGCTCTATCAGGAGCATTTGATGGAAATATCATTCCTTTCTTCTTCAAAATACTTGCTTTATTGGACTTCCAGGACAACATCTTATTATGATTCTCTCCTTCTTCATCGCCTCTCTTGGTGCAGTCTCATGTTCCTGGACTCTGATTGTTCTACTAGACCGGGGCTTCCTCAGACCCTACCTCATATTTTCTAATTCCGTGGGGGTGTAGAAATGATGCACTGGGCTCCTAACCAAAAGGTCAGTAGTTTGAAACTACCAACCAGCTCCTTGAGAGAAAAACGAGGCTTTCTACTCCCACAAAGAGTTACAGTCTCAGGAACTTACAGAATCCATTCTACCCTGTTTTATAGGGTCGCTTGAGTCAGAATTGATTCGATGGCAGTGAGTTTGAAGTTTGGGGCCATTGCCACCTGTACAATAGCAACTCCTATATCAATATCTCCTGCTACTACCTTTTGCCGTATAGAGTAGCCCCACGGTATTTCTGTCTGGTCTCTTTTGGAGTCTGTGTTATCCAGGGTTGTGCTTTGGAGTACTCAGGACACAGCACAGAAATTGAATGCTCAAAATTGGGTGGATAAAGGCATGAAGTGGCTGTCTTACAAACTTTCATAAGTGTAAGAATATATTCATAGGATTATGTTGTAGGTGTTCACTTAACTGCAATTGTTAAGCATAGAATATTTTTTGTTTTATTCACTTATAGAATAGTATGTTTAAATGAGGCTGGCACATCTTGAATTGTATGCAGTTTCGTTCTATCCTGTGAGGTACAGATATGGTTTCATTGTCATTTTGTTTTAAAATTACTTTTGAATAACGAGTTGTTTAAAGGTGTCAAGTTGACAAGGAGTGGTCTGGTAGTTACACAATTTCATGTAACTTGATAAAAGATTGAAGGGGTGTTTAGCCTGTCAATCAGGTCACAGAGTGATGCCTCCTTGTAGGTGTGGCCTAATCATGAGGATTCTGGGAACTCCCTCTCTTTTTCTGCTGGGAGGCCAGCCACACTCTCTCTCTTGGCCTTGTCTTCCTGTCTTCATCTGGAGGTACACTGAGACCTGAGCAAGCCATGAGGCAGAGACAAACCTGTGCTGCCCCCACTGCCATTGGATCCACAAGAGTTTTCACCCACCAGCCTGTGATCTTCCTGCGTTCGGCATCTTTGCAAGAAGCTGCCTGAGTCTCAAGAGAAACTTTTAAACTAGTATCAGACATATGGGCTAATATCAGACTTGTGGACTGGACCTGGATGGGGCTGGGATGTTTTCTTAATATATAATTACTCTTTGATAGAAAGCTCTCTCACACATATATGAGTGTCTCTGGATTTGTTTCTATAGTCAACCCAGCCTAACACAGTCATTGGCTTTTTTTTTTTCTTTCTTCTGAGCTTTAATTCCAATTTATCAGGAAATATATTCCAACACTGCCTACTACTTTGCATATCTACTATCTCTCTTTGGTCTATGTCCAATTAACTATAGCCTGTATAATTGCAATAATTGGCCCCCTTGCTCCCACCTTGGCCTCCCAGTGGTTTATCCTCCACCCAATGGCAAGCACAGTCTTGTATCACAACCAGGTCACTCTTCAGCGCAGAGCCCTCTGCCTCCCAACTCACTGAAAACTCAATGCAGACACTTGCAGTGTCTTTAAGGCTCAGCCTTCCTCCGCATTACCTCACTGGCCTCATCTCGTACCCCTTGGCCCTTCCCTCTGCTCCAGCAACTCTGAACTCCTTCCAGTTCCTGGGACACCCCAACCCTTCTCCACCCAGGCGTTTTCCCATGCTGTTCGTTCGATCTAGAAAGCTCTTCTTTTGAAAATGCATTTGAATCTCTCCCACTCTCCCTGCTCAAATGGCATCATGCTAACTTACATTCCTCCTTCCTCTCAGCTTGCTTTACTTGCCTCCAAAGCATGCAGCACCATTTAATACTTGTTTATTTATCGTTCGCTTGTTTGTTTCCCTGATGGAGGGTGAGCTCTGTGGGTGAAACCTTTATATGTTAATGGCTGTATTTCCAGCGCATAAATGACTAGCTAACAAGCAATAGGTTCTCAATAACTGTATGTTGAATTAAACTTTTTAATGAATTACTTTTACTTCTATGACCATCAACTGAGAAAATAATAATAATAATGCTCCTAGATACCTTACATCCTTCTTGGTTAACTTGTTTCTTCTGTAAAAGATGAGCGATGCTATGTAATTTTAAAAATTCAAATATTTCTCTCATGAGACTAATTATTACCAGAAGTATTTCAACTATTGCTTGGGGGGAATCCAAAACACGTCCTTTGACTGCTAAGGAATTGGATTATAAGCTGGGCACCCAGGCTATGTTTCAGATGCCTTTAGTTTTCATGTTTGATATGTTAGGGCTCATTTCATTCAAGTTTAATTTCATTTTAAATCCACTTTCTCGGCCACGTCACCACACATCAAGTGTTTAATGGCTGCAAGTGCCTAGAGGGGACCATAGTGGCGTGCATGGCTACGGAACATGTCCGCCCTCACAGGACAGGACATGCCTTCGGAAGCTCGGGTTTAAACATTTGATACCGTACAAGTGTTCTGTCTCCCATTATTTTGGAGGCAAATTGGAGTTAGTTAATGCTGAGAGAGGACAAAATAATTTATGCTCTTTTAATACAGTATCATGGTAGCACAATTTAGCATATTTGTGAAAAATTAATTCAATAAATTATCTTGCCATGTGGCTGGCTTCCACATGACTGTGTGCCTGGAAAGCCGACAGTAATAAAACCCCTAAAATGGATCTGAGCATCAACACTTGGAACTCACATTAAATCATTGCCTTCATGCTTGGTGCCAAAAGTTATCATTTTCCAACTGTGGGCAGCAGAGCATTGAGTATAAGGAGACCCACACTTGCTAATGCCAAGAAGTGAGCTGCCACCACCACCACTATATTTCCTACTCACCCCCCTCCCACGTACGAGCAAAAGCGTAGTGCTGATCGGAGCTACCAGATGGAGTTTTCTTTCCATATTTTTTTACTCTGTGTGTGTGTGTGTGTGTGTGTGTGAACATCTGATTCTTCAGAACAGTGATTTCTGAAACTGGAAAGGTGTGCAGTTTGCTGCACTGATGTTTTCCTCATCGGTGTAATGGGCCCCTAGTGGAGTCTCAGGCTTAAAGCCCAGTGTTAGTCACTTCATGGCGCTGCACTTCTTCAACTACAAAAGAGAGCTGATGGTCCCCCTTCCACACCCCCCTGACTTTTCTCACATAATAACAGTACAACTAAATCTACAGTTAAACACGTTTGCGGAGCAATTGCAAGTAAACTTTAAAATGATTAGCCTAGTCTCATCATCTCGCCCTTTCTAAAATCAATGGGACATTATTTGCTTTGGACTCTCCGGGGTGATAGGTCTATAACAAGGAAAGAATACATCAACTCCACTTTCCATTTTCCTCATCTCAGTAAATGTCATTACTGCTCACCAGGTTGGGATTTCTTTTTCTCCCAGCCCACATTCAACCCATCAGTGGACCCCACGATTTCTTCTTTCTAATTATATGTTAACCTATCTTTCCATTGGTGTCATATGGCTCCACCCTTAGCCAAATCACTTTTGTCTCTCACCTGAGCCCATGCGAGAGCCCCTCACGGCCCCCTGCTATATCCCTTGTCTTCCTTGAGGATAATTTCCCCAGCACAGCATGACATGCAATACACGAGTACTCCTTTAAATGCCGCCCCCCTGCTTAAAGACCCTCCGAAGTACCTGTTGCTCTTTCCTTGTTTGTTAGTATTTTAGTCAAGTATAGTATTCAGACAAGTGTCCAGCTCATAAGCACATACCTTGATAATTTCTCACAAGATGTAACCAGCCACCTACCTAACTGACACCCAAATGAAGATTCACAGTTACTCAAACCCCAGAAGTCCTCCCACTCCCAACTGCTCCAACGTCTGACACCAGAAGTCAGTTCTCCCTAATTCTGAGCTTTCTAAAGAGTGCTACATCGTGGCAAGGATGGCAAGACTTCTATGTTTGGGACATGTTGTCATCAGGACAGACGAGTCCCTGGAGAAGGACATCCTGCTTGGTGAAGTAGAAGAGCAGCAAGAAAGGAAGGCCCTTGACAAGACAGATTGATCTAATGGCTGCTCCAACGAGCTCAAGCACAGGAACAATTGTGAGGAGGATGCAGGGCTGGGCAGCGTTTCATTCTGTTGTGCAGCGAGTCCCTATAGGTCGTACCTGACTCAATGCCACATAACAACAAAGATGAGTCTTACGTTATATACTCTTTGATATCTGCCTGGCATTGTGGAACATTCATGTTGTCATGTGTAGCTGTCATTTGCTACATAGTATTGCACTGTATGAATGTACTCAGCATCATATATATATATGATATAATTATATATATATATATATATATATATATATATATAAACACAACCATTGAGTCAGTTCCAATTTATAATGACCCTACAGGAAAGGTACAACTTCCCCTTTGGCTTTCTGAGCCTTTCAACCCTTACAAGAACAGACAGCCTCATCTTCCTCCCAAGGAGTGGCTGGTGGACACTTCATCCACATGGATGAATGGTTCCTCTTTAATAAAACAGCTGGCCTTTGCAAAAGGCAGGGTTGAGCTGTGTAGGTGCGCTTTAAGCAGAGCAGTCACATTATCTATCAGTTCTATCCATCTAAAGGCATGCTCATGCACCGCACGTCTCTCTGTGTTGTGGAAATTATACTCAAGGAAGGCAAGAGAGTAGCAGAGGGACCAGTGAGGGGCTCTGGCATTGACTTAAGTGAAAGATGAAAGTAACTCGATTTAGGGTGGTGACACTTGACATAGAGAAGATAGGTCGACATATAAGGAGACAGAACCCAGATTGAAGGTGGGCTGGGAGAAATCGATATCACAACCTGGTGAATTAAAAAACAAAACAAACAAACAAAAGAACACTACATGATCCTAATGGTCTCCACGTAAGCAGTTTGCTTCTGAAGTAAGTTGTTTTTCACAGTGAAAAACAGTCCCTCAAAAAAAAAGAAAGAAAGAAAAACAGTCCCTCGAGGTCTTATGTATTTCTCATCATGTTCAATGCAATATCACGAGCCTTTAATAATGTCACGGGACCCACACAGAGTGCCACTGGTGATGCTGACAGTGCTCCCGAGATGCAGAAAAACACGTGATGGCATTACAGGAACAAGGGGCCTTGGGGCATGTGTACCATGGGTTGAGGTCTGCAACTGCAGGTGCCAGCCTGTCCGAATAAATGGATCCGGCATAAGGACTGTTGTAAAATAGAAAAGAAAATCTGTGGGACCATCAGCAATGCCAGCGGGCACGGAAACCTTGCACTTTGGGGCAAAGGGTCTTTTTTCAACCTCATGCCGAAAATGCACCTTTTTTGTGATTGCAGTATTGACAGATGTGTGCACTGCTTGTCCGTTTGCTTATTTGATCAGTGAAGCTTCTGGTCAGCCACGGGCTATTTGTAGTTATGTTTTACAGAAGCCAGAAGTTATACAGAGATTTTCAACTGTGGGGGGTTCAGTGACCCTAACCTCCCACATATATTGAGGGTCAACAGTAGTTTCTATGTCAAGATTTTGTTCAAAATCATTGGGCTCCACAACTCTACAGTGAAATGTATATGGCCAGCCTATCTTTATTCCCAAAAATGAGTTCAAACTTGCCATCCTCGTGTAGACTTCATTTACAGAGAAATTGTATCACGTCTACAGCAGAATCCTTTGGCCAACACACCATTAAGGCAGAGAGAAGGTAAGCAACTTAGATCCAGTTAAGTGTATCATGATTCTTGTTTAGAACCTGAACAGGACACTGTATAGATTTGGATTTCTCCTCCCGTGTTTTTCTTAAAGAAAGCTGTGTGGCTAATTGATACCAAAGGCTTTAAGTTCCCTGGACAGGAACTTCATATACTGTACCCAAATGATTTTGGTAGTCAACTGAAATCTTGCATAAACCTAATCCATTAAGCAGAAGGCTGAAAACATGAGAATAGGAGAGCTGCTGCCTCCCTTGAGCCTTGCCAACCTGTGCTGCCTGCTTTGAAAACATGCATCAGAAAAAGAAGATGAAGGAGAAAGAAATGGCATTGTACATAAGTGGTTTCTATTCAGGCGATTATTTAGAAATCACCTCTTATTGCAGCACCCTCCTCAGTGGGTAACTGACAAGGGCACATATTTTTGTATGTAAAAGAAAATACCTGAGCGGCTGGACCCAAACCCAACTTCCTACTCAGCACCCCTTCCTGCAGAAAAATTCACTTCAGAGGACAGCACTGAATCTGCAGCTCTGGGAGAGGGACATGTCTGATCAGAGCACACAGGAGTAAATGAAGGGGGAGGAAGAGAGAGTGGAGCATATCCTGGCCCACCAAGCACTGAGGACAACATTCCCGCTCAGAGCAGCCAACACACAGAGAGGACCATAGGGCCAGCCCCACTATGAGACACCACATCCCTAACTAACCCATAGGGCTTCAGGGGACAACACTGGAGACACAGTGTGAGATTGAGCCCAATTTGATCCCACCACACTGAGGAGAAACACTAAAGGCGTGCAGCAGATCATCATGGGGAACAGAGCAATGAAGTCCCGAGGGAATACCAAAAATAGCCTTTGGGGCAAGACTTGACCAGAAAACACTCCTAAAGGTCAGTAAACTGACTTTGAACTACTTACAGGCTTTTCCCTTTTTTGTTGTTGCTGTTGGTTTTTTTTATTGTTGTTGTTTTGTTTTGTTTTGTTGCTTTGTTTTGCTCTGTCTTGTTTTTGTGCATATTATTATCTCTACAGGTCTATCTAGATAAGATAGGCGGGATAAACAATCTGGAGGAGAAAACAATGGGACCAAGGGTTCTAGGGGGGCATGGGAGAGGGGAAGGTGGGGGAAAGGAAATAGATGTTAACAAATCCAGGGACAAAGGAACAAATGGTCCAAAATCAATGACAAGGAGTGTGTAGGAGGCCTGGTAGGGCTTGATCAAGGACAATGTAACTGAGAGGAGTTACTGAAACCCAAATGAAGGCTGAGCATGAGAGTGCTACAAGAGGGAAAGTAAAAGGAAATAGAGGAAAGAACTAGAAGGCAACAGGCATTTATAGAGGTCTAAATAAAGACATGCACATATGTAAATATATTTATATATGACTATGGGAAAATAAATCTATGTGCATATATTTATAGGTTTTGTATTAAGGTAGCAGATGGACATTGGACCTCTACTTAAGTACTCCCTCAATGCAAGAACACTTTGTTCTATTAAACTGGCATTCCATGATGCTCACCTTTACAACAGGATCGCTGAAGACAAATGGGTGCATAAGCAAATGTGGTGAAGAAAGCTATCAAAAGATATATTGCCTGGGGTCTAAAAGTCTTGAAGATAAACAAGTGGCCATGCAGCTGAAAAGCAACAAAGCCCATATGGAAAATTCACAGGCATCAAAGAACCCAAAATCATATCATTGTGAATGAGGGGGAGTGCAGAGTAGAGACCCAAAGCCCATCTGTGGGCAACTAGACATCCCCTTACAGAAAGATCATGGGGAGGAGATGAGCCAGTCAGGGTGCAGTGTAGGAACGATAAAACATACAACTTTCCTCTAGTTCTTTAATGCTTCCTCCCCCAACTATCATGGTCCCAATTCTACCTTGAAAATCTGGCTAGACAAGAGTATGTATACCAGTACAGATAAGAACTGTACACTGGTACAGGTAAGAATTGAAACATAGGGAGTTCGGGGCAGATAAGCCCCTCAGGACCAATAAGGAGAGTGGTGATACCAAGAGGGGAAAGGGAAGATAGTGTAGAAAGGGGGAACTGATCACAATGATCTACATATCACCCCCTCTCTAGGGGATGAACAACTGAAAAGTGGGCGAAGGGAGACATTGGACAGTGTAAGAAATGACAAAATAATAATAATTTATAAATGATCAAGAGTTCATGAGGGAGGGAGGGGAAAATGAGGATCTGATATTAATGGCTCAAGTAGAAAGAAAATGTTTTGAGAATGATGATGGCAACAAATATACAAATATGCTTGACACAGTGGATGTATACGTATGGATTATGATAAGAGTTGTAAGAGCCCTCAATTAAAATGATTAATTAATTAGTTGGTTAGAAATAAAAACCCTGGAGAGAAAAATACCAACCTCCAACAAACTGCAGGTGATACATAGAAATGCACAGTTAATCATTGGAAAGCAGTTTAGTCCTTTTCCATGTCAATACCTCTAAACTTCCCCAAAGCACCATATCATTATCGTTTTAAAACCAGTGAAAGTCCAGATGTTCCCAGGTGCAAGCTCAGAAAGATGCAGGGGTTTCAATCGAGTGCAAGATCACTAGGTCAGACCCCAAGTTCTGCTGGACCCTTAGGATACTGAAGCCATCATGAACTAGCTAGTGCCAGGGAAAGGTTTTTTTTCCCCTTGGGGGTGAGATAGTTAAAGTTTATTTTGCCCACCTGGCCGATAAACACATGTGGAGTTAATTGAAGGGCAGCAAGATAAATGGCTCAGTGAGCCTCGCTTTTCTAGTTCTCTGGTCTCTTGATTTGTGATGGTCGGACCAGGGTGCAGCTGCCTTAGCTAGTTCCCTGCTTCAGCTGGCAAGACTCACTTCCTGCAAGACATCCCTGAGGAAAAGCTGCATGGACCTACCCCAATGCAGCCCTGGGTGCTGGAGCAGCTGTGTGGAGACCCCTGCCAGTGCTGAGATGCTTACATATTCACTGATTCGGCTTTCCTCTGGCAGTTGGCATCACTGTGTGTGTGTTTTGTGAGATGGAGGAGGACTTTGTGGATTGGTGTCGGACATATGGGCTAATGTTGGACTTGTGGGCTTGGGCAACACTGGGTTGGAATGTTTTTTTAATATGCACTTACCCTTTATATAAAACTCTCTCTTAAACATATATTTCTGTGGATTTGTTTCTTTAATGTACCCAGACTAACACAGAGGGTAGAAATCAGCGAGATTGGACCAAAATGATGGGATTCGGCCTGTTTGCTGTAAAATCAGCACTCTTTTACGTTTTTCCTTAGAAATCAGTCTGTGGCAGACTGGCTTAAAGCTGAAAACTCTCCACCCAGCTCAGCTTCATGTTTTATTAAGGTTAGCATAGAAAGACTTGCTAAGCTGTCACACATGAAGTTTGTAAAAGAAGGTTACAGGAGTAGGCCAGGTGACTAAATAAGCTCTGCTTCTCTGTATTCACAATGCCTGTCATTCTAACATCACCCTGTCTCATTCCTCACTGCCTTCTGTGGTTTATCCCCTACCTATCCCCTCCCTGGAGGGAAGAGAAAAAGAAATAAAATGGTTCCTACCACCAACAGGAATAAACAAAACAACCATGATCTCAACCCCTAGGTGGAAAGATAAGAGAAATTTGGAGAGAAATGGTTCTCTCATGCTGCACCCTGCAATCCAACCTGCCGCCGGCCTGCGGAGTGAGGACATCACCAATTCTGTGGCAGAATTCTGGCCTCACATGAGTGAGTGTGAGTGGAGGGGTGGAGTGAGATTTCCTAATATAGCTTTTGTATCCAGGCCTCTGGAACTCCCACCAAATGATTGGGCAGGACTATGTAAATAGGCTGTGTGGCCCTAATGGGCCACATCATTACCACCCCCACTGGCTATAAGGATGAGCCATTTAGGTGGGAAGGAGAGAGAGAAATGCCAGAACTATTGGAAGATGTTATTTGAGACCTCTGTCTGATCAGAGGTACCAAAGACTGTCATGCAGAGACTACGGGACAGAGTAAAGGAGCGAGGTCAAGAACAGAGGTAGAAGCAAGGAAACCATGGAATGAAAGAGAAGAGCCCCACTGAGACTATGGGACTGGGACACAGAGTCACCAGTACGCTTCCAGGCCCACAGAAGCAGAGGTCAAAGAGATCACAGGACTCAGCGGCTGCGGACTGGAGAGAGATTTGGCCGCTGGCTGCGGAGAGGTATTGCTGTGGACCAATAACTTGTGATGACTGGTTAACTCCCCTAGCAAATACCCTAGACAATACTGTGAGTATTAACTGTGAGTTCTGTGTGGGCATTTGTGTTAGTCCTAGTTGACTGGAGAAACAAATCCAGGGACACTCGTGTATGCACAAGAAAGAGCTTTATATCAAAGAGTAATTATATATTAAGGAAACATCCCAGCCCAGTCCAGATCAAGTCCATAAGTCCTATATTAGGGCATATGTCCAATACCTGTCTATAAATTTCTCTTCAGACTCACACAACACATACAATGATGCTGAATGCAGGAAGATCACAGGCCAGTGGGTAGAAGGTCTTGTGGATCCAGTGGCAGTGGAAGCATCTCAATGCCGGAATGCATCTCCACGTTCCTCCTCCAGCTCTCTGGGTGTCCCAACCACAGGAAATGGAAAGCAGAGAGAGACTGGGTCTGACCTCCATCATGCCTGCAAATGAGGTCATCAAGCTACAACTGCATAGTAGTGAATTAGTGAAGCCAGCATAGGTGTAGAGTGGTGTGGGAAGAATGGTTGGTATCAGAATAGGAAAGGGGGCATGGAGTATGGAGCATGTCTGGCCCCTGCCTCTTGGCAATAGGGAAGCCAGAGGAGGACATATCTGACTGCCCACTGCACTGTGTTCTGCACCTCATGTGTAGCCATCACCCATCTGTCAGTGGAGGCTTGCGTGTTGCTATGACACCCAACATGTTTCAGGAGAGCTTCCAGACTAAGTAAGACAGACAATGAAGAAGGCCTAGTGATGTACTTCTGAAAACCAACCAATGAAAACCCTGTGGAATGGAACAGTCATCAGCATGGGGATGAGGCAGACTGAAAACATTTCATTCTGTATTTCGTGTGATTGCCAGGAGTCAAGGACCACATCAATGGCAGCTAACAGCAAGTGTCTGCGTTTTTCTCAGCTATACAAGCTTCACCTGGCTGCTACTTTAACTTCTTATTTGCCTTGCTGGCCACTTAAGCCATTGACTGCCCATTTCAGGCTTCACATGAACTAATCAAAATACTCTGTATCTGAAAGTTGATTCTTGCTAATGATCTTGACAGGTCTTGAATATAAAGTGAAGTATGATATTGCTTTTCAAAAAGGCTTACTGCCTGGTTGGGGGAATAGATATATAAACAGACAGACTTCCAAATAAAGTATGCCAGCAGCATAGTCTGGCATGGGAAACCTAATGGGATGGCACCAGACTCTGTCTTGGAAACTCAGGGGGTGCTTCCTAGAAAGGTCACATATGACCCAAGTTTTGAGGAACAAGTGAGAGTCGGCCAGCTGAAGTGGACAGGAAGGGAGCTGAGGACGAAGGACTGACACTCCACAGCCAGAGAGCTCAGGGTGGAGATGGAAATTACACGTGTCAGGATGCACAGGGCTTGTAAGAGGAAATGTTCAGAGTAAGCAATAGCAGGCCTCTGAATTTCTCTACCTTTGAGACTTCCTTTTCTTTTTCTTCTTTCTGTGAGTTTTGTTTTAAGTCTGATGGAGGCAAGAGCATCTCCCTTGTACAATAATGACCCTGTCAACTCACCAAGGGCTTAAACGAATCCATTTATTTTAAAGGCGCCGTGGGATTTATAGTGTGCTATATATTTTTCTCTGCAGTTGAAATGGTCATTCATGTAGGGAGACAAGCAAGTCAACTTTATCACTCAGAATTGTAATTGTATGCTGCATCAAGTTGGTTCAGGCTTCCAGTAACCCTCTGTGACAGAGTACAGAAGCCCTAGTGTGGTGCAGCGGGTTCCATGTCGGACTACTAACAACACGGTCAGTGGTTCAAACCCACCAGCCTCTCAGAGGATGGAAGATGAGGCTTTCTGTTCCTGTAAAGAAATGCTTACAATACAATAATAAGTGAAATAACAGGATATAAAATTGTATGTGGATTATGATTACAACTATATAAAATCACATAAGTTGTGAGAAGAATTGTATGAGCCCCAATAAATTGTTAAAATAACAAAATAAAATAAAATATAAAAAAAATCACATAAGTATGAACAGTGGTTAGGAAGGGAATGTATAAAAAATGAGTATTCATTAGAGTGGGTGGAATTAAGTGGGCCCTTTTTTTTTCTTTTCTGTATCCCCTAAATGGTATTTAATAATTGTTATATCACTTAAATCTCTGTTAGTGTTAATAAATAAACATGCAAAATTCCCAGACTCAGTGGGATTTTAGATTTGATAAACCATATCATTGCCATATCATTACCTCAGCATTCGCACAAATGGCCGTTGCCACATACATTGTGGTAAAAGCCAAAATCTGTGGACTCCGCCAGCCCTGTCCAAGTGGTATTATTTATCTTGACTGTCGACTTTTGGCAACCCTTAGATTTTTCACCAAAGGTTAAGGCTTCCCTGACTTCATTCTGAAAGAACATATCACCCCACCACAGTCTTGCTTCCATGGCTGTTGTTTTAGAAAGTCGGTTGTCGGCCTAGTTGATGCTGCATTCAAGATAACCTGTCTCCTTTCACTGGCTTTGTTAGGATTTTTTGTTCCTGCCGTTTCGCTATGATGTGCCTAACTATTTTCATGATTGAAATACATTGGAGTTTTTAAATCCTGGGTTTCAGACCAAGGAGCCCTAGTGGCATAATGGGTTTGATATCGGGCTGCTGACTACAAGGTCAGTGGTTCAAACCCACCAGTCACTCCAAGGAAAAGTGATGAACCCCCTATTCCTATAAAGATTTATAGTCTCAGATACCCACAAGGGCAGTTCTACTTTCTCCTATAGGGTCTCTATGAGTCAAAAATTAATTTATGGCAATGAATTTGGAGTTTGGTTTGATGTCATGCTGTATCCTGGAAAATACTCAGTCGTTATCTTTTTAACCATATTTTATCCCTTATTATTTCATTCCTCTATTTTTAGAACTTCGGTTAAAATACATGAAGCCCTAGTGGTACTGTTGGGTAATGTTGGACTGCTAACTGCAAGGTCAGCTGTTCAAACCTATCATCCACTCTGAAGAAGAAAGATAAGGCTGCCTGCTACCCTACAGACTTACAGCCTCAGAAACTCTATATAAGGGCGCTGTGAGTTGGAATTGACTTGATGGCAGTGAGTGAGAGCAATGAGTCAAAATCAACCAATGGAAGTGGATTTCGGTTTTGAAATTAAACATATACTAAACATTCTCACTGTCTGCTCTATGCCTCTTATCTCTCTTTTTCTTTTTTGGTGGTGGGATCTCCATGTGATTTGTAGATGTAATTGTGAACTAACTCACAGTTTACCAATTATCTCTATAGCCAAGGCTTTTAATTTTAATCGTTTTATTAGGGGCTCATACAACTCTTATCACAATCGGTACAAACATCAATTGTGTAAAGCACATTTGTACATTCATTGCCTTCATCATTCTTTTTTTATATAAATCATTTTATTGGGGTGCATACACCTCTTATCACAATCCATACATATGTCAATTGAGTAAAGCACCCTTATACATTCGTTGCCCTCATCATTCTCAAAATTCCCCTTCCACTTGGGTTCCCAGAATCAGCTCATTTTCCTTTTTCCCCTCTGCCTCACTCCCAACTCCCCCCTCCCTCATGAACCCTTAATAATTTATAAATTACTTTTTAAATTAATAAATCTTTTTATTGGGCTCATACAACTCTTATCACGATCCATACATACATCCATTGAGCAAAGCACCCTTATACATTCGTTGCACTCGTCATTCTCAAAATTCACCTTCCACTTGGGTTCCTGGAATCAGCTCGGTTTCCCTTTTGTTCCCCCTCCCTCTCCCTCCCCACTTCCCCCTTCTCCCGGTCCCTTAATAGTTTATAAATAATTATTATACCTTATCTTACACTGCCCGGTGTCTCCCTTCACCCACTTTCCTGTTACCCATCCCCCAGAGAGGAGGTTATATGAAGATCCCTGAGATCGGTTCCCCACTTCCATACCCCCTTCCCTCCCAGTATCGTCACTCTCACCATTGGTCCTGAGGGGTTCATCTGTCCTAGATTCGCTGTGTTTCCAGATTCCAACTGTACTGCTGTGAATCCTCTGGTCTAACGAGGTTTTCAAGGTAGAATTGGGATCATGATAATTGGGGGGAAGGAAGCGTTTAAGAACTAGAGGAAGGTTTTGAGTTTCATTGTTGCTACCCTGACCCCTAAGTGACTCATCTCCTCCTCACTACCCCTCTGCAAAGGATGTCCAGTTGTCTACAGATGGGCATTGGGTCCCCATCACACACTACCCTCATTCACGATGATATGATTCCCCCCGAAGCCCCCGCCTTTGTTGCTTGAAACCTGGAGCCCTCAGCCCTTCATGATCATACATGTCGATGTGCTGCTTCCATGTGGGCTTTGTTGCTTCTGGGCTAGATGGCCGCTTGTTTACTTTCAAGCATTTAAGTCCCCAGATGCTATATCTTTCAATAGCCAGGCAGCATCAGCCTTCATCACCACATTTACTTATGCACACATTCGTCTTCAGTGTTTGTGTGGGAAAGGTGATCACACAATGATAGTTTTTGTTCTTTGGTGTCTGCTACCTCATCCCTTCAACACCTCGTGTTCACTTAGGCTTGTTTGCTTCTTCTCTGTGGGCTTTGTTGCTTCTGAGCTACATGGCCACTTGTTTGCCTTCAAGCCTTTAAGACCCCAGATGCTATATCTTTTGATAGCCAGGCACCATCAGCTTTCTTCACCACATTTGGTTGTTTGCCCTTTTATCTTCAATGGTTGTGTCGGGAAGGTGAGCATCATAGAATGCCAATTTAATGAAGAAAGTATTCTTGCATTGAGGAAGTACTTGAGTGGAGGCCCAATGTCCTTCTGCTATCTTAATACTAACCCTATAAATATATACACATAGATCTATTCCCCCATCCTCGTGCATAAATATATTTTCATATGTACATGTCTTTATCTAGACCTCTATAAGTGCCCTTTGCCTCCCAACTCTTTCCTCTGTTTACTTTGACCCTCATGTCCCACTATCATGCTCAAACCCACCAGGATTTCCAGTAATTCCTCTTGGTTACATTACCCTGGATCATGCCTAACCAGGCCTCCAACACCCTCCTCACCACCAATTTGGATCGCTTATGGTTCCCTTGTCCCTGGGTTTATTAACACCACTACCTCTCCCCCCACCTCCCCCTCTCCCATGCCCCCATGGAACTATTGGTCCCGTTGTTTTCTCCTCCAATTGTTCATCCAGCCTATCTTATTTAGACGGACTTGCAGAGATAATAACATGTACAAAAACAAGACAGAGCACAACCAGGCAACAATATACAACAAAACAACAACAACAAACCAATGACAAAAACAAAACACAACATGAAAGAAAAGCTTGTAGTTTGTTCAAGGATTGTTTGTTGTTAGGAGTGTTTTTCAGTCCACTCTGTTGGGGCACCATGCCCTGGCCCCAAAGTACACCTTCAGCATTCCCTGGAGACCTCACTGCTCCATTCCCTTGCTGTTCTGTTGCACCCCCTTAATGTTTTGCCTCAGTGTGGAGGGATCTGATCAGGTGCAATTCCCTCACTGTGTCTCCGGTACTTTCTCCTGTAGGGCTATGGGTCACCGAGGGATGTCATGCCGGCCATGTGGTCCTCTCTGTCTACTGGCTGCTCTAATTGGGAACATCGACATCCTGGCCTGGTGGGCCATGATGTGCTCCATTCTCTCCTCCTCCCCCTTCATCTGCTCCCGAGAGCTCTGATCAGATATGTCCCTCTTCCGGGAGCTATACATTCAATGCCATCCTTTGAAGTAAATTCTTCTGAGGAGAGGGGCAGGTGTCCACTTAGTAGTTGGTGTTGGGGCTGGCCCCCCAGACCTCTCCACTGGTTCCCTTCTCCATGCTGGCATGTTGTATTCACATCTTGGAGCACCGTATTGAAGTCTGGTCCCTCTTTCCCTGTGGAGACACAAACAATACCCTCCCCTTGGGTGGGTTAGTGCCCTGTGCCCCCACTACCCTTTTCTTTTTTATTATTTTTTTCCTTTCCCCACCTCCGTTTTAGTTGTCTACCATGTGTATCGCTGTATTTGGTCTGTTCCCTGCCATATTACCTGGTCCTCACCCCAGGAATGTTTGTATACTGTGGCTTTTTCCCTGTGCACTTTTTGTCTTTTTTTTAAAGCTTAGCTCAGCAGCCTTTGAAGTCTTTCTAAATTTAAGTCAATGCTATCTTGAGGTTTGTTTTCTCTTTTTTGCCCTCTGGGTGAGGTTGTTCTATGTCTTTTATTTATGCGTGGTGAGTGTTTTTCTTCTGCCCATACTGGGTCGGCAAGGATCTTTTGTAGGGCTGGGTTTCATCTAACTTATTCTTTGAGTTTTTCCTTGTCTATGAAGACTCTTACTTCTCCATCTATCTTGATCAATAATTTGGCTGGGTAGAGTATTCTTGGGTTTTCATTGTTTTCCTTCAATTTTTGGAATATGTTACTCCACTCTCTCCTCTTCTTCATAGTTTCTGCTGATAGGTCTGAGCATATTCTTATATGGGAACCTTTATATGTGATTGCTTGTTTTACCCTAGCTGCTCTCATGATTTTCTCCTTTTTCTCAAAGTTGGATAATTTACCTATTATGTGCCTTGGTGACTTCTTCTTGGGATTTAATCTAGCTGGTGTTCTTTCAGCTTCCTGGATGGTTGCATGGTTTTCATTCATTAAGCTGGGGAAGATTTCCTCCAAGAATTTTCTCACTTTTGTTGCAGATGACTTCTTTTTTGTGTCTTCCTCTGGTAAGCCAATAATTCTAATGTTGTTCTGCTTCATAGCATCAGACATAGCTCTTAAGCTTTCTTCAGCTTCTCTGATGATCTTATTAGATTTTTGTCCACATTTGTTAAAGTCTGATTGGCTGTCCTCCAAGTCACTGATGTGGTTCTCTGATTCCTCCAGTCACTTGTCGAGGTCCATGAGTCTGCTACTGGTTTTTGTTATCTCCTCCTTAAGCCCAGTATTTCTCTTTGGTCTATGGCTTTTACCTCTTCTATCATTTCATCCTTTTTCTCTATTGTTTCCCTCATATCTTGCATGACTCCAAGTAGCATTCTGAAAATTTCTTGCTGTGGCAACTGAATGTCTGCTTCCTCTATGCATGTCATTATGTTCAGGACGTCTTCTGCCATTGCCTTTTGTTTCTCCCATTTTTTTCGCTAAGGTAGTTGGGGCCAATGGCTATTTTCATTGCATTCTTTTAGAGGAGCTTAGTGCCATTTTTCAAGGAGTCAAAGAACACTGGCTTTCTCTTGGAGATGTGTAGGAGTAATTCTTCGAGCTTCCTATAGCTTATTTCACTATGGAATTAACCTACCGCTTTATGCTCCTCTGAGTTCCCTCTCAGGGGAGTGTCCCACAAG
This sequence comes from Tenrec ecaudatus, assembly GCF_050624435.1. Taxonomy (NCBI): domain Eukaryota; kingdom Metazoa; phylum Chordata; class Mammalia; order Afrosoricida; family Tenrecidae; genus Tenrec; species Tenrec ecaudatus. The sequence goes on along the minus strand of NC_134540.1, from coordinate 88,626,236 downwards.
TCTGGTGGGTTGCCTGCTTTGGTGTTGTGGAGGTTGGGCAGAGGTTCCTGCAGCCACTTGGAATGTTGAGGAGCGTTGGCCAAGCTACTTTAGGACCTCAGGCACACAGGCAGGAATTCCCCTGTAAGATGTTGAGCAGAGTATCCACTGGGGGAGGCAGGGAGTTGGGTGTGGCACAGGCATACATGCCCTAGGCTAAGGGGAGTGGTCTGGAGGTCAGCAGTAGTGTGTGAGATACCAAGAAAGAGACACAAGAAGAGGGGAAAAAATTAAAAAGCGCAGATCTGTCTAAATAAGATAGGCTGGATAAACAAGCTGGAGGAAAAACAACGGGACCAACAGTTTTGGGGAGAAATGGGATAGGGGGAGGTGGGGGTAAGGAAGTGGTGTTAACCAACCCAGGGACAAGTGATCCAAAGTGGTTGTAAGGTGGGTGTGGCAGGCATGATAGGGCATGATCAAGGGTAATGTATTAAGAGGTATTGCTGAAACCCAGGTGGGGATGGAGCATGATATTGGGATAGGAGGAAAGGCAAGGGAAATAGAGGAAAGAGCTGGGAAGCAAAGGGCATTTATAGAGGTCTAGACAAAGACATGTACATATGCAAATACATTTGTGAGGATGGGGAAATAGATCTATGTGCCTATATTTATAGGTTTAGTATTATGGTGGTAGAAAGACATTGGGCCTCTACTCAAGTACTCCCTCAATACAAGAATACTTTCTTCTATTGAATTGGCATTTTATGATGTTCACCCTCCTGACACAACCACTGAAGACAAAGCAGGTGAATAAGCAAATGTGGTGAAGAAAGCTGATGGTGGCTGGCTATCAAAAGATATAGCATCTGGGGGCTTAAAGGCTTGAAGATAAACAAGCGGCCATCTAGCTCAGAAGCAACAAAGCCCACTTGGAAGAACACACCAGCCGGTGTGATCACTAGGTGTCAAAGGAATCAGTTATCAGGCATCAAAGAACAAAAATCATATCATTGGGTGCACACCTCCATGATACGATTGCTAAGAACAAACGGGTGCATAAGCAAATGTGGTGAAGAAAGCTGATGGTGCCCAGCTATCAAAAAAGATAGCATCTGGGGTCTTAAAGGCTTGAAGGTAAACAAGCAGCCATCTAGCTCAGAAGCAACAAAGCCCACATGGAAGAAGCACACCAGCCTGTGTGATCATGAGGTGTCAAAAGAATCAGGTATAAGGCATCATCAGAACAAAAATATCTTACCATAGTGAATGAAGGGGAAAGTGCAGAGTGGAGACACAAAGCCCATTTGTCGGCCACTGGAGATCCCCTTACAGAGGGGTCTAGGGGAAGAGATGAGTCAGTCAGGGTGCGATGTAGCACCGATGAAGAATACAGCTTTCCTCTAATTCCTAAATGTTTCCTCCACCCTCCCCACCCCCACCCTCCACTATCATGATCCGAATTCTACCATGGAAGTCTGGATAGACCAGAGGATGTACACTGGTACAAATAGGAGCTGGAGGCACAGGGAATCCAGGGCAGATTATACCTTCAGGACCAGGGGTGTGAGTGGTGATACTGGGAGGGTAGAGAGAGAGTGGGTTGGAAAGAGGGAACCGATTACAAGAATCTACATTTAACCTCCTCCCTGTGGGATGGACAACAGAAAAGAGAGTGAAGGGAGACATGACAAAATAATAATTTATAAATTATCAAGGGCTCATGAGGGAGGGGGAATCGGGGAGGGAGGGGGAAAAAAGAGGACCTGAGGCAAAGGGCTTAAGTGAAGACCAAATGCTTTGAAAATGATGAGGGCAGTGAATGGACAGATGTGCTTTACACAACTGATGTATGTATAGATTGTGGTAAGAGTTGTATGAGCCCCTAATAAAACGTTTTTTAAAAAAGTTAAAAAGCAAGCCCATTGAGCCTGTTGGGGGCCAGGAGGAGGGGATATAGTGAAGAGATGGAAACAAAGCAACAATGTAGCTGAGTCGTGGAGCTGCAAGGGTTTAGTCCCTGCTCCGAGGCAGCAATGGCAAGCTGTGGCTGTGTTGAAAGAGGCCCCTGCACAGCCCTCCAAGACCAAGGGAGGGACAATGAGGAGCTCCAAGGGTCCAGTCCCTGCCCTGAGGCGGGTGGTGGCAAACTGTGGCTGCGCTGAGACCACGCCGCCCTACAGGCTCCAAATAGTCCGAGGTTCCGGCAGAGACAGTGGCATGGCCAAGGTCAAGCCCCAGCTGGCCTCCACTGAGGTAAGCCAAAAGCCCCAGCCCCTCAAAACCCCATGGGTCTGTGCCTACTTATCTTTATGATGCTCCTCCTGTGTTCCAGCAGTGTTGAATTTCCTTCTAAGCAGCCCTCCTGGACTGGATTCTGTGGAGTCCCTCTGGTATGTGTTACTCTGTCGCCATCTTGCCAGAAGTCCCACAGAAACTCGTGGGAAGCTCACTGGGATCCTTCTCAGTCCCCAAAAATTATTTTCATTGCTACTTCATAGCTGTCAATTTGCTACTGCTATGCATCAGGCAACCCCTGTGACCCAAAGGGGTCTCGACTCACAGGTGGAGAACCACTGCTCTACCGGACAGTGGGAGCCCCAAGTCTACCTTCAGAGTACTATTCAGATCAGGCCTCTCATGGATCCCCTCTGACCACAGTCAAGGGGCAAAGACAACTTTAATATCAGACAGAGTTTATTTTAAATTTGATTATGGTGCAAGGTACTGCAGTATAATATGATACTTGGTCCGTTGTCCCTCCATCTTGACCCATCCTGAAATTGTTCTAGGTTCAATTGTTATTGCTTTTCCCAAGACAGAAAATTTCCCTCTCACTTATCTTGATATTTCTGGTGGTCTTTTCTTTCTGTTTTGTTTTGTTGGTTTTTGTTTGCTTGTTTGTTTGTTGTTTCTGCTATGTTTCCCGGTTAATAAAGCACAGAAAGAGAGGGTGCATAGAACAGTGACTGATGCAATAGCTTATTGGAGATGGACAATGGGAGGCTGATGAGAATTGAGAAGCAAATAATGAATGTGGAATCAGGAAAGGGTGCACTAGAACTGACTGTGATTTTTTGTATATACGACTCTTTTTTAAAATAAATCTTTTTATTGGGGCTCATACAACTCTTATTACAATCCATACATACATCAATTGGGTAAAGCACCCTTATACATTCGTTGCCCTCATCATTCTCAAAATTCTCCTTCCACTTATGTTCCTGGAATCAGCTCATTTTCCTTTTTTTCCCTCTCCCTCCCTCACTGCTCCCCCATCCCCCCTGAACCCTTAAAATAATTATTATATCTTATCTTACACTGCCCAGCACCTCCCCTCACCCACCTTCCCATTACCCATCCCCCAGAGAAGAGGTTACACATAGATCCCCAAAATCGGTTCTCCCTTTCTACATCCCCTTCCCTCCCAGTGTCGCCACTCTCACCACTGGTCCTGGGGGATTCATCCGTCCTAGATTCCCTGTGTTTCTAGATCCCTACTGCACCGTTGTGCATCCTCTGGTCTAACCAGGTCCACAAGGTAGAATTGGGATCATGATAATTGGGAGGGGAAGAAGCGTTCAAGAACTAGAGGAAAGTTTTGAGTTTCATTGTTGCTACACTGAACCCTGAGTGACTCATCTCCTCCCCACTACCCCTCTGCAAGGGGTGTCCAGTTGTCTACAGATGGGCATTGGGTCCCCATCACGTACTCCCCTCATTCACGATGATATGATCCCCCCACCCCCCGCCTTTGTTGCTTGGAACCTGGAGCCCTCGGCCCTTCATGATCATACATGTCGGTGTACTACTTCCATGTGGGTTTTGTTGCTTCTGGGCTAGATGGCCGCTTGTTTACTTTCAAGCCTTTAAGTTCCCAGACACTATATCTCTCAGTAGCCGGGCACCATCAGCCTTCTTCACCACACTTGCTTATGCACACATTCGTCTTCAGCGTTTATGTGAGGAAGGTGATCACACAATGATAGTTTTTGTTCCCTGGTGTCTGCTACCTGGTCCGTTCAACACCTTGTATTCGCTTAGGCTGTGTGCTTCTTCTCTGTGGGCTTTGTTGCTTCTGAGCTAGATGGCCGCTTGTTTGCCTTCAAGCCTTTAAGACCCCAGACGCTATATCTTTTTGATAGCCGGGCACCATCAGCTTTCTTCACCACGTTTGCTTATACACTTGTCTGTCTTCAGTGATCATGTCGGGAAGGTGGGTATCATGGAATGACCGTTTAGCTGGGCAAGGTGCCATTGATATACAACTCTTTTTAAAAGCAACTTAACTATGGAAATATTTGTTGTGTGAATTTTCAATCAATGAAACTATTGAATAAACAAGCAAGTAAGTAAAACAAAGTTAAGGGCTAGTCTATAAAGTTCTTCAAGTGGGAGGGCGCAATTCCAACTTTGTCACTCAGTCAGGCCATCAAAAGCACAGCTCATCTCTTGCTGATTAGCAAGTGACTACAAGACCTGAAGTGGTCCTACACGCCAGGTTCACACACGTAGGTTCCCGACTGCTCCCAGACTTGGACCCAGGAACTCCTCACACTCCTATGAACTCTTTGATGCTTTCAACTATTGTGCTGTTTATTTTATATTTTTCCTGGGTTTGGGGTTCTCTTCAGCAGGACAGTTCCAGTGGATTGCCACGGTGGCATTACTGAAAGTGGCACTTCCCAGCAAAAATATTGAAATATAGATATAACCAAACTCACTACCATCAACTCCATTCTTACTCAGAGTGACCCTCTAGGACAGAGAAGCACTGCCTGTGAGGGTTTCCAAGACTGTAAATATTTACGGGACTAGAGATCCTCCTCTTTCTCCCTCAAAGCAACTGGTGGTTTCGAACTACTGATCTTTTGGATATCAGGTGAACACATAACCACTATCCACTGGAGTCCTATAACCGAAACAGCACATATAAAAATGTTCATTAAAAAAATTCTCCAACTTTTAAGTGTATTTCCAAGTGGTAATGCTCAGCCTATATTAAGTGATTTAATCTTTCCTGAAATTATTTCTAATGTTATGTGCATACTTTTCTATATACTTTTTTCAATTAAGACCTTGAGGCCCAGAGACATGGAGTAACCTGACTAGGGTCACTCTATTAGTAAGGGGCTGAATGATGATTTAAACCCAAGCCTTGGTAACCTCAAAACACATTCTCTCTACCTCTGCATTATATTTAAATCTATATTTATGCAAACACAGAAGAGTCCTTCAGGAAATGAGTGGCAACCACAAACAGCTAAGAAGTTAATAGATAAAATATGCTTTTCTTGCATATTTTATACAAATTACTTTAAGATAAAATATGGGCAGCTTGTAAATAATGACTTGAGAAATTCAGAAACATACAACGAACTCAGAGGCTGCTTATCTGGAGCCTTTAAATTTATAACCAAAGTTCTTCTCACCCGATGGCACCATTGCGTGGATACTAACTTCCTTGTTTCCTCCTCGCTGCCTAAAAGATGGCAGGGGCACAAACCAAATGCCCATCTATTTTAGGACACTTGTAGGGTTAGTTTTGTTTTTTTTAATTAGTGAAACGAGTTTATAGCTTAGCAAAGACAAAATTATATGGAATGATGGAATGCAATTAGACATTAAATAATTAAGTACTTGTATGTCAAACATGTAAAATAAGCTGATCCAAAAATAATTAATAAATTATCTTGGAGAGGGGCTTAGAGGGGCATGGGCTTGGTTGATCACCATAATGCACTATTTGATCATATGTTTAAACTTAAAACAATCAATCTGGGTGAACCCTGGTGGTGTAGTGGTTAAAAGTTGGCCTGTGATGTGAAAGGGCAACAATTCGAAACCACAAGAAAGACAGTGCTCTCTACTCCCATCCCTATGAGTCAGCAACAGTGAATCTTTTGTGTAGAACACAGAGTATAAAGCCACATTAGACTCTCCTAGACCTTGGAAAGCAGGGTTCTCTTCAACTTGGCAAGGACCAAACTTGTAAACAAATTGGTTTCAAAATCAAAGATCTGAACACCCAATCCTGCAAGGTCAAAACCTGTGGAGGACTTAGAATCTAGTCAGAAATGTGGGCAAGATGTGCTTGAAGACAGAAGTCAAGTCAGACACCGTCATACCTATGATTCCAGATGTCAACCACACACCCTCCTTACAGTCTTTAAGAACAGCCCTTACTCTGGTATTGACTACAGAGAACAACTCGCTGAAGAAATTGGGGTTCCAGAGTCAAGAATCCGAGTTTGGTTTCAGAACCAAAGATCTAGGTTTCTTATCCACATTAAAGAAGGACCTGATGAAATTCTAGAACAAGGACAAGACCAGGAACATGATAGCAGAGGTGAAAGAGTTCAAGGTGTAGAAGCTACGCAGGATGATAGCATCCACATCAAAATCCAGCATAGCTGATATCTCCACTCTGGACCCCCAATATGGCTCTCATGCTTCTTGGGAATGTCTTCTCCTGGAATTGCAAGTCAAGCCTCCTGGAAATGGAAACAGGACTTGAAGCAGTGGCATGTGCACCTAACTCTAGAATTCAAAAGAAATGGAGGATAATGAAAATCTTAATATATATCATTTTTCATCATCATCATTTATTCAAGTAAAAATCGTCGATGGGTGTTAAAATCTTTATGTGAGTGTTTACTGATGAATAAGCTATTATCTCAACACCCCCCCAACCTCCCACAAATCTCCCTAGCAAATAATTTCAAATAAACCCAAATTCATTGCAAAAGAAAAAAATACACATTCCAGAAACCTCTTAAAAATAATCATTTGAAGTCCTCACTAACTTCAGCTTTAGGTTGAATCACATGAGTCTGTCACACAGAAGTTTACAACAATATTTTTCTTCAGTATTATTCTAATCAAAATCAATTCTATCCTGTACAGCAGCATTTCCTGGTATACTTTTACAATGCTGATCCTGACACCTTCAGTCTGAGTTAGTGTCTCCCAAACAAATAAACTTGCTGCCATAGAGGCACTTCGGAGGAACCCTATGGGACAGGATAGAACTGCTCTTGTGAGTTTCTGAGACTGTAACTCATTACAGGAGTAGAAAGCCTTGTGTTTCTCCTGTAGGTTCTATATTTCTAATAAGCTAGTGGTGCTCATGATGCTGATTGTGGAGTATCTTCCTTTCAAGATACAAAGTTTAAGAAAGATAGTGCTTGAATAACATCAAGGAAACATAAGGGGATAAACAGTTCTTGTACAAATAAAAATAATTTCTTTTTTATAATTTAATTACCTGTTTGTTTCTTTTTTTACATTTTATTAGGGACTCATACAACTCTTATCACAATCCATACATATACATACATCAATTGTATAGTATAAAGCACATCTGTACATTCTTTGCCCTAATCATTTTCAAAGCATTTGGTCTTCACTTAAGCCCTTTGCATCAGGTTCTCTTTTTTCCCCCTCCCTCCCCGATTCCCCCTCCCTCATGAGCCCTTGATACTTTAACAATTATTATTTTGTCATATCTTGCCCTATCTGGCGTCTCCCTTCACCCCCTTTTCTGTTGTCTGTCCCCCAGGGAGGAGGTCATATAGATCTTTGTAATCGGTTCCCCCTTTCCAACCCACTCACCCTCTACCCTCCCAGTATCGTCCCTCACACCCCTGGTCCTGAAGGTATCATCCACCCTGGATTCCCTGTGCCTCCAGCTCCTATCTGCACCAGTGTACATCCTCTGCTCTATCCAGACTTGCAAGGGAGAATTCAGATCATGGTAGTGGGGGAGGGGGGGAGCGGGAAGGAAGCATTTAAGAACTGGAGGAAAGCTGTATTCTTCATCGGTGCTACGTCGCACCCTGGCTGACTCATCTCCTCCTCTAGGCCCCTCTGTGAGGGGAATAATTTCAATTATTTTTAAATGTCAGTAAATTTGACTACATATATAAGACATCTAGCTCTTCACTTCCCTTTCAATATCATTTTATAACACTGCAAGCTGTTATACAGCTGTCAGGAGAATTTGTTTCAGAATTTGGACTGATACGCAGAATGGCAGTTGAGTGGATTATAATGTTCAACAGCTTTTCGGAAGAGTAAGAAGGAGGGCAAAGAATAGAGCCTAAGACCTAGAGGAACAGACTTTTGTGACTGTTTCACTTAATCGGAAAGGGTGAGGGGTGTGTGTGTGTGTGTGTGTGTGTGTGTGTGTGTGTGTGTGTGTGTGTGTTTCCAAGTTCTACCTCTGCCAATGGGTAGATTCTGACTCCTGGAGTTCCCAAGGATGTAAATCATAATGAAAGTAGATAGCCTCGTCTTTCTCCTCAAGAGAGGCCAGTGGATTTGAACTGCCAGTCTTAACTACAGATGGAAATGGTCCAAGTAATCTAAAGAACAAAGAGAGAAATTAATCATTTCAGAGATTTTTTTTTCATTTCAGAGATTTATAAACAATATCAGTGACTCTTGGCTGAGAAGCTCAATCAGGGCAATTATTACGATCATATATTTCTGCCATTCTCTGAGAATGTTTCTAAAATCCACCTTTAAGTCTTCGTTGTTTAACAAACAGAACTTCTCATGTTTGGTCTCCATTGAGTCCTTTTTCTCTTGAATATGGATCTTATTCCTGCTTTTCCATATGGCTAGGGACTTGTTAAAATTGAATACTAGATAGACATTGCGGGTGATAAATGGTAGAGACCATGTGGATGAAGAAGACTGATGAGAATGAATACATTTGAACTGTGGTGATGGTCATAGCCAAGACTATGCACTATGCCCAGGCCTGTCAGAAGAAGGGGGAAATCCATGGAGGGAGGGGGGGCTGACTACAGGCAACCAAGAGAGACCCACGAAGGGGCCCTATCTGTTCTAGAAAAAGTAAAGCCAAAATGCTCCTCAGAATAAACAAGGATGGCAAGACTTTATCTCATGTACTTTGCACATGTTATCAGGAGGGACCAGCCCCTGAAGAAAGACATCATTGTCCCTCTTGGTGACATGTTCAAAGTAAGCAAAAGGAAGTCTTCTCATCCTCACTTCTAAGGAGCATGTTCATTATATTTCCTCTAAAATATTATGTTCAACATTTGTAGCCACCACTACAATTCCAACATGTCAGCTATTCTTCAATCGTTCTGTTATCTTGCCTAACTTTCACATGCATTCAAGGCTATTGGAAAGACCATGGATTGGGTCAGGGGCACCTCACTCATGGAAACATTATCTTAGTAATTGAGGTAGTTTATTGTGCCAACCTTGCCAATAAACACGTGTGGGGTTAATTGAAGGGCAGAGGGGTAAATGGCTCAGTAGCCTCACCTTTCTAGATCTGGAGTCTCTTGCTTTCTGATGGTCAGGCCAGGGTGCAGCTGCCTTAGCCAGTTCCCTGCTTTAGCTGGCAAGGCTCACTTCCTGTAAGACATCACTGAGGAAAAGCCACATAGACCTACCCTGATGCAGCTCTGGGTGCTGGAGCAGCCACGTGGAGACCCTTGCCAGTGCTGAGATGTTTACACATTCACTGACTCGGCTTTCCTCCTGCAGTCAGCATCACTGTGTCTGCTTGTGAGATGGAGGAGGACTTTCTGTATTAGTGTTGGACATATGGGTTAATGTTGGACTTGTGGGCTTGGGCCACACTGGGTTGGGATGTTTTCTTGATGCACACTTAACCTTTATATAAAACTCTCTCTTATACATGAGTTTCTGTGGATTTGTTTCTCTAAAGTAGCCAGACTAATACAGTAATTAATTAGTAATGCCACTGGATTGAACAAACGGCCTGGTTCAGATCTTTGTGAATCTTAACTCTGTGGGGGAAATTGATATTGCTCATATAAAACACTTAGAAATAGATTGTGGCAACAGTTGCACAGCATCAAGAATATAATTAACATCATTAAGTTATAAAATTATTGATTAGTTATTCATGATAAACTGATTCATGGTAACAATTTTGTTATATACATTTTATCAAAAATAGAAATAACCTATAGTTAAAATTGTGCCATCTATTTTGTTTAAGAAGTATAGGCTACTATGAGAAAATACAGCCAAGCACACTAACTTTTGGAAGGTCACTGTAACAAACAGTGTGGGTCAGCACGCATCCATTTTATTTTATTTTATTATTTTTTAATCATTTTATTGAGGCCTCATATCATAATATGTACGTACATACATACATACATGTGTCAAGCACATTTGTACATTTGTGGCCATCATTTTCTTTATTTCTTTTTTTAAAAACATTTTCTTAGGGACTCATACAACTCTTATCACAATCCATACATGCATCAATTGTGTAAAGCACATCTGTACATTCTTTGCCCTAATTCAAAGCATTTGCTCTCCACTTAAGCCCTTTGCATCAGGTCCTCTTTTTTCCCCTCCCTCCCACATCCATTTTTAAAAGGTAGCATGCAATCAAGAACTGGTGGTATCGAAGGAAGAAGTCCAAGCGGCACTGGAAGCTTTAGAGGAAAAACAAGTCTCCAGGCATTGATGGGATATCTTTTGAGATGTTTCAGCAAATGGATGCAACCCTGGAACCGCTCAGTCATCTGTGCTTTAATAATCGGGAAGACGGATGCCTAACTAACCAACTGGAAGAGATCCATCGATGGGCTCATTCCAAAGAAATGTGATCCAACTGAATGCAGAAATTATGGGAAAATATCGTTGACATCACATATATGTAACATTTTGCAGAAGAGAAACCAAAGAAAGTGGCTGTATCAATACATCAAGAAAGAACTACCAAAAATCAAAGCCAGATTCAAAAGAGGATGTGGAATCCTGCTATCGGATGGGTTGGGGCTGAAGTCAGAGAATGCCAGAAAGATGTGTGTCTGCGTTTTATGCACCACTTACAGGTATTTAGTTCTGTGGATGATAACAAATTATAAATAACATTAAAAAGGATGTAAATTCCAGAACAGTAATTGTACTCCTGCAGAACCACGAGGCAGCCATTCACCTAGAACAAGGAGACAGCTTTGTGGTTTAAAAGCACTAGAAGGATGTGTCCGGGTTATTCAGTCTGGATAGTGAGCAAACAATCCAAGAAGCTGAAGTATATAATGTGGCCTCAGGATTGGAGGGAGACTCGGTAACAACCTGCGATATGCAGATGACACAGCTTGGCTGAAAGTAAAGAGGACATGAAGCATGTACTGAACATGAAAGAATGCAGACTTCAATATTAGTTACACTTCAATATAAAGAAAACAAAACTTCTCACAACTGGACCAATAACCAACATCCTGATAAACAGAGAAAAGACCCAAGTTGTCAAGGGTTTCATTTTACCTGGATCCATAATCAACACCCATAGAAGCAACAGTCAAGAAATTAGGATGACTTATTGCATTCGGTAAATCTGTACCAAAAGTCCTATTTAAAGTGTTGAAAATCAGAAAATTTATCTTAAAATTGAAGGTCTGCTTTTCCTAACCCAGAGTATTCTCAGCTGTTACCTATGCATGCAAAGGCTGGGCATTGAATAAGGAAGGCTGAAGAAGAATTGATGCCTCTGAATTATGGTTCTGGCAAATAATATTAAATATATCATAGACTCCCAGAAAAAAGATCTGTCTTGGAAGAAGTATTGATAGAATGCTCCTTAGACAGGAGGAGAAGGAGACTTCATCTCATGTACTTTGGAAATGTTATTAGGAGGGCCAATATCATACTTGGTAGAGGATCATCATTAAAGAGGATGACCCTCATGGGGGCAGGGAGTGGAGACCCAATGCGTACTGCTAGACAATTAGACATCCTCTCACAGAGGGGTCACAGGGAAGAGATGAGCCAGTCAGGGTGCAGTATAGTACCGATTAAACACACACCTTTCCTCTAGTTCTTTGGTGCTTCCTTCCCCCACTCTAATGACCTCAATTCTACCTTACACATCCAATAAGACCAGAGCATGCACACTGCTACAGATAAGAACCCACAACACAGGGAATCCAGGGTAGATAAACCCCTCAGGGCCAACAAGGAGAATAGAGATACCAGGAGGATTAGGGGAGAAAGAGGGAACTGATCCCAAGAATCAATTTAGAACCCCCTCCCAGGGGGACGAATAACAGAAAAGTGATGAGGGGCAACAGAGGACAATGTAAGATATGAAAAAAATAATCTGTAACTTATCAAGGGTTCGTGAGGGAGGGTAGTGTGGAGGGAGGGGGAAGAAATGGGGAGCGGATATCAGGGGCTCAAGTGGGAAGATGATGCTTTGAAAATGATGATGCTGGCATATGTGCAAATGTGCTTGACACACTGGAGGAATGTATGGCTTGTGATAAGAGATGTAAGAGCCCCCAATGAAAGTTTTTTTTTTAAAGAGGATGCCCCTCAGCGAGATGGAATGACACAATGATTACAATAATGGGCTCAAATACAGCAAGGACATTGAGGAAGGCCCAGAGAGTACTACATTTTATTGTACGTGGGGTCATTCTTAGGCAGCATCTACTTATAACACCTAATAACAACAGCAGCCTGTTTTGATGGTGGTAAAACCCTCAAGGGACTTGCTTGGGAATGTCTAGGAGAAAGTGTTGAGAGCAGCAGCTTAAGGACGGAAATAGCGCGTGAGAACTATGCAAAGAAAACAGCAGAAGAATCCCCTAAGCAGAGTGTCCTTGGCGCTGGAGGGTGGAGCCTGAGGGCTGCAGTTCCAAATGAGGATGCAAAAACAGGGACAGGTTTTGCTAAAGATATGAAGTTATGTTTTCTGAGCAATCAGATAACACCTATGTGTTTTGAACAAGATAAACTTCAGAAATGTAGTTGGTAGCAAATCCATAATACATTGTTGTGACTGAGTTTTATGACAGCAAGAAAAAATTCAAATGTTGCACCACAGAAAGACTTGGTTAAGGATGTTCATCTTAGAAAGATCAATCTAATATAGGTCATTATTAAGATGATAAAGTTTCAATAGGTATTCTCTCCCTTTCTAATTTTGGGGTGATAAATTATCTTAAAAGTTCCTTTAAACATTGCCATATTCGCTCTTTGCACTAAAACAGATTTAGCTTTATGTGCCTATGACAAACTGAGTAAAGAAACCAGGCTGAAGTGGGTTGGGCTGGAAGTACTCTTGTCGTTAGATGCCTTCAAGTAGATGCTGACTCACAGCAACTCTATGTAAAGCCGAAAGAAACACTGCCCTGTCTCCCACCAGCCTCACAATTGTTATGTGGGAGCCCATTGTTGAGCCACTGTGCCAGTCCAGTTTGTTGAAGACCTTCCTCTTTCTCGCTGCCCCCTACTTTACCAAAGGTGCTGCCCTCCTACGGGCACAACATGTTCCAGGTATGTGAGACGAAGTCTGGCCTTACTTGTCTCCAAGGAGCATTTTGACTTAACCTGTTATAAGACAGATTTCTTTGTTTGTTTGTTTGGCAGTTCATGGTACTTTCAACATCCTTCACTGGCACCATAATGCAATGCACCGATTCTGCTTCAGTCTTGCTTATTCTTTCTTCAACTTGGCTTGGGTCAGAAGCACCTTGGTCACCAAAGTAACTTGCTTTTCAACGCTTTAAAGGGGCCTTGTGCAGCAAATTTGCCTAATGCAATATGTTGCTTGATTTCTTACCTGTTCTTTTCCATGAGTATGGATTGTGGATCCAAGTAAGACAAAATTCTTGATGACTTCAAACTTTTTTCCATGTATCATGATGCTATGAACTGGTTCATAGTTTATTATGATTCACACGGGCAGTTGCCTTTGCACGGCAACAGAACACATGTAAACATCTTTCTAGGAATTTGTGCTTTCAGCCAAGATCCATCTGAAGTCAACAATGTAATCCCTTGTTCTACACCCTCTTCTGGATCTGACCTGAACTTCTGGCAGTTCCTTACAAATACACTACTGCAAACATTGTGGAATGATCTTCAATAAACTTTTACTTGCATGGGATATAAGTGATACTGTTCTATAATTTGCACGTTCTGTTGGGTCACCTTCCACTGGAAGGGGTATGAATATGATCTCTTCCAAAGAGTTGGCCAAGTAGCTATCTTCAAATTTCTTGGCATAGATGAGTGAGTGCTTCCAATGCTTTATAAGCTGCTTAAAACATTTCAGCTGGTATTCCATCAATTTCTTGAGCCTTCTTTTTGGCTAATGTTTCCAGTGCAGCTTGGTCTTCCTTCAGTACTATTGGTTTTTGAAACTCAAACTGGTTGAATGCTGACTAGTTCGATTTTGGTGTAGTGACTGCATAGTCTTTCCATCGTCTTTCGATGTTTCCTGCATTGTCAAATATTTTTCCCATAGAACCTTTCAAGAGGTCAGCTCAAGGCTTAGATTCTTTTCCTTGGATTCTTTTCTTTCAATGCGGTGTATTGATTGAATTCTCCCTGTAGGTTTTCTACCTCTAGGTCTTTGCACATTTCATCACAATATTTTCCTTTATCTTCTTGGGCTGCTCCTTGAAATCTTGATTTCATCATTTCTTCCATTTGCTTAAGCTACTCCATGATTAAGAGCATGATCCAGAGTCTTCTGACATCCACTTTCATCTTGTCTTTATTAACTGTCTTTTTGCATACTTCATGTGTGATATTATTTTTAACAGTTCTATTGATACATGATCCACATGGCATATAATTCAATGATTCAAACATATTAAATCATAATCAAAATTGTAGAAAATATTCTCCTTTCTTGTGCTCGTTGTTGGCTGCCAAGCTCCACCCCAACTACCCCTGCCATTCCTCTAGGAAGCTGTCATTCCAGGTATGTCTCTATAGATACACCTATCTTGGATTTCATATAGGAAAAGCATACAGTGGGTACCAAAAAAAAATAGATGTCTCCCCTCAAAGTTCCATATTTAAACTTTTTTACAAAACAACCTTGTCACCTTCAAAATAGTCTCCATTACACTTAATACTTTTGTCAAATCTGAGATTTCATTCTTGGAAACATTTTTGAAACTCATCTGTGTGGATGGCTGACAGCACCTCCCTCATTTTTATCCTTCGTGTCTTCTACATCATCAAATCACTGTCCTGTCATGTCCCTCTTCATTCCCTGGAACAAAAAGAAGTCACACAGAGTAAGGTCAGATAAGTAATGTACTTAGAGAGAAAGAGGCATGTTATTTTTCCCCAAAACTGACAAACTGAGATGGCTGCATGGGCAGGTGCATTGTCGTGGTGGCAAAACCAGTCCCTCGCCTGCCACAAATTAGGCTTTTTCTGTCACACACTGTTAAGCAATCTTTTCAGGTCCTCTAACTAGAAGCTTGATTAACAGTCTGACCTGGTGTAACAAACTCCAAATGCACTACAAGTTGACATTTGAATCCGTTCAGGAAGTTTATGGACATCCAGAAAGAGGTTTGTCATCAATTGATATTTTACCTCTTTTGAAATGAGAAAAGCACTCATAAACTGGAGTTTTTTTCCATAGCACTGTCCTTGTAAGCTGCGTTCAACAACACAACAGTTTCTGCGGCATTTTTCCCGAGCAGGAAACAAAATTTCACACCTGCATGCTATTCTCTCAAAACAGCCACACACACACACACACACACACACACACACACACACACACACCACCACCACCACCACCACCACCACCACCACCACCACCACCACCACCACCACCACCACCACCACCCTGAGGTGCCAGGGAAACTGCTTTTATGAAGAAATTCACTCTGACCAGAGAGAAACTTCCCGGGCAACACTGGGTGCGCTAACTCAGAGTGAGTTGTCCAATGCTTGCCTGGCAGCAGGGCTGGGCAGGGGCGAGGGGCAGGGGGGAAACGCATGTGTGTTAGTCTGGGTACTTTAGAGAAACATATCCACAGAAACTCATATGTATATAAGAGAGAGTGTTATATAAAGGTTCAGTGCACATCAAGAAAACATCCCAACCCAGTGCTGCCCAAACCTACAGTCCAACATTAACCCATATGTCCAACACCAATCCACAAAGTCCTCCTCCATCTCACAAAACACACACAACAATGCTGACTGCAGGAGGAAAACTGAGTCAGTGAACGTGTAAGCATCTCAGCACTGGCAGGGATCTCCACAAGACTGCTCCAGCACCCAGGGTTGCATTGGGGTAGTTCCATGCGGCTTCTGCTTGGGGATGTCTTGCAGGAAGTGAGCCTTGCCAGCTGAAGCAGGGAACTGGCTAAGGCAACTCACCCTGGAACAACCATCAGAAATCAATAGACCCAAGAACTAAAAAGGCGAGGCTTATTGAGCCATTTATCCCTCCGCTCTTCAACTAACCCCATATGTGTTTATCGGCCAGGTTAGCACAATAAATTTTAACTATATCAGCATGCTATGTATGAAAACTCCACCCAGTGGAGTTTTATTCCCATTTTGTTTTCTTTTATGTGTGTGAGGGCAAGGGGGTGGGGTTACCCCCTCATATAAAATCATTTTTTAGGAAAGCAGAAAAAAAAGCCAACACAATGACAAAATAAAAGAGAGAGTCATCAATCAAAATGAAAGCATAAAATATTAAAACTGAAATGAGTCAAGGGGGATATAAAATGATAAAGTGTTGCATTTTAACCTGACAGCATCACTTGACAATGCACTCTGATAGCAAGGCGACTCCCACCCCTGTTCTATGGTCAGTGGAGCGTCCCTGGAGGCCTAGTCCACTCCACATATGAACACTGCAAATGCAGTTGAGGCCTTCGTTGTTATCCATAGCCCTCTGCAAACCAGCTGTTCATAACTTAAGCTCGAACGCTGTTCTTTCCTCTAGATTTGGATTTTATTACTTACAATGTTGGGTTTTTTTACGCACAATATTTTATGGATTGGGAGCTTTCATTGTCATCCATACCCTGATGCAATCTAGGTGTTCAGAACGTATGCCCTAATACTGCTCCTTCCTCTGGATTTGGTTTTTATATTTGCCATCTTTGGGTGGCACAGGCTAGTGTGCTTTCTCCATGGGCACTTAGCTGACACCTCACTTCAATGGCTGCCTGTTTTCAGACAAGCAGTTAAGGCCCTAGAAACTGATCTTTCTTCTGGCTGTACACTATCTGGTTTCTTCAGCACACTTTTCTATAGCACCCATATCTTCAGTGACCTCCTCATCAGGGCAACTATCATTGTTCTTTGATAAGGACTATGATTGTGCTTGAGCTCAAAATCCATTCCTGTATAGACCTAGTTCACTTTAGAGACATCACTTCATGGATGATGTTCTTGATGTCCTCCCACAGCTCAGCAGATCTTCTGTCCTTAGTGTTCAATGCATCAAATATGTTCTTGAAATTGTGGGAGATACTCAAGATCGTATTTTGGCTCTCATGCACTTGTTTTTAATTTTCTTCAGGTTCAACCTGAATTTAAGTGTAAGGAACTGATGGTCGGCCCCACAGTGAGCCCCTGGCCTTGTGTTAGCTGCTGATACCGAGCTTCATCATCCCTGAGCTTCCAATCCATGTAGACAACTTGATTTCTGTGTGTTCCATCTGGAGAAGTGCTTGTAGATACTCAGATTTATGTTGTTGAAAAGGGAAAAGGGTGTTTGATAAAGAGCTTGATGGTCTAATCCAATTTTTGAGATAGAATTGAGGTCATGATGGTGGGGGGAAGGAAGCACCAAAGAACTAGAGGAAATTTGTATGTTTCATCGGTGCTAAACTCCACCCTGACTGGCTCATTTCTTCCCTGTGACCCCTCTGTAGGGAGACGTCCCATTGTCTACTGGTATGACTTTGTTCTGGGTCTTAGATGCCTGGTACCTGATCCCATCGACACCTGAAAATCACACAGGCTGGTGTGCTTCTTCCATATGGGCTTAGTTGCTTCTCAGCTAGATGGCCGTTTGTTTAACTTCAAGCCTTTAAGACCCCAGACGCTATATCTTTTGATAGCTGGGCACCATGAGCTTGCTTCGCCATATTTACTTATGTACCCACTTTGTCTTCAGTGATGGCACTGGATAGGTGAGCACAGTGATATATCTTTCTGCATCATAGCAACACACAAGCCACAGCAGTATGACAAACTGGCTGGGAGGTGGTTGGGCTAGTACTCCAGAAGTTCAATATTCAGACAAAAAGTAAGTCGATATTAGTAATTAAGAATAGTCAATGGAGATAAGGATAGTGCACAGCAAACTATTCTCCATGGCAATAATTGCATTTTTACATAATGATTGGAAATACTTCCAGAATCTCCTTTCATTACCTGACATCAAGCCAAAACCAAGGCGCACTGTCATCCAGTTGATTCCCACTCCTTGTGACCCTATAGGACAATGTAGAACCTCCCTCTAGACTTTCCAAGGCTGTAAATCTTTTCTGAAGCCCACCACCACCTCTTTCTCTCACAGAGCAAGCAGGTGGGTTCAAACCACTGACCCCCAGTCAGTACTCAACTACTGTACCACTAGAGCTCAACCTGACAAAAAGATGGCAGTGAATAAATATATGTTGCTATTTAGTTTGTTCTTATAGTTCAGGCCTCAGTTTGAACTTGACCATTAAAAAATAATGGAAGGGAATTTTCAAAAGCCAAGGCTTCAAATCGATCCTTCCAGCTTCAGCCATGGCCCACATAGCTAAGCCAGCACAGACCATAATTTGCCAAATGTGAGTGCCTGGAACAAAAATCAGAACAGGAAAGTACAGGTCGAACCTCTGCTAGAAACTTAATCTCCCTCTTAGAAAACAAGGGCAACATGCATGTTATAGAACATCTAAAGCTCTAGACAACAGAGAGGAAACAGTGGTGCTCAGCTCCAAGATGGCAGCCTACAGAGCTGCTTTAAGTGGGCTTTGCTCTCATGATTTGGACAATAATCCATTCTCCTGAATCAGACTCCTGAAGGATCTCACTCTGCCTCTTAGGAGTCTCCCATTTCAGGACCTCAGTCTATAATTGCCCCATTCCAGTTATTGGTCCAGATACCCACATTTGGCAAATTCCAGTCCATCCTTTTGCTCTGTCAGCCATCATACCTGAACACACCCAGGCCATCCTGAAGCCCTGTTTCAAATGCATTACCTTTAAAATCATATTAAAGTCAGCCTTTCACATGATCACCAAAGTACTTGTTATTATTTCTACCTACACGAATTAGGCTATTTATTTATTTTTGTTGTCCACTGTAGATAGATGTTCAACCTGCTATAACTTGGCTTCAATCCCCCAGTGATTTTTTTTATATTACTTTTTGGGGGAAAATACCCAAAGACATGTAACACTTCATTTCAAACTATTACAAAAGGAGCTATGCTAATTAAAACTTTAATGAGATTGTGATAAAGTATGTATCTATTCTATGTCAGATATAAACTAAAAAAGGCATATAATGTGCCTTTAGGATGTGTGGCATGTGTGGGGTGTGTTTGTATGTGTGTAGACAGTTACATGCCATAATCATGTGCATACATAACCTAGGTTCTCAGTGTCACCTCACAGATATTTTACTCAGCTAAATTACTGAAAATAAAATGTATAGTATGATATATTGCAACCATATACTGTGTAGTTTGTATATAAAAAAGTGATTAAAAGTCGATGAGAGACTGTTTATAAATCTTGATTGCTTCATAATTTTAACTTTGAGCAACATTTTTATCATAATTATAGGCTTTCTTAAAGCATTTATGCAGATTGTTGTTACTCAAAAGGGGGGTTATTCCATTTTGGTATAAACTACACTTTTTTTTCCTTTATGAAATCACTCTTTGAGTTCCTAGTACCAAGTGCTCAGTCTGCCACAGCTCCAAATCCTGCACAGCAGGATGCACTGACCTGCAGAGGACTGCCCCAGTGCCCCACACCTATCTACCACATCGCCCTGCTCACACATGGCAAGGGCCGACACCCGCTATCGTGGTAAGCTTTGAACAGCTTTGGAAGTTAGCCAGCCCTCTTTGATCACTAATGCTTCTAGAAGGCTAGTTTCTTTGTGAGCCCATTTTACAGAGCAGCAGATTATATTCAGAGGTCTACGTAACGATGATCTGCAAACAGTTATTCAATTTTGTTATCATGAAGCATTAGCTCTAGAAAGGGAATTTGAAATGTTCTTTTCTTTTTTGAGCAAAAAATTATCAAGGTCCCTGAGAGGTGAAGTCATTTGTCAGGGTGCATGTCCAGATGTCTTGCCTGGGTAGAGCTCCACAGCTAAGATTTAGACAGAATTGTTCAGATACTTTAGCATCGTATGTGTTCTATCAACTCTTCTTCCCAAGGTGTTTTCATTTCTGTGACGTGCTCATGGACCCAAGGAGAAACTGATCAGAAACAAAAACACACCAATAAACAAAACAAGCTCTTAAGAAGTACAATGAAAGGTTCAAAAGTTTTCAGGGAAAAGTCCATGAACTTTTTTGGAGGCAAAGGAAGAGTCAAAGACAGATCGACTGGAAGTATGGCAGTATTTCAGAATAATCAGAGACCTCCACCAAATTCCATATACAAATCTCCTTTCCCAATAAAATCACACACTCAATGAAGACAAAGGTGGAATCTGCTTTCAGGTTGACTATTACATCCTGTAGCCTGGAACGTTGTAGGAAATCATTAAATCTCTCTCTCGCTCTCAAAACATTTCTCCATAAAAAGAGAGAGCACATGAAATAGGGACCACTGTAAGTATTTCAACTGCCTGGTTCTATTGAAGTTAACCATTAAATCTTTGTCATTGGGTCCGATAACAATGTGTAAAGAATTGCCATGGTTTCAGCATGCAATGATGGGTTCAGGCATAGGAACTAGTCTGAGGATGGTGCTGGACCCATCAGTGTTTCATTCTGTTGGGCATAAAGTTGCTGTGGGTCAGAATCAACTCAATGACACCTCACAATAATAATGACATGTTTAAAAAACAATGTTATGATTAGGGAAAAGAATGTACAGATGTGCTTTATACAATTGATGTTTGTATATGTATGGATTGTGATAAGAATTGTATGAGCCCCTAATAAAATGTAAAAAAAAAAAAAGGTATCATTGTTGATACCTTATTGTTTCTGTTGAACCTATTTTCCATTTACTGTGCTGGTTCACTAATGTTAAATAACTTGTCCTTTTATTTATGTTTTTATTTAAAATAAATATTTAAATACATTACACCCCCCCCAAAAAAAACAATGTTATTATAAGGCAAAAAAAGAAACCAACCTCATTACCATCAAGCTGATGTCTAATCAGAGTGGCCCTACGGGGCAGGGTAGAATGGCTCCCTGTGAGTTTCCAAGATAACTCTTGACCAGAGTAGAGAGCCTCCTCTTTCTCCCTCACAGTGGTTGGTGGCTTCCAAATACTGACCTTGTGGCTGGCAGCCAACCACGTCACCCTACACCAACAGCGCAAGTAGTAAAAAGCCAGGCTGCTATACAGATGACAGAAGGTTTTTTTTGTTGTTGTTTGTTTGTTTGTTTGTTTGTTGTTTAAGTCCTAAGAAAGACTGCACCTTAAGTAAAAGGACTCAGGTGCAAAACATGCACGTGCTAAGTACACTAGAGATCTGAATTCCTGAAAGCAATGATTTCTCATTAGAAATTAATTTATAGTATGCAACATGAGGAACTATTTCCTAGGAATATTGTGTGTTTCTTTTCACTATATCCACAACTCCAAGGAAATCGGAGTGAATGGATTTGGCCAAGAAAAGCGATAAGCAGACTTTGTGTCATTAGTGAATTGAACATTGAGTGACCCATGCTTTTCTATTTGTTACCTTATTTCATTATCTCAATAAGCCTGTAATGCTGGTGTTTGTATGTCCACTTTACAGATTTTTAAAAGTAAGGATCTGAGAAGTTAAATAACTGACTCAAGGTCACAAAGTACCAGGCCTCTGGACAGGTCAGCCTTAAGCTAATGCCCAGGTTGTTAGCTCTTCTTCCATGCAAATACCTGAATACCCAATATGTCCAAGCAGTTCCAGGTGCCCGCCCCTCATGCAAGCATAACCTCTCCTCCAAGGACTACCAAGCACAGGCTAAAAAGCCTCCTTGGAGCTACTCACCCTCTAGGCACTTCACATGTGACTCGGGGTAGCCCATGCATTTCACAAACTTTACAGAATTATTTTAGCTTTTCAAAGGAATGTTTTAAATCATGAATTAATGAGTGGCTGGAACAATCCTTTATTCATTTATATGTATGATTTAATAGGCTTCTCCTTTGAACAGTAATTATTCAAGTTCTTCTCCACTGACAGGATTTAACACCTTGAAGAGGCCTTCCAATGATGACAGTGTGTGCTTTGATATTCAAGGACAGAAACAAAATAAATAATTGACCCTGCGTAGCTCTGGCTCAGAAACTATGATGATATTGCAGTTGTATTGCTAGCCCACAATCTGTGGAGTCCTTCGTTTTGTCTGATTTGCCCTGTGGGTTGAATTTGGCAGAGGAAGAAGAAATGGGGAATTGGGGAGGCGGAAGGGAAGTTCTGGTCCAGCGGAACACCAACATAGCAATGCAACCGAGCGGTGCCTAACCCTTTATGGTTCACCAGCGGATTCCATTATAAATCTTTTATTGTTAACCAACGGCATATGACAACATCACCAAGAGGATGTAATTATAATCTCTAACAAAGAATAGCTAACACCCCCAGTTCCCGAGGAGTCCACTCTGACTGCGGTGACCCCATGTGTGTCAACGTAGAGCTTGGCTCCATTGGTTTTCAGCAGCTGAGTGGCCAGCAGTACATTGTCGGCCCTTTTTCCCCTGAGGGACTGGACTCGAATGGATTAGAACCACCACCAGTGTTTCATTCCGCAGACAAACACATGAAGTGGACCACCCAGGGACACCAAAGACCTTACATTGAATTTATTTTTGTTGGAGCGAATTCTAACCATGTTAGGAAGTTACTTCATCTCCTGGCATCCTGTCTACTATAAGAGTGTCCCTCTCTGTGGGGTGCCCTCTGGTCCTCTCTTCTCCAGGAATCATCTCCGTTCTTCAAACCCAACCATCCCTTTACACAGCGCCCTGATGTCCTGCCCTCACTGACTACCTTCAGATCTGAATTCCTGGATTCTGCACTGGGCAGGCCGTATCACACAGTTTAACGCTGGGACATGTTAAGTCCTCAGGCATGTTAGATTTAGCAAGTGTTAAAAAGACTTCAAAAAGATTTAAGCCCTTTCCCTCTTAATAAGTCTGCTTAAGGAGGAACTGCTTCTGTGTCCAGTGCTACCTTACAACTGAAAGATTTCCCAAGGACACATTGAGACAGAGGTGAGTGCTTGCTTGACACCTGTTCCATCTTAGTCTCCCCACCTTTCTGGGAAATAGAGGTACTTCTAGATAAGAACAACCACGATTCTTTGGAGTAGCGGTAAGATTATTATAAGATACCGTCCAATACACAACAAATATGAATGGAAACATGAATGTAGACACGTTCCATATCTGGTTTTGGGGTTTTTTTGGAACCATAGGGAGCCATGTCTACATTACCTATATTGAGTGACTCTGCATTACAATTCTTCTGTAAAATTGGAAAATAATAACATAGTTATTAAAAATAGCATTTCTCTGGAGATTTTTCAGGAATTTCTTTGAAATACTTGTTTATGCTGGTGATTCTTAACTCTGAATTCCCATCAGAATTACTGACACTTTTGAAAAATATTAAAGTATTTTAAAGTGTTTGAGTCTATTGGCCGACGGTTGGACAGAGACAAATTTTGGTCCCACCCCTCTCTAGCAATAAAATATTTGTACTGTATTTTTTAGGCGGTTATTTTTTGGCATTATATTACATTTTGAGTGAATTCCTTTGGTGTCGATTTGAGAAACGTAAGGATCCTGCTCCTCGGTAACTGTGTTTGTCTTCATGGAAAGGAAGAATAAATCGGTTTTACTTCAGCAGCCTATTCTTGCAGCAAAGAAAATTAAAATTGTGTTTTGACCTATGTTTATTATGAAAGAGATACTAGCTAACGATCCCATCATCACTTGGAAAATACCTTTCAAGTGGGAAATATGCAATGCCGAGTGAGGCAGCTTTCTCTTCCAGGGAAAACCGCTGATCATTTTTTTAATTCCTTATTTGCCTTCCCTCACATGTAAGGTAATATCAGAATGTTCTATTTCGACCTCCCCTTCGTTTGGGGAATTTAAAAGGGTCAACGGGATAGTGGTGCGGCGATAAGAGAAATGCTAACGACTCAGTTGAAGGCAGTCTGTATTATGGAACCCATCAGAAAGGAATCATCTGCTGTGCCATGGGCCTAACACAGGGACATGGGACGCCACCCTGTCGACACCGTCACTGGGTCTACCAAAGGAGAGCCGAAATTGGGGGAGAGCATTTAAAAAGGACTAAGGCTCCGAGTGAGTAAACAAACGGAGAGTTTTCTCGCCGAACGGTCCTTTCCTTAGACTGATTTGCAGGGAGAGCAGAATGCATAGGGCGGGCGACTCATCCCACAGCCACGCCCAAGGGTTAGCAGGACGCCAGAACTATTCATACAAAGGACACCGGATTCCGGCAAGCCGCTGCCAGAGGGTAGTGTGTCTTTCTGCCACCACCGAGCAGAGCTCCGCTTCTTTCGGAGTCGTGGGGAGGGGACTGCGCGCTGAGAGAGCGAGGACAGAGTCACCGGGGGAGCCCGCCTCCGGGACACCTAAACAAAGAAGGTTTCCTTTGGAGCCTGCACCACCCGCCCGGGCTGCAGCGAAGACTCCAGAGTCTTTTTGCCCCGTCCCTTCACCCAACAAATGGAGAAAAGCCGATTCCGCCCCAGGCGCCGGGCCGCCCGGGCCGAGGGAAACTAACGCCGGCAGTGCGCGGGGCCGGCTCCGCCAGCGGCTAGGGCTTTGCAGAGGTGGGGGTGGGGGTGGGGGCGTCGTCGGAGACCAGGCGCTGACCTTGGCCGCGCCCGCCGGGCTCCGATCTGCAGTTCCTTTCGTTTTCCCGCCTCTCCCACTTTCACTACTGGGGAGGGTCCTGGAAAGGCTGGCGGCAGGGAGGCCGGGTTCCTGGGTAGCGGTTCCTCCGCCTTTGGTCCGAGCGCCCGGAGCGAACCTGCAGGAGGAAAGCTGGGCTGCGCTTGTACGCCTCTGAGGCTTTGCCAAGAGCCGCCAAGAACTGGGGTGTGAGGGACAAAAGGTGGAAACGGGTAGAAGTGGAACAAGAGGGGTGGTTGTGGCATTTATATGGGACCCCTCCATCACCTCCACGGTGCCCCGAACTGCTCATTCACCCAGCTTCCCCTCTGCAGCGGGAGATACAGACGCCACTTGGGTTTGATAGAATTGGAGGGGTGCTCTCCAGCTTAGGGCCCAGCCAAGACTGTTTCGAAGGCTTGCATTCCCTACGTTGTGTACCCGGTTTACACCCTGCTTCCACTTTGGGAGACCTCGATGTGGGTGAAAACTCAATTTTACACCCCCCCATTTATACGAGATATGGGTTTGACATCTGTTTGCCAGAGTGTTTTGCACTTAGCCTAACACCCACTATTAAGTGACAAAATTGTGGCAGCCTGTCAAACCCAGCTGACTGACAGCTGCTCTACTTACAAAAACCATTCAAATATTTGCAGGTTTTGAAGCTTTATACAGTGTTGTAGCCAATCTTTCAGTTATTTAACATGTAAAATATAAGTCAAAGTTTTAAATCTGGATCCCCAAATGTTTCCATTTTCCATACAAAAGGGGAAAAACGCTTTCCGTCTATCTGCTGGAATCGATCCAATTCCAACGCGTCTCTCCAGCATTTCGCAGCCACCAGATTCCTGCCTCTCTCCTCGCAACACAAACCTGAATTTTTGAAAAATGCCCATAACCAAATTCTCTTCCTGTTGTTACCGACATCTCGGATGACTGAACTAAATTACCTTAAACACCAAGGGAATGCAATTTTTCGAAAGTAGATTTCGAAAAGAAATAATTAATCCCCCAAGTAAAGCAACATACCTGCTTTGTATTTTGTGTTTGATAGACCACCGTACTTATTGCATAAGGAGACGCTGCTGGGAAAAGAAGAGGATTTCTAGTCAAAACCTGAGTTCTGGTGATCTCCAGAGCACGAACTCCTCTCCTGGTACTTCTAAAAAGCTTGGTCCGATTAAGAAATAATTTGCAAATGGCATAGTGTTTCTCTAGATTAAGATCCATTGAGCAAAAGTCATGTGGGGTTTTGTCTCCGCTATTAGAGCCAGACAGACAAGGACCTCCTGAAAACTGCAGCTGTGAGCAATGAAAAAATATATAATTATCATACATATGTCCAAGAGCGATATACAGATAAATACCCAGCGCTCACACCCTGGAATCGTTAGGGAGGTGGCCAACCCTCAAGCTGCCCCAATGCGTTCCACGTGTACTTTTTTTGTTTTTAATGTTGGTAAATATCTTTCCTTCAGGTGGGAGGGGTTCATAATCCTGGGGGCAAACCCTGGGGTTGGTCACCAGTTCCAGAGAAGCAGTTGGTGGCTTTTGGATACATTTCCAAGGAATGTCAGAGGTTGGAGGTTTTGAGTCTGAAGTGTTCATGCGCTAGAGAAAGACTGATTGATTGATTGATTGATTCTCAGTAGAGGGGTTTCCTCTCTCCCAGTGCTCTGGTGCAGGTGGGGAGAGCGGCGCGCGCGGGGCTCCGGAGGAGAGACCCCCGGGACCGCCTGCAGAGGGAGTCTGGACACAGGGCTAGGGTCCACGCTGGGTGACTGGGGAGGGAAAGGGTAGAGGAAGGGCGGTGACCCTGG
Source organism: Tenrec ecaudatus (assembly GCF_050624435.1). NCBI lineage: Eukaryota > Metazoa > Chordata > Mammalia > Afrosoricida > Tenrecidae > Tenrec > Tenrec ecaudatus. Next base: position 88,599,567 of record NC_134540.1, on the reverse strand, counting down.
ACTGTCCCCTCCCAGGACCACACGGGGCCTGGCCACCGCAGGAAGCCTCAGCGGTACTCTGACCCTGATGCAGCTCTGCAGGGCTCCCCTACCCTCTGTGGAAGCCTGGGGACAACAGGCGGCCTGGCGATGGCAACTTTTTACCTGCAGAATATTGTGTCCACAATACTAATTGTCAGACACGGTCTTTCGTTCAGCGGCTGTCTTCAGTCCGGAGGGTATTTGGGAGGTGGGTGAATCCAGGTGGGAGGGTTGTCAGGAATTCGGTAGTGGGTGGGGTGGGCAAGGGAGACCTGAGGGGGCAGTTCCCACCTCCACTGAACTCTTCAAATTGAAAAACTGCGACCACAGTCCTGTCCTCCCGAAACGAGAACTCCGTGGGGGCAGGAGATGGGGACAGGGGCGGGGACTAAGGCTCTGATGAGCGCTGTGAAATAACGAAGGTGACTCTGGACTGGGGTGGGGGGGAGACGCGGGATTCCTCCTTCCAGAAGATGGTGGGGAGGGGACCCAGGAGATCCGAATTGGAGGCGGAAGATAGTTCAAAGACAGAAGTAGACACTGTTTTCTGAGAGTAAAACGAATTCCGAGGGACTTAGGGAGGAGGTGAGGAGGAGGAGAGATTTTCAGGCCAAAGCTGTTTTATTGGGCCTTAATATCAGAAACCAGGCCGGGGCTGGGGCGGGCGGGGGGCGGGGGTTGGGGGGGATGTAGCCCCCAGGAAAGAGGTCAGAGAGCGCGGGCGGAGGGAAGGTGGAAGAGGCGGGGAGAGGCGCGCGGGGAGGAGAGCCGGAGCGCGGGGAGCTGCTGGGCGAAGAGGGAGAGGGACCGATCAGCGAGCGGCGCGGGGCGGTCGAGAGCTCGGGCTCCACCTCCCCGCTCCCAGCGGCGTCCCAGCTGCTCTCAAACCAACGGCTCCTTTCTATTCACTGTCGAGGAGGAACAAAAAAGTGGCTATTTATTAGAATACTTGTTTGGTATTGTTCGGCGCCACACAAAAGGCGTTTCATTATGTGCAGGGATCCCCCTGATTCCAGAGAGAAACAATAACTTGAAATTGTCTTGAACGTCTTTTCCATCGATAAATAAATTTCATTTTCTTGTCTCTCTCGCCTGCCGCGTGTGGGTCTGGGAGGGTGTGAGCCTGGAGAGGAGAGAGGGCGTGTGTGCGTGTGCCAGTGGGTGTGCGAGCAGGGGTGGGTGCGCGTGTGAGTGTGGGTGTGGGTGTACGTGCGCTTGGCGCCCGGCGCTCGCGTCTCCGGTGGTGGCGCCGCCGGGGAGCCGGGCCCAGGCCGGCCGGGGTCCCAGGGCCTCCAGAGGAGCGCGGAGCACCCGCAGGCCCCCCGGGGCTCCACGAAGCCGCCCCCCAGGGCTCCCGAAGGCTCCCGCGGGCGCAGTGTGGGAGGCACGGCTGGCACTGCGGGAGGAACTGACTGTAAGTGGGGCTCGAACTTCCGCGGGGGCTGCAGGCGCCCCGGCTGGGGAAGGGGGCGGGCTGGAGGCGGGGGCAGGTGGGGGTCGAGGGCCTCTGGACAGGGACTTTGGGCTCAGGAATCTGGGGGCGTCCCCGCCGCGCCCGGTCCTTCGTGGAGAACAAGTGGGTAGAAGCGGTGACCCCAGCGAGTGGCCTCGACTTCGGGGGGTGCATTTGGCATTTTTCTGATCTGTAGGTTCACACACACACCCAGACTCCCCACCTTCGGCTTTGGGGATTGGCCGCCGCCCAAAGGACCCGGCGACTCCGTTTCTCTCTGGGTCGCCCCATAGGGGGAGGGGGGAAGCCAGGCTGGTTAATTTGGGGGCTTGGTCGCGGTCCCTAGTAGGCCAAGTCGGGGCACCCCCTCTCCTGCCGGGCCGCGCGCGCCTCTCCGCCCCCCGCCCCCGCGGCGCGCCCCGCAAGTACCTGGCCTGGATCGGCGCCCCGGCGGGTGCAAATTACGTTTTAAAAATTAACATGTTGAAGCGTGGTGCCATTTAGTGAGAGGTGTTTTGGGCAAAGAATCAATTTCACTTTGACTGACCGGCGGGCTTGACGGTATGAATACTGCCACACAAAAAATCAATAGGCAGAGCGCCCTTGACACGCACGCCGCTAACGCCTTCTCCCCGGAGCCGGCGGGCCGCCGCGCGCGGGATGAGACTTGGAGGAGAGTGGGCGCCCCAAGGCGGGGTTGTGCCCGGAGGGTGACACCCTCGCCTGCACCCAGCCTCACTCCCCGCCTGCCTCCCTCCTTCCTGCGAAATCGCCTGCTGCTTCGGTGCCATTCAGTACAACGATGGGCCGCTCGGGTCCGCTAGGACCCGCAGCTCGAGTCCCGCAAATCCGAGCCCGAGTGGCCCGGCGGCGCAGGGCCCTTCAGTCCCCACACCCCGTTCTACCCCGCGCCCCTAGTTTTCGGCCGCCCGCCGGGAGCCAAAGGTTACGAAGTTTTAAAGGTGAAATGGATTTTTGGTGGCGGTGGCGGTTGGAGTCAATCAACAGGCGCGGGGCAGGGCTGGCAGCTATCGATTGGGGGCAGGGACGGGGTCTGGCTGCCTGGCCTTTCAAGAAACAGGTGTTTAAACACGATAGCAGCCGCCAGTCAATTAACCCATTAAAAGCCCTCTTTGCAGCATTGATTTCTGGGAGTCGCTGATGGGGGGACCGGGTTCAGGAAGCTCTTTTGTGAAGGGCGGGGTGGGATGAGCTGGGGGGCCTGCATTTGATGGATGGCAGCCCTGTTGGCTCAAAGAACCCCAAGAAGCCCCTGCCACTGGGCGAGGAGCGGAGGACCGCCCGGTGTGGGACGCCTGTCCTCTCTCCGTTTTTCCCAGGACTAAGACCTTGTTACCCAATGCACACACACACACACACACACACACACACACACACACACACACTACACTTGCCCTCGGGGCTGGGCAGACGTGTAGGGCCTGCGACAGAAGCGGGTGGACCGTCCGTAGCTAAAGTCACCCAGACCCCATCAGCTGGGACTGCGGATACAGCCTGTTAAGGCCCCAATGAATGTCCACTACCCTACCCTCCCTAGGGCGCTACTTTTGTTTCCTGTTAGCTGCTCCAGGTCACTAGGAGTAGATGTAGTGGCTCAGGCCCAAGTCATGGACGCACACAGAAACTCCACCCATGCTGGAGAAGGGGGGGGGGGTGTTGACAGAAGTACTCTGGGTCTAAATTATCACTTCCTGGAGAAGTCAGGAGAAAGTGACAGGTGGAACAGAGGGGTCATTCCTTCAGGTGACCCACAAGAATCGGAGGCATCTAGACTAAATTCACCCCTTGTTTCCTGAGTAGGAGATGGCACACCGAAATACTGCCACCCAGCTGAGCTAGGTTTGAGAACAGGTGCTAGGTAGGGAACCTACCTGAGAGATGGCAGATACCACCAGCCTCTCCCCTGACACCACCCACTAGAAACTGACCTGTGTGCCCTGGTGGGAAACAGAAGTTTCCACCGGTGAAATATAACCACAAAGACCCCTGACCTTAAACAAATCCAAATGCCCTCTCCAGCTGCCACTGCCCAGAACCACTGATACCAGTCCAGGAACACATAGGTCCACAGAGGAGGAAGGGAGCCCGTTAGCTAGAACCCCGGGCAATTTCTACTGGCAGGGTGTTGGGGAGGTAGTGGCAATCTCCCTCCAGCCCACTTTGTAAGACTCCACATCTTTTCAGCACAGCCCCATGAAGATTTAGAGTTCAAAGGCCATTACACAAAAAGAAGTAAGGAAGGAAAGGGGTGAGTGTGGGAGGGAGAAAGAAAAGAGAGAGAATCTGTCTCTGATCTGCCTAATCCCCCTGTCTCATTTGCATGGTGGTCTCTCCAGGAGGGTACTGTAGGCCCGGGTGCCCAGGGGCCTGTGGAAGGTGGCCCTACAGGCACTTTCCTGCTCCTTCTCACCAAAATGTTAAAGAATGAATGGGGCATCACACGTGCACACCAGAGAGGCACTCCGCCTCCACCCAACCTAATGGAAATCTGATTTCCTCTCGAAGGACAGCTGGTTTGTCTTTGCCTGGTAAGATAAATGGCATTAAAATAGAGCCCAGGGGCCATCTATTAGCTTGGAGCATAGGGCAGTAGGGTGGGCTTTTTAAAGCCCCATCCCATTGCCTGACAGTTTAGATGGATCCACTTTCCCCTTGTTTGCTGTTTTCTGAAGTAAGCAATGCATGCAACTGAAAAGGCTTGAAATTGTGTCAAAGTGATGTTTTAATCTCATTGAAAAGTGTATTAAAGGACAAGATGTAATTTATGTGAGATGCTTCGATGAAAAGAGAGATTGGAGTGGATGATCCTTTCACTCGGTGTGAACCAAGTGTCATGTTTATATTGAAGCCCGTGTTGCTAATCTAATTTGCAATAACTGTGATGGCCTGTAAGAAAAAGCATCTCTGATTTCACTTTAATTCTTTTCATATAGAAATTCCTTATGACTTGCCTCCTCTTGTGAGCCGCACCTTTTCTACTTGGGGGCTAATGAGGGAGACTCTGGAAAAGGTGTCCTTCACTCCTAACTCCTGCTTCATCTCTCGCACACCCACTCGGCATCCCCCTCCACACTGTCCTCTGGGATGTGAGGGGGACGCGGTTGCAGTGGCCTGCCACGTTGCTGTTCATGTTACTTTCTGTCTTCAGGGTAAATTCCGACCGCAACCCACAATTTCTAACCCCACTTTGTCCGCCCTACCTCCAGGAACAGGGAACTTGTGGCGCTTGTGTCTGCTTAAGCAAACCCATCACCTTGAAGCGGATTCCTGCTCGAAGGGGCCCTCTAGGACAGAGTAGGTTAGCCACATTGTAAAGCAGACCCGCCACATCTTTCTCTCCAGCAGTGGGCAGGTGATGGTGGCTTCCCCGTGGAGCACTTTAACAGCTGTGCCGCCAGGACTCCTTGTGTGTTTAACAGCTACGCCCCTTCCTCCCAGGGTTTTATTGCATGAGAAGTGCACTTCAGGGATGTAGTTTCATCAGAGTCCTGTGTTCTAGCCTGTGGATAGCCTTTACATTTTCATTTGAATGGTTGTGACATGCCCCCGTATTTAGAAAAGTTTGATCCTATACTGAGTCTTAACCCTGTCTTAAAAAGAAACCCCACACACGGGCTGCTCAGACTGGATCCTTTGTATTCTTATTATTGCCGAACGTGTGCCTTCTTTATCAATAAAAAACTACACGTGTGAGGAAAATTACAACTTTTGTACAACGTGAAAAGGTGTATTCAAACTGTTAATTACGGGCGTTTGTGTAAATGCAACTTTAGCAGTGACCCATTTAATTTTGCAGTAATTACTGACAAAATAAGACAAGGACGATTCACAATACAGTATATTTATCTTGCAGGGAATATCGTGCTGACGTAGTGAAGCCAGGGAGTGAGGGGGGAGATCTTAAGGGAAGGGTGGATACATAAAAGGTTCTCAAACACCACACCCTGCAGCCACTTGTGTTCAAGGCGCGGAAGTTGTGATTTAGGTCGCTTCTCTGAAAATCTCGATTACATGTTGGAGGTGATTGCAGATTCCCCACAAAACCCAGGTCCTTGAACCCTCTTTGGTGGCAGGGCCGGATGAAAAGGATCGCTTCTTAAGTCCACCCATCCACCTTCTTGGGCTTAACTTTGGCGGCACCTAGAAATCTGGGAGGCAGAGGAGAGCTGGCAGCCCCAGCACTTTGACGATCCGCGCCCCCTGAAGGACAAGGCTTAAGAGATGGAGAATGTTTGCCCATCAGCTCTCTAGGGTGGCGGGGGGGGGGGGGGGGGGGGGGGGAAACCACCTTCACCTTACACCTGGCCTGAGAAGAGTGGGCAAGATGGGTGGTCAGAGGGGGCGACCCTGGGGCCCCTTTGAACAATTCACTTCCTACAGCAGAGCGTTGACCAGTGTTGTTAATGTCCTTCCCTGATCTTTTTCAGAAGCCTAAGTGGCCGCTTGAGAAAGGGAAGCGAGATCTGGTGGGTTGTCCGTCAGGACCTCCGTCTGCCGTCCCAGGGCCGGCACCGGTCCAGCAAAGCCAAGGAAAAGGAGCCACTAGCTCCTAACCAGAATCCCCCTCACACACACACACACACACTCACAACCGTCACCATCGCCACCAAGACCGCCACTACACGAGGCGGGATTCCTGCCTCTGCAGTCTAATCTGCGTGGACAGGAGTGCCTGCCGCCGGCCTGGCACCAGCCGCTGGGGTGCACCGCTGGGCTCGCCAGGCGCACTAGCCAACGCTTGGGAGGATGGTAGCCAGAGGTCGAAGGTGCTCACACCTGCCCTGCCTAGTGGTTCCCGCGGGCGGCCGAGGGTTGGGAGCCCGGGCTGATTTCGTTTCTTAAAAGGGCACTCTATGGAATTGCGTGCGGCTGCCGTGGCCGACCAGCCTTCCCCGCCGATTGGTTTGGTCTGGACATCTTGTGGGGAGACCCCAGGCCAGGACTGAAGGGGATTGGCAGGCCTGCTGAGATTCTCCACGGAAAGTTTCTCGCAGGAGGAGGACCCCGGGCAGGCGGAGCAGTCGCAAGAGCCAGTGCTCAGCAGCGAGGCGCGGGCAGCCTGGCACCGGCGGCCGCCCAGGGTCGTTCCTCCCACCCACCGTCCTCCAGGCAAGGCACCCACAGCTCACCGGGTCGGAGGGCACAATTCTTCTTTTTCTTTCTTTCTTTTTTTTTTCTAGTTCCCTCTCCGGTTCCAGTCTTTTCCCTCTTCTTGTCTTCTTTCATTCATAAACCTGGAGGCTACAGACGCAGCTTGAATATTGACGTCTCTCTCCCAACTGCTCCGCCGTTAACCCAATTACAGAATTCATCAAGAACTGTGTTGAATTATCTCTTTCCATACAGTATCAGCATTAGCCTAATTAAAAGCTATAATGTCTGATATAATGATTAAATCGTTAGCTCTGCTGTAGGGAAGCAATATTTTGTTTTCCCTTCAATTAGAAGCTGATTGAGGTTTTCAGAGCAGGTCAGCTGTGAAATTTGAATTATATGTGTGAGTACTGCTCACAGGGTGAGCCCCTACTCGAAAGCTCCAGAGATTCTCCAAATGCTTTCACCCAGGGAGCTAGGAGGCACACACACACACACACACACACACACACACACACACACACACACACACACACAGTTGTTTGCTCTTCCATTGTGGATTTTGGGATCTTCATTCTAATCTCTGGAAAGAAAGTCTTGGCTCCTTTCAAGAGCAGGCACTTTATTTACGCCTTTCCCTCCCAACAGCCTCCAAAAGAGGAGGGGTTTGAAGTCCCTGGAGTTCGCACACCCGGGGCCCTGGGGAAAGTCTTTGCCTCTGTTTCTATCCGGAAGAGCACACGTTCTCCCTCGAAGTTACTTACTTGCAAGCGACTTCCTTTTCCTTCTGCTGCTGCTTCCTTCAAAGCAAAAGCAAGCTAGAAATTGTTGTGCAATTTTGACTCCTTTCAGCTTTTTATTTTTTTAAGGTGCAAATGGGGCCCAGGTAGCCGGGTCAGGGCTCAAAGATGGGTCAAAAGCGCCAGGGATACAGGACCAGCCCACTCCTCTGGCCGCCCCCACCGCCGACCGCCACCCTCTCTCCCCTCCAGACTCCCTAGGGCGGAGGGCGGGGGGCGGGCGGGCCGGGTGGGGGTGACAGGAGCCGAGGCACTAGAACCGGCTCTGGAGGGCACCGGTGCCCCCAGGAGGGCATCGAGGGCCGGCAAAGTGGCGGCCTCCCCCGGCAGCCAGCAGACGGCGATCGCGACCCGTGCGGCGGCTCCGGCGGGGCCGGCGCGAGGTGGGCACTTCCCCGGGCCGGAATTTTCGCTGGATGCTTCGCAAATAAAAGGAAAGGGTGGTTTCTCTGCCCCCGCCCCCCTTCGGCGGCGACTTCCCCCTGGAGCCCCCCCACCCCGCCCCTGCCGCGCCGCCGCCCGCCCGCCTCCGTCTGCGCCTCCCGTTGGCCGCTACGACCCCGAGGGCCTCTAGCAACTTCCCCAGTTCTTCCTCTCCCTCGCCCACCGCTTCTTTGCCTCCCTCTCTTCTTCCTCTAGAGCGTCTTCTTTTCTCTTTCGAAAGTCCTGCCTAGGAATTGACCGAGCCCTCGTTACTCCCCTCCCTCCAGCAGTGGTCCCCGCCCTGTCTTTGGGGCAGGGGGGGCGGGGACACCGGAGTCCCGAAGGCTTCCCCACTAGCACATCCTCCCAGAAACCCCTGTGTGGCCTCAGCACCACCACCCCCACCACCACCACCACGTCGGGCCCTGAACGCCACAGAGCAGACCTTTGGCAGGGCAGCGGGCGGGGTCCAGACGCACCTGGGGAGGGGACCAGGCATCGGGTCGACATGGCAAACCACCGACGCCTGGGCCTCGGGAAGACACAACGCTGACGGAGTCTGCGCCCATCACTCTTAGCCTGTTTGGAGCTGGGGACCAACGCTGGGCGCAGAAAATCCATTTCAAGAGATAGGGACGTTGGATTCCATGTGAAGACCAACACAAGACATTCTGTCTCTAGTGTCCGCGTGATCTCTCCTGAGAACAAACAAGGGAAAGAAAGAAGGGGGGAGGGGCAAAAGATAGCTATTTATTAAAAGTTCTAATTACTTAATATAGGGAATTTAATGAATGGCATTAGTTTCACATCTAGCCCTTAATTTGTTAGAAAGTCAAGGTCCTGTGTAATGGCTTAAATATATCATATTCATTGATATCATGTACATACATAAATGTTTGTATACTATACAAATATGTACCTACAATTTCCTCCAATGATGGCTTGGGTCTGAATTTGCTTTGAGGATTATGTCCACAGGTTAAATAAAAGAACACAAAGCATCTTTATTTATCCACATGTCTACGTTGATCTTCTATTTGGCATTTAGAGTAAAGAGGCACAATGAAGTTTCTGAGTTGCCAAGAGAATAAATTTGGTCAATCCGCAGTGAACTAATCCTTCCCCTCGGGATCTGAGCTTTCTCTGACATTACTTTGAAATAGTATAGTCATTCTTCAAATCCACAAGAGTACTGCCTTTGGAAAAAGGTCTTTGGCTTAAAGGAGGTCCTTGGTAGGGGGGTGGGGTAGAGAGATGGAGTGGGGGAGAAAAAGAGATATTTTTCAAACTGGTTTTAGGGACTGTTTCCCCTCTTTTTAAAGAATCAGGAGTGACGAGTCAGAAGGATCAAGAAACTGAGGCTCCCAGAAGCAAGTACTGACAGGAGTTGACAGGATGCTCCTCAATCTTTGTGCCAAGATGGAAGGCACCCAGAGGTCTGGCGCTCAGTGCCCTGCCACTGCCTAAGTGGCGCAGGCTGTAGCTGTCAATCAACAATCACTTGGCAACAAGTTACACCCAGAGCTCCTGTGTGATACTTATGATGTGGGCACCCAGGGTGTGTATGCCTTCTTGGGTCTGGGGAACGAGACTCTCCTCTCTGGAAAGGGTTTAGGCAGAGGGCCCTGAACACAAAATATTAACATGATCTCATAAAAGGCCAAACCATTTCCCTCCTATTTAAATGCTCTGGAAAGCAAGGGTCATGTCATATTTAAAAACAACTTTTGAAACGATGGTAGGCAAAAGCTAGAGTAATTCAAAGCCAGCTATCAAAGTTCCCAAAAGTAGAAAGCTTGCCTGCCCTGGGAGCTGGAGGGCGGGGTGTCTATAAACTGCAGTGTTCCATTGATATTGAAAAAAATGCACCTACCCTGATCCACACAAAGTATTTTCAGGGGGTCTTAGGCTATTTAGTTTAAATTCTAAATAGAGAAGCAGGGCAAAGAAATCTTTCCATTGCTAAATGGATAATATAGTTTATAATTTGAAAACCATTTCCTTTATTTTGGTCTGGCTGACTTTTCCGTACCTTCTGGCTCTCACCGCACACCCATTGCCTCTTAAATTATCAAAGGAAGCTTGGGTCTATAGCATTCTTAAATAATATTCTTGTTTGTTTTGTTGTTGTTCATTCACAATGTAACTGATATTTGCAGGTAGCACATGAAACATATGAAAAGATTCAAAAACTGGATGGGAGGGATAGGAATGTAGTTGAGAATTGAGTTTGTAACCTAGATATTTAGTGAAGAAATAAATATGAAATGCACTTCCTTTCTAATTATATATTATTTGATGAATTTACTATTTGGTGCTGAATGGCCTGAAATGAAAGCAGCTTAATCTGCAGAGCGACGCAGTGCACACTGTAGCAATCCTGGGGCGGGGGGTTGTGGGGGGGAGCTACAGTAGTAATCATAGTGATTGAGATGAAAGAAACCATTACTCCTGTATCTTGGATAAGTGATAAGGTCAACTTTTTAAAAAATACAATACAATAAAACCGAGAACAAAATGAGATGCCACACGTTCATTGCCCAATATATGGACACGTTTTCTTCTTATCACTATCATTATATATGCATTTCTAACATGAGAAGTCAGTCATGCTGCTATCATTAAGCATCCTTTTTCTCAGGACGAATAGTACAGATGAGGCTTGGAACTTCCTGAGGACTTAGGAGTAATAATTTGGTGGCCCCAAAGGTTATCTGAAATTGTTTGACAATAATTTGGGGTGTCACTTATCCTGGGTAACAATCACAGTGCAATGCTGTTGCTTGAGATTGGGCTTGAAAATGTCTTGTATGGACCCAACTCAAGGTCACTTTGATGCTTAAGAATTATAGCTGCAACTTGATGCCTTAATCATGTAATGAAGTAGGTAGGCCTTTTTTGAATAATACAAGAGAAAATGGGACCACTCTCTCTGGCATGAGACCCATCTCTCCCATGCAGTTTCAGGTGGGTCCTGGTAAACTCACCACGTTTTTGCACAGCTATGGGGATTCGTTCCAGAAAAGTGTGGGTGAGCTCGATTTCGCTTTTATTTTTTAACTCCAATTTCAACCAACTTTTTTCAGATGTTACTGCGTAATTAGCTTCCAGATCCATGTTGTTTAGCTTCTCAGAAATCTCTTCCTAGAAGGAAGAAGTCGAGTTGGGAAGTTTATGTGACTACAAACGCCTAGGCTCATTTTTAAGACATACACTCCCTACTCCGTGTCCCCTCATCTCCAAAAGTTAGGGACTGGTACAAAAGGAGTATCTTACACAAAAACTCCCAGAGCTGGGCTGTGGTTAAACTCTTCAAGTTTTTGTACTACTTAGGCAGTTCGCTCCAGAATACAGTGGGCTCCATGGTCACAGGAATTACAAGGGACCTCCAGCAGTGGTTAACTAGCCCTGAGAGCACAGTGGATTAGAGATTGGGCTGCTAATCACCAGGCTAGTAGTTGGAGACAACCAGCTGCTCCTTGGAAGAAAGCTGAGGCTTTCTGCTTACATAGAGTCTTTGGAAACCCACAGAGGCAGTTCTATTTTGCCCTATTGGGTCGCTGTGAGTCAGAATTGGCCGGTTCCGTTTGGCTTTTAGGTTTTTGAGGAGTGGATAAAACATCTGGCTGCTGAAAGGTTGGCGGTTCCAATCCACCATGTGCTCAGCGGGAGAACTGGATGAGCTCGCCAGATCCCTCATCTCGGCCTTAGGAATATTATGGGGCAGTTCTCTGTCTTGGAGAGCTGCTATCCCCTCCATGGCGATGGGATGGGTTCCGATTGCTTTTGAGTTGTGAAGTCTTGGCTGTGCGAAGGGGCACTGCATATTGGGCACGAGAACTTCAGTGCCTGCGGCCTTGAAGGGGACATTTGGAGGGGGGAGGGGGAAGAGGGGGCCCTAGCTGCCCTTAGTCCTGAGTAGCGGAGGGTACACCTAGGATTGTCTCCCGTATGCCCATGGGCGCGCCCCGTTCCAGCCATCTAAATGAGCTGCCTGGCTCCATGCTGGCCTCGGGTACCAACTTTCCCCTTCTTGGCGGTCGCAGAGTTGAGGGCGGGGGAAGAGGAAGTGATGATACCGAAGAAGAACTAGGTCGCAACTCTGAGCATTTAAACCTGACCAGAGGCGGTAGTACCCACCCCCGCCTCGGCCCAGTCGCTTCGTTCTGGGTCTCCGCTTTCAAATCCAATCGTTCCGCTTCCGAGAGCGCGGGCGGGGAAGAAAGCGAAGACGGTGAGCTTGGAGTTCGCCGCCACTGCCACCGCCGCCGCCGCCGCCGCGAGCGCTCAGGAAGCAGCGTGGCTGTGACCCCCTTCCCGGGCCCCTCCCTCCCTTCTTCCCCTACCTCTCTCCTCCTTCCCCTGCCTCTCCCCTCCTTCCTCCCTTGCTCCCTCCTCCCGCCGCCCGCGCCGAGTTTATATACTCGCCTCCCCACGTCACTCGCCAGCGCGCCATGCAAATAATCCCCCCGCCGCCGGCTCCCATTGGCCGCGGCCAACTCATTTAATGGCAGCTCGGGGCGCAGCGTATGGCTGCTGGGGCCCTGGCGCGCCGCGAGCCTCGCTCCTGCGCCAACGCTTGGAGCGCTCCGGCCGCCTGCGAGGAAGCCGAGAACACCTTTCCTGGCCACTTCTCCTGGGCTCCGAGGTGCCAGCTCTCTTTGCCCTCTCCCCGATCCCTCGCTCCCTTCCACCGCCCCCCTCTTCCGTCCCCTCCTCCCCGACTCAATTTTAATTGCCTCCCCCCGTTCCCGTGGCAGCAGCGGCGGCGTGAGGGAGCCCCCACCCTCCCCGTCTCGCTCGCGCTGGGCGCCTGGGACCCGCAGATGCGAACTGCACGCGGCTGGCCTGGGTCGCAGAAGTTGTGGCCGCCAAGTTTGAAGGCCGGCGAAGAATAGAGCGGAGGAAGAAAGACGGGAGCGCGCGCGCTCGCGCGCGCAGCGGTGGCGAGCGGGGAGGCGGCGACCCCTCCGGCGCGGCCCGGCCCGGCGCGGCGCAGACGGGCCACTCCTCCCGCCGGCGAAAGTGGAGGCGCAACTTTGCCACCGCAGCACCTGTTCGCACAGCTCGGCCTGGGGCCCCCGGACGGCAGCGGCAGCGGCGCGCACCCCGGCGGCGCCCGAGCCAGCGCGCAGCCTCTTGGGCAAGTGGTTTCGGCACCGGGAGAAACTTTCTACCGGCGACTCTGAGCAGCGTTAAGTGCGGGTGTGGGTTTTCCCTCCCTTTTCTGTTTTCCCTTGTTGCCTCCGCCCGACCCCAGCCCCGTTATTCTCGTTGCTAGGGCCTCTTCCCCAGCCCACCCCCCCTCTTGACGTCTCGTCCCGCTCCGAACCCCTCTCCCCGCTACCCACCCTCGGCCCTCTATGCTCCAAGCCTTTTTTGCCTGGCGCCGGTGAACGTGAGAGCCGCCCCGATGTACAGCATGATGATGGAGACCGACCTGCACTCGCCCGGCGGGGCCCAGGCCCCCACGAACCTCACGGGCCAGACCGGGGCGGGCGGCGGCGGCGGCGGGGGCGGCGGCGGCGGCAGCACCAAGGCGAACCAGGACCGGGTCAAGCGGCCCATGAACGCCTTCATGGTGTGGTCCCGCGGGCAACGGCGCAAGATGGCCCAGGAGAACCCCAAGATGCACAACTCGGAGATCAGCAAGCGCCTGGGCGCCGAGTGGAAGGTGATGTCCGAGGCGGAGAAGCGGCCGTTCATCGACGAGGCCAAACGGCTGCGGGCGCTGCACATGAAGGAGCACCCGGATTACAAGTACCGGCCGCGCCGGAAGACCAAGACGCTGCTCAAGAAGGACAAGTACTCGCTGGCCGGTGGGCTGCTGACGGCGGGCGCGGGCGGCAGCGGCCCGGCCGTCGGCGTGGGCATGGGCGTGGGCGTGGGCGCCGCGGGCGTGGGCCAGCGCCTCGAGAGCCCCGGCGGCGCGGCCAGCGGCGGCTACGCGCACATGAACGGCTGGGCCAACGGCGCCTACCCCGGCTCGGTGGCGGCGGCGGCGGCGGCCGCGGCCATGATGCAGGAGGCGCAGCTCGCCTACAGCCAGCACCCGGGCGCGGGCGGCGCGCACCCGCACCACCCGCATCCGCACCACCCGCACCCGCACCCGCACAACCCGCAGCCCATGCACCGCTACGACATGGGCGCCCTGCAGTACAGCCCCATCTCCAACTCGCAGGGCTACATGAGCGCGTCGCCCTCGGGCTACGGCGGCCTGTCCTACGGCGCTGCCGCCGCGGCCGCGGCCGCCGCGGGAGGCCCGCACCAGAACTCGGCCGTGGCGGCGGCGGCGGCGGCTGCGGCCGCGTCGTCGGGCGCTTTGGGCGCGCTCGGCTCTCTGGTCAAGTCGGAGCCGAGCGTCAGCCCGCCAGTCACATCGCACTCGCGCGCGCCCTGCCCCGGGGACCTGCGGGAGATGATCAGCATGTACTTACCCGCCGGCGAGGGTGGGGACCCGGCCGCGGCCGCTGCGGCCGCCGCGGCGCAGAGCCGGCTGCACTCGCTGCCCCAGCACTACCAGGGCGCCAGCTCGGGCGTCAACGGCACCGTGCCCCTGACGCACATCTAGCATGGCATAGGCGGCCCGGCGGGGGCGCGCGGCTGGGACCAGACCCTGCCCGTAGGCGGCCGCGGGGACGCCTGGATGGATCCAAGGACAAACTTGCCTCTCACTCCCCGTGCGACCCCCTCCCCCGCCCTGGCTTCCCACCGGGGCTCCCGCCCCACGCCCAACCTGGCCTTTCTCTTTTGTACAGAATGTTTTCATGTCCTTGTAAAAATGAAAATATTGACGAAGAGAAGGTCACCGTTGCTCCACTTGCCTTTTTAGAAGCTCCTGGGCACTACTAGGTGTTGAAACAAGTTTTGCGTTTTAGACTGAACTTCAGTGTTTTATTGAGACTTTTTGTACAGTATTTATCGTTCATGGAGGAGGCAGAAAGCGTTTTATTTGCTAAAGAGGACAAAAAGACAGAACTAAAATATAGGCGACGCCAACTTTTATATAACCGCTGGAGCCGTAACTTTCATCCTCGCATCTCTTCTGTATGGCCTTTTATTGCTAAGACAAAGTGATGGGGGAATAGTTCTCATTTGTTACATATGTTGTAAGGCAAATCCAAACCCTTAAAAGTTTTTTGTAGTTGTTACTGCTTTTTTTTGGTTTGTTTGTTAATTTATACAAAGAGCATCCCCCCACCCCCACCCTTAGACTGAGACCTTATATTCTGAGTTTTGTAAAACTTGGCTGTATCTGAAATTTTCCTTTTTTTTTTTGGTTTTGTATTCTTTCTTGTAAATGCATTGTGAAAATTTTATTTTAGGAGTTGCGGTGTGGAGGAGGGAGATTCGGATTATGTACATAGTTTCCTAAAAAGCGTTTCTTCTAAAAGGAAAGAAACACCCTCACCCCAGATGCATTGAATTTTGAATCAATAAATTTAAAAGCGGAAAAAAACCGGTTTTTCCCATCCATTTGAAACGTGCTAATTTTGTATGCATGTTTTATGGTCTCAAATATAATTAGTAAATCTGGAAGGAGAGAGAGAGTTGTCAGCATGAATGGAAACATAGCGGAATCCCAGGGGCAGGGAGTAGGATTCCCACAAAGCTGCATTAAATGGAAGGGAAGAAAGTTTCAAAATCGATAAACAGATTTGGAGCGAGATTATCTTATATTGTTTACAGTATGAATATGGAAGGATAAATAATTACCCCCCAAAATCTTTTTATAGTCTGACCCTTTGCTGCATTTGCTTTCAACTTCAGGCTGTGGGGAGAGCAGCTCCTGGTCCCAGGTCTGTATCACATTCTAGTCTGAAGAAGGTAAAATAAAGGGGGGGGGAAGACCCCAGTGGCAGGACCAGGCCAAGGACAGGGATAAAGAAGATGCTGAGGCACTGGTGCCTCCAGTCCCCCCTGTAATTAATGGGATTGCAAGAGGATTTATATGGATTTGGCTCTAGGAATCACGATCTGTGAACTGAATTGTATGGCACCGGTCCCCTCAGTCCATCCTCAACCACTCCCTCTGGACTCCTTCCTCCTTATGAAAAGGCCAAATATTTTTGTAGGATATTCACAAGTGTGCAAGTGTGTGCTTGCTCACACACTTGTGTGCTCACACACACACAAAATCAACTCCCACCCCACTCCCTCTGGTTTGGGAACTGGGGTTTGATGTGAAAACAAATTGCCAGGTTTATGATTCCTGATGAGTCCTGAGATTGTGTGATGCTTTAAATTTTTTAATTATATTTTTTCTAGGTGTTTATTATTGCAGTTTTCTGGAATTGAAAGTTTTCTGTAAAACTTTGTCTTCAAGTAATCTGACAGCATTAAATATTGCATTTAAAAGTTGTACATTGTAGCAAATACATTTTGAAATGAGTCACAACATTAAGATATTATATTTGGGGGTAGAGTTTTAAGTCTACATCAGAATATGTTGATGACAGCAGTTTTTACACATCCATCTCATTTTCTCAGCATCTTTTCTGTGTCCTGGAATGAGTGTGGAGGATCCATCAAGAATGGGCATGTGCTAGGTGACTAATGAAACCCCAATTCAATGTGCATCCAAGATTACACTCAAAAGTAGAATGCCAACCTGACA
This sequence comes from Tenrec ecaudatus, assembly GCF_050624435.1. Classification (NCBI taxonomy): domain Eukaryota; kingdom Metazoa; phylum Chordata; class Mammalia; order Afrosoricida; family Tenrecidae; genus Tenrec; species Tenrec ecaudatus. The sequence continues at coordinate 88,583,138 of NC_134540.1, read as the reverse complement.
ATTGATATTTTGTTTTTGGTTTTCAGTATTTTGATTGTTTTGCTTAAACTAATCATTCCTTAAAGTGATTGCAAAAATTCCGAGAATGATGTCTACCACTTTCTAACAAGATAATAAAAAATCCACTCCCCTTTGGTTACCCCCCTCCCTTTCTCTTTGGTGATGTGGTCCTTTGTGAAACAGTAGTTTCTAAAAATATTTGGATGGATCTGGACTGCTGAGAGGAATAGCTAGCGCCAGTCAGGGAAGTCTGGGAACAAGTGGCACACACAGGCTCCTCTGGGAGATGCTTTGGGACATTCTTTAATGCTCTGTGAATTCCAAGCTTTAAGAGCCAGGGCCAATTTACCCACAGTTCAAGTTGGCGGTTGGAAGCACTTCTCTTGTTGACACTAGATCTCAACACCTCCCTGTAGTCAACTTCTAGTCTTAGACAAATATATGGCCAAGCTCACCTATGTATATACCCAAGTTTGTCATTATGTTCAATTGCTGGTATTGATATCTGGACTCATTGCGCACAAAGGGAGTGTGGGTTTTAGTTGAGGCCAGTATTTCTATTGTAAAATCGGCAGTACATAGAAGGTTTAGCTGGTATTTTGGAGACAGCGGGCAAAACTGTCCATAGCTTCCTGGAAGTTTAATTTATAGTTAGCCATTCTGCAGCCTGTGCCACATACACAGTAAATTACTCAATGCCCGGTGTTCTAAGCCATATGATTCCACCATTTCCTTTTTCTCTGGTTGATTGGACTGGCATAGAGAAAAGCAAATATGATTTTTTTAATGACTCAATTTAAAAACAACACGGGGTGGGAAAGTAGAGATTAGCTGAGATTCATTTCTCACGATTAAGATCCCAACAACCTAGCAATGTCTCTCCAAATTAAATTTGAAAACACTAGGCCCTGGAGATGGTTCACTCAACTAGAAGTTCGATTTTGGCCAAGGTAATGGTAATCATTCCAGAAATGAAATATTACTTGAGCCTAATTCTTACAGGATGACTTCCTTTATAAAATCACAGTGTAAGGTTTTCATCGCTTATTCTAATAACTTCATAAACCATATGCAAAAGGCAGCCAGGAGGAATTTTGAGGTCTTACATAAAGTTTGAATGAATTCACAGGGCACTTCATTTCTTCCTCACCAGACAGCTTCCCACAGTCCTGATCTACAGCCTGTTCGTTGGATGGGAACAGGCGATAAGCCTTGCTTTGCGTGAGGAAGATTTATTTGGTTTTATTTTTTTAAAAAAACCCACACCATCCTTTTGTTTTTGTTAAGATGTCAGCAGCCCCTACTACTCCCCCCACCCCACTCCCTAAGTAGCTAGATGAAATGAATTAATTTTTTAAAAGAAACCTATTGCGGGTACCGCGTGCTGGATCTGCAGGTGTTTGTTGGGTAGCGTGACTGACAGGTCTATTAAAGTAATGTATGTGGGAGAAGAATAACATATATTCACGAATTTCATTTTCCCAAGGAAGACTGGGCGACGCAGATTCTTGTCTCTGGAAAATCCTGGATAATTAGAGAGCCTGTTCCTCGGGCCCTAGGCCCCAGGAAGGAGCGATCTGAGGTCAGTCTCAGCCCTCCCATAAATGCCCAGTGCCCCCCCTCCCCTGCTCGCCAGTCCCTTCCTCCGCTGGCCAGCCTCCCCCTCCGCATCCTTGTCCCTGGTGCAGAGACACCAGCCAGGCCGGGAACAAAATTTAATAATAGGTTGGATTCCTTGGAAACTTCAAGTGAAGAGAAAACTTGGCCTTGGCTGCAGCCCTGATCTCCAGCGTAACTCTTTGGCGGGATTGAAAGGCCGGCTGCTCCAGACCCGGAGGAGGTTGGGGGAGGGGCCGGAGGGGGGTGCGGGTCTCCCAGGGTGAAGCGCCGGCCTCCCCCGGCCCCTGCCCGCGGACCCGAGCCCTCCCGCAGGGATGGGGGGCGGCGCACCGGAGCTGCGTGCGGGCCGGGAGCGGACGGGAGAGCGCGCGCCGAGATGCGGGTGGGGAGTCTGGGGACGCGGCGGCCCCCCTCTCTCCTCCCCTCCTCGCTCCCAGCCCCCCGGACCGCCTCCCTGAGCCTGAAGGCGAGGGCCCTGCGGGAGGCGCGAAGCTCTTCCTTCCTTCCTTCCTTCCTCCTCCCACCTCCCTCCCCCGGCCCTTCCTCTCCAGCTGCGCGCCCGCCCGCCTCCCCGCCGCTCCCCGGGACCCCGCTCCGCTCGGGGGAGGCCGAGCGCCCGGCCGCCCCCGGGAAACAAAGCGCCGCGCGCCGCGGGGGGAGGTAGCTGCGCGCTCTGGGTCCAGGGCCACCGGGCCCCGAACTCACCGGGTCGTGCCCGCCGGGAGGAGCCGCGCGGCCCCGGCCCTGCCGCGGGTTCTGGCTTCGCGCCGGCCGTTCCTTACTCCAGGAATTTTCCCCGGGCTGGCCCTCCCGGACTCGGCTCCGGGCAGCCCATTCCGCGGAGCTAGTCCTCCGCAAGGAAGCCCGCGACCAGCTGCCCACGTCCTGCCCGGTCCCTTCTCGTCCGCGCTCACTTGTTTTGCGCTCCCCTTTCCCAGGACCGCCTGGTCCCTGCCCGGAGGGTTCATCCCTCCATCTCGGTCTCCATTTCTTCTGCCCTTCCCTCCACTTCGGATGCTCAGACCGAGCTGCTTTGCACGTACTTTTCTTTCTTTGTCTAGCCCAGGTCTCCTCTTTGTCCTTCCAGCCGTCCTGGTTTCTCCCTCCCCGGCCCTGGTGCCTGAGCCATGGTCTCCTCTGCGCGCCCTGGCCCTGCCCCACGCACGCTTTCTCTGAGACTGGGGGTCGCGACAGGCAGGTGCTTGGAAGTCGGCCCAGGCTACCCCCATCCCCAGTCGGATTCCCTGGTGCTAGGCCCCCACATTCTGCAGGGGAGGGGGGCAGAAAAGGGGTGTTGGAGTCAACCGAGAGGCGCTAACTAACTGGGGGGGGGGCTGTACACGGTGACTCCCCCCCCCAACTAAGTGACTCCCAGTCCATGCCGCTGCCTGGGAGCCTAGAGCGGGGTGTCAACTATGGGGTGGGAGTGGGGGTGGGGGATTAAGATGACTGATGTGAGGGAAGAGGGCAGAGTGTTTTTGTGTTTAAAGAGAGCTGGATTAGTGGAGAGAAAGTCCTGACCCCGGGGTCAGTTGCAAGTCAAACCCTTTTACAATCAGCCAGCGGAACAAACTCATCTCGGGGCTCTACCGCAACAAGTGGGCGAGAGGCGGAGAGTGGGGGGAGGAGGGAGGCAGGGCTGCCCTCTCCTCAATCGAGGAACAGGCAGTGAGAAGCGGGCGAGGGGAAGGGGACAAAGAGCGAGCAGAACCCCTGGGGCTCAAAATGACACCCTGTGGTGGACAAAGCGGCGGAGGAGAGGTGCGCACACCTCTCGGGAGAGGCATTGGGTACTTTGTGGGCTGTGATTAGCTGTCCATCAAAATTTCTTCTCTTTTAGTAAAATACCTTCGTTTCCCCATTTTTTTGAGGCGGGGGTGGGGGGCTCCTCCTCAGAATAGAAGACCTGGGAAAGTGTTTGAGAGATTCTCTACTCCAGAGGATCTGTCTTACAGATACAATTTAATTTCCATAGGAAAAAGGAATGGGAAAGGGCCCAATTCTAGGTCTCTCTCCCTTTCACTTTCTTCCTCACGCTCTCCAGGAAGCACGGCCTTATCTGGGAGATCTTAATTTCCAGACATCCCCCCCTCTTGAAGCCTTTGTGGGTATGAAGCAATATCGAAGGTGGGTATTAAGGTAGTTAGTCACTAGGGAAGGGGGAGAGGGGCGCTTGTTTGGACCAGACACCAGGTGTCTGTTCACCTTTGGATGAGATCTTCCTCGGTGCTCACCTGAAAATGATTGGGGACTGAAGTATGGGAGTGAAAGAATCGGGTTAGAGGGGAAGAAAAGAAAGGACCTTCCTCCACAGCAAGATTGGGATTCTGTGCTGAAATAACACGAGCAAGAGTTTGAACCAAGATGGGAAACTTGTAAAGAACCCACACAAGTGACCGAGCCAAAGATAGAGAACAAAAATCTATTTTAGCTATTAAATTTTTTAAGGGATTGCCAAACGTTTGTTCTTAATTGGCTTTACATCTGCCAATGAGAAAAACAACGCAACTCTAAAAAAAATAATTAAATTAGAGGCAGGTTTAAGTAAAATGGATGGGGAAGAAAGAGACAAAACAAAGAACTCTCAGTGAACTCATCTCTTTACCGCGGACAACTTGAATGCACGTTGGTGGGACTTGGGTTCTGAGTTCAAAATCACGCCACAGACTACTACCTGGTAAATTGCTAAGGACAGGCACGCTGGCTTTCTGAGTCATCTGAGTCATGCCGAATGCCAATGCCCCGCAGGCGGCTCAGGGGATTTAATTGTCCTCCGCCACTTCAGAACAACCATGTGAGTACATTAAAGATGTTGTTTGTGAAGAACAGCAGGTCATCACATGCAAAGCCTCCAAATAGTCCACCAGCCAAATCAGTGGGGAAAAAATCAGCTTTTGTTAGATTTTGCAGTTTCAGGAATTAGGCTTTCACTGCCGAGCTGCAGTTTTGAGAAATTGCGATGTCAGGCGTGTTCCCAATGGGGAAATATTGTGAGAGTGTGGAGGAACATAAGACTGGCTTTGACAATGGGGAAACTGACAAGAGTCATCACCCAGACATTGTTTTCTCTCCTGCACCCCGGAAATGCTAACTAGAGATGAGATCTAGCGGCAGCCATAGCACTCTGAGTTCGTCCTACGCAGACAGGAGAATCTTAGGCGTCTAAAGGACTGACCCCGGCCTTCACCTAATGAATACCAGGATGTAAAGGCCAAGGCACCTGGTAGGTATGTAAAACCAGTGACCAGCAGTGGGATGGCAGCAACCTAGAAATATTCGTTGCAGTCTAATTTCCTTATATAAAAATGTCCCCCCAAGTAGCAGTATATGACAAAATCTAGATAAGCGTGCTTTGACCCAGGAAGGGATTTAGAAACCTCAGGCATTTAAGTAATCCAAACCCCATGGTAAGCAGATAAATTCACGATCCTATGATAAATATTTAACATCCATGCAGATCTGCTACAAGCATGAACAGAGCTGAGTCTGAACCAAAGCGAATGTACCAAACAACAACATACATGTATGTAGATGCAAAAGCAGGAGTTGTTCCTTGTGCTAGAAATCAATCAGAAATTGAGGTTCATCCTGGTAAAACATGGTCTTTTACATGGATCATGACGGTCATGTGCATGCCTGTGCCCTTCGGGAAATACCTTTACTTGGGAATTCCTTTTCTCTCAAGTAAAATTAAAAAAACAACAACACCAATTTTACCATAGGGAGAGAGTCAGGGTTATAGAAAGGAAGCCCTGAACGGTCATTTGATGTAATGGCATTTGAATCCTATGTTGACTCAGGTCGACTGAAGTGGGGAATTATGACAGTAAGTGCTACATTTGGCCCAAGTATAAAAGAAGGAATGATACAAACCACAGTTTCCCATTCACCCATGTTAATTGTGATTTCTCTTTAGAGTTGCTTGACAATTGTGCCATTCATTCATTCATTGTTCAGCAAACATTTTCTAAGACCACAGCATATACTATGTCAGGAACTGAGCACATCTAACGTGTGAGGCTCTGTACTCAGTGCTAAGAACCCTGAAGGTCAATCCATTTGACCCTTCCCTCAAGGAGCTGGATGTCTGGGGCTGGGGGAGGGGGGCAAGTTGCAGTAGAATATCACACAGGCAAGTGCAATGCCAAGTGTCACCATTGTGTGACAGTGAGTACATGCCAGATGTGTGACAGAGGTACATTCCAGATGCAAAGGATGCATCTTTGCCAGATCTGAAGGAAGCAGGGAAAACTTCCCAGGGAAAATAAAACCTGAATTGAGACCTAAGACTTCCTGTCGCTGCAGTTGGTCTCTTTCTGAGGCGTTGAAGCTGTTTCTCTTATCTTCATGGATAGAGGATTGTCGTAATCTAAGATTGAGCAGGGTATGGTTAATTGTGGCTTTAAAACAATGGCTGACCAGACGAAGGTTATAGTTTAAAATTGAGCAGGGTACAGCAGCGTTGTGCTTAGGTTGGTGTTGGTGGCCAAAGAGAGAGACTTAGCAGACATCTTAACACAGTCGTGGTCTCTCAACATAACAACCCCCCAAAAAACCTTGTTCATCATGCAGATGCTCAGCCTCAGTGCTTCAGAGACACAGATTCTAGCGTTCGAGTGCAACTCGGCGATCTGCCATTTCTTAGCTGCTCCACCACTGCAGGAGGTTCGGAGGCAGGCCAAGAAGATGCTTGAAGACCTGCATTAGATGACCCTGAATAGGTTTATGGTAAGTAGGTACCCAGAGCGTGTCTAGATCTCTTAGATGCTTTAAAGTCTCAACTTATTATTATAAAGTGTTCTCACTTATTGTTCAATTTAGATGGTTTGGAGGAAAAATTAAAATTAATGAGAGAAGAAAAAATCCACATTGAACTCGGTTACGAGAATCATGTAAATAGAGACAAGTGATTAATTACTAATTTCCTTTTCCATTTCCCAACTGGTTTTAATATTTTTCTCTTCTCCTACAGCACAGTCAATGTAGAACATAAGGGGTACACACCACAAACATATTTTGATTTTTTTAAGGAAGATTAAAAGGACTGAATGAAGTCTTCTGTTCCTTTAACAATTTCTGATTTGTATTTGCAAAGACTCTCCCTGTATGACACTTGTGAAGCCAATGAAGGACAAAATATTTATGACAATTAGTTGAGGGTTATTTTAATGTATTTGAAAAGTGAAAGTACCATTTAAATGTGCACAGAAAATGGATTAAATGGGCTTCTCTGGTAGATCCTAATTATAATCATATTAATCACAGTAGGGCCCTATTACCTGGCCAGTCACTCGGACTGCCGTCTGTAAAACGGGAATACCTGATTGCAAAACAGGCTTGATCTAGGAAGGACTTTAAATGCCTTAGGAGCCCTGGTGGCAGAGAGGTTACCCATTGGATGGCTAACTGAAAGCTCGACCGTTCCTCTGGGGGAGAAATGCAGGGCTTTCTATTCCTGTAAAGTCACAGTCTCGAAGCTCACAGGCACAATTGACCTCTGTCTTTCAAGGTCACTGTTAGTAAGCAAGGGCTCGATGGCAGTAAGGTGTCTTCTTTGTGTTTGCATTTTTAATGCCTTAGAAAGAGTTTGTACAATAGAATGGACTATCATTTTAAATGTATAAACTATTATGTATCAATATTTTTACCTTCCAAACATTCCTTTTCAGCATTGTGGATGTTGCTATTACTGCTGATAGAAAATGACTGAGTGAGAACCCATGATTTATAAATTAAGGTATGGCTGTGGCAAAACTCAGTATCTATTTGAGTCGCATATGAAAATGAATTTTAAATAGGATACAGTGAGAGAAACTAGCTTATATGAGGGCATCAATGCTATATTGATAGTTTAGGAATTCCAACATGACTTTTGGTTTAATTTAGGACACACAGTTTCACTCAGCAAATCTGAATGCTTATCCATTTTTCAGCGGGTTTTTTGGGGGGGGGGGCATTGTCTTTGTGGTCTAATCTAATCATAATTTTAGTGGCTGAGAAGATCAATCCAGGTAATCATAAATCCAGTGGCTCAGAATATCCTGAATACCATTGCTACTGCCATTCCTATAGAAGCATTTCTTATAAACTGCCCACCACACCCAGAGCTATACACATTTTGCACCAGACTGTTTGCACAGAGAGGGAAAAAATTCTGCATACAAAAAGAATGCATTAGAAGAAAATGATTTGCCTCAGTTAATCAAATGAAATAGAGACGTGAAATCTAAGATGAGTATTGAAGCGGTCTCACCAAGGAGCAAAACTATGAAAACAGGCAACTTTGAAAGTTGGTTGAAATCTTGGGGTCAGGAGCATTGAAAACTGAAAGCGATATAAAGCCAATGGACATGTTAGTAATCCTTTGGCACACGAGTTCCCACTTTAGTATTTTACCGTCTCTAGTTATGTCTGAGTTACACACTTGGCTGCCAACTGCAAGGCCAGCGATGCAATGCCTCCAGCCCCTCTCCAGGAGAAGGAGTTTCAGCCTGGGAACCCCACAGGGACCGTTCTACCTGGTCCTGTAGGGTCGGTATGCATGGGAATGAACTCCATCACAGTGCTTTTGCCTTAGATTTCCAGGCCCAAATTTAAATTTGGTTTTATTTCTCTAAGTAAGCTATGTATATACATACATACATACATATATATATGTACAAATCTCTCTTGTTCATTCTTTTTTTTAAAAGAAACTATTCCCATTAGTCTTCCAAATGGAGAATATGCCTAGGAATGTATTCTGTTTTAATACAAAATTCTGACTACAGAATTTTGAAAACTAATCACTTGCTAAGGGGAATTGTATAAAGTTGTAAAGATAATAGCATCACACTGTAGTCTTCCAAAATAGTACCTGTGGTAGTTATTTGCAGGAAACTCAAGTTGTGCATAGAGGTCTCTGCTCAAGGTAAATAGATATGAACTGTAATAGAGTCCATTGGAAGTGCAAGAGACTGGTGACCTGAGTTGCTTACTGAATGGTAGGAGGTATAGGGCCCCGAAGGATGTCTCTGAAGAAAGGCCTGGTGATCTCCTCCCCACAGCCCAGCTAGCCATTGAAAGCCCTCTGGAATACACATCTGCTCTGACAATACGTGGGGTTGCCATGAGTTAGCGTCAATGTAAAGGCAGCGGGTTCTTCTGGAGTCTGATATAAAGTCCTCTGACTGCGCGTCATACAAACACAGACGACTTTAAATCCATCCATTAGCTACAAGTTCAGTATCAATTTGAATAGTATACAACAATTAGTATATGTTTTTCCTGGATTTGAAACTTGATATTAAGTTATGTTGGAGAAGAAGTGAATATTTGCAATGATATTTTAAGATGAATTCTTCCTTAACAAACAGAATGAGGTCCTCATTTCCTCTTGTGGTCGCTGCCGCTACCATGAAGATTGTCAGCTTGATGTGAACGGTGGCTGCCCCTCACTAGAGTATGTCCTAGGTAGCAGAAGTGCCTCTGGGAGAGTACTACGTGTCATCATGCAAAGACATTTGCCGGCCCACCCAGTCTCCTCAAGAACAGCAACTGGAACTGGGTTGATTTCTTCCTTTGGTCCAAGTGTCAGCACATTTCTGAGTATGGTAGAGGGCTAGTACATATTTATTGAATTGGCTCCAACACAGCAGGCAGAAGCCAGTCTTTTGGTCAGCTGGCAAGTGCAGAGAGAGGCGCGGACCTATTTGGAGCCAGTAGCTTTCCAGCTCTTCTGGGTGCACACAGTTCTGTCATCACGTCATTATGCAAATGGTGATGTGCCTAAAGCACGGTGCCTAGTACATAATAAAACACTAAGTATGAGCTGCCTTTCCGGGTGGATGTTAAAGAGATACAGGAAGCGCAGCCCTGAGGGATGAAGTGGTAGAAAGGAAATGAGACAAATTCTTTCTATTGGATAGCACATGGAGCTGGTTTCTAAGGTGACATGAGAAATGCGCTCGGACGCCCAGGACTCTGTTTGGGTACGCAACTCAGAAGGAGCTCTGGGGGTGGAGTGGGTTACACGTTGAACTGCTAATCACAGAGTCAGTAGTTCAAACACACCCGTTGTGTTTTTACGAGAGAAATAGGAGATTTTCTGCCCTTGTAAAGATTGACACTCTTATAACTGCACAGGGCTAGTTCTCCTCTGTCCTATGGGGTCACGATGAGTCAGAATTAACTGGGTGGCAGGGATTTCTTTTTTTTTGAGTTTTGGTAAAGTAAGTCATGTGCTTATATTACATGGATGCTTGAGTAAATTAATTATTTTAGACCCAGAGGTTAGTCTTTTCCCTCCAAATTTCCCAATAATTGCTACATAATTGGTTACATAGAAGTGTATGATAAACATGTGCATATTGCTGTGATCACTGCATTGTGTCTTGTTGTGTAACATTTTATATTAGGATAAGTTTATCCTCTTTGGAGAATTCCTTGTGGGGGGGCGGGCTACAAATGGTTAATGTACTTGACTGCTAACAAAAAAAGCTGAAGGTCTTACTTTGATAAGTCATTCCCCAGAAGAAAGGTATGACAATCTTCTTCCAGAAAAATCAGTCACTAAAATCCTGATGGAACAGAGTTCCATTCTGACATTCTTGAGACCATCGTGAGTTGCAATCTATTCAGTGGCAACTGGGTTTGGTTGTATCAAGACCCTAAGGCACCTCAGGGGTGAAGGAGTGGATCTGGAAGAGAGGTGGGTAGGCAGAGCAAAGACAGCTGATCCTCTCAGCATTATAAACGAGCTCTGATGAACACCTGCCTAGGCTGGCTTTACACGTACGATTATCAAGGTGTCACTGAAGGTCGTTGTAGGTGAGAAATCTTACCAAAATGACCTTGATTTGAAAATAGGCTGGTGGTTGTTCTTAGCAAAACTTTGTCTCCACCAACCAAGTTTAATTTTAGTTATCATGCTTTGTAACATAACTTTTTGCTGTGTGAATGTGACTGTGTGCCTTTGCTTGGTTTAATTATATTTAAATCAAACACAACTAGAAGGTGCATTTTAAAAGCAGAGGGATTAATGTCATGAGGAAAGCGGATACGCACTTACACGGTGACAGAGCGAGGCCTTTTGTTCTCTCCAATGATGAGCGGATCGCTCCTTCGCTCAGACCTCCCGGGTCTTCGGAGGGCCATGGCAGGAGCTCTGTGAGTTTAGCGGGAAGGACCTCAACAGTGGACACTTGTCAGACACCATGCATTGCTAGCCCGAGAGAAGGCTCACAGTTTCAACGTTAGCTTGCAAGTGAATTTGTTCAGGTGACATCATATCTTGGTGAAATTGGGGTGTCAGCAGTTGTGCCCAGAGCCATTACTACTGGAAAGTCAGCATGGAACCAGAAATGAGGGTGTTTGCATGCCAAGCTGATTCCAAAAGCTAAAACCCAGACCGCTGTGATGGAGTCAATACCAACTCATAGTGACCTGTATATGGTTTGGGGCTATAACGCTGTAAGAAAGCAGACTCTCTCTGGCTCACTGCCAAGGAGCAGAAGCTGGCTCCGAGTGGCCCTCTGGGACATGGTGAAACTGCCCGCTCTGTGGCTTCTAGAGTCTGTAACTGTTTCCAGGGGTGGACAACCCTGTCTTCAGGGACATGATCGCCTCATCTTCCTCGAAGAGCAGCTGGTGTGTTTGAGCCACGGGCATGTTGGTTAGCCGTGCAATGCTCCTCTGGCAGTGTCACGAGGGCTACCCCCAAAGTGCCGACAACCCACCATTGACTCAATTTGGACTCATAGCAACCCTCCATGCTGTTGGTAGATGTTGTCAAGTCCGTTCAAACTCATCCGAACCCCAAACTCACTGCTGTCGAGTCAATGATGACTCAGAGTTACCACCAGCGGGTTTCCAAGACGGTAACTATTTACGGGAATAGAAAGCCCAGTCTTTCTCACACAGAGCTGCTGGTGATTTTGAACTGTGGAACCTGGGGAGCGCAGTGGAGCTTTCAGCCATGACACCACCAGCACGCCTATGTGTAGCAGAAGGACACGCTGCCCTGTCCCTGCACCATCCTCTCAGTTGGTATGTTTGAGATCATTGTTACATCCCTTTGGGGCAGTTCATCTTGTCAAGAGCCTTCCCCTGGTTTGCTGTCCCTCTCCTCTACGAAGCTTGATGTCCTTCTGCAGAGGCTGACCTTTCCTGACAGCGTGTCCAAAGCATGTGAGATGAAGTCTCACCAACCTTGCTTTGAGGAGCATTCTGGTTGTCCTTCCTCCCAGACAGATTTATTTGTGCTTTTGGCAGTTCGTCATAGTTTTAATATTCTTCACCAGAACCCTAATTCATATGCATAGAAATGTTGTTTGTTCCTTTCACATTGTGTTTGTTTGTTTGTTGAGTGACTTGGCACCAATGGCTAAGCATTACACTAAATTATGGTTGCCCGTTCAAATCCAACCAGAGGCTCATTGGAAGTAAGGCCTTGGGATTTACCCCAAAATGTTCACAGCCTTACAAGTCCTATGGAGTTCACAGCTACTTTGCGCATATGGCGTTACTCTACATCAGAATAAACTTGATTGTAACGCACAACAACTAAGTTGTTAATAAGTAAATATGTATTCAATTGTTTGGACTCCACTATTTAGCAAATGATGTTACAGTTTTCTTTTGACTAGCGTGCAATGAACAAAATTACTGAGACACTGAGGATCTTGTAAAAATTTATACTATTCAAATTGGCACTGAACTTATAGCTCATGGATTTAAAATCATCTATTTTTGTTCATTTGGTGCTTTAATATATTTGCATCACTTAATTTGAGCTGCAATTTTTAATGCAATTTTATTTTCCTGAAAATAGTTACCAGGCGTGCTATGTTCATTTTGGAACCATAAAGTATTGGCTTAATTATCTTAAAAACTTTATCTAATTACCCTTAGTAAGTGAATAATATAACTTGTTTTATACATTTCATCATCAGTGTTTTAAAAGCTAGGATACTTTTATAGTAGTAGTCTCAGTTTTAATAAAAGTGATGTATTTTTAAAGAGTGCATAAAAATATTTAGTGCAATGTCTTAATTAGATTAATATAAGCAACTGTAAATCTATGTAACTCAAAATTAATGATTACAATAGACTAACAGGTAACTCATATGCCAAAGAATTGCTAAAATTTATTCATTAAGTTTTCATCTACTTCAGTTAAAAAAGCTCCCATTATGTAAGATTCCTTCCTCCTTTCTAAAAAGATGCTTAGTTTCTGAGCATCAGCAAACGGCTTTAAAAGTCACCCTCAATTTCACTCGATTAATTGTAATAAAAATGATTTTATTTCAAGGTAGTCTTTCTTCTTGAGTACAGGATTTCCTTCTGCTGGGAAAACCACCCAGTGACAAAATGTGCATAATTCTGGGTTTGGTGGGCAGTATATATATGGGATATTTATATAACACCCATAATAATCAGAGTCACAACAACAATAATATATGTTCATGATGAGAGTGGTCAGTCAATTTCATGTGTGAAGGTAGTCGTTCAAAACACGGAAGGGCTGTCTTAGGCTTTGCATGTTATCGTTGCTGGGGAACGGAATGCTCGTATACAACCGCTCAGGGCTGGAGAGTATGGTTACGGCACTGCTTTTCCCATGTAAATTGTACTTTGTCGTTGTTGAGAAAATATATTGCAAAACATACGTCAGGCCAACACTTCCTGCAGGTACAATCGAGTGACATGGATGACTTTTGTCAAGCTGTGTGACCATCTTCTTTGTCATTTTCTGAGTTGGTCCTCCCTCACAAACGTGAACTCACGGTGCTCTGTGGTTCCTAGCTAATTCCTCAAGTTCCTACTGTCAAGCGGTCCCCACAGAGATAAGTACTAAAAGCGAGTGTTCAAGGTAGAAAGTCGTACTAGTTACCTTAAACTGTTGTTTTGTTTCATGTGGACTCTACTTCAACATAAAGAAAATAAAAATCCTTAAAGCTAGGCCAAGAAACCACATCATGATAAATAGAGAAAATATTATTGTGAGAGATAGAAATTTCATTTCTTTCTTTAAGCATTTTATTAAGGACTCATACAACTATCACATACATACATACATCAATTGTGTAAAGCACATTTGTATATTCATTGCCTTCATCATTCGCAAAACATTTGCTCTCCACTTAAGCCTCTGGCATCAGCTCCTCATTTTTCACCCTCCTTCCCCGCTCCTCCTCCCTCATGAACCCTTGATAATTTATAAATTAGTGTTTTGTCATATCATATACTGTCAGACATCTTCCTACACCCACTTTTCTGTTGTCCATCTCCCAGGGAGGAGGTCACATGTAGTTCCTTATAATCGGTTCCTCCTTTCAACCCTACCTTCCCTCCACCTTCCCGGTATCACCACTCTAACCACTGGTCCTGAAGGGATCATCTGCCCTGGATTCCCTGTGTTTCCAGTTCCTATCTGTACCAGTGTACATCCTCTGGTCTAGCTAGATTTGTAAGGTAGAATTGGGATCATGATAGTGGAAGGGGAGGAAGCATTTAGGAACTAGAGGAAAGCTGAATGTTTCATCATTGCTACACTGCACCCTGACTGGCTCATCTCCTCCCTGAAACCCTTCCATAAGGGGATGTTCAGTTGCCTACAGATGGGCTTTGGGTCTCCACTCCATACTCCCTCTCATTCACAGTGATATGATTTTTTGTTCTGATGATGCCTGATACCTGATTTTCTGGGACACCCCATGATCACACAGGCTGGTGTGCTTCTTCCATGTGGGCTTTGTTGCATCAAAGCTAGAAGGCTGCTTTTTTTTTACCTTCAAGCCTTTAAGACCCCAGACACAATATTTTTTGATAGCCGGGCACCATGAGCTTTCTTCACCACATTTACTTATGCACTCGCTTTGTCTTCAGCCATTGTGTCAGAAAGGTGAGCATCATGGAGTGCCAGTTTAATAGAACAAAATATTCTTGCATTGAGGGAGTACTTGGGTGGAGGCCCAATGCCCTTCTGCTACATTAGTACTAAACCTATACTAAACCTATACATATATGCACATAGATCTATTTCCCCATCTTCATATGTAAATATATTTACATATGTACATGCCTTTATTTAGACATCTATAAATGGCCTTTGCCTCCTAGCTCTTTCCTCTATATCCTTTCATTTTCCCTTTGTTCCACTATCAAGTTCAGCCTTCATTCGGGTTTCAGTAATTCCTCTTGGTTACATTACCCTTGGTCACGCCCTACCAGGCCTCCGACACCCTCCTCACCGCCGATTTGGATCACTTGCTATTCCCTTGCCCCTGGCTTTGTTAACACCACTTCCTCCACCCTCAATGCCCATGGAATTAGCAGCCAAGGAAGCCAACCCATGTTATATTGGACCAATGTGCTGCACAAGGCCTCTTTGAAGGACTAAGGGGTGCCTGATCCCAGTCATGGGATGTTGGGGTAGTGGCTATTCTTTGGGCTGCTAACTTCATGTTCATCAGTTTGAAACCACCGTCCACTCCCTGAGAGAAAGATGGGGCTTTCTATTCCCATAAGGATTTAAGATCCTGAAAACTCATGGGGACGGGCCAAACCTGTCTATAGGGATGTTGTGAGTCGGAATCAACTCCATGATAGCAAGTTTGGGTTTTTTGGTTTCTCTATTCGTGCCAAATCTGCCAAGGGATTGAAGAAGACCAAAGAAGAAGCAATGCCTTTGAGTCTGGTGCTGATAAAGAATGGTCAATTGTAAATGTGCCGCAGGCTCCCAGGGGAACAAGCCAGCTCTCCTTGAAAGAATGCCAAGCCAGGATGCTTCTCAGCTAGGAAGGTGAGACCTTGTCTCATGTACTGTGGCAATGTGATCCGGGGAACCAGGGCCTCGAGAAAGAGAGCGTGATTGGGAAAACAGAAGGTCAAAGAAAACGAGAAGGGCCCTCACTGAGCCGATTGACACAGTGGCTGCTGCGACGTGTGCCACATAACCGTGGTGAGAATGGCCGCCACGTTCTCTCGTACCGAGGTCGCAATCAGCTGAAATCAACTTGATGGCACCCAGCAACAACACTGGTCAGTTTGATCATCATTTCAGAAGATACCTTTAGTTTCAGGTTTAAAGATGATTTCAGGGCAATAGTTGGAGGTGTTCATGCTGCCTCCATGGTTCCAGAAAGTCTAGAGACCATGAAAATTTGAAATTCTGTTCTGCATTTTCTCTTTTTGATCCGGATTCTTCTACAGAATCTTTCATCAAAATGACCAGTGGTAGTAGTCAAGTCAATGACTGATTTTTCAGATGTCGATCACTAAGACTGTTTTCTGAGCCACTTCTCAGTGACTCTAACCTCTAGTCTTTTGGTTAGTGACCCAGTGCTCTAACCGCGAGCACCGCCCAAGGACTCTAACTATACTTATACGGAGCGGCTTTGCCTACAGTCAATTCGATGCCCTGGAGCTGGCTTTGGCTCTACTCTAAATTACTCATCTACGTAACTGCAGTAGAAGCCACACGATTCCAAAGGTGACTGTTATTATTATCACGTTAGGAGTACATCCTGGAGACACTGACCTATGAAATGTAAGCAATATTCTGTCTCAATCATGGAAGAAAGGGATCAGAACAATTCCTGGGGGCAAGATTTTGTCTGTTTCCTATTTTATTTTAAATCAAATTTATCTTGTCATATTAAATGCATGCAAACCTTTGAGAAGAAGGCAGAAAGATGGACCACTACACACTTCACATACATAATCTTATTTAATCCTCACTAAAAGAGCACTAGTGGTGTGGTGGGTGACGCATTAGGCTGCAACCACAAGGTCAGCAGGTAGAAACCCCAGCCACTCCAAGGTAGAAACCTAAGACTTTCTGCTTCTCTGAAGAGTGTCACTCACAGACACTCACATGGGGCAGTTCTACTCTGTACTATAGAGTCTCTATGAGTTGGGATTGATTTGATGTTAGTGAGGTGTTTGTTTGTTTTGTAGTACAAAATATATTATTTTAGCACCCCCGACTCCCCTTCTTCCTAAAGTAAATCTATATATTTTTGGCTGCATCAATATTTACTATTAACTTTCTTCTAAATAAAGAAGTACACTGTTTATGGCCAACCCAGTGATCAACTATGATTGTATTTGCCCCCTCATGAAACTTTTTTCCCCCATGAAATAATGATCTCCTTTAGAGATGAGGCTGTCTACTCCCATAAAGAGTTACAGTCTCAGAAACCCACAAGGTTGTCCTACAGAGTCAATATGAGTCAGAACTGAATCGATGGCAATAGAGGGGGGGGGGTGTTATAACCTAAATTTAGAAGAAACACTACCTATTTTAAAGATTAATAGCCAATACTATAATGGTATTGGCATAAAGTTAGATCAATAAGAGTGGAGGAGAGTGCAGAGGTAGACATAGACCATTTGCCAAGAGACCCCAAATGCAGATAAAGATATTATATTTAATATAAGCAAATAAAAAAATAACTCCTCATTTTACAGAAAAGTTCTCTTGAAATGCATCCTAGACCTGAATGTGAGAACTGAAACTATAAAACTTTAGAATGCTGCCCAATAAAACTTTCTGCAATGATGGTAATAGCCCTTGCACTGAGGAAGATGGTAACTCCTAGATACATGTGACTAGTGAGCCCTTGAAATCCAGCTAGTGTAGCGGAGAGACCAGATGCTATGATTTTAATGGATACAACTTTAAATGCAATAGTTACATGTAGCCAGTGCCTATCATGTCACACTTTACCTTAGCCAATAGGCAAGGAATCAATGCAGATATCATATTGGACAGCACATTTCTAGAAGAGGCATAAGAGAAAATCTTAACCCCAACCAAACCCCTTGCTGTCAAGTAGATTCTGACTCATAGCAACCCTGGAGGGCAAAGCAGAATCACTCTGTGGAATTCCAAGGCTGTAATTTTTACAGATGCAAAACGCCACATCTGCTAAGTGATGGCGGCTTCAGATTTAGGTCAGCAGCTAACGAGCCAATGGTAAGCACCGACCCAGCAGGAGTCCTCAAGAAAATCTTAGCAAACCCAAATTTGACAAAAGTTTCTTAAGTATAACCCCCAAAGCATAATATATGAAAGAAAAAGGAAATCAGACTTCAAAAGAAATGAAAACTTCTGTTTTTCGAAGTCTACCATGAACAAATGTTTCAATCAAGGATTCCGCAGAACAATTCTGTTTAAAAAGGAGAAAATGCAGAGCAGAATTTGAAATTCTCATGGACTCCAGACTTTGCCGAGGTTGCATGACCCTCTGACAGTATTTCCCTCAGCTAATCTTTGAGCCTTAACCCCTTAAAATCCCAAGTCTTGTAAAAACCCAACAATAGTGTAATTTATCTAACAATAGGGGTCTGCCTTGAACATTGGACTCTTTGAAGAACTAGCTACGGCAGATCCAACTGACAACAGCACCTGCAAAGAGTAGCTAGGCCACCCATGAATCTGTGTCAATGGGGGAAGAGCAATTCGGAAAAGATAGTGGGAATGGCTGCACACCTGGAATAAAAGGATCAATGTCACGATGTTGACTTGATGTCCATTCTGCTGTGGATGTTCTAGACAACCAGCAAAAATAAATTCCAACATCGAAAGTTAAAAGTCTGAAAACATCTAAGAATATTACACTGATCAATATAATGATAATCAATATTCTATTAAAATTATTTTAAAAGAGAGGGAGAAGAGGGGGAATGGACCCCAAAGCCGATAAAGTATTTATGGAAATGTCGTCTCACTTATATATTGCATCTAAGATATAAGAACTCTGGAAACACAATCATAAGGATCCAAATGATCCAATAAAAATGGGTCAAGACTTGAAGCACTGTTTCTCAAAACAAGGTGTTTGCATAGCATATGGGAAGATGTTCACCATAATTAGTCATTCAGAAAAAGCCAAGGAAAACTGCCACCAAACCCCAATCAAACTCTGTCCACCAGATGATTGCTTCCTCGAGGGGTCTGAGTAGAACTCCCCCACGGGATTTTCTAGGATGCAAATCTTTACAGAAGCCTTGTCTTCTCGAACGGACCAGGCTGGTGGGTTCAAAGGGCTGGCTTTTCGTTCAGCACCTAACCACTGTGACACTGGAGTTCCCAGAGATGCTATTACGCGCCCATAAATAAATTTATAAAAAATGTCTAAGCAACTGTGAGTGTACATGTGGCGTCATTGGAACGCATGTAACTTTACATGTGTGTAGAATATTGTACGTAAGTTATATAGATCAACAAACTGTAACATTATAATCTGACCTATTTTCTAGAACATAGAAAGTTAAAAGACAAACATTCCAAGAGAAAATCTTGTTTGTTTTAACTTATCAGTTCATACCTAGCTATGCCACCAACTCTAGTGTTGTTATTGTTGGAGATAAGCTACAGAACAAAGGAGTAAATAGGGACGAGGAAAACATGAGATTCAGTCATAGGAAGATCCACATGGGATCGAGATAGAGTGAGGAATGCGAAGACACTTCACAGTGATTATGGGAAGGGTGCACGACTGGGCAGAGAAAGGCTAGAGGACAGCCAGTCTGGTTTGGAGCAAGTGAGCAGCATCATACATCAAGGTCCACTCCAGGAAGGGATGTATTGTGGATTTCACTGAGATCTCCCAAAACATGTGTTGGGTTCTTGTTACTTGTGCTTATGAATGAGATCTTGTTTGGAAATAAGGTTTTATTTGTCCTGTTAATAAGGGCATGTAGGTGTAAGGGAGACCTGATCATTTCTGAGTTTTAAAAAGACTAGAATAGATGAATGAAAGGGGTTTTAAAAGCTCATGGAAAATGGAATGTAAAGATAATGGATTTCTGCTACAGATGTTTTGAAGTCCCCAGGGTACACAGGGGAAGAGAGAGGGTCTTCAAAGGTCAAAGGAGCCCAAACCTATGCATACCCAACGTGACGAAGAAGGACGGAATCTCCACGGCCCAGACTTTCAGTCCCCAGGATGGCGAGCAAGTAATCTGGTTCTGACATCTGTGTTAGAGCAGCATGAGGAATCTAAGATGGAATGGAAATGATAACACTTTTGATGTCCTTAACATTATATCCAAGGGTGTTTGCAATATTTATGAAGAGTTTGTAAAGGATTTGTGATACAAACAGAAAATTATGCAAATGGAAAAAACACCTGTGATTTGGAACTTCTGATCACTAGGGCTAGTAGTCCAATGTCCCCCACCAAGGACGCCTTTGGTTACTATAACTCACTCACTTCACTGCCAGTGAGTGGATGCTGACTCACAGTTACCCTACAGGACTGGGCAGAACTGCCCCTGTGAGTTTCTAAGACGCTACTGTTAACAGGAGTAGAAAGCCTGGTCTTTCTCCCAGGGAACGGCTGGTGGTTTCGAACTGCTGACCTGGGGGATTGCAGCCCAACTTGTAACCACTATGCCACCAGGGATCCCCCCTCTTTTTTTTTTTTTTTTTTTTGCGACTGTGGTGTCTTTAAATTTTCATACAAAGTTTAGAATCAGCTTGTTAATTTCTGAAAAATAGTCTTTGGGGCCTTTAATTGACAAGCTACAGAATGGATGGATTATGGAGACCTGATGGCGCGTGGTTAAGCCTTCAGTTTCTTATTCAAAGAGCGGCAGTGCAAACCCATCAGCCCCTCTGTGGGAGGAAGACGCAGCAGGCAATTGCGTCAAGATGGCAGCCTTGCATCGCCTAAGGGACAGTTCTACTCTGAGTCAGAATGGATTCAACAGCTATGGCTTTGGTTTGCTGGCTTACAGACAAATTTAATAAAATTTCATTATAACCTGAAACTTGAATGTCCCACTGATGGGGCAATGATATCCAAATATCCGTTACTACCAGTGGATTTTGACTCATGGTGACCACAAAGGACAGGGTAGAACTGCCTGCCTCTGTAGGTTTTGGAGACTGTACTCTTCAGGGGAGTGGAAAGCCTAGTCTTTCACCCGAGGGGCAGCTGGTAGATTCAAACTACTAACCACACCACTAGGGCTCTTCCAATTGTCATTTATCTTTAGTTCTTTCCCATTCTGGAATCCCTTTAAAGAATATTGCAGTTGCTTACAGAGGTTCTCAGAACCAAACACAAGGAACTCACAATGCAGCTTGGAAGAGTTCAATGAGTCATTCATTTATCAGTAGGCTCTTCAGCCTTGCTTTGTGCTATGCTTGTTAGCGTGTCACCGAAGGTGTCTCGGGTTTAATTTTCTGCAAACACAGCTGTTATGGTGGAGTTACCTGGGCTTGAGATAGAAGGGGCTGGGCCTCAATAGCCAGCTGCCCTTCACAGACTCGGATCTCTTTTTCAGCCCCAGCACTCACCCTAGTCTGTAGAGGAACCTAACAATTTCAACTCTCTAAGGTTTCCTGGGATTCTTAAGGAGAATCGGCTTGTTCCTTCTGATGTACTCATTGCAGGCACTGGGTTTCAGAAGCCTCTGTCTTTCTTATGTCATTGCTACTGTTTCTCCTCCCCCCTCAAATGTGAAGGTGTCACAAACTTAAGAAGACTAAAGAGGGAGTTACAATTAACTCAGAAAGTGGAAATAGAAATATTTTTCCAAAGAGTAGCTCTTAGACTTTTCAGAAACTAAGAAGCCCAGTGACCAGACCACCAAACCACCACCAAGAACAGAGGTCAATCACCACAGCTCAAATGAGATGAACATAAACAAGAAGCTCATGCTTCCCCCTGAAAATGTGGCCTTCTAGAGAATATAATAGGATCTGAATGCTGCTGTGTATGAGATACTTCAAGGCAGTTGTGAAATCCATTCCACAGATGCATAATTTTATCTAGGGGCCAGTTAGTGACACATTACTGAAAAGTTGTCATGGAAAGACTGTTTCACAAAAGGACTAGATGACTCATGGACCCTATTCAGAAATGTCCAGAAATAGAAAATATATGTAGGATGTATAAAATATTAATCCATTAAACTCTTCTTCGTCATAGAGAATGTGGGTTGTACTTTTAAAAATTTTGTTTTTTTTAAAGTCCTCTAGAACTGCTGCGGTCCCCAAAAATGATATGCTTTAGCAATTGTGTAATTCTGCTGGATGTGATTAAACTATGGATTAATATGATAATACGTGTTAATTCCCAATTAATGATAACAATAAATGAAATGTCATCTATAAACCTTAAAAAAGAGCCTTGGTGGCATAGTGGTTATGCATTGGGCTGATAACTGCAAAGATAGCAGTTCAAAACCACCCGCTGCTCCATGGGAGAAGAGAAGGCTTTCTATTGCTGTGAAGAGTTACTGTCTCAGAAACCCACGGGGACAACTCTGTCTTGTCCTTGTATGGTTTCTGTGAGTTGGAATTGACTTGACGGAAGAGAATTTAGCGAAACCTTAAAAAGGAATGGACTTGGTGAAGAAAACTGATGGTGCCCGGCTATTAAAAGAGATAGCATCTGGGGTCTTAAAGACTTGAAGATAAGCAAGCAGCCATCTAGCTCAGAAGCAACAAAACCCACATGGAAGAACACACCAACCTGTGTGATCACATGGTTCCGAAGGGATCAGTTATCAGGCATCACAGAACAAAAAATCATATCATTGACTGCACACCTCCATGATACGATCGCCGAGGACAAACGGGTGCATAAGCAAATGTGGTGAAGAAAGCTGATGGTTCCCGGCTATCAAAAGAGATAGTGTCAAAAAAAAAAAAAAAAAGATAGTGTATGGGGTCTTAAAGGCTTGAAGGTGAACAAGTGGCCATCTAGCTCAGAAGCAACAAAGCCCACATGGAAGAAGCACACCAGCCTGTGTGATCACGAGGTGTCGAAGGGATCAGATATAAGGCAGCATCATAAAAAAAAAAAATCTTACCATAGTGAATGTAGGGGGAAGTGCAGAGTGGAGACCCAAAGCCCATTCGTTGGCCACTGGAGATCCCCTCACAGAGGGGTCTAGGGAAGGAGATGTGTCAGTCAGGGTGCTACGTAGCACCAACGAAGAATACAGCTTTCCTCCAGTTCCTAAATGCTGCCTCCCCCCCAACTACCATGATTCGAATTTTACCTTGCAACTCTGGATAGAGCAGAGGATGTACATTGATGCAGATAGGAGCTGGAGGCACAGGGAATTCAGGGTGGATGATACCTTCAGAACCAGGGGTGTGAGGGGCGATACTGGGAGGGTAGAGGGAGAGTGGGTTGGAAAGAGGGAACCGATTACAAGGATCTACATGTGACCTCCTCCCTGGGGGACAGGCAACAGAAAAGGGGGTGAAGGGAGACACCGGATAGGGCAAGATATGACAAAATATTAATTTATAAATTATCAAGGGCTCATGAGGGAGGAGGGAGCAGGGAGGGAGGAGAAAAAAGAGGACCTGATGCAAAGGGCTTAAGTGGAGAGCTAATGCTTTGAAGGTGATTAGGGCAAAGAATGTACAGATGTGCTTTATACAATTGATGTATGTATATGTATGGATTGTGATAAGAGTTGTATGAGCCCCTAATAAAATGTAAAAAAAAAAAAAGAAGAAGGAATGGGCTTAGAAACCTACAAGTCAAGAACACAAACAACAACAATCGAAAACATTGTGTGCTAGGTCTTAATTTTTTATGATTCAGAATTTTAATAAAGAATAAATCAGGAAAAGACACCATGACCATTCATAGTCATGGTTACGCTGAATCATAACTAGCATCTTGCAAACTGGTGTCTGACATACATCAACAAAGAAAATAGAATTAGCTGATATGAGAGCTATGTGAATAATCCTCATATGAACTGGAACATTGTTATGGTAACTAGCAAAAGCATACCATTTCCTGGTGTATCTTCTACCAACTTTTGTCATACATCAAAACCTATTTGATTGTTTTTTAAAAATAAAGCGGAGAATTTGATTAAGTAAACAAACCACTCTGTTAAATATAAAATCAGTACACTCTTTTAAAAATTGTATTCTATGGGGATAATTGCCTGCTAAGAGCTTTTTAATTTGAAGTATAAGTGAGGTTTAAAACACTAACTCAATTTGGATTAAGAATAAATTTGTGAATTCGGTATTGAGAAAGTAGATCAAGCAAGGTCTCTGAAATCTAACACAACCCGTTGGATTCCTTTTAGAATGCTTCCAAGCCTGACTTACACACACACACACACACACACACACACACCTGTCAACCAAATCTGTTTTCATTTTACATTAGCATGTGAGAGGATTTTCAATTATCTTAAAAAGAGAAGACATGTTTCAGAGAATTGATGAACTATAGTCTTATAATTTATTTTAAAGTGAAAGAGAAGTACTGATCTAGAACTTTCTAACAATAACAAATTAACACATGCAGTGCATTCTTCAACATAAGAGGGTTAAAGTACTCAGCTGGACCACGTATGTTAGTTCTCACATCATTAATTTAGTGGATGTGGAGTCAGTGATTTTTAACAGATGATTTCCATAAGACACCTATCACCTACATCACATATTTATTACACAAATAGAACCTACTGTGTACAAAGTTATGGTTTGTCTTCAAATAAGCCAAAATGGGAAAATATATTTCTGCCTTTAGAAAGTGTATAATTGATAGATGCCATCACAAGTTACTAAAGGAAAGAAAGAATCATCTATATCATAATTGTAGCATCATAATGCTAGATGTGTGAGTCTTTTATTTGAATATTTGCATATCTCTCTGACCTAACCGTGTACCAGAAAATGTGGAATGCTTCCTACACACATATTTCTTGGTCCCAACCAAGAAATATCTGCCCAAATTAGGTACATTCCAATCTGGGTTGGGGGTGGGTGTCTCAGAAATACGTATTTTCAACAGATTCTCCAACGGCATGGTGGTTTCGTGCTGGGCTGCAAACCACAGGCCAGCCATTAGAAACCACTGGATGCTCTGCAGAAGAAAGGTGAGGCTTTCTCCTCAAGCTCTGTGGTCCTGCATACCACGGGGTGGTTCTACTCTGTCCTCTAGGCTCCCTGGGAGTCCAAGGCATCTTGAGAATCACTGGACGTCGATCGGGAATTCGCTTTTCTTTCCCACACAGACTAACTACTGAAAGGCAAAGGACGCTTTCACTTCAATTTTCTCAGGCTGTGCATGACTCCTGATGGAGTACTGAGCCATTCCTGTTTGAAAGTTGAATTCATTCTGTCAAAATGTGAAAAGTTAGATTTTTACAGAATTAACTTTAAAGCTATGAATGAACCTCTTAATCCTGCAGAACTGTCTTGTCCACATGACTATTACAGTTCAATTTTAATTGAAATTTTATTTTCTGAGTTACAATCACACTTCTAATGATCAATAGTCACATGTGCCTAGTGACAACCAGATAGTGCAACTGTTGAACATTTTTATCATCACGGAAGTTTCTATCAGAGGTTTTGTCTTAGAAAGTAAACACAATGTCCACTGGGGCCCAGCTGATTCAGTGGTGTGTTTATGAAGTTTGATGCAAACTCAGGAAAGGCACTAGATTAAAACCTCATTACTAGTGTTATACTAACAAGACAATACGTTTTATTCAGCTTATATTTAAGAATAAGACAGAAATTTTAAAGAAAAATTTAGAGATGCAAATTAAAATATTGCATCTTAGACTATATTTTTCAGCTCTAGAATTTCATGTGTTCTTTCACACCATTTTATCTTCTCTGTTGAGATTCTCTCGCTGTTCCCACAATGTGTTAGTATTTTCATTTAAATCATTGAGCCTTTTGATAATGGTTGTATTAAAATCCTCATCATTACCATTTCTGGTCCATTTCTTCTAACTTAATTTATTTAAATCACTTCCCCCTCCCTACCCCCACATTTTCCCTATTTACATCTCTCATCATTTTTTATTGCCTGTTGGACACGGGGGAAGCCAATTGTTATACATCTGAATTTTCTTGGCTGAGTTTTAGAGAAGATTAACTTTGGTTCTGACAAGTGGTTAAAATACATTCAGACTGGTTTTATCCTCTTGAGCTTTGATTTTAAATCGTGTTAGGTCACGCCTAGGATCACTGTAACTTTAGAGATAGAGCAACCCCAGTCCGACTGCAGTGCCTTTCTGGGATGTCAACTGAGTGCGTAGTGCATGTAACAAGCTCTCCTCACCCTAGTCTGCTGATTCTTCATTGTCTCCCAGCTCTGTTCAAGTTCTAGGATTTTCACTCAGTTCACAGCTCTTCGGTCCTTGATAGTGCCTGCTAGTCCCCGTAGCATGCACAGTGAAGTAGTTTATCCAACACTCCAAGGAGGTCCTGTGCCCAGTTCTGGAACATCTCTGGGATTCTGATGGCCTCTTCTCCATCTCCTTCAGTAGTGATCATCTCTGCTCTCTGTCTCCTCAGCTCAGCAAGAGTGCCTCCTTTGGCTGGGGCTGCCCCTGTCTCCATCACGGTTTGGAAAGTGGCTCTCAGGGTGACGGGGGGCTCACCTCATTTCTTTCCAACCTCTCGAGGATTGTAGTTTTTACTGCTTGTTGTGCAACATCTGAAAACAAGCACCCCCCCCCCAATATATCTTGTCCAGCTTTATCATTTTTAATGTTAGGAAGTCTAGTTGTAGACCAGCTATTCCATCATCGCCATGAATGCAAATAGAAGTTAGCTATCCAATACAGCTAAAAGAACTGCTAGACTTAAAAAAATATTCAATCTTCCACTAATCAAAGAAATTTTTCCGAAGAAGACAGTCCAGAGAAAGATCGATTTATTTGGAGAAAGAGTGATTTTTCGGTTTCATCAGACCAGGAAGTTGTCACATACTTCCATCAAGTCTGTTTTGGGCACATAACTATTTCTAAAATGAAATCCAAACATGGACCTAGAGGAGGAAGCCAGAGTCTTTGGCTACTTTGGATCTAGCTCCCTCTTATTTGTATGCCCTGGGACGAGAACCTTGGCTCCCTAACCGTGTGCCAGGGTGTTCTGGGAGGTCACAGCAAAACCACAGATGTGCCATTGGACGGTTTCCATTTTTTAAGGTGAAGGCAGTGATACGTGTCACCTGCCAGACACTGCACACAATCCTAGTTGGATATGGTTCACAGATTTACCGTTACGTTGTACTACCTTCGCTACGACCACACCATTATCTTTGTCAAGCCGAATCCTTGGCAGCTGCTGAGGCACGGAACAAGTACGACATACAATTCAGTGTCACTGGGCTGAGGGTGGTGGGAGCCAATCTGATTCTAGCGCCGTTGGCAAGCAGTTCTGATTGGTTACGCATGGAATTTAAATATCACCTTTTTGGGGTCAAGTTGCTGTGTTAGTTTTTCAACTGGCCCCAGAGTTGTTAATATACAAACACTACTTAAGTTTTTGAACCTAACTACTTAATGAACAGAGGCATTTGGGGAAGGCTCAGAAGCCAATGAGAAAGCCAACGGGAGTAAATTTGGACACGAACTGAGACAATCTTAGAACCTCAAACCAAAGAGAGTGTTAGCTTCTCTAAAGTATCACTGAGCTCATCTGTAGAATGAAGGGGTTTGACTGGACGACCTCGAAGGCCTCCTTTTGTTCCAGCATTTTAGGAATCTGTGGATCTATAATGCTACATGCAGTCGCTGGAATGGTGGAAGTTAACATTTTGGTGTATGATTTGAGTCGGAGTAGGATCAAAGAACTGCTGGACCTCAACATGCATTTCTGAAGCCAGTGTCCCCAAGGGTCCAAGGTGAACAGAAGGTGGGACAAAGCAGCACATCCAGAACTAGTAGAAGTGCCTATGGCTTTGTCACCATTAGAAATGATAGGTATTTTTATATCACAGTAGAATTGTTGCAAATATCTCAAACTACCACTTACACACACAACCACTTTGCAATGGCAGGGTTGTTAGAACTACCACCAGATCGTATTACTTACTGCATTATCGAAGCAAGTTATTATGGTATCAGAAAATATTTTAAAAATATATTTAGACATTTGCATTTCAATATAACTTGTTTCCTTGGTAATCCAAAATATTATTTTTAACTTTACATTGTGGAGAGCTGGAAACCTGTAGGAAGTAGACTCAATGAGAAATACAGAGAACTAGACATATCCATTACCCACCTACACCCAATATCCTTTTCAACCACGTATTATCTTATAGGAAATGCTAGATACTGCAAAATTTCATTTATAAATATTTCAGTCCATAGCTCTAAAACATGAGAACTCTTTTCTTTAAACTTGACCATAATACTGTTCTCATATTTTAAAAAATGAATTCCTTAGCTAACATCACATAATCAGAGTCCAAACTTCTAATTATTGATATATCTTAGAGTAATCCAAGTAAGGCCCAGGCCTACGATCAGTTGGTATGTGTTTTAAGTCTCTTAATTTACAGAACCCCTCCACTCCCACGCTGCCATTTCTCTCTTTTGCACTCCTTGTGGTTTATTTCTCGAAGGAAAAAAGGGGGAGCTGTTTGTTCTGTAGGTTTCTCACAGTCTAGATATCGTGGATTGCATCTTCCTGGTGTGGTTTATCATGTCCCTCTTACCTCTGTGTTACCTATAAACTGGAGGTTGGATCTGGAAGCTTGATGTCATTCAGGTTTGATTTGGGGATTGGGAGGGTCATCTATTTCAAATATTTAAATTTCCCATTTAATTAGTGGTTGCAAATCAATTTGTTGGGTTTTTTTTGCAAATCAATTTGTTTTAACTGCATTATTCTTTATACTTTATCAGCTGTAAAACTTTTGCTGCCCTGGTGGTGTAGAGGTTGAAGTTCTTGACCGTGAGCCCAAAGTTTTCAGGCTGGAACCTACCACCTGATTTGAGATAGAAAGATCTGACAGTTGGGCACCATAAAGCATTTTAAAAAGTTTTTAATCACCTAATTGGTGATTTGGCTACTCAGTGGCAGAATTTGTATTACTTAAAAAAAACCACTGTAAATCTTCACAATACACACAGCCTCATCTTTCTTCCTCAGAGGGGTTTGGAGGTTTGAACAGCTGACCTTGTGGTTAGTTACTCAAAGCCTAACCTACAGCACCATTAGGGATCTTTAGAGTTAGTAGAGAATGTCAAAATAAATGATTGATTAGTTTATTGGTTTTCAAAATGATGAGTTAGTTTTTTAAATTATGCCTTTATTCTGAAAAGTGGCTGAAAGCATCACTGAACCGTCAGAGGGGTGCATGGCACAAAGCAATTATTAAACAAACTCCAGCTCAAAAATACCCCTGGGATCAGAGGTTGATTAGGCTCTTGTGCGTATAATAAGAATAAGAATGATGCTCAATTTAAGCCATTACCTGCCTTCCTTCTAAGTAAGGCAAATTTATCTTTGGATTTCCTCCAGTTTTCTCTTTCTTTAGACCTACCAGTCACACTGTGGGAGAAAGAGGTGGCAGTCTGCTTCCATAAAGACTATCCTCTGGGAAACCTACAGGGCCAGTTCTACTCTGTCCTACAGCGAGGCCATTAGTCAGGAGCAAGCTGATGACAATGGGTTTGGATCCCACCAGGAGCCCGGTGGCACCATCCTTAAGGATTTGGCTGGTGACTAAAAGGGAGCAGTCCCAACCTACCAAATGCTCTGCAGGAGAAAGATGTGGCACTCTGCTTTTGAAAAAGATGCCCAGCTCTGGAAATCCTTCAGGTAGGCCTAATTTACCCTATAGGGTATCTTTGTGTCAGACTCAACTCCAGGGTAGTGGGCACGTGGGGGTTTAGAGCGCACTGCTATTGAATTTTTTTACGATCCATTGTCTTTCCAAAGGAATTCCAACCCACAGTGATTGCTTCTTTCCTAATTCTTTACAATACTTAGTCTTCATCTCAGGCCTTTTGGTGCTCAGTTAAGTTCCACTCTCTGTTGGACTGTGATGTGCTGGTGGTAGCTAGGTGCCTCCCCCCCCCCACCCCATTTCGGTTCCGACTCAGAACAACACTTGGTACAGCGGAACAAAACACAGCCTGGCTGTGCCCTCCTCATTGTCTTTCCGATGCTTCGCAGCCACTGTATCGATCCTACTCATGAGGGTTTCCCATTGCCCACCGGCCGCCGACTTTACCAAGGGTGATGTCCAAGACTCGCCCCTCGAATAGCATGTCTGAAGGATGTGAGATGAAGTTTTGACATTTTTTGCTTGTAAAGAGCATCTATCTCAACAACTTCCAACACAAATGTGCTGGTTCTTCCGGAAGTCCTCTGATAGTCTTCGTCAGCCCCATCACCCAAAGGCATCTGTTGTTTGACCGTGTGCCTTACTCAGTGTCCATCATTTGCATGCAGAGGAAGGGAGTGAAAATACAGGACTCGAGACAGATGCACGTTGGTCCTTAAAATGATGTCTCTGCTTTAAGAACACATCACCACCTTGAAAGAGATCCTCTGTAGCAGATTTGCCCGAAGCAGTGTGCTGTTTGATTTCTTGATTGCTGATCTCCTGGGCATTGGCTGTGGATCCAAACAAAGTGAACTCCTGGACAACTTCCATCTTTTCTGTTGATCGTAATGTTCCTTTACTGGTTCACTTTTGAGCACCTGTCTTCTTTGTTGAGGTGTAGCACACACTGAGGGCTGCAGTCTCTGAGCTTCACCGGGGGCACTTACACCTCTATGGGCTTTCTGCAAGCAAAGCTGTGTCGTTTGCATGGAGCACGCCGTTAAGGAACCTTCTTCCAAACCTGATGGTGCACTCTTCTTTGTATATTCCAACTTCTCGGATGAGTTCCCCAGCACACTGATCGAAGCAGTGTGTACTATGGTCGACACCTACACGCAGATCATATGGTAACTGTGACATAGAGTCCAAATGTGAAGTCAGACTATTGCGTTCAAATATCAACTATGCTACTATACCTATACGAACCATAGAAACCTAGGCAAATTGCTTTCCTGCTTTGAGCCTGTTTCTTCATACGGATGAATGACAAAAAATTATGCCTCACTTGATGAATTGTCTTCAGAACTAAAGAGGGAAATATTTTAAAGCACTTGACACATTACAGGTTGTGAACAAGGATTTGTTAAAAATCAACACTTTATTAAGACTGGGTAGGAGACCTGTTAACTAGGCCTTTGGTATTTGTAAAATAAATATTTTATTTTCTTGTGAGGTATTCTTTATTGAGGGTCTTACATAATAACATACACACACACACACACACACACACCCAGTGCACACACTTTCTCCCCGACAGCACACTCTTTCATAGTAGTTCTGGTGGCGTCCGCACTGCCCGAGTCTGAGCAAGACTGTACAAAATGGGCTACAGCACCGGAACCCTCACTAGACCTTCCTATCAATTGATGTCTCATCCACCCTCAGCTTGAAATGGCAATTCATCCTCTTCTGGTCCCTAATCCAATTTTTAAAAATCTTCCCTATATTTCAACCAATGCATAAATTAGTTATACTTCATTTGGCTAGATCCTCCAACCCCTCAGGGTTCACTTTTCAGGTATGCCTGATCAAGCGCCTCTTCCATTGCGCATAGCTGCTCCTTCCATTTCAACCACTGCCCTGAAGCAACTTGACACCGCGGATGCTTGGCTTCTTGTTCCCGAGCAAGAGTCAGCATCAGGAAGGCTCCTGTGCTTTACATCGATGTCTCACCTCTGGAAGGAGAGGATGCATGAGAGGGGCTTGATGCAGGTATTCCTGGCGGGACTTTGAAGTTCTGCAGACATAAATTTGAGTATTATGCTTTGCTATCGATTCACTGTGTTCCCTGAAGAAAATCACTTAACACCTCTGAGCCTTCGTTTCCTTATTTGTAATCAGGGCACTAAAACAATCTGTTTCAGCTTTTGTGAAAAGGTAAATAATTTGTTTAGAGACTTTAGTGCATGGGTTATACTCACAAATATTACAGAATGTTATGAAATATTTGACTTGGTTTCTACTTTCTACCCTTTTCTCTTGTCCAATGTAAAGGTTACTCCCCCCACTTGCCTGAGGGCCCGGTCCTCTGGTTCCAGAATGATCCCCAATAAGGGATTATCATAAAGTGATCAAAAGAAAAATTTTGGAGCCAAACAAAACTAGATTCAAATCCCAGTGATTTGATTTGGCACTTCCTGTGATTTTCATTCATGAAAGGAACATAAGATTGTCATGACGGTGAAAGTAAACCATGTTGTTTAAACATCGCATGTTGCCCGTCAGATATTGAGGTTTTAATCAGTTATTCTGCCGATTGTTTTCTACTCTCCTGAATCTTCAAACTCTTTTCCCTTTGATTCTCTGCTTTCCACCTTCCCAGTTTATAAAGTGCTTCATATCTCTTTCATAGGAAAAGTCCTTCATATACCAAAAGTACAAAAAGAAAGACGTCCAATGGTTTCTTTTTCAGCATTTGCTGTCCCTCTCCCTGTCCATCAAGCTTCTTGATAGAGTTGCTGGTACTCTTGGCCTCTACTTCCTCTCTTGTTCATGCCTCATCTGACTACAGGATGACTTCTGCTAGGAGCTGAATATCGCTCCACCTAAAAGCCTCTTGCTAAACTTTATGAGGTCCTCCTAATTTCCCCAAATGATGGACATTTTAGGAAATGTTAGTGACTTGACTTAGTGACATATTAACTGATAATTTCTTCCTCTTGAATTTCTTTCTTCCTTTGTCTCTGGATGGATGCTCTGACTTCTCCTTTGTCCTCCCCATTGCTTATTTTCAGCTTCCTTTGTGGGGACCCTGAGTCCTCTAGACACGTCTGCGAAGCTCTCCTTTTTGCCTCAGCCAGCTCATTTGTCCCCTTGTTGTCACTATTACTCTGGGCTCTCAAGTCACCTAACTCTACCTCTGCGATAGTCAATGTGTCCCAAACCAGTTGCAGTTCTTCTATGATGTCTCCTTGACGATAGAATCATGATATTTAAATCCGTGCCACCACATTCAAGGCCGCTTGCCATTTTATCTCCAACTCTGCTTCCAGGTCATTTCCTAACCTTCTCTCAATCGGCATCCGACCATCCATTCACGTGAAAACAAAATAAAACTCAACCCAAACCTATTGCCAGTGAGGTGGCTTTGACTTACTGTGACCCTGTTTTGGGCTCATATTTATGG
The DNA here is from genome assembly GCF_050624435.1 of Tenrec ecaudatus. Classification (NCBI taxonomy): domain Eukaryota; kingdom Metazoa; phylum Chordata; class Mammalia; order Afrosoricida; family Tenrecidae; genus Tenrec; species Tenrec ecaudatus. The sequence continues at coordinate 88,550,543 of NC_134540.1, read as the reverse complement.
GCACTGATGGCCTTACTTTTCTTCCTCAGAGTGGCTGGTGGGTTTGAACCAATGGCCTTGTGGTCAGTTCAACACTTAACTGACAGTGTCACTCAGATTCCTAAAACTAAACAAAAGTGAGCATGTATGTGTGTATGTATGTGCGTGTCTGTCTGTCTATCTATCTATCTATCTATCTATCTATCTATCTATCTATCTATCTATCTATCTATCTATCTATCTATCTACCACAAACTTGAAAGCCCAGGATCTTTTCTTATGATCTGTGTTTTGAGAAGTCACAACCCCCTGTCTTCCCTGTGCTTCTTTCTACTTCGTGTAGCACATGCCCACTCATCCTTTAAGCTTCAACCCATCGCCTGCTCAGGTAGGAGAAATCTTCCGGAGACAATGCCCATGGAGGGAAGAATTTGGGGAAAGTAAGATCCTGCTACGGTTTGATGCCATGTTTGTCTCAGGGTGAAGCTGGCTCTGGCCTCTGGTTCTGGAGTTAGTCAGGTCAGATGGGATCTGCCAATACTGGCACAGAAAACAGTGATGCTAATAGCAAACACTTATACTGATAGTGTAATAATACTGATACAGTATTATTGTTATAATGATACTGATACAGTAATAGCAAACACTTATACTGATGGAATGTGTCCGGCAGCCTGGCTTTCAGGTTCTTGTTCATAACTTCCTAAAGTCCCTTAGGCTAAGGTGAGGGCATCGCTGAATCTTTATCTCCGTTCTTGAGTCTTTCCCTGACTCTGGCTCCAATCCTCAAGGGCCTAAGAAAAAAGTGGTATCCAAGCTCTTTTATGGTCCCATGCATGCCAGACTAAAATTCAATGCGATCATGTCACAGAATTAGAAACTGGAAAAATGTAAAAATGGATTTGTATGCACAACATCCATTGCAGTTGGTGATGGTGGAGTCGGTGACTAATAAAAATGTCATTTCCTGTGAGTTTTATAAATTACAGTAAATATGTCAGTAATCACCCACATTAGCTGCTAAAGTGCAGGCAGCCATCTGGAGTAGAGACCAGGAGACCTCATTGAAGCCTCAAGAGGTAGACCCCACAGGTGCAAATTGACACCTAGGAAAACAGTACTTAATACATCCTAGAATTTGGAGAAGGGGAAAAGTGTTAAAATAAATGTATGTCAAGCAGACAAATTTGGACTTCTCTTAAGAGGATCTGTCAAGTCAAACGGGAAATAGCTATAAATTACTTGTAATAGTAAAACTCTTGTCATTTATAACCTTTAAAGCAACGGCCTCATTTAACACATCAACTCCTAGATCATAATCTAGGGAGAGTCAGTCTCGGTATTCATTTCTCATGTGTAGAAGCCAGGGAAAGCCATGCATTATCTACCAAAGGCGCCACCACCTCTGTCAGCTCTGGAAGCCATAGAGAGAAGCCATTCGATAACTGTCTCAGGCTCAGGCTGATGAATGCATCAAGATATGAAAATCTTTTCTGGGCCTTAAGTGAAGATGTGATTGGAAATGTCATGCCTTGGGTAGCCTCCTAACGAATAATCCCCAATACATCCCACCATGATTCTGTTTATTTGTTTTACCTAGACGCTATTTGAAGTCATTGGAGCTGAAGGCATGTTTCAACATGCCAAGCATATTTACCGTATCTTGTAATCGTCTTGCTCACTATTCCACAGACAAACAATAATCGAGGTTCTGTCTTTGTTTCAGATGCCTCCGTAGATACTGCCCACAGATAAGAAGTCATGGCAGAGAGACGTTTCTGACAGGGGCTAATGGTCTCCACAAGAGCAGTTCAGAATCTGACCCTGGAAGAGCCAGCTTCAGCATTATCTGAAAATTCCGTGCAAAAGAGGTACTCATGAATGAGATCCTTAATGATGTTTGCACACGCCGAATAAATAAATCTGTGTTTGATATTTGAGAGAAAGCCTGAAGGCGAGCCTCTGAAGAGAAGGAGTAAAAGAGAAAATGGTAACCAGGCAGGAAGCTCAGCATTCAATGAGAAGGGGTCTAACGATTGGCCATGGACAGTATGTTTCACAGGGAGTTGTATGTTGGCACCTTGACCTATTCAAGAAAACAAAATTAGTCCCCAGGAAGACACTAACGGGGTTGTGCTTGTTTCCGTCTCCACTCAACCATGCTTTCTGCTTCATCTAGGCGCCCCTCAGGGCTTCACTGTGGTAGGGGCCCGCACTAGGGTGTTGCTGCCTCCTGCAGCCCTTTAAACGGCATGCATGTGTGTGCCCAGGTGTGTGCCCGGGTGTGTGCCCATGTGCGTGCCCATGCATCCCCACTCCCGCATTCGCCGCACAGCTACCAAGAGGTGTGGATGTGATCGTCCGGCCTGAGCTCACTCCCCCACCTCCCCGTGTACATTTCCACATTTTTCTAAAGTACACGTGGATTCCGGTGAAAAATGAGTCTTGGTGCCCATCTGAATGAATGGAAGCTACTGGGAAAGAAATCACTAAATTTAATTTTAAAACTATATTAGCGATTTAAAATTAGCTTCAAAGAATCACCAATTTGACTGATTCCTTACATTTCACTGGTTGGTTGTTTTTTCCCCCCAATGACTGTGTAACCTTTAGCTGAACTTTATCCTATTTTCCCTGGAATCGTTTTTATAGATGCATTTGCTGGAGGTTGTTGTTAAATGCTGGTGAGTTGGTTCTGACTCATCATGGCCCCATGCATAAGCGCACAGAACACTGCCCCGTCCTGCCCCAGCCTCACAATGGTTATATTTAAGAGGAGAGGTATTGGGTGGTGAATATAAAATCATATGTAGGTAGAGTTCAGTCACTATTCAGATCTTTTAGATCAAACTCCTATAATTCAAGGAGAAATATTGATTCTGGAAGCCAACCTACCCAAACTAACCACCTCCATTGTACACTGGCAAAACCAAACTACACCAACTTAAATTATTTATTTTATCTTGGCAGGCACCAAGTAACACGTGGAATTTTAGTGTCTGCATAGGTTAAACTTAGAGAAGAATTTGAGGTTCTTTACCTTGCTGAGGTACTTTCTAGAAATGCCAGCAAACTACGTCTTTTGCTTCAATTGTCAGGCTACTACTAGTGAAAGAATATTCCCATATTTTCCTTTTTCTTTTTTCCATTTATTTTGATGAACTGAATAAATACTTCTCAATTCTGCATTTTCAATTGTATATAACCAGAATATTTATTCCATATATTGACTCCACGTGACAGTTAACAAATGTGCTAACAAACAATGCCAACTTCTATAGAATAGTAGCTAGTTTGGGAATGATTTAAACAAAAGTGCAATTAATGCGTTATCTGACTAACAGTTATAAGCAACTATATTTCTTTGGTTCTGAGGCACATTAAAAAAAATAAAGCCATCACTTCTGGAATCTAAATATCTTGCTATCATCAATGCCAACCTAACAGTTTTCTCTTCCTTTCTTTTTTAGTAGGCGAAACAAGGATGTGCCTTATAATCAGCGGTTTCAGGCTTTTTGAAAGGAAGAGATAAATGTATATTTTGATGATAGTCATGGTAGGCCTAGATTATCTGTGAAGAATTTTATGTCCCTATGGTCTACAGGGAGAAAATGTGTCAAGGATCAGCTAATCTTCCCTAATGCTTCCTCATGTAGGAGTTAAATATTATATCCCTGGACTTCAACATGGCTCCTTTTATCCTAAAAAGTCTTGTATTTACAACAGGTGATTCACAAAGCTGCAAATGAAATCTCAAGAAGACTCTCAAAGGCAGAAGCAAAGTAAGTATTTTCTTAATTGGTACCAAAGTTATGCTGAGGTGTGTGTGTGTGTGTGTGTGTGTGTATAAATAAATCAAACTTAGTACCACTGAATGACATGATTTCCTATTCTAAATACCAAGGTGAGTATGTGAATTTGCAACAAAATACCTACGGTGCTGCATTTGTGCTCATTCTCTGGAAATTTTACAAGGCAATTATTGAAATGTAGAAAAAAAAACTCTACCACTGACCCCTGAGCCACACCGTATTTCCAGCCTGGATTCTTTGCATGCCTTTTCTCAGAGCTAGAAGCCTTGGAAAGGATTGGGAGCCAATTATAAATACTAAGCCAGTTTGAGTTGGTATCAGGGCAGTGGAGGGAAAATAAAGACGATTCTTACATGTTAAAAATTTAATTGATGAGGCTTTCCAATGCAAAATTGGCAACATGAGCCTTATGCTAGAGCACCTACTTATTACCATAAACAGACGGACTTGTGGACTATAGGAAAGCAGGCACGTACATACAGAGAGTGAATATCTATATTCATGTTTTTGGCAGCCCTGCCATTTAATGACTGAGATTGAGATTGTTTCCTTTCCAGCCCTCTGCTCTTCGCCACCTCTTAGTCCTCCTGGCATGACTACCTCACCACCCTAGATGCGCGATTTAAAGAGAATTACCTATTACTTCAATTATTTGTTTCTTATCAACTGATGTTACACTACAAGCGTTTGCATTGAAAGGACACAAAGAAAGAGCAAGTCATGGCACATCGCCAAATAAAAGAGTGATGTTCTGGTGAATTTAGCCTAAATAATTTACTGCCATATAAAAGCGGAAAAGCGGAAGGTGAACCCTTTGACCAATAAATCTCTCCTGCCCATGAAACCCTTATCTTGTCCCCTCCAATATATTCCACACTAGGAAGCCATCATCATTGGCTCTGGTCTGTTATTTGTAAACCTTGATCTTCTGCACTCGGTGTCCTAAATATGGATAATTAGCATCAGTTTATCACGCTTCTGCATATTTTCTCTTCTCTCCAAACATGCATGCTTCTATTGGCTGCCATTCTGCCACCGAAGATTACGGAGACAGATTGCAGAGAATGAATGTGCTAAACGAGATTAGGAAGGAATAGAAATAGCAACTTGGCCAATAAATTCCTCGTGAGAGCCTTATCATACAATTACACGTTGACTTGTTTCACACTCTCCCAGCCTCTTAATCCAATGCCCCCACCAAGAATAAAATTTCACTCATTTCTGAATTACTGCATCTCCTCCCGACTTGTCAGTGAGAATGGTTGGAAGGGGAAGCTCTAGCTGAAAACAACACAGCATCAAACTTTCATATAAAAAGTAAACTTCAAAGGTTCAACTGTGTGATAGGAATTTGGCATGCTTAAAGCATTTTAGCATCTACAAATAAATGCAAAAAGTCTTGGCATAAAGAGATAGCTAACTTCTCTTTGAGAACCAAAATCCCCAGTGTGCTTTGGGGATTCAGAACTGTGTGTAGGGGAAGAATTGCCTCTCTCTAAAACAGAACCAATAGGAGTGCTTAAAAACAGGGCAGATGATTTGCTTGTATTTATACTTACTATTATCACTGATAACCGTCTAGGTGCCTCTGAGTGACTCTGGCCAAATCACTTGACATCTCTAAGGACAGTCTTCTTCCTCAAACAGGCTGATAACACCCAAAGCCCTTCCCAATGCCAGCATTCTATAGCTTCTTGTGCTCATTAATGTATATAAATAGGGAAGTCTTGCCTACTCTGAGTCTCTTAAGAGTGTAACCAAGAACTCTATAATAGGGCATCTGCAGGGGGAGCTCTTTTCTTCTTCCTCTCTGCCTGTTAATCGTTATTCTCTCCAGGGCTTTATAATAAGTTAGGTATTTAAAGAGGCCCATTAAGTCTTTCAATCTACCAGGGGACTATTTATAACCCGGAGCAGCAGTGAGGTATTATGGTGCACCCACAAAAGCAAGGCACTGCAGCAGGAAACGGCAGTGCAGGATAGAGGTGCTGTTGACTACCAGGGGTAGAAATTCAGATCAAATCTGAAAAATATATATTTGTGTTTAAAGAAGAGAGGGGCAGGATTCATTTCCTAGTGGAATTCACAGCTCTTCTAACGGGAGTTGTTACATCTAGATCATAGTGTTGTCTGCATTTGATTTCCTCCAAGTAATGTCTATTAAGACTCACTGAAGAGAGAGACCCGCTAGGTGAGAAACCAGGCAACATCCATTCAGCAAAGTTGTGTTAAGTGTCCTCTGTGTACCCAGCACTGGGCTTAGGATGCTGGGATACTGGCAAAGACCAACAAAAAAATGACCCTTGCCCTGGTGAAGCGTTCCATTACAAGGATGCTAGTATGTTTTGGTCAGTGCGGGTTGGCTTTTTGCAAGTTGGCTGTCTATGGGCTGCTGAAGATCCCCCCCCCCAACACACCTTTTTTTTTGAAAAAAGAAAAAGCTAGACTGAAATCTCCTTCCCTACTTTTACATGTGTAGAAGAGGGGGTTCAGTGTGAGACAGACAGAGACCAAAGGACCTCTAGGGAAACACTAAGGTACTTGTCTGAAAGGCCTAAACCTTAGGAATAGCAAATCCAGGAACCCTTTACCTTCCCAGAACTGAATAGCAGTAGTTTCCATTCCACTGCAATGGACACCCAATTCCTAAAATCACTGGGCGGGGGTGGGGGTGGGGGTGGGGGTGGAGGAGAGTGTGAGCAAGCACACTCCAATATGAAACATGTCAGAGAGATTCTGCCTTCCCTGCACCCACTTCTCTCCCCGAACCAATGACATTCCAATGTGCCCATTGGGGTGGGGGTGGGCAGGGGAGGGGTTCTGCTGAAGGGGTATGAGGATGGGAAGTCAGTGACTGGATAAGGCATCTTTGTTGTTTCCTAGAGGAAATCTTCAGGAGGCCTTGTAGCTGGAAGGTTCTGCGGTTTAGGAGGGGGGTCCCGGTTGTCACCTAACTCCTCTGCCCAAACAAGACACAGCCACCAAGAAGGTTTTAGAGACGCATGGGCCAGAAGGAAGCTCCAGGCGAAACAAGAGTTTGGAGCGCCCTTCCGATGGAGCTCTTCAAAGCTCCGGGTGCAGACGCTCACGCCCTGGAGGAGGGGGCAGAAAATATGGAATTCCCTGAAAAGTTATGAACGATCCTCCCCTCCCCCTTTTTATGTTTCCTGAAGTGATGGGCTGTGCTAGAGGTGGGAGGGAGGGGTGGTGCAGGAGGGGTGGGGTGGACATTGGGAGAGAGCCGTTTGCCATTAATCTGGGAACAAACTGCTAACCTCGGGGACTGGTATTTTAGCTTTTCTTTTCTCAGTTTTCTTAGTGTGGGGAAAGCAGTAAAGCTTGTGTGGACTGATTGTGAGCGCTCTGCTGGAATTTGGCAGCGCAGAGCCTTGGAGAGCAGCCCCATGCTGGCTCCTATTCAGCGGGCCAGTTTTCCTCGAGCTTTGGAAGTTTCACTCAGCCTTGCACTCAATGGCTTCACAAAGCTGATTACAAGCTTCAGCGCATTCCTGAAGGAGCCAAAAGCGACGCAGGTGCAAACGAGCCGAGGGAGCCCCTTATCCCGGTGACAGAATGGGACAAGCTGGGAAAGACTTGGACCACACAAATCCAAGGCTCACCAGGCAGCAGAAAGCCTGTCTTGGGAACCGAGGGTCATTATCCGCTCTATTCAGCGGGGCCCGGGCGGCGGCGGCGGCTGAGGCGGCCGAACGGTGGCTCCTGCACGTACGGCCCCGGGGACATTGCGGGCCCCGGGGAGGGCGGCTCCAGGCGCCCCCGCCCCCGCCCGCGCTTCCAGCCGTGGGGACCCACTGACCGTGCGGTGGCTGGGCGCGAGGCGCGGGCCTGTTCCCCTCGTTCGTGGCCGCGCGCAGCTGCCTAGGAAAGGCGCGCGCGGACCCACCCGCGTCCAGAACAGCCGTGGCCCGGCGGGGAAAGGCGCGGGGCAAAGCCATGACGCGAGGCGTGGCCGGTGCACGAGTGTGTCGCCCGTCCCCAAGCAGCACCCGAGAGTCCCCGCGCCACCCACGGCGCTGCGGGTCCCCATCTGCCTCCATCAGACCATTCGCTGCCACCTCACCCCGAGGATGGCCGGAGTCCCGCGTGTGGGCTCCGCTCAGCCCTCCGGGCCGCCTTTCCCTGGGCCTTCCCCGCCACCCGGCGTCGGCCGCGGGGCGTGCGTGCAAGGGTGCCCCTCGGCCCGGCGCCCTCTTCCAGCTAGGGGGGTGTGCGTTGGCCAGGGGTGGAGGCCGTGGCAGCGCGGCGGGAGGACCGGGCTCATGCGGATTTCCAGACCCGAGCGAGAGCGGCCGGTGCGGGGGGCCTGCCCCTGGAAGTGCGTTCCACGGAGCGAAGGACGCCGCCTTCGGCGACGATCGTTCCGGAGAGGAGGGGGAGTTGTCCCCTCCAGGAGTACCGAACGATGTCCCTTCTGCTTTCTTGGCGCCCGCACTCCCGGGGGTGGAAGGGGGTGTCGGCGAAGAGGGACGGGGCAGTGCCAGGGAGAGCGAAGCGCTGGGGGCCCCGATCGTGCGCGCTCCCCCGCACAGGGAGGTCCCGTGCTGCTGGCCGGCGCCTTCCTCCGTGGAGCACCAGCCCCGCGCCCCGAGCTGCCTGCGGGCCCGGCACCAGCCCCGGCTGCCCCGCGCCCCCCGAGCCCCCACTCCCGGACCCTCGGCGGGCCGAGGGGCGAGCGCCGCGGCGGCGAGGGCGGCGGGGGAAGGTGCCGCGCGCACTGACGCTCTTTTGTCTGATAACTAATTCGAGTTAATGCGATCTTTATGTAAAGCTAACAGCGGATAATTGTCTATTTTCTCGCCAACAATCTCCATCACAATCACTTATCTGGAAACCTGCGGCTGTATTAATCGTTATATTCCCTAAGATAAGCGTCGCTACAATCCGCTGTCAGCACGGGGGCCTGGGGCGGTGTGGTGTGTGTGTGTGGGGGGGGGGACCGGGAACGCCACGCCCGGGCGCTCCGACTGCCCCATGCGGGGCTGGGGGTGCGGGTGGGGTGGGGTGCGGGGGTGGGGATCAGCCCCTCCGGGGGCGGGAACGAAGCAGGGGCACCTGTCTGGCTGCAGCAGGGTGTGCGCCCCCGAGGCGGTGAGACTGAGTGAGCGACAGGTTCGCCGGGGGCTGCTTTTAAAAATGATTGCGGTTGCTTCCTCCCGTGGGTGGAGGGTGAGGGGTGGGCGGGGAGGGTGGGGGCTGTGCGGGGGCGGCGGGGGCGGGCGCCCCTCGGGGTGCGAGCTCCGTCTGCGGAGGCCCTCCGCGGGCACTCAGCTGCGCGGCCTAGGACTCCACGTGCGCCAAGGCGAAGTCAAAATCGGATTCAAAGGTGTTGGTTCCACCATCGGGAAGTGTTGACCTCCTCTAACACACCCCTGCGTTCCTTTCGCTTCTATCTCCTGTCCCATCCACCAGATCCCTGCCTTAAGTCCCTCTCCGCGTAGACCCCCCCGTCCCGTTATCTGCAAATTATTGGCAATATTTACACCAACCATGATTGAAATTCCCAAGAGAGGAAACACATGGGTTGTGGAAATCTGTTCCAGACTCCAATCCCCATCAGTGCGTTTACTGCTAGGTGTAAAGAAAGGAGAGCAAATGGTATTGAAACCTCTCTGGGGGAAAAGTACTTGTATTACAAAGATTTTGTCTTTTTGAGCGGAAGTCAAAACATCAGTGTCAAATGAAAATCGTATTGGTGATGGTGGTGGTGGTGCGTGTGTTACTACTTCATTATCTGTGATGAGCGTAAGACGATGTGTTTCTAAAACTTAGTGCTGAGGTTGGCTGGTAACTGGAAGCAACCCGCCTGGATTCCATTTACTTCTAAAACTTGGATTTGCCACCCAAAGGATCACGGTGGCAAAATTTCAAACTGGTGTTTCTGGAAAATCACATTCAGAAACCGTTCAGTGACGCAGCTTTTGGCCAACCGAGCATGAGCATGTGAATCCCCTCCCCTCCCCTACTTCATCTTTCTGCGTGAAAGAATCCAACGAAATGAAATGCCCGTTGTGGGGCTTATATATAAAAGAAGGCTCTGAGTTCTTCTCCAAGTAGGACCTTGTAAATTCTGTTTTAAAATCCGTTAAGTTAAACGATTAAAAAAATAATAAAATCCGTAAGTTCTGAATTTTTCCAACAACTGATAGCGCTCTTAAAAAGCAAACAAGTAAATCAACCTTCAAAAGTTAACAAACGGAAGTTTTTGTTGTTGTTGTTGTGGGGGTGTGTTTTAAGTTCCCAGGGTGTTTTTTTCTTTCTTTCTTTTTCTGGTGGTATTTGAGAATCATCCCACTTCATCTCTCACCTGAATCTTGTCATTTCTGCCATCTTGAAGTGATCTGTGAACAATACTCGTGCCTTGGTCAGACCAGGCTGGTCAATCAGGCAGAACAGACTATGCAAATGGAATGGAGAGGCGAAGAGCTGAGAACACTGGCGCCCATTGTCCTGGGCATTTCAAAGCGCAGAGCAGCTGCAGCCGACTTGTCGCCTCGGACCTTCGGTTGCCACACTAATGTCATCATTGCAAAACATCAGATTTTGAAAACTATACAATCTGAATTCATTAGCAGCCTCCTCTGCGGAGATTTCTCTTTTCTGTGACAAGTTTCAAAGCCCAGATCTCCTTCTGTTGATAGGTGCTGGGAAAAGGAGGTGGGGGCATAGAGGCACTCGGGGCTTGGGGGGCCCAGGGAGAGTTTTGCAAATGGCCACAGCTGATCAATCCATAATTTCCTCTTTCTGGTGCATTCACAGACTTTAAAAGGTCCTTGAATTTCTGAGTGCCAATGCCTGACTCAAAGACCTTGAGATTTTCAAGATTTCCCCATTCGATTCCTGTTGCGGAGAAAACTTTAGGTTTCATGGTGGAGAACAGTTTTAACGTAACCGTTTCCTCCAGTGTGTTGCTAGCCAGTTTAAACTCAAGGTAGCAAGCAGAGTGAAGGTAACAAAGATATCGCTGTATGCTGTTTTAATGATAGTACCCAGTAGGTGACTGTTGTTGATGGTTTTTTTGTTGCTTTGTTTAGTGGAACTCAAAGCAATATCCCTTAGAACCATTGTACTCCAGCAAGACAAATAAATTAGTTAAGACAACACTATTCCGCAGCATGGTTACATGCAGTTTGTAAACTTTGAATCCCTAAAGGGAAATTTGCCTTAATTATTATTTTGTAAAACTGCCTTTTCTAACAATTGTTGAGAGTACAAATTGCATATTCCTTTCTACAGCCCTGCCCATCTTTATCACACCCTCCACCCCACCCCAAATCTCTGGATGATGTTGTTTCTCTAGAAACTGCAACAAGATTGGCCCAGGAACATGGACTTGCCTGTGTGTAGCTGCTGCCCCTGGTGTTGCTGGTTGGGTCGTCAAACTGGGGAACCAGAAAAACTTGGGTGAGGCTGTGGAGCAGCCTGGGAACTTTGGTGGCCCTGGATGGCACTGGTGCCTCAGGAACATGCAGAGTCACAATCCTGTTTTGAGGGAACCAGGGGACTAGCTTAGCCTCCCCAGATGGCTATCTATGAAGCCCAAGGGCGTTCTATCAGCAGAGGTCTGGGCACACGGAGCAGCTGGTCCTATCTGCTAAACTTGCTTCCTTTTCTGGGCCCATCTATCTGGTTTAACATTGCCCTTCTAACTCCTCACAGGATTCCATGTCCCTTCTCCTCTCCCAACCTCACCTAAATGCTGGACAGACTTCCTAGGAAAGGGGATCCTTTCTGTGTGCGGAGAAAGTTGGTGGCCAGTTGGTGACCCTGAGCAGAGGACAAGAAAGCAGCTTGGACCTCCAGCTGCCTTCCTGGTTTTCCACCGACGGAAGAGCTGGGACTGAAAGAACATAATGAAATCCCAGGTCGGGTTTCTGGCAGTGCAAGCAGCAGCACAGGGACATACATGAATGGAGAAAAGGCCCAGAGTGTGCCTTGTTTGGGTGGGAGGCAGGAGTTGGAGGCTGGTGATCACAACTCCAGGAGAAACCATAGGTGGACTCTTAGATAGACACCTTTGGGGGAATTGAACCAGAGCATCCCTTCCCTCCTCAGAACATTGTAAGACTTGGGGCTCAAGGTTCAAGATCAATCCCATGGTCGCTTTGACTTGGAGTCTGTGTATCTTTGATATCCTGACTGGCAGGGCCTCTTCAAGGTCATTACTCTAGCAGTTTTGATGTGCCCACTCAGCTCCCATGAAGCAGTTTTTCCCCTGCTTTATTTGCCTCAGAAGGTACCCTGTACCACCAGCAATGGCCTGGGGCAGGCGCAGAAGGAGATCGTGAAACGGTGGGGTGGAGGGAATGGAGGGGAAAATCCCATGGGGATGGAGTTTCTACAACTTGGGCTCATCCATGACTCTGAACCAGGGACCTAGGTGTTCAAAGGGCCTTTGCAGAAGGAATGAAGAGACCCTCACCTTGGGGGAAGCTGTTGACCTCTGAGAATGGTGGGGTGCCAGGCTAGGCCTTGCCGCCACACAGAGGGGCTTTCCAGTGTCCCCCCCCCCACTTCTAGCTTACTCTGCTTCTGGCCCAGTTCCAGCCCCCTGGATGCTCGCTCCTCCTTCCTCCTCACATACACATTCACTCTCCCTCATGCTACACACATTCTTAGACACATTGGTAGGATACACACTCAAAAGCTGCCACCAATATCCAGTATCTGTCCAACACAAGACACACACTCTTAACAGCCTCACTCACATTCCCCATGTGACACACTCACATACCCGTTCACTTTTACACAATTCAGACATGTCAACCTTCCCCACCTGCTCAGGCTTACATCCATGTTATAATCTCCCGGGGTCTACCTTGCGAAAAGGCTGGACGAATCTCAAGGTGGTTTGTGGTGACTGGGGTGCCTTACTTCTCATGGGAACAAAAAGCACGTAGCTGATCTTCCCTCCTCCCAACACAACCGCAGGGATGAGTGAGTAACTCCCTGGGGAGGAGTGAGGCTCTGTTCACTCTGCTCAGTTTTCAGAGTCAGATTGCTACTTCGGTTGCTAGAGTCAGCCCATGTCACTGCTTTACTTTTAATACACCAAGACATACACTTTCTCCCAGTCTTTTTCTTTGGTTCCCTTGAGTGCTACTTAGATTTGCAGTGTTTAACAGAGTAGTGATTAGTCATGTTAAAGAGCAGCCACGGTGTTTATGTGTTGAGGTGCTAACTGCAAGGTCAGGAGTTCAAAACCCCCAGCTGATCTGCAGGTGAAAGAGGACGTTTTCTTCTCCTATGAAGAATTGCAGTCTCAGAAACCCGCAGGGGCAGTGCTACCGTGTCCTGCAGGATTTCTGGAAGTCAGAATTGACTCTATGTCAGTGTGTTTGGGTTTGGGGTTTTTTTTTTTCCCAACACATTGAAAATGTGGCAACTCTGACTTGAAATATGCTGTGACGGCGAACTACTCATGGGATTTTAAAGTCTTAGTAAAAGCCAACACACACACACACACACACACACAGCAAGTAAAAATGCCTCCTTAATAAATTTTTCCTATCAGTTACAAGTGGGAATGATGGCATTTCAGATATATTGGATTAAATGAAAGTGCATTATTAAAATTAAGCTCACATGCTTCTTTTTCTCTTTTAATGCAGCTGTCAGGACTCATTCCACTTCTGTTGGACAGGCTCAGGGTTTCTCGCCGGTCCTCGGGCAAAGGAGCATATGAAGCGGAGAAAGGGGTTCAGTGCACGGTGTAGCAGGAAGCCCATGCAAAACCAACCTGCTCTACAGCTGCTTTTGTCCTGTAATATATTATCCAAGCAGCTTTTCTTTCATGAGAATGCATGGCGGGGAGCGGGGTATTACACATTGTATTTTATTGCATGATTCACTTTCTTTCCCTTTTAACTTTAATTCCATCTAATTACTGTATTGTGATCTCAGTCAGCAATAGTAAATGAACGCTCAAGTAACTTTTGAAGAATCTTGCTACAAATGTTGGATAATGATGAAATGTAAATGGCTACAGGTTATTGTATAGTGTCTACCGAGTGTTCAAGCAGTCCCTTTCTTGTTATTTTCACATTTCAGGTCATCGTTTTGCTATTTTCTTGCTTTATTTTTTTTCCTGCCTATGATGTATTAATGCCACCACCCACCTCTACTGTGACCCCAAACAAAATAAGCTTGAGCAGGAATTTGTACCCAGTGCAAATGCTGCTTAGTTATTAAGAATGGAATTCCTTCTGTATGCTTTTTAATCCTATGATTTACTCACAGTCTTAAAAAAAACATCTGTGAAGTTGCAGTTTGGTCAAAGCATGTAAGAAAACTTGGCTGTATTTTGAACTTGTTTTGATGAAGTATTTGGAAGTACCTTATATTAACCTTTTGTATATAAGACTTCGACACCTGCATTCATGGAAATTGTATTTGGCCTTTTGACAAGGGCAACAGAGAAGAGACTGCTCTGAAGAGCAGTGTTTTAATAAAGTCAGTACAATTGCAATATACAAATATTGTAAGCATCCATGTTCTATATACACACATTATTTTTGTTTTCTAAATCTACTTTGAGGGCTATGTAATTAGTTAAGGAACAATTCAGCAATAATGTGGGGTATTTGGAATGAAAATGAAGCTCTATAGTTAAGTTATCCATCAAACATGGAAATTATCAATATGTAATTGAAACACTTGGTAGGATCTCAAAAGGATAGGGCACAGAGAAATGCATTTTTGGAGTTTTTCTTGGCACTTTCAGTGAAAATGTATGGAAGTGTCGAAAATACCTCACAGGTAATTTTGAGTAAAAATTTAAAAATAGTGGGAAAATTTTTTTAATATGCTTTTAACATAAAAGGACCTATCTTGTTGCACATTATTAAACGTTGAGGTACTGTACTATTTTGGTTAAATTACACTATAGGAAAAAGAAAATGTTGTAAAATACCAAGAATGATTAAGTTTTGGTGGGTAAGCTGATGGAAATGATCGATTCTTCGGATTACTTCCTTGAAAAGTACTATTTGAGGCTTCTGTTCAAAGAAGAGAAAATAATAAAAAACTTTTTTTATTCTTTAACCAAGCTGCTTCTTTGTTGGAAGCTTTGCCAAGCAAATCATGAGAGATTTAGCCGGTGTCTTGCTGACGCCTCACCACCAGCCCACCAGAAGCCCACGCCCTTCCTCTGTGGATGTGGAGCTCGACACCCTTCTTCATACGGCACTGCTGATCGTTTTGTGGCGGCTCGTGTTTGCTCTCGGTAAACTGACTAATTACCGCCAAACCCTGCTTGGGTACTTTTTCAGAATCATCTAAGACTCAAACGATAAAAAATGACAAACAAGCACAGAGAGGATCCTCTTGGAAGCACACGGGCATGCCACCAAGGCTGGCAACAGGAAACCCCGACAGCAGGACAGTTCCCAATTAACTCACGCTTCGGCCTATTTAATATATGCACTGCATGGCCTCGTTTGCTTCATCTTCTTATAACACTAGAGAGGCTCTCATTTACTTTCTTTCATCCCTAAAAACCACAATGGTTATACATTTTCAAATATTCCCAGACAAGATATTCTGGATAAATAATCTAAGACGCGCTGAATGAGGTCAGTGTTCATACAGGGCCAGTGTGATACGTCCCTTGTGTTGAAATGATCTGGTGTCAGCTACATTGATTGAAAAACCACCACAGACTTAAGAGAGAGAGAGAAAAAAACAATTTTATTACAAGATGTCTCCAAAGCAGATAAGAAAGCAAGGAAGTCCTACCATAAATGAGGGAGCTTATCAAGATTTTAATATGACGGTAAGCAAATTATACTTGTTTTGCAAGTTAGACAATCCTTCGGGGAAAACAGATGTTTCTAAAGTTTCTGTAATTCCAAGCAAGTGACTGCAGTTTGCAAATCCATCCATAGTTGGTTGGTTCTTTGTTCTTTTCCTCAAGAAAGCTTCCACCAAAAGGCAAACATAGGAGGGGACTTCAGAAAGTCTGTGGGGGAAATTCCGTCACCTTTACATTCAAATTTTTTTCCGTGAACTTTTTTGAGGTCCCCATTGTACCCCCATTTTACCCCCATCAAGGCTCAGAATAAATTGCCTGCAGTATTTTAACTCACGATAGAATGAGCATGCTGTAAGAGACGGTTTCCTGGTGGTTATTGTATGAAGACTACTCCATGCTGCTTCTATGGGGGCCTAACCATGCATTGTTTTCTTTTCTCTGAAACATGCTATGGATACTGATGAAATTATTGTTAAAAGCACTAACGTATCGAGGTTGACAAAGAAGGCTCTTAAGAGTCTCATACAAAGACTGTATTTGGGGACGTCAGTCCCATCAGCGTTTATTTTCACTAGCTAGCCTCGTTAGTAATTTTATGGATGAATAAGTGATTCATTTGTCTGCTCATTGTGACTATTAACCTTTTATCAGTCAACATTCTGTCATTTCTTCACGTTATTATCATCTACTTATTATCACAAGCGTTGTTTAATAAATTGTTCATCGTAATATGCAGCATGGCTATTAATGAATATATTTCAAAAAAATTATAACACAGGCTAGTCGAGCAACTGCTGACCGGAACACACTATATTTAATACATATTTCTGGCCGGGATGATTCTGATAGCGCCTATCTCCAGGTTGAATTTTCATTTCTCATGTAAATGGACTGGCTCAGACAGGCAATAAAATGTAACAAAATAAAATTAAGGAGAAAACCCAACAGCCTGAAACGGAAAATTCCTGATTGCATTTTAATAGGAAAGTGAACACTTTGCAGAAGAATATTGCAGTAGTTCAAATATTTCAGTGAGCAACAGCTGTGGGAAGATATGAACTCTGGAGAAACAGCTGCCAAAACAAAAATAGAGAAGCAAAATAAATCAGAGGCTGAGGTCTGGAATAAGGAATTTTAAAAGATATATTAAAAATGAAAAATTTTGCATGAAAATGACAGCTCCAGCCATGATCCTTGGCCTCTTATTGACTCCGGGGGCAGCCTGACGTTCACCTAGATCAGAGTCCGGCAGGTCAGTGTCTTTAAAAAACCTCACCTTTTCACTTTGGCAACCAGTTCACTTCTGCTGTGCGTGCTCAGGTCCCAGAGGGCAGGCTAACTCACATTAATGGGAAGATGGAAATCCTTAGGAGCATGGGATCCTCACTTTTCTCTCTTTTTCCTCGAATTTCAGAAACTTCCATCTATATCACAGGGATTTGACCTTAGCATTTTAAGGATTGGCTCATGAGCAGAGGCTGCAGAGAACCTCCACAAATGTATTTGTTGTTTTAAATCATAGACCCACTTTCATTAAAAGGGCTTCGAGCCCTTTTGTACTTGACGTTTGTTTGGGCTTTCGTAAACGGTCTTGCCATAGTCTAACTAGGCCACTGCCTGCTCCCAAACCACATTTGCGTCCAAGAAACCCAGTACCAGAAAGCCAGGTTTGGGGCGTGTCTTTCCTCAAGCCCCCCAGCTCTCCTATTAGAACCCATTTCTGCTTTGGAAGAAAAATGAACCCCTTCCTCTCATTTCTTGTGTGTGGGAGGAAGAGTACGCACGGGAGAGAACCTTCTCCTTCATGACGCAGACTCCCACTCCCACCCTCAGGCCCACTGGATCTGAGCCAGATTCAGCATTTGTGAATATGTAATAACCTTTAAAATTTGTAATTCGTGTACTCCCCTTTTAAGAAGGAAAAGAGAGAAGAGGGGGAAGGATACTAAAAGTACACTCTCTGAAAATTTTCTGAACATGCTCTTATTTCTAACCCCCAAATAATAAATAAACAAACAAATAAACAAATTAATAGTTGATATCTTCCCTGGGGCTTATTCATAAAATATGACAATAATCTATATTCCTCTTGATAAAAAAGAACACTATAGGGTAAGAATTCAATTCAATTAGCTAAATTTGTTAACTATGATTTTCCACATACAGGATACAAAAATTAAAAAGAAAAGATACTGGTTGTGATTGGTGCTCTCGAGAAATTCACAATCTTGTAGGAAGCACATGAATATCACTCAGCATCACAATGGCAATAGCAGATACTCAGTGTGATCACTAAGAAGGGAGTGGCCTCCATACCTGGTAAGATCAGAGAGAGCTTCACAGGGATCTCAGGATACCTTTTTCAAGGTGAAAGGGAAAGGTGGTCTAGAAGCATTTACAAAGCCACCAAACTCCAAAGCAAACTCACTGCCATTGACTCAATTCCGACTCACAGTGACCCTATAGGACATGGTAGAATGACCCCTGGGGGTTTTTGTCTTTAGGAGACTAAAAAGCCTCATCTTTCTCCCATGGAGCGCCCGGTGGTTTTGAACTACTGACCTTGCAGTTAACAGCCCAATACATAACCCCTAAGCAACTAGGATTTCTCTACAAAGGCACAGAGGTATGGAATAAGAAGTCATGGCCCTGGAGGCTGCAAAGGCTATTTTAGTTATTATCTTTAAGGCTAGAGGTTTAACAACACCACCCCCCCCCCAACTGGCTCCACAGAAGACAAAACCTGGAGATCTTCCATATAGATCATCAAAGAGCCAAACCAGACCTACTGCCATTGAGCCAATTTCAACTCCAAGCAGACCTATAGGATAGAGAAGATCTGCTTCCTAGGCCTTCCGAGTCTTTAGACCAGTGGTCCTCAGCCTTCCTAATGCCACGACCCTTTCATACTATTCCTCATGTTGTGGTGACCCCCAACCATAAAATTATTTTCATTGTTACTTCATAGCTGTAATTTTTCTGCAATTATGAATTGGCTGATGCTGTGAAAAGGTCATTCAACTCCCAAAGGGTCGCGATCTTCATTGTAACAGCAAATCTCATCTTTCTCCTGCAGAGTAGCTGGTAGATTTGAACTGCTAACCTTGATGCTAGCAGTCCAGCACATACCCTACAGCACCACCGAGGCTCCTTCTCATATAGATTCCAGCCAAGAAAACCCCATGCATCAGTTCTACTCCGTCACTCACCGGGTTACTGTGAGCTGGAATCAACTTGAATGCAATGGTTTCGGTTTGAGTTTAAGAAGGTGCAAGCAGTGTGTGATAGTGTATCCTAAGGGACAAATTTATAGGCAATAAACCCTTTAGTAATGGTGGAAAGAAAAAGTATCAGAGGCAGTCTGGGAACTTTTCCCAGAAGGAGATGGAATTTGTTCAGTCTTTCTTAAGACAAAAGGCGGTTCTTAGCCAGCCCAAATGGAAGTTAGCAGAGTCTTTCAGATGAGGAGTAAAATGAAGTGGAGATGTTTGCAGTTTATTTGGTAAAGGTAATACTTTAGGTTGGTTGTGGAACTGAATCTCTCTCTCTCCCCCTGTGAATTTACAAGACTGTAATTTTCTAGAGGAGTTGAAAGCCAAGTTGTTGTTTTTTTTTCTGGTGGAGTGTCTAGTAGTTTCAAACTACTTACTTGGGGTTCTCAGCCAAACTCATAACCCACCGCAACACCAGGGTTCCTGGAGTATGTGAACAGAAGTAATGATTTGTGGGAAAGAGATTATGGGCAAGCAATGGCTTTGGATGGCAAGTTACCGAGTGTAGATCTACTCCTTTTGACAATGAGAATCCATTGAAGATTTTGAGCAGGAAGGAAGAGATCTAAGTGGCTTGCATTATCTTGTAATTGGAAGCCCTAGTGGCACAGTAGTTACATGTTCGAAACCACCAACTGCTTTAAGGGAGAAAGACAGGACCATCAGCAGTCACAGTCTTGGAAACCCATGGCATGTGCATGTGTGTGTGTGACTCTGTGTCTGGGCGCTTTATTTTGTGTTTGGTCTATAATCAGTGTGTAGAAGACTTTGATTGGCAAGTACAGATACCTCACTATTAAGATTGCTATGTCTGGACGGTGTTACTCCTTGAAGCCTGCCAATGGAAACCATGCGTGCGTAATGGCATCCCTCAGAGAGAGAGTTCTGAGAAAGCATCCGAGTGCTCGGCAGAGCAGAGTTCTTGGAACCAGTGGTTGTCCATCTGCAATGAAACTGAGACCAGAGCCCACGCCATATTTCACAATCGAGTCACTTTTCAGCCCTTTGGGTTCAATTTCTATTGACACTCACCTTCAGCCAGTCCGTTTCTGTCACAATGGTCTCCTTGCTCTCCTGCCTCAAGGTGGGAGCACTTGCTATTTTATTCACCCAGAATCTCATTTCCTCCCATACTCAAATGCTATCTTTTCAGTAAGGTCTTCTCGAACCACCTATTTATTTTATTTAAAATTTTAATAAATCATTATATTGGGGGCTCTTACAGCTCTTATAACAATCCATACATCAATTCTATCAAGCACATTTGTACATATGTTGCCATAATCATTTTCAAAATATTTTCTTTCTGTTTGAGCCCTTGGTAGCAGTTCCTCTTTTAACCCTCCCTCTCTCCTCTCCCCCTCTCCCCGACACCTGATAAATGATTATTTTCATTTTGTACTCCACCTACTGTTTCCCTTCATCCGTGCTACAGTTGTTTGTCCCCCAGGGGAGGGCAGAGGGCAGTTACACATGGATCATTGTAGTTGGTTCCCCATTTCTCCCCCACCCGTCCCCATCTCCACCTACCTCCCCCCACCCTCATAGTACCGATACTCCCATTACTGTCCCTGAGGGGCTTATCTATCCTAAATTGTATGTGTTGAGAGCTTTTATCTACACCAGTGTACATACTCTGGTCTAGTAGCCAGATTTGTAATGTAGAACTGGGGTCATGACAGTTGGTGGGTAGGGGGTGGGGAGGAAGCGTTAAAGAACTAGAAGTATATAGTGTGTTTTGTTGGTACTATGCTGTTCCCTGGTTGTCTCATTCTTTCCTTGTGACTCTTCTGTAAGGGAATGTCCAATTGTCTACATATGGGCTTTGGGTCACCACTCCAAGCCCCATCATTTCCATCAATATATTTGTTTGCTTGGGGTCTTCTGATGCCTGATATCTTATCCTGTTGACACCTTGTGATCACACAGGCTGGTGTGCTTCTTCCATGTAAGTGTTGTTGCTTCCCTGTTAGATGGCTGCTTGCTTAATGTCAAGCCTGTAAGACCCCAGACACTATATCTTTTAATAGCCAGACACCATCACCTTTCTTCACCATATTTGCTTATGCTCTTATTTTGAGTTCGGTGAGCATGTTGAGAAGGAACTACCTAATTAAAATAAAACCCATGCTCTTTTATTTCTTTTTCTCCATACCAGTTATTACTAGTTAACATGCTTATTAATATGTTACTTATTTTGGTTATGTTGTCCCCTCTGCTGAGAATGTACATTTTTATAGGTTTGTGATTCTTGCCTAGGTGTCTGTGTTAGTCTGGGTAAACTAGGGAAACAAATCCACAGAAATTTATAGACGTCTATAAAAGAGAGAGTTTTATATAAAAGATAAGGGTACATTAAGAAAGCATCCCAACCCAGTGCTGTCCAAGCCCATAAGTCCAACATTAGTCTATATGTCTGACACTGATCTACAAAGTCCTCCTCCATCTCACAAAACACACACTATGACAGCAACTGCAGGAGGAAAGTCAAATCAGGGAATGTGTAAGCATCTCCATGCTGGCAGGGGTCTCCACACGGCTGATCCAGCACCCAGGGCTGCATCAGGGTAGGTCCATGCAGCTTCTACTCAGGGATGTCTCACAGGAAGTGAGCCTTGCAAGCTGAAGCAGGGAACTGGCTAAGGCAGCTGCACCCTGGTCCGACCATCAGAGAGCAAGAGACCCGAGAACTAGAAAGGCGAGCCTCACTGAGCCATTTATCTCTGCCCTTCAATTAATCCCACATGTATTTATTGGCCAGGTTGACACAATAAACTTTAAATATCTCAGTGTCTTCCTGCTACATCCCCAGCACCTAACCCAATGCCAGATAAGCAATATTTGTAGATTAAATGAAGAATGCATAAATGCCTGAGGGTAAATGATAATAAAGGCAGTGATAAGGAGAAACTCAAGAGAGGAAGACATTTGTGAGAGCCCTAAGGGAAACAGGAAGTGAATGAACTAAGGAAATACAATTCATTAGTTACAGCAAAAACACCTATTGAAAAAGCCAGAGCTTAGAAGTGATGAAAAGAAAGTCATTTGTTTTTCTCAAACTTTGCCGCAGGGAGGTTCAGGCATGATGTAAACAGAGATCTGGGTTTAACCAGAGCTTGAGTTTTTCCCAGTGAGTTCAAGAGCAAAAAGCATGGAAGGTGCAAGTGGAGGAAGGATTGGGACTGATTTCCCACGGTATTTAATATGGGTACAACCAGAATAAGAGTCGAGGAACATAAGAGACAGTGAAAATATGATTGCTGTACAAATCAACTACAGTATTGTCAAAGTTCTCTGTGATATGTGAAGTGGGGTACAAATATATTGGATAAAAGAATGTTCCAAGCGCTTTAGAAATGAAATAATTTCTAAAACTAATATAATGGTTAAATAAAAAATGTTTCTCTTGCTATGATGGGTACGGGGATTACAAATAAATAATTATAGGTTAACTAAATAGCTACAGGTGTCATTTTTTTGTTGATTTCCAAAGAACTAAAGAAATGAAATGAGATGTTTTCAGAGACATGTCATGACTGGAAAACTATTTTACCTTGAACCTGGTTAAGGACCACCTTGAAATGGCAGTGACTTTCCAGTGAAGCGTATATTTTGAGAAAATCATGGTATATCCTTAATTTGTATAAACTGAAAACACATGTCTAGTCAAAGTGACATTTCCTTCTCTTCAAATTCAAAATTTGGTAGGACAGAATCTAAATTAGGAGCTGGTTCATGTAGCCACGTGAGATATGAAGGACTATGGTCTGATGCGCCTGCTATAGGCATCGTAGACACTGCCCCAGCACATAAGAAGCACCTGTGCTGTGGACCCACTGTGCCCACAGAGATTCCCAGAGAATAGTATCCAGGGCTCACGTTTGTGGAGCACTTACTATGTGTTGGATGCTATTCCAAACCTTTAGCTAGTTTTTGTCACATAATCTCCCCAACAGCTCTCAATGAGAGAAAAGGAAACAGCCCGTTACCCTATGGCTCCTTCTTATGACGCAGACATCTGTGTTATGACCACCTGACAGGTGAGGAAGCCTAACAGGTGGTAGAGTCTGGTTCTGAATTCAGATAATGGGGGTCCACATAACACCCAATCCTCCCTGTGATATGTTGCTTCGTAGTTGTTTAAATGAGAAATATTTGTAATTCACTAATTTTTTGATTAGTAAGGAAGAGCAAACTTGAACAGTGAAGCCCTTCTTGTTTACTTACTTATTTGGTGGCAATATCATATGAACGCATTTCCTCCATAACAGTAAATAAAAGGCTCATAAAAATTATGCTAGTGATCTATTCATGCCTATACTAAAAAAAAAAAAGAGCCACACCCAACGAACCTAACAAGAAATCTCTAGCCAGCAATTGTTACAGTTCTTAATAAAGAGCAGAGCACCCACAAGATAAGTCTTCGCAGTGGGTGGGAGGTAGGGTGATGATGGGTTCAAGTTTACCCAAGACAATCAGACTTAAGCCTGCTGCCTCAGATTAATCACAATTGGTACGTCTCTGCAGGTCCAGGATTCTTGGTTTGGCTGTGTGGGGTACCAGCCTCCACAATTGAATAGGTCCAAAGGGCTGTTGTGTAATTGAGGGGTAAAATTAAAGAGATGTCAGACAAGATAAAGCATGCAATTGTTCACCTCCCAAACAGCCATGACTTCAGCAGCCAGGTCCATGCAGAGAGAGCATATATTTCCAACCAAGGCTCATATACATTCAGGGGACGTGCAAGCCCCCCTAATTACACGTAACCACATACATAACAGGAAGGGGTTGTACAATAGGCATACGTGTAGCAGGAGGGAGATGAGCAAGGGGCATATATGTGACAGAAAGGCACAAATGTAACAAGATGGGCAGCCTGACCTTGGGCCTCCCTGAGTAGGCTTGACCTTAGATGTCTTTGGGTTCTCCTTCAAGGGAACCATCCATTATCCTTATCAGAAGGGAGTGGGCTCTACTGAGGGTGGGACAGACTGTATAGTCAGTGTTCTAGATGGCTGATATCCTTCAGGCAGATAACCTTTGAGCCATTGACCTCCAACTGTATAGTCAGTGCCTCAGGTTTGACATATATTATTGGGGGACAACCTGGGGGATAACTTTTCTATTTCCCACATGGTTGCTTTTTTA
Source organism: Tenrec ecaudatus (assembly GCF_050624435.1). Lineage (NCBI taxonomy): Eukaryota > Metazoa > Chordata > Mammalia > Afrosoricida > Tenrecidae > Tenrec > Tenrec ecaudatus. Next base: position 88,526,562 of record NC_134540.1, on the reverse strand, counting down.
AAAAAAATTTATTGGGGCTCATGCAACTCCATCACAATCCATACATCAATTGTATAAAGCACATTTGTACATTCGTTACCCTCATCATTCTCAAAACATTTTTTCTCCACTTAACCCCTGGCATCAGCTCCTCATTTTCCCCACTCTCTCCCTGCTCCCCACTCCCTCATGAACCCTTAATAATTTATAAATTATTATTTTGTCATATCATACACTGCCCATCGTCTCCCTTCACCTACTTTTCTGTTGTCTGTCCCCCAGGGAGGAGGTTCTATGTAGATCCCTGTAATCGGTTCCCCCTTTCTACCCCATCCTGCCCTTCACCCTCCCGGTATCGCCACTCTCACCACTGGTCCTGAAGGGATCATCCGTCCCAGATTCCCTGTTTTTCCAGTTCCCATCTGTACCAGTGTACATCCTCTGGTCTAGCCAGATTTTTAAGGTAGAATTGGGATCATGACAGTGGGGGAGGGGTGGGGAAGAAGCATTTAGGAACTAGAGGAAAGTTATATGTTTCATCGTTGCTACACTGCACCCTGCTTGGCTTGTCTCCTCTCCTCAGCCCTTTCGTAAGAGAATGTCCAGTTGCCTATCGATGGGCTTTGGGTCACCACTCTGCACTCTACCTCATTCACAATGATATGATTTTTTGTTCTTTGATGCCTGATACCTTATCCCTTCAACACCTCGTGATCACACAGGCTGGTGTGCTTCTTCCATGTGGGCTTTATTGCTTCTGAGCTAGATGGCTGCCAGTTTACCTTCAAGTCTTTAAGACCCCAGACACTATATCTTTTGATAGCCGGGCACCATCAGCTTTCTTTTCCACATTTGCTTATGCACCCATTTGTCTTCAGTGATGGTATCGGGGAGGTGAGCACACAATGATACAATTTTTTGTTCTTTGATGTCTGATAACTGACCCCTTCAGCACCTCGTGATCACACAGGCTGGTGTGCTTCTTCCATGTGGACTTTGTTGCATCTGAGCTAGATGGCAGCTTGTTCACCTGCTATTTTTTTAAACAGAACTATTTTATTAGGAATTGATATAGATATATCATTCCATAGTTCAGTCACATCAAGCAGTATTGTACAGTTGCTATCACAATCAGTTTGCAAACATTCTTTCCCTTCTTGGGCTCCTTGACCTCAACTGCCTTTTATCCCTCTGCCCTATTGATGAACCTATAATAGGTTCACATAATGAATCACAGAAAAACATATAACAAACATTCCAGCAGGTGACCCCCAATGACATAACACATGAGATAAACTCAATATGAACAACACCAGAAACACCCCAAATACAGACAATCTGGAAAACCAGATCAGGCCTAACATGCAACTGATAAGGTTTTAACCACTCAAGTCAGGTTTATCTTTTTGATCTTCTATCTTCATCTCCCCAAGGCACTCTTTGGTCATCACCTTCCTCAAATCCCTCTGTTATGCACAGAGGGAAATCAACGGTGGCTTATTTCCTATGTGGAGCCTACCAAAGTGTCTTGGGTTCCCACTGTCATCCATAGCCTTCTCCAGGCTGACTGTTCAAACTCAGCCATCTCTCTGTGGAAGAAAGATGAGGTTGTCTGCCCCTGTAAATATTTCCCCTCTCTGGAACAGTGCAGAGCGGCTGGATCAGTTCCAGAGGGGTCAGTCGGAAAGGACTGGGTGACGGTGGGTTTGCTTTTGGCGGGCGAAAGGCTGCTCAGCATAGAGGCTGGTGAACACTTGGGGTAGGGATGGTTGATGATGCTTTTGGCCTCTCTGAAGTTGTTCGCTTACCCTGTTGGCTTGTGAGCATGTTCTTGCTAAACATAGTGTGTAGGCGTGACAACAGAGAAGCCCTTTGTATAGGACACAGATAGAGCCAATGTGTCCAAGTCCTAACTTACTAGCTATTTCAAGTTGGCTTGATGGTTTATTACTCTTATTAATATTTTCACTTCCAAATGAGTCTATCCCCTTTTCCAGCACCCTCTTCCCTGGTCCATCACCTTTTCCCTCTGCTCAGGCCCCAGGGCCTACAGAAAGGAAAAGAAAAATCGACGGGGTGTGTAACGTATTTTAATAGCCCAACTTGGTGAGCGCCCCTGAATGGCGCATCAGTGTGCATGGCAGAGATGCCTTGGCGCCAGCCACCGTCAGGACTGAAATGATTTCAGATCTGATTGCAACGACGCATGGCAGTATAATTGCCAATCAGTCCAGGAGGAGATTAAATTCAAAGCTGCATTCATGTAGCAGAGGTCCCACCTTGCAATAATTCTAAACGCAGGCAGTTCTGGCGACTACCGTCACTTAGGTCCCCGGAGCCCCTGCTACTCCTGAGCTGCGCAATCTTCCCGCGGCCGCCGAGAGTCCGAGACATGTTTTCATCCGAGCACAGAGCTCTCACCCCTGAGTTCTTGCATCCCCGCTGCGCCAAGCGAGTCCCAATCAGTGGGCTATCTCAGAGGCTGGCCCTTCAGAAGATTGCCAGGGAAGCCAGGACGACCATGGGGTCCTTAATGAGCGCAGTAAGGAGGGGCTTTCACCGCAAACCGCAGGAGCAAAGTGAGCTCCTAGCGGGAACGGCAGGGCTTTCTCCACCGCTTGGCTTCACCCCCGCAGTCGGAGAGAATGCCAAAGCCGGGTAGCATGGTGACCAGGGCCGCCGAGGGTGCTGCCTAAGTCCCAACCACGCTGTCGATGGGCGCTTTGGAAGTATCGTTGGCCTCACTCTCTGCGAGACGTGTCCCCATTTTACTCCCATCTCTGCTCAGAACTCTCGGAGCTAAATCACGCATGCTGAATTTGAATATGAAGAATAATAAATGAGAAATGAAATCAAAACTCCTCATGTATCAAATGCTCCACTGCGCAAGAGACAGGACTTTAAATAGATTCATGTAGACACATTTCAAAACGGGCAATTTGGATATTACAGCCCGGATGGTATAAGTGACTTTGGGGAACATATAACCACAGATGGTTTCTGAACCGTCCTGCATCCCGGAGAGCCCCTCCTCTCTCTCGGATGGAGAGTGAAGAGGGATGTCCCCCGACCGCCCCTTCCCGGCTCTGAGATAGCCCCCGGCCCAGGAATCTGCCCCCGCACCCCTCCCCTCACGAGTTAGAAACCCGTTGCGTTCCCGTGGACTTGACCTCATGGCGACCCGTGTGTGTCAAAGCAGCCCCGCGCTCCTGAGGATCTTCAGTGGCTTGTCTTTCAGAAGTGGCACCTCGTCGAGGACTCGAACCTCCAGCCTTTGGGTGAGTGGTGGAGCCTGTTCACTCTTTTGCATCACACAAGGACTCCAAATCGTTCGAAGTCTCCTTTGGACTTTCTGAGGTACCCTCCCAACTTTTTCTCCGTTGGAACCTATAGCACCCACATCCTGAGCACTGATTTTCCTGTTTCGTTCGCCCTGAAAGACAAGAAGCCCATTTCAGTCTGATCTGGGTCCTCGGCATGAGCCTGACACAGAGAGAAGGAAGGGGGTGAATGTCTGATGTCTACCAAATGGGGGTGATTCAAGTGCCCCCCCCCGCAGTGCTGACAAGAACCCTATTCTGAGACAAAGCTGGTAGGAGAACGGGGCCACTGACTAAGCACTGCACTGTCTAGTAGAAGTGGGGTCAGACTGTCTTATTCCACTAGCGGCTCACACCCCAAAAGAACCCAAACCCCAAACTGCTACTGAGTCAATCCGGCCTCACAGCAACCCTGGAGGGCAGCTTAGAAGGGGCCCCGTGGCTTTCTGAGACTGGAACTCTTTACCAGAGTTTCTACACTGGTCCTCACAAAGATGAATTAAAAACAAAAAGTTTTAGTTTCTTTTAAGTTTTTGCTGGCATGACCTGTGAAAATAATAGTTATTTGTATCGTGCTTTAATTGGGATGGAGGTGGTGGTGTACTATTGGAGGAAGGGTAATACATAATTGCCAAGCAGTAGGCTATTAAGTGCCACCAAGTCAGTTCTGAGTCATAGCAACCCAGTGTCCCACAGAATGGAATGGTACCCAGTCCAGCCCCATCTTCACACTCAGTGTGCTGATTAGTCCCACTCCTGCAGTTATTGTGACCATTCATCTTGTCCAGGGCCTTCCTCTTAGCCAAGATTTTACTTTATTATTGGGTTAGTCTGGGTACTTTAGAGAGACCAATCCACAGAAACTCATGTATGAGAGAGTTTTGTATAAAGGTCAAGTGCACATCAAGAAAACATCCCAACCCAGTGCTGCCCAAGCCCACAAGTCCAACATTAGCCCATATGTCCGACATCAATCCACAAAGTCCTCCACCTTCTCACAAAACACAGCAATGATGCCAACTTCAGGAGGAAAGCTGAGTCAGTGAGCATGTAAGCATCTCAGCGCTGGCAGGGGTCTCCACACGGCTGCTCTAGCACCCAGGGCTGCATCAGGGTAGGTCCATGTGGCTTCTCAGGGATGTCTTGCAGGAAGTGAGCCTTGCCAGCTGAAGCAGGGAACTGGCTAAGGCAGCTACACCCTGGTCACAAAGCAAGAGACCCAAGAACTAGAAAGGTGAGGCTCACTGAGCTATTTATCTGTGTGCCCTTCAATTAACCCCACATGTGTTTATCGGCCAGGTTGGTACAAGAGAATAGCTCCCTCAATTATCAAGCATGATGCCCTTCCTCTGGGACTGCTTTCTCCGAATCTCCTTATATGTTCAGAGTACCTGAGTGCACCGTCCTTGCCTCCAAGGAACCTTCTGGAGGAACTTCTTCCAAGATAGATTATCTTCTTTCCTCTGGCAGCCCATGCTATAATCAGTAGCCTTTGTAATATTATAACTCAAAGAGACCAGCTCTTCTTCAGTCTTCCTGATTGGCTATAGGCTTTTGCACACATCCGGGGCATTTGAAAGTACCATGGATCAGCTCAAGCACTCTTTAGTCCAAAGTCATAGTTTTGCTTTTTACCATCTGAAAGAAGTCTTTTGTTGCAGACCTTCCCCAATGCAATGGACCACTTAATTTCTTGACTGACGCTTCCATGAACATTGATTAGAGATCTAAGTAAAAGGAAGCCTTTAACAACATCAACATTTCCCCCTTTATCATGATATTGCTTGTTGGTCCACTGGTGTCAAGGTCTAATCCAGACTGGAGGGTGCAGGCTTTGATCTGCATTCAAGTTCTCTTCTCAAATCAGCAAGCAAGGCTGTGTCATCTGCAAATCACAGGTTGTTCATGAGTCTTCTTTCAATCCTGACATTAAGTTCTTCCTCGTATAGTCCAGCTTCGTGGGTTATGGGCTCAATATACAGATGAAGTGTGGTGAAAGATGCATCCCCGATACACACCATCCCTGATTTTGAATCACAGTTGTCTCTTGCTCTGCTTCGAAGACTGCCTCTTGGCCTGGGGCTTCAAAGGTCAGATAGTTAAGGTGGCTCTCCTTATAATATAGGATGGCCTAAAATCCTCAAATGAAACTTCCAGTTAGGTTTCAAACAGCGTAATTATTCTCGTACATGGATAGAAGCTCTTTCAGGAGAACTGGGAATCATTGCAAATCGTCTTAAGATTTGTCAATGCTTCTAAAAAGATGAAGACATTTACTTTGACCTCAGTACAAAGCACACTAATCTCTTCCTTTTTATTTGTATAAACTTGTCAGCACCTGATCTAGAGCTGAACAATTTGATGCCAAGTACTATAAAATCCCCAACTTAAAGCTTTGAGTTACAAACCTCTACATTTGGGTCTCCGTGCTTTTCCGATCAAGGAAATGTCATCTTTTACTTTTGATAAAAGATTGTAGATCCAGCTGTTAACAAAGCAAAACTACTTTGTGCAGTGTGTGTGTGCTCATGTGTGTGTGAAGGGGGGTGATATGAAAATATTGTGATGTGAAAAAGTGGTAAGTGTAGAACCAATGACCTTGGAGATTTCTCATTTTGTTTTTCTGAGAGGTAAACAGTATTACCTTCCCGCCGCACCCCCCCGCCCCCACCTTCAAGATTCTGTTGTGATTCGAAGTGGAGCCAGCACTCCATTCTAAGAGAAGCCCTGGTGTTGGAGACAATCACGTAGGGGTGTTCCAGAACTTTGAAGGTTAATTATAGTCATTTTTAGATTTCAATAAAATCTCTGTTTAAAAAAGAAAGTGACTTTGGAATTTTTTTGTGACCCTGCTCAATGTGTCAAAGTATATGAAAACACAATATACTTTCTGCTGGTTTGAAGAACTACCAAACTTATTTGATAACTATTTGGGGGGGTACACTAGGAACAAACATCTATAGAGTGAATTACTGCTCTTTTTATGCAGATCTTAAAACTCAAGATCTGTCTACAGGGGACATGTGCATATGTGTATGGTGTAACCTGGAGTCTTGTTTTATTTTAAAAATTTCTCCTCCCTCCTGCTCCCCCCTGCAACCTAAGTTTTTAAAATGTCTGATATTAGAAGATTTCTACCTTACATAGAAAAAGAAGCATGTTCTAAATATGTTTCATGAGTGGTACAGGAACCCAAGAGGACCTCAAAGTGTCTTCATCACTGCGAACAGGAGTGGGGCGTTGCCAACTGGAAATCCCAGAGTCGTCAAGAGAAGGCCTGCCCGCATGTATAGAACTTTACCCCAGCAAGACAGGGTCCAGTGCCTTACTCATCTGTCTACAGGATTCAAACCAAAGAAACTAAGACAATTGTGTTGAACACCAGATGCAAAGGATTGAGACTTTTTTCCTTCTGAAATTGCACTGTTAGGTATTGCTTATCTTTCGCTCCCTACAAAAGAATGTATGTGCATACAACACAAGACTGTCCATTTACTAACTCTCATTGAGCTGGCAAATTAGTATTTAAGAAGTTTATAGTAAGGATCATAATGTGAAGAATAAATTATTTCCATAAATTAGTAAAGAACATCAGTAAATGCCTTTTCAGGCTTTACAGTATTGGGGCAGTGGGGGTGGGGGGTTTTTCAAAGGCTTGTGGGAAAAAATGGAATTAAGAGACATTGAAATTTTTCCATGAACTTTTTGAAGGCTCCTCAGATTCATTAACTATATAATTGATATTCATGATTTCTGAAACTAAATATTTACTTCTAAAAGTTCTAAAGAATTGGCCATCTAGCTCAGAAGCAAATAAGCCCACATGGAAGAAGCACACCGGCCAGTGCGATCACGAGGTGCCCAAGGGACCAGGTATAAGGCATCATGCAAAAAAAAAAAGATATGTGTGTGTATGTGTGTGTATATATGTGTATATGTATATATGTATGTGTATATATGTATATATATATCATATTAAATAAAGGGAGAAGTGCAGAGTGGAGACCCAAGGCCCAAGTGTCGGCCAATGGAGATCCCCTCATAGAGGGGTTTAGGAGAGGAGATGGGTTAATTAGGGTGTGAGGTAGTACCGATGAAGAACACAGCTTTCCCCCAGATCCTGGATGCTTCCTCCCCCCAACTACCATGATCCGAATTCTACCTTGCAGGGCTGGATAGGACAGAGGCTGTACACTGGTACATATGAGGGTTGGAGGTACAGGGAATCCAGGGTGGATGATACCTTCAGGACCAAGGGTGTGAGGGACGATGCCGGGAGAGTGGAGGGTGAGTGGGTTGCAAAGGGGGAACTGATTACAAGGATCCACATGTGACCTCTTCCCTGGGAGAGGGACAGCAGAGAAGGGGGGAAGGGAGACTCCGGATAGGGCAAGATATGACAAAATAACGATGTATAAATTACCAAGGGCATATGAGGGAGGGGGGAATGGGGAGGGAGGGGGAAAAAAAAGAGGACCTGATGCAAGGGGCTTAAGTGGAGAGCAAATGCCTTGAGAATGATTGGGGCAGGGAATGTATGGATGTGCTTTATACAATTGATGTATGTATATGTATGGATTGTGGTAAGAGTTGTTGGAGTCCCTAATAAAATGTAAAAGAAGAAAAGAGAAAAAAATGATTAGGGCAAAGACTGTACAGATGTGCTTTATACAATTGATGTATGTATATGTATGAACTGTGAAAAGAATTGTATCAGCCCCAATAAATTGTTAAAAAAAAAGTTCTAAAGAATTAAGACATTTTTCTTTATGCCTAACAACATTTGTCTTTTATACTGAGCATTGGCTCCCTTGTCGGTGATCTTACGAGGTATTGGAGTGGAGGAAGTGTGTTCTCATGGAGTGCGTGTGCACTGTGCAGTTAGTTTAGTTACTGCTCGTCCTATTTCTAAGCATAGAGTAGTCCTAACTTCTTTGACCATTTGGCACAAGCCAGATTTTCTTTTCTTGCTTCTCCCTGTCTTCGCAAGTACTTCAGCTTGTTCCAAGAAATGTTTACGCCCAAGCTTATATTTCATGTTCAATATCATTAAAAGTAAGGGTATTGTGCTTCATTAGAACAAGCCAATTGTTCACAGCAAACTCACTGCTGCTTATCTTTCTCTCCACTATTTATTTTTGTGTAGCATGTTTTGCTGAATAAAACGATTTTCTAATGTTTTACAGCATCATTTATCTTATAGATTCTGAGGGTCAGCATTAGGAGGTTGCTTAGCTTCCTGCCTTTAGTTAAGCGTTTCCCAGGAGGCTGCGGTGAAGCTCTCATTTGGGAGTGCAGTCACGCAGATGCTTAACTGGGCTTAGAAGACTCAGTCCAAGGATTTTCACTCCCATGGCTATTGGCAGGAGGCCTCGGATTCTCACCATGGGAGTCTCTCCACAAGGGCTGCTTGAGTATTACCACAACTTGGTAGCTTGTTACACCAGAGTCAGTGATGCAAGGGAAAGCAAGGCAAAAGTGGCAATGCGATTTAGAACTGACTTTTAGAAGTCCCCCACAGTCCTTTGTGCAACTTCCTTTTGGTACCTAGCCCCATTCAGTGTGACAGGGGCTTGCACATGAATAGCAGCACACAAATAAGTGAAAACTGCTACATTTCCTTTGATAATTATGCAAGTTACTATCTATCTGTATCGTGTAAGCTTCACACACTTCTTTCCATATGGGTAAAACTTGATCTACTTCATTTTTACTGAGATTGCCACCCACATTTTGTCTATTAAACAAGGCTATGACCATCATCCTTAGAAGACATATCCATCCTCTTTTGCAAGAATAATGCTGTGAGATAAATTCTCCAAGGTAGAATCACAGGGTCAAAGAACATACACATATTAATATATCAAAAGAGGGAGAACTGGACCTTATTAACTCCTGAGTAAAAAGCAAAATGCCATCTGTGAGGGAGCCTTGTTCCTCCCACCAGTGGAGAAAACAGACCCGAATCAAAGAAAGCACCTAGATGTGATGCAACTACCAATTTATAAACAACCCAAGAAAAGAGAGGAACCGATTTCATGGCACCAAGGAATGATTAGAAAAGTTCAGGTCAGGAAATTTTGTGAGCCCAGTGTTTTGCTTGTTTGGCATTTTTGGCTGCGTCAAGTTTTTTCTTGTTCAGAAGAAAGAAATTGTAAGGACTGGAACAAATGAAATAGAAACGGAAATCTATAGAAGAGAAGAGACATAAGACATGTAGAGTAGAACAATATGCAATTTCACGCTCCCATTTGCCACAACAAAACCAGAAAAACAAAGCAGAAATTAGGCCAATTAACGGTTTAAAAACTCTGGAACTAAGTCAAAACAATATGGCAACTAAGTAAACGCTGAATCCAGAAGCAGGTGTGAGATAAACAGTGGTACATCTTTCACTCTTCTTTATCCATTTGCACCCCATCCTCTTCCTCCACTCCCAGACAGGAAGACTGGTCTTAGAATGGAAACTGACTTACACTCCCAGAGAGGGAACTTACTGCTGGTGTGTGTGTGTGACTGCAATCGCCAACAACTATGTTTTAAGAGTAGACCCGAGGGAAAGGGGAAGAATCTAACTTGCAGAGGTAGCACATTCCATTGAATGTCTTGGTTTCAGTAAAAAATAAATTCTCATACCAAGACCCAGAAAGGATAATGCATGCAAAAGAACCAAATAAAGAACACCAGCCATTCTTTTTTTTATCACTTCATAATAATTATTATTTTAACAGTTTTATTGACAAATAATTCAATAGTTTAAACACCTTAAAGGGAGTTGTGCAATTACCACCACAACAGATTTTATACTATTTCCTTCATTTCTGTGCTCATTATTAGCTCCCCATTGCTCACCTCAACCTTCCCAGCTATAACCTTAAGAAATTACTACTCCAGTTAGATTAAACTATAGATTTAAGTATCCTGAATTTTACTATGGAAAAACATACAAAAACAAGCAGACCAAAAAATCAAGCCCACCCAACAACCACAAAATATAATACAGAACAACTTCAATTGAAAAGAAAACAGAAAATAATAAACACTAGAACAAATTTAAAAGGGAGAATAAATTACATAGTGTTAAATTTTAACATAACTACATCGTGCTAGTTCACTTTCCAATGTACTCTGATAGTGGTCAGGAGCCCTGGCGGCAGAGTAGTTGCTGGTTGGGTTGCTAACTGCAAGGTCAGCAGTGTGCAGTGACCAGCCTCTCTTCACGAGAAAGATGGAGGTTTCTACTCCTTCCAAGAGTTACAGCCTCTGAAAGTTCCACAGGCAGTTCTACCCTGTCCTCTAGAGTCTCTATGAGTTGGCATCAACTTGATGGCAGTGAATTTGGTTTTGGTTTTGGTCAATGGTCCGAGGGTATTCACTCAAGGCTTAATATCTAAGGGGACTCTGGTTCATATATACCCCTGATTCACTTTAGAGAGTTCATTATCCTTTTATTGTGGAACATTACTAGTCATTCCCGTAGTAATTATTTTGATAGTATCATTGATTTCTCCACTGTTATAGAATTAGAAACCATTCTTCAGGAAGAACAAACAATGGACTTACTAAACAAAGACTTTAGCATAACAGCATTAACTATGCACAAACAGCTAAAGAAAAAGGTTGACAAAGTAAATTAGGGAAACAATTCAGGAACAAAATAAGAATTTCAATAAAGAGATGGAAATTTTTAAAGGAACCCAAATTCTTAGTCATTCATTGAGGCCAACATAATCCATATACAAAAAGCTACATAAGGATGCCAAGAACAATGACAAAAACCCTACAGACCAATATTTCTTGTGAATATAAATGCAAAAGTTCTCAACAATGTACCAGCAAACCAAATCTAGCAGCACATGAAAACCATTATGCATCTTATCTAAGTGGAATTTATCCCAGAAATGCAAGGATGGTTCATCACAATGAAATCAATTAATGTAATATGTGACATTAACAAAATGAAGAAAAAGAAACACATGGTAATCTTAAACGGTGTAGAAAAGGCACATGAAAAAAAAGCCAACATACTTTCCTTATAAACACTCAGAAAACTAAAAGTAGGAGGGAAATTCCTCAACACAATGAAAACACTTTAGAAAACTCATAACAAACATTATCCTCAATGGTAAAAGACTGTAAAGCTTGTCTCCTAAGAGCAGAAACAAGCAAATGATGCTTATTTCGCTATAGCTATTGCAGGAGCCCTGGTGGTGCAGTGTTACTTCTTGGGCTGCTACCTTCAAGGTCAATAGTTCAAAACCACCAGCCAGCTCCAAGGGAGAAAGACAAGTCTTTCTATTCCTGTAAAGAGTTATGATAGGAACAATGGTAAGGATGGTGCAGGCCCATGCAGTGTTTCCCTCTGTTGTGTATCGGTCCACTATGAGTCACAACCAACTCAATGGCACCTGACAACAGCAGAAGAGTGACAGTTCAGAAACTCACAGGGGCAGTTCTACACTGCTCTACAGAGTCGTTGTGAGTTCACTTCAACTTGATAGAAGCATTTGTTTTTTTTGCTCAAGGATAGCATCATACTGTAAATTCTAGCCAGAGCAATCCAGAAAGAAAAAAGAAATTAAAAAGCCATGCAAACTGTAAAGGAAGAACTAAAAATATTACTCTTCCATGAGACTTAAAATCATACATAGAAAATCCCCTCAAAATATATAGAACACATTTATAGCTAATAAATGAATTCATCAAAGGAGCAGGGCACAAGATCAACACAAAAACATTCGCTTGCATGCATCTGCAGTGGGCCATCTGAAAAGGAAACTGAGAAGACAATCTCACTGACTGCAAGAGCTAAAAGAGTAAAGCACCTAGGAATCCACTTAAACCTTAAGGAAAAGACACGTACACTGGAGACCACTCAACACCCATGTTCACCGATGTACTAGTGCTTAGAGGTCAGTAATGCCCATGCGATCTACAGGTTCAACACAACCCATAGTCTAAGTTCAATGACTTTTTTTTTTTTTACAGAAATGAAAACTTCAATCCTCAAGTTCATACAGAAAACTGGTAAAACCACACCTATTAGCATTGACCTAATTCTGACTCAATGTAGAACTTCCCTATGAGGTTTTCCATTTTTTTCATCTCGATGGAAGCAGCCCATGTCTTTCTCCTGTGGATCAACTGCTGAGTGCAAAATACTGACCTTCCAGTTAGCAGGTGAGCACTTACGCGCTTACCACCAGGACCCCTAAATGGAAATGCCAGGGACCCCAGTAGCTAAATGGTCTTTGAAAAAGAATCACAAAGGAGGAGGAGCCTCACTACCAAATCTGCTATAAATTTACTATGAACCTTCAATAATCAAACACTATGGTACTTTCTAAGGACAGGCCTATAGACAATTGGATAGCACAAAAGAGATCCAAAATATACTCATCTATCTAGTGTCAATGGATTTCTGCCAAGTTTATTCAATGGGGAAACGACAGTCTTGTCAACAAAAGGGGATGGAACAAACAGGTTTCCAAACGCAAAAGAATTTAGTCTTTGCTCCTCACATCACAAAGCATTCATTAACTAAAAATGGGTAAATGACCTAAATATAAGAATAAAAAAATGTTTTAAAGAAACTCTTAGAAGAAAACAAAAAGGATAAAACCACAAGATCTTGTTTTGGACAAGGGATTTAAATTAAAAAAATATTTTATTGGGGGCTCTTAGGACTCTGATAACAATCTAAGCATCCATTGTATCAACCACATTTATACATTTGTTGCCATTATTCTTTTCAAAACATTTTCTTTCTACTGGAGCCCTTCGTAGCAGCTCCTCATTCCCTGCGTCCATCCTTCCACCTTCCTGAACCCTTGATAAATCATAAATTATTATTATTTTCATATCTTACACCATCTGCTGTCTCCCTTCACCCATGTTTCTGTTGTTTGTCACCCTTGAGGGGTCGGGTGGGAATGGTATACGTCGATCATTGCAATCATTTCCCCCTTCTACCCCCCACCTTTCCCCTTCCTACCCTCATGGTATCACTACTCCCATTATTGTTCCTGAGGGGTTTATCTGTCCTGAATTCTGTGTTTCAGGAGCTAGGACAAGGGATTCTTAGACATGATTCCAAGAGCGTGAATAACAAAGAATAATTAGATTAATTGGATTTCATCATAATGAAAAGCAATTGTGCATCAGAGCCTATATCAAGAAAGGGAAGAGACGACTTGCAGAGCAGAGAAAAACATTTGACAACCACACATGTGGTAAAGGTTTACTTTCCAGGATCTATAAGGAACTAAGACTCAGCAACAAAACACATCAACAACTCAATGGAAATTGGGGAAAAATAAACCAATATATGTGAGTTGACATTTCTCCAAAGGAAATACACAAATGACCAACAAGTCCACGTTTTCGTGTACTTGCTCAATATGCTAACTACGCTCAAGACAGGGTTATTAAAGAAGTGCAAGTCAGTCCACAACGAGAGCCCATGTACAACTGAGATCGCTGTCCCAGACTTAGCGAAGGTCATGGGAAACTTGCATTACCTTTTAGTCCCACGTTTCCATGAACTTTTAAAAGCCTCTCATGTTTTACCGCAGTGACATTTTTAAAACAGAGAGACTCAGTTAAATCTCAGCCTTCGCAGTTCACATGTATTTTATATCCCTCGTAAAACAAACACATTTAAAAACAGAAGGACCACCAGGGAAATGCATACACTGCCTAAACATTGAGCCTCGTAAGATGTTCAGTTATTTTTATACATTATTTGGATAATATATATTTTTAATCCTTACATATTTACAGACATACACTAAAGTATTCAGAAGAAATGGCGTTATCTCTTTGATTTGCTTCAGAACACCAGTGGGACATAGACGGAGTGAGTCTGTATTCATAATGGGTAAAACTTAATTATTATACCATTTTCCCGACATGAGCTCATTATACTGTTTTCCCAACCGCACGGTCGACCATTTGACATCACCAGCAGCTCCTCGGGAGAAAGACTTTCTACTCCCGTAAACAGTTACAGTCTCGGAAACCCACAGGAAGTCACTGAGTCAGCACTGACTGAATCACAGTGAGTATCCATATTAAAATTTCAAATGCATGCATCTTATTTTTAACTTTTTGACACTGAAATGCTCAAACATTATCAAATTTCTACTAAAAATTATATGCCCATTAAGTGTATATTCAAGTATCTATTTTTCAACATTTTTTGCTAATATGGTTAACACATTGGCTGCTAAATAAAATACAGACAGTTCAAGTCTACCCCGAAGAGCCTTGGAAGAAAGCATTGGCTTCTACATTGAAAACCTTGAGGAGCTTAGTCCTACTCTGAGAACAAGGCGCTACGATGGAGCTGGAATCAACTGGATGGCAGCTTTAAGAAAAAAATATAGTATTAGGTGCTTATTAACAAACCATGTAATGTTTGCCAACATTGTAGAAGAGTGACATTCCATTTGCTTTCTTATGAATAAGATTAATGCTTTAATATTTTTACTGACTGTTAGATTTGTTTCTCGTGTGGACCTTCCTTCATGTCCTTTGCCCATTTTCCCAGGACTTGATTTGTTTGTTTGTTCTTTCCTTCTTGGTTTACAGAACACAGGTTTTTTAATTATCATGTATATTATGTAACTTAAATATTTTTCTAGTTCACCACTTACCTTTTAAACTATTTCATAACATGTTTGTCTTTACCATACACACAAAAATTATTGCTTGATAAAAAATATATGTGTTCATTCTAGTAATTTTGAGGACTTTGATTTTCTTTTCAGTAAAAATGTTTTGTGCTTCCATTTGTGTAATCAAACTGGGACCTGATTGACAGGTTACACTCCACCCCTTCGCAAGCTGACAGGAGATTATGTAACAGCCATGTGTAGCAGGTATTTCGAGAGAAACAAAGGAATAAGGGCTATGTCTACAAGGCACCTAAGCCAATCACATAGAAGGTTACGCTGGATTCAAAATCCTGAATGAAGATGACACATTATCT
Source organism: Tenrec ecaudatus (assembly GCF_050624435.1). Classification (NCBI taxonomy): domain Eukaryota; kingdom Metazoa; phylum Chordata; class Mammalia; order Afrosoricida; family Tenrecidae; genus Tenrec; species Tenrec ecaudatus. The sequence goes on along the minus strand of NC_134540.1, from coordinate 88,511,271 downwards.
TATAGAAGGAGATTAGAGAAAATGTGATCAGGGGATGCTCTTTGGAGTGCTCCAGAGAAATTTAAAAAAAAAGGGGGGGGGGAATTTGCGTAAGGGTTGGATGGATACATTAATCACTTCGTCATTAAAAAAAATTAATGTAGTAGTTTTTACTTCACTTTTGATTCACACCCATAAAAATTCACTTGTTTTGATGTTCTGACAAAAGCACACAGTTTTGTAACGACCACAAAACCATCTCACCCACTATCCCCTTCTCCTCTTCATAAGCCCAGGCAACTATTGAGATGTTCTTTTGCCTTTTCTAGAATGTCATATTGATGGAATTATGTAGATTGCAGCCTTTTGAGTATTTTATTTTACACGTACTAGAATACCCTTGATTATCATACATGTTGATGTATGCATGACTAGCTCATTCTAATTTTTTCCAGAGTAGGTTTCCATTGAGGACCCATAGAGCCCAAGGGTGGAGCCTAGGTGGCTTAGTGGGCTGTGCACTGATCTTCCAGCTGAAGGTCATCAGGTAGGAATCCACCAGCTGCTCCATGGGAAGAAGGTGAAACTGTTTGCTCCCATAAAGGTTTACAGTCTTGGAAATCCCAAGGGGCAGTTTTGCCCTGTCGTGGGCTTGCTATGAATCAGAATCAACTCGATGGCAGTGAGTTTGTTTTTTGGTTTATTTTGGTTGATGACAAATGATACTGAGCGTCTTTAGATGTACTTGTTTGCCATATGTATATCTTTGGTAAAGGCACTGTTGCCATCATTTGCCCCACCCCAAATCCATCCCCCTTAAAAAGATAGTGGATCCTTGGTTTATTAATTTTGCGCTTTGAGAACTCTTGCACACCTTGCATACAGGTCCTTGACAAATTTTTTATTTTAAATATTTTATCTGAATCTGCAGCTTGCATTTTCATTCTGTTAGCAATGGCTTGAGCAGGTCAAAAGCTTAACATTTCTTATGATTCAAGGTCACAAAAGGTTCCTGTGCTCTCTTCTAAAATTTTAGAGCTTTAATCGTATGTAAACATTTAAGCTTATGACTGATTTTGAGTTAATAGGTATCGGTTCTATTTCGCACTCATAGATATCTAAAGATGCTAGCACTGCTTGTTGAGAATTTTCTCCACTGAATTTTCTTTGCATCGGTTTTCAAAGGCCAGCTGATTTTAACTGACCATAGTTGCATAGGCCGATTTCTGGACTCTGCTGTGTTCTATTGATCTATGGGTCTATGCTGTGGCAATTCTGCACAATCTTGATTATGGTAGTTAGTCAGACTTGAAATCAGGTAGTGTGAACCCTCTCATTTTTGTTCTTTTTCAAAATTGTTTTGGCTAGTCTAGTAACTTTGCATTTCCATGTAAATTTTAGAATCAACTTGTTATTCTAAAAGAATTCTGCTGGGGTTTTGATTGAGACCGCCTTGATTGAGATTGCCTTGAATCTACCTCAATACAAACCCGCAAGTAAAGTTCAGAATTTCTTTGCATTTCTCTTTGTCTCCATTATGTAATAAGGATGTACACTCAGAGCACAGTGCTCAAAAGGTATTTGAATTAATTCCTTTGTCTGTGTACTTCTTGTCTCATTGTAATACATGATATTTATTCCTCATTTTAATAGATGATATTTATTCCTAATTTTATTTCATTTCAAGGTTTTGTTTCTTTCCTCTGTTAAAATATACATGTAGTTTGAATATGGTAATTGTTTAAATGATGTCAAAATGAAAAATACGTTGAAAGGCACTTCAATGTCACTCTCGAATTTGTCTCTTTTGCCCATTTCTACCCACACTCCATAGGTAGCTCATTCTATCCAGTTTTGATTTATCCATACTGGGTTCTGACTCTGTTTTCACAAAACCCATATATATACACGTGTGTATATATTTTATTTCTCCTTTCTTATAGAAAGGCAACGTCCTATGTATGCATCTTTGCATCTTGTCCTTCCTCTCACTGCCCCTCCCCCCCACGCACGCACTACACACCACACATCTTCCATCAAATGCCTTGAGAATTACTTCATGCCAGGTTATAGAGATGGAAAGGTCATTCTTGATGTGCCCTGGGTGATGCTGAGAGGTGTCACTGAGGTTTTAGGCTGAGAGACCTAGACAGCATTGCAGGCTCTCTCTGCTATCTGGCCACAGGTCTGGGCCCACAGGAGGACAGCACCTTATCCATTTCAACAGGAAACCGTGAATGTACAACACTCCACAACGCTTTCCAATCTTAGTTGAGATCTTTGGCTTTTCTGGTTTTATCATTTTAATAATTGTTTTCTTTTTCTGGAAGGAGCCCTAATAACGCTGTCGGCAAGATACTGGGCCACTAGCTGTAAGGTCGATGGTCTAGCCCCCCCTATGGGAGAAAGATGAGGCTGCCGTCTCTGAGACGCTGTCAAAGGCACCGTGAGTCCTAATGGACTCCTTGGCCATGGGGTTGGTGCTCCTCTATCTGGTATAGAAATTCATAAGTCTCAGCAGCAGCCATTAACCATCCTCTGTAGATAGAACCATCCCTCCTTGTCCATTCCACTTCTTCTTTCTTTGACTCCTGAAAAGAATACATTCCAGTCTACTTTGTTCATGTATGTTTATCCTGCTTTCTAATTGCAATAGCCTTTCATTCAGGCCCCAATCAACTACCTCCATGCTGTCTATGGAAGAGTGTTCTCAAGCTTTGCTGGTGTGTGTGCGGCCCTGGGCTACACGCTGCGAAAGCTTCTATTGTAAGTATATGTTGTAAAATGAGGGGAGGGGATGATAGGACCAAGGAACACCTCCTGCCTGGTAGACTTCATATCAATCTGAAACCACATCTACACACTGAGGCCGGAATGAAGAGGCCTCTTACATGCTGAGGGTGCTTTGGGGTGTAGACCAAAGAGTAGAATCTCTTCAACATCTGAGACCCCTTAGCCATTTGCCTTTTTCTATTTTCTTACCAATACTCTTAACAGTAAATCCTCCAATAGCCTTCAAAAGAAACGGCCACGGTCATCATCATATGGTCCCTCCTATTATTGTTACCAAGGGCCCTGGCCGTGCTGTGGGTTAGGTATGGGCTGCTAATCACAAAGTCAGGTTCATACGATGAGCCATACATCGAGATCAGAGTAACGATTCACAGTCCCCGTGACCCTAAAGACTTGTTCTATTTGGCCTTGTGCAGGGGCATCCTGAGTGCCCTACTCTAAGGAAATGAGTCCGTTTTTGTTTTGTTTGGGGAAACAACACCAGAAGATGCGGTAAAATTGTCTCCAGCTCCGACCCATGGTGATACAATGTGTGTCCACGGAGAACTGCACTCTGTAGGGTTTCTGGGGCTGATGCTTTCCAGCGTGGATCACTCGGCCTTTCTTCTGAGGAACCTCTGGGTGGATCAAGCCTTCAACCTGTGGGCCAGAAGCCTAAGATCTTTACCGTTGGAACCCCCAAGGACTCTGCTACAGCAGACCCTTTGAATTCATTATTGATCCAGAGGCAGGCTTCAGAGTGCTCACCTGGGAGCTCCACAAAGAGGAATTTAAGGTTCTCCATGCTAACCTCAGGTCAGCAGTTCAAACCCACACAGTGCTCCGCAGGAGGAAGATGAGACTGTTCTTGTACAGATTTACAGCCTCAGAAACTCATGGGGGCAGGTCTACTCCGCCAGACTGAGCTGCTCTGATTTGGAAGAGACTCGATGGCAGTGAGTTTTTGAGACCCGCAGCCAAATAGCCCTGAGGAGCTAAGGCCTTTAGCTTTTTCTTTCTCTTCTGCTCATTTCCTGCCCATTGTTTTTCTTCTCCTGATTTCTTTGCTCTTTCTATCTGCTTTCTTCTCCCTGGTCCTTTCCTTTAAATCCATTTCTTCATCTCATGGCCAAGACAAAGCTGTCTAGTACAGTTGTCTTTCAGTGTAGTGATTCTCTGACACTTTCTTGTACATTAAAAAAACAAAATTTAGTTTAAAAACTGTGAAAACTTATTTTTTTAAAAATAAAAATTTATTAACGTTCTAAATAGATATAAAAGTCACAAAGTACTTTTTTTTTTTAACCTGGGAAGGGGAACAGTGTGTCACACTGCAGTGAGAGCTTTTGAGAGTAATGTTTTGCTAACAACAGCTAATAGTCCACGGGAAGACACCCCGGGGGAGTGTTGGTGGGGATGGCATGGCCATGTTGTAAACCTGTTGTGGGTCACATTCAAAAAGGACAGAATAAAATGTGTGGACTAAATTCTGATGACACAAAAATATAAAGTAATCCAGGAACACAACAGTAATTCCTGGATGGTGTGAATGAAAATATTTAGTTTCAATTAAATTGTTCAATTAATACTTTTTAAAAATGGTTCACTTACAATTCGAGCTGAAAGAAAAGAGCCCTTTACTTGGCTTCTCCTATCAGAGGAAATAAGTTAATGAAGTTCTTTGCATGGGGGCCCTTAAGAAATACACCAGGATATCTTTGAACGTAACAAATGGGTACAAGTTAGTGAACGCGGGCATTGTGCAAACATTGGTGAAGGGGCATCTGCAAGGCCAGTGGGGCACGATTCATCTTTGCTCGTTACAATGACCAAGAACTTGATCTTTATGTCTTAAATATGTCTTTGCAAAATTTATATTGGCAGTTGACAGAATGGTTGGTCTCCTAGAGGTGATTTTTAAAACAAAGCACAGTACTTTGAGATGGTATCTGTGGGAAAGTGTATGCGGAAGAGAGTGTATGCGGAAGTCTCAACATTCACATGTGTGAAGGAGCCTGGGAGGCCAGGGCTCCTTCACATTTGTGGGTTGAAGATATGTCCCACTCACATTCTCCTAGGTAAAAGTCATTCTCTTCAATATCCCCCATCATAATGCCAAATTTAAGGTGCTGTTTGCAAATATATGGTCTCTTACCATACCCTTGAAGGTCAACTGCTTGAAGGTTAACTGCCTAAAGGTTATCTGCCATCAAAAGCAATCAGACCCTATTGTCCTTCCCACCCTAAGTAGGGCCCACTCCCTTCTGATAAGGATCATAGATTGTTCCCCTGGCGAAGAGTTCAAAGACACCTAGGGTCAAGGCAACTAGATGACCAAGGTTAGGCTGCCATCTTAACTCTAGAGCCCACCCATCTTGTTACATATGGACCTAGTACAACCCCCTCCTATTGCGTGTATACCCCTAGCTTGTCCTCCTCATGCTAGGTGCATGCTTTTACAGCCCCTTCCTGTTACATATGAGTTTACTATGCTTGCTTGCCCGAGGTTATATAGGTCTATGAGAGAATAAAGTGCACTCTCATTCTGGCTCTGTCATCCCGAACGAGGCGAACCCTTGCTTGCTCTGTCTTGTCTGTTGTCTCTCTACCCCTCAATGGCACAATCGTCCTTGGAAGCATTCAGCTGAGCGGAGGCTGGTCCCCCACAGATGCCCCGATTTTCTTTCAGATTGTTATTTAGCTACAAGATGACCTCAATTCCAGCACATCCTTTGAGGGCTATCTTTGATAAATTGTGTTATTCATTAGGGTGATTCGTCTCACGATGTCCTCCAGTCTTAACTGGCCAAGTAGGTCTCTCGTATTGTATTTTGTTTCGTTTTTTCTTTTTCTCCTTTTATAATCTTAAAAAAAAAACACCATTTTATTGGGGGCTCACACAACTCTTATCACAATCCATCCATCCATCCATTGTGTCAAGCACACTTGTACATTTGTTGCCATCATCATTCTCAAAACATTTGCTTTCTACTTGATCCCTTGCTATCAGCTCCTAATTTTTCCCCATCCCATCCCTTTCCCACCTCCCTCATGAACCCTTGATAATTGATACATTATTATCATTTTATCATATCTTACACTGCCCGACATCTCCCTTCATCCACTTTTCTGTTGTCCATCCCCCAGGGAGGAGGTTATATGTAGATCCTTGTAATCAGATTGTAAAAGGAGCTCCCCCTTTCTACCCCACCTTCCCTCCACCCATCAGGTATTGCCACTCTCACCACTGGTCCTGAAGGGATCATCTGTCCTGGATTCCCTGTGTTTCCAGTTCCTATCTGTACCAGTGTAACATCATCTGGTCTAGCCAGATTTGTAAGATAGAATTGGGTTCATGATAGTGGGGGGTGCAGTGGGGGAGGAAGCATTTAGGAACTAGAGGAAAGTTATGTTTCATCGTCTCCTGACTGGCTTGTCTCCTCCTGTGACCCCTTTGTAATGGGACGTCCACTTGCCTACAGATGAGCCTTGGGTCCTCATTCACAATGATATGTTTTGGTCTTTGATGACTGATACCTGATCCCTTCGACAGCTCATGGTCACAAAGGCTGATGTGTTTCTTCCATGTGGCCTTTGTTGCTTCTGGGCTAGATGGCCACTTGTTTACCTACAAGCCTTTAAGACCCCACATGCTATATGTTTTGATAGCCAGCTACCATCAGCCTTCTTCTATCTAATTCCTTTAAAAATTTTTTTTAATCATCTTATTCAAGACTCGTACAGTTCTTATCACAATCCATCCATCCATCTATGTGTCAAGCACATTAGTACATATGTTGCCACCATCATTTCTAAAACATTTTCTTTCTACTTGAGCCCTTGGCATCAGCTCATTTTCCCTCTCCCCCATCCTTCCTCCCTCATGAACTCTTAATTTATAACTTTTTTTTTTTCATGTCTTACACTTACCACTGTCTCCCTTTACCCACTTTTCTGTTGTCTGTCCCCCTGGGAGGGGGGTATATGTAGATCATTGTGATCAATTCCTCCTTTCTTCCCCACCTTCTCCTTCCCTTCATGGTATTGCTACTCTCATTATTGGTCTTGAGGGGGTTTATTTATTTATTTTTAAAATCATTTTATTGGGGGCTCATACAATCCTTATCACAATCCATACATTCATCCATTGTGTCAAGCACACTTGTACATTTGTTGCCATCATCATTCTCAAAACATTTGCTTTCTACTTGAGCCCTTGCTATCAGCTCCTCATTTTTTCCCCTCCCATCCCGTTCCCCCCTCCCTCATGAACCCTTGATAATTGATACATTATTATCGTTTTATCATATCTTATACTGCCCGACATCTCCCTTCACCCACTTTTCTGTTGTCCATCCCCCAGTGAGGAGGTTATATGTAGATCCTTGTAATCAGATTGTAAAAAGAGTTCCCCCTTTCTACCCCACCTTCCCTCCACCCGTCAGGTATTGCCACTCTTACCACTGGTCCTGAAGGGATCATCTGTCCTGAATTCCCTGTTTTTCCCGTTGCTATCTGTACCAATGTACATCCTCTGGTCTAGCCAGATTTGTAAGGTAGAATTGGGATCATGATAGTAGGGGAAGGAAGCATTTAAGAACTAGAAGAAATTTACATGTTTCATCATTGCTACCCTGCACCCTGACTGACTCGTGTCCACCCCCCATCCCTTCAGAAAGGGGTGTCCAGTTGTCTACAGATGGTCTTTGGGTCTCCACTCTGCACTCACCCTCATTTACAATGATGTGATTTTTTGTTCTTTGATGCTTGATACCATATCCCTTCGACACCTTGTGGTCACACAGGCTGGTGTGCTTCTTCTATGTGGGTTTTGTTGCTTCTGAGCTAGATGGTCACTTGCTTATCTTCAAGCTTTTAAGGCACCAGATACTATATCTTTTGATATCTGGGCACCATCAACTTTCTTCACCACATTTGCTTATGCACCCATTTGTCTTCCGCGATCATGTTGGGAAAGTGTGCGTCATGGAATGCTAGTTTAATAGAGCAACGTGTTCTTGCATTGAGTTAGTACTTGAGTGGAGGGCCAATGTCCATCTGCTGCCTTAATACTAAACCTATAAATATATGCAGATAGATCTATTTCCCCACTATCCTATATAAATATATTTACATACGTATTTGCCTCTATTTAGACCTCTATAAATACCCGTTGTCTCCTAGTTCTTTCCTCTATTTACTTTTACTTTCCTCTTGTCCCACTATCATGCTCAGCCTTCATTTGGGTTTCAGTAATTTCTCTTGGTTACATTGCCCTTGCTGAATCCCTACCAGGCCACTCACACCCTCCTTGCCACTAATTTTGGATCACTTGTTGCTCCCCTGATCCTGGGTTGGTCAACACCACCTCCTTACCTCCACCTTCCCCTCTCTGATGTCCCTCTGGAGCCATTAGTCCCATTGTTTTCTCCTCCAGCCTGTTCATCCAGCCTATCTTATCTAGATAGATCTGTAGAGATAATAATATGCACCAAAAAACAAGGCATAGAAAGACAAGGTAACCAATGAGAACACAGTGATGACAACATAAAAGAAAACCAATTACCCATAAAAGAATAAATTAATTAAAAGAAAAAAATTAAAAATAAAGAAAATTCTGTAAATAGATCAAGGTCTGATTTTTGAACTCTAGGCATGTCCTCCAGTCAAGTCCGATGGGGTGCCACATTTTGGTCCCCGAGTCTATCCTTTGTACTCCCTCAGGGGCTCCCTGCTCTACTTCCCCCGTTGCTGTTGCTTTGGTGCATGCCTTTAGTGTTCTGCCTCGGTGTCACGGGGTCAGTCCAGGTCAGTCCCAACACTGAGTCTCCAGTGTTGTCCTCCGTAGGGCCATGGGCCAGCAAGGGACGGCATGTGTTATAATGGGATCAGCCATATGGTACCCCTCTGTGCATTGGCTGTTCAGTGTGGGAATATCGTCCTCCACGCCTGGTGGGTCAGAATGTGCTCTACTCTCTCTTCCTCCCCCTCCATTTACTCCCGTGCGCTCTGATCAGACATGTTCCTCTCCCCTAGCTGCAGCTTCAGTGCTGTCCTCTAATGTAAATTCTTCTGGGTGAGGGGCAGATGTCCACGTAACTGGTATGGGGGAAGAGCCCTCAGGCCCCTCCACTGGCTCCCCTCTCCATGCTGGTGGTCGTGAGGGGTTTATCTGTCCTGGATTCCCTGTCTTTCTGCCTCTTTTCTGTACCAGTGCACATCCTCTGGTTTAGCCGGATTTGTAAGGCAGTTCTCTGGGGTCATGATAGTGGGGGTGGGGTGGGGTGGGAGCATTAAAAAACTAGAGGAAGGTTGTATGTTTTACCAGTGCTATACTGCATCCCTGATTGGCTTGTCTCTTCCTTGTGACCCTCTTGTAAGGGACTGTCCAATTGTATACAGATGGACTTTGGTTCCCCACTCTACCCGCCCCCTCATTCACATTAATATGGTATTTTTTGATAGCTGGGCACCATCAGCTTTCTTCACCACATTCGCTGATGCACCCATTTTGTCTTCAGCTATGGTGTCAGAGAAGGTGAGCATCACAGAATGCTGAGTTATTAGGACAAAGTGTTCTTTCATTGAGGAAGTACTTGAGTAGAGGCCCAATGTTCGTCTGCTGCCTCAATACTTAACAAATAAATATATGTACGGAGATCTATTTACCTCTCAGTAGATATAAACATATTTACATATGCACATGCCTGTATTTAGACCTCTATAAATGTTCTTTGCCTCCTAGTACTTTCCTCTCTTTTTATTTTCCTTCTGTCCCACTCTCATGTTTGGCCTTCATTTGGGTTCAGTAATTCTTCTCAGCTACATTGCCCTTGACTAAGCCCCACCAGGCATTCTACGCCCTCCTTGTCACCATTTTTAGTTCACTTGTTGTTCCCTTGTCCCTGTGTGTGTTGACAACCCCCTTCCTTTCTCTGGCCTCACTCTCTCTCATGCCCCCCTGAAACCATTAATCCTGTTATTATCTAATACACATTGTCCCACTAATCTTATCTAGATAGACATGCAGATACCATAATAAGCACAAAAACAAGACAGAGCACGTGTTTGTCTGGGTAGACTAGAGAAACAAATCCACAGAAACTCATATGCAAATAAGAGAGAGTTATATATAAAGGGTAATTGTACATGAAGCATCCCAACCCAATCTAGTCCAGGCCTTAAGTCTGATATTAGCCTGTCTGTCTGACATTGAACTACAACACCTCCTCCAACTCACAAAACACACACAGGAGGAAAGCCGAATCAGTGAATGTGTAAGCATCTCAGCGCTGGCAGGGGTCTCCAAGCAGCTGTTCCAGCACCCACGGCTGCATCCGGGTAGGTCCATGTGGCTTCTCCTCAGGGAGTTCTCGCCGGACGTGACCTTTGCCAGCTGAGGCAGAGAACTAGCTAGGGCAGCTGCAACTGGTCCGACTATCACAGAGCAAGAGACCAGAAAGGTAAGGCTAACCAAAACATTTATCTCGCTGCCCTTCAATTAATCCCACATGTGTTCATTGGCCAGATTGGCACAATAAACCTTAAGTATCACAGAGCAAAACAACAAAAGAAAATAACAACCGAAGGATTTACATTTATCAAGGTCTATCTATTGTTGCCCTGACTCCAACAGCTGGTAAAGGTAGCCAGGCATCATGTCGTTCTGGTCTCAGGGGGGACAAGAGAAAACTTCATCTCACTGCCGTGGGGGCCATACTGACTCGTGGTGACTGTGCTAGTGCAGCCAGTGCGTAACCCACCGGACCACAAAGGCTCCTCAGCGTAAGGCAGGTAAGGTGGTTTGTTTAGACTTTGTCCTTGGGTTGCCTTCTTTTTCTTCAAATTAGAGTTCAGTCGTTTTTCTTTGAAGGCTGCTTCTAAGCTTTAAGTCTCTCTCTCTCTCTCTCTCTCTCTCTCTCTCTCTCTCTCTCTCTCTCTCTCTCACACACACACACACACACACACACACACGCACACACACACTCCTCGTCAAACTAGATATATAGATACTTTGTGCATTCTTCTGGTAGTCCATGGAATAGTCAATGTTCGTCACCAGCACCACAGTTTGAGTGCGTCAAGTTTTCTGTTGTGGTGGGTATCCCCCAACTGTTTGCTAATTTGAAAATGAAAAGGAATGGTCTTATTCATGAAAGACAATGGTTCTCTGAAGTGGCTGATGACAAAGAGTTTAGTTAAACTCTTTTGAATGTTTATGGGGGACATTATGTGTTTATTCAACCCTTGAGGGTTTGCCTGGAGCATAGAGACAAGACTGGAGACAGACATCCAAGCAAAGAGGACAGGAGTATCTTGGAATTGCAGACCCCTGCAATGATGCAAATAATGTAACAACACTAATCATATCAGAATTTTGGATTTCTAGTGCATAATGTTTATACGATACTGTTGTCTATTAAGTGTAAAACAGGTTTGATGAAAACATTGAAATCCTAAGAGAATTAGTCATTACCAAAAGGGGACAGCGACAGGGGTGAGCATGTGCTGCTGGAAAAATGGCATCTATAGACTCGCTGACCACAGGGCTGCCACACACTATCTGCTTGTGAAAAACAACTGGACTGAAAAGCACGCAGAAGCAAAGTCCAATAAAACGAGGACAATCTGAGGCTGATAAGATGGGGTGTGGTCAGCACTGGCAGGGCCAAAAGAAGAGACTCTTCTAAAACTCCCTTAAGCTTAAGCACAAGCAAATGACCACATTGAGAGACAAGACACACCTGACGGCATTGCTCTGAAAATCACATCAAGGGCTTGGGAGAAAATGCTCAAAGATGCCTAACCACTAGTAAGTTCTTGTTTCCGTAAGCTTTCGCTTAATCTAGAACTTCTTTGGAAATGCAGACCAGGGTGACTGTCCCCCCTCTCTTTCTCTCACTTTCTCCTCCCTTCTTTCTTTTTCACACCCCGACTCTCAGGAAATCCTTGAAGTGGCGAGGCAGCTCCAGTTGCAGAACAGATCAGAACCCAAGTCTTTCCTCACGTGGAAAGGCTGCTTAGTTATATCTTGCAACACGTCACCAAGAGTTTGGAAACCGTATCACGGCACTGGTTTCTGGAATGAATGGCATCAATCCATGCTGCCTAACAGCTTGCCAGACATGTTGGTACTGGTCATTTCGATATGACTGCTCTAAGATTGCCATGTTAATAGCTACTTTTCCACAGGGTCTAGAGTGGATGAGTGAAAAGCTACAGACCAGACAGCAATGTGGCTCGCACCTCTGGGTAGCCATGCATCTACTGGGTTTTCAGAAGTGTTATGTCCAAAGAAACGATGATATTGAGTGAGCTAAAGATTTCTAAGCAGAAACTGCAGACAGGAGCCTATTACCCGACTTCCTTAATACTTAACAATTGCTCTATGAATAGAATCAAATCTCAGGTGACCAGGCATGTTCCTTCTCACAAGCACCCCAGGCTACAGGGCCTCTATTAGTAAATATGCCCCCACCCCCCATCCCCCACCCCACCTCCAATGCCATAGCAGAAGGCCTTCCAGGGTTAGAAATGTGTCTTTCTCCACTAAACTATCAGCGACACCAAACTCTAGGCTTGCACAAAAGACCTGATTATAATTATTTGTGTGTCTCCTAAGCATTCTCAATAACGGCAGTAAACATCGGCTATTTGTACCTACAGTAAGGGTTTTCCTCTGAGCAAAGGAGCCTGCATTTGGTGGAAATGTTCTATGCGGCTCAGAACTAGAGAAACGGTGGCTATGACTTTGCTGTGAACACTGCTGCTGTAGATGACAGCCGTGAGCACGACATACTGGAGAATCTCAAGAGTTTGGGGCTCTCTACAAATGCTTCTTCAGCTGGGCCCTGTGGCGCAATGGATAGCGCACTGGACTCCTACCTCTTCCCAACAAGTGACTATAAATGCTTATTTATTTAGTCTTTTACTGTCTTCATGCCCCTTTCGATATTATGAGCACAGTGCATGCCGAACAAAGAAATGTGTACACACAAAGTATCCATACATAATGTGTGTGGATCATAACAAATTATGAATGACATTAGTAAAGAATGAAAATTCCAGAACACTTAGTTGTGTTCATGAGGAACCTGTACATAGACTGAAAGGCAGTCTTTCAAATAAAGTAAAAAGGGATGCTGCTTGGTTTAAAATCAGGAAAGACAGGAGTTAAGGCTGTATCTTTTTACCATGTTGGCTTAATCTATATGCTAAGCAAAGAATCCAAGAGCCTGAACTAAATGAAGAAGAATGCAGTATGAGAATGGGAGGAAGGCTTATTACCAGCCTGCATTGTGCAGCCGACACAACTTCGTTTTCTGAAAGCCAAGAGGACTTGAAGCACTTCCTGATAGAAATCACAGATTGCAACTTTCAGGATGGATCGCAGCACAATGTAAAGGACACCCGCAGGCTTACAGCTGGGCCAACAGACATCATCACGAAACACCGAGAAAAGACTGACATTGTGATGGGTTTCGTTTTACTTAGAGCTGCAAGCAAGTTCCAAGGAAGCAGCATCGGCTCCACAAGACCTCTTGACAATGGTGAAGAAGAAGGTTGTTGCTTTGAGGACCCACGCCGCGATGTTTTCAATCATCTCAAAGGCCTATGAAAGCTGAACAAAGAGTAAGGGAGACTGCAGAAGAACCGATGCCCTTGAGTTCTGGTGTTGGTGATGGAATCGAGGGACTGCTAGAAGCAGAACTCGAATCTGTCTAAGAAGAAGTACGGTCAGAATGCTCAAGGGTGGTGCGACTTAGGCTCCTGAACTTTGAACATGTTATTAGAAAGGAATGTTCTCTGGAGAAGGCATCATTCCTGGTGACTTAAGAGGGTTATCAAAAAGACTAAGACTCCCAAGAAGGAGAATTGGCACCGTGACTGCATTAATGGGCCTGAGCACAACCCCAAGGACATGGCAGGCACAGGCCCGGGCAATGGTTCATGCTGTCACACATGGTTCACTGTGAGTCCAAACCGACTTGATAGCACCGAATAACAACAACAACCACCACAATGAAGAAATCACCCATCTTGCAATCCATTGAAGGCCACTGAAAGTTGATTATACCTACCATCTGTAGAATACACTTGATTCGGTCTTGCATCTGGTTCCTCCCTTATCAACACAGCTTAAGTACCTGCATGAGCATTGTCTAGTCACAGCCCCAGAAAGTCATGACTAAGTATTTTCTAAAGCACAGAGACATGTGATGATTCTGTAACTTTAAGCCGAACATGTCCCTACAATACATACACATTGTCTAACACCGTTCCTGCTATAGTACAAAACACGCTTCACATGCTACCTGCTCAAACCCACAAAGCCCACCTGCACACACACCCACACCCACACCCACGCATGCAATGGGTAGAAACTCGTGGCGCTAGAGAACAGCCAGGCCACACAGCAAGCTGTCACCGCTAGCTTTGCCTTTGTTGTGACACCAAGAGTGCGGGGGCAATCATGATCACCGAGGGGAACACTTTCTGGCAGCTAGCTAGTGACCAGAGGAGTTTAAAAACCTGGAGCAAAATCAAAGGCCCTTCAGAAAGGAGGGAAAAAAAAGTAAATGAAAATGGCCAGTTGATCATTAATCACAGGAATTGTCTGACCTGAAGGATGGGGGGCAGTATTATTGCTATTATAAACTATACAAATGTAAAGAAGAATGTAATTACCCCCTTTATACACTGAAAAGTTAAATGTTGAACTGCTTGTTACCATGGACACACTGGATTGTTTACAGCATTGGTCTTTTCCTGGCCATTAAAGGCTGATTCAGTGGCCAGGAGGAAGGCAGCACTTCCTTCTTAATGACTTTCACTAGGGTTACTTCTTATTCCGTCTAAGTCCTTTCTTTGAGAACGAAATCCTATTGAGTGTGTGCGCATGCCTTCACCAATAGGAGCACATGGACCAGAGAAGGGTGAGACTGTATACCAGGGACTCACAGGTAACCAACAGGATCAGCATCCTGGCTAAGTTTCCTTAGCCTGGGTGAGACACCGAGCGAATGAAATGCAACCATAAAGCCAAATCCGACTCACAGCAGCCCTGTGAGGGTAGAACAGAAGCGCCCATAGTGTTTCCAGAACAGAAATCTTTTCAAGAAGTAGACTGCTCCTTTCTTCTCCTTGAGTCCACCTTGTGGAGGAGTTTTGAATGGCTGACCTTCACAGTGAAGTGCTTAATCTCTCGTGCCACTAGGACTCCAAGCTAATACATTGGGGGTTTTTGTTTTGTTTTGTTCTATTTTTGCCAAAGGAGAGACACAGATGTACAAATGGCAGTTAGTAATAACATTTGTTGGCTCTTTGGTTCAACAAGTAGCCCAAATTGCCTTCTGATTCTAGATACATATTGCTTTTCTGAGAAATGATTTTGCTCACGAGTCTGTCCACAACGCCTCTGTTTGAGATATGAGGCAGAGGAGAGGTTGTGGATGAAGGTGAAAGGCATCAAACCAAGCTCAACTGAAAAAGGATGCAAGAGCTTCTGAACCACTGTGTTCACAACAGCATCTTTTGTAAAAAACCCCAACATATTTACTGGCTTGGTGTGGAAACAATTATGTATATTTGATTTGATCTCAAAGGATCCATGCCCAGATGGGAGCTGAGTAAACATTTTATGCCCATTAGCCAAAGTTAATGAGACTTGAGTTATCTTCCATATTTTATTTCTCATTAACTTCACTATAGCTAGACACCCAGTACTTCCATTTAAGAGACACATTATTTTCTCTTTGGTGAAAGGCTCAGTAACTGTTTCCTTGGTAGGAATAACAAAAAGAAAGTGACACCAGGGCTTTGATTTTAAAATCTCAGCTGGTCACTATACCTCTAGTTTCTAGAAATGCCATGTCAAAAAAGAAAACCAGAGAATGAATGGTTAGAGCTATTTGTAGCACTGAACGCACATCCACTTGTTTGAGCAATTATACTGGCCGACTGGATGGCATTCCATCATATATGCCAGTCTGGTCCATGGCCCAGATCTTCACAAACCGGTGATTGCCAATGTGCAATGCGACGAGGATCAGCATGAGAGGGAGAATTTAGAAGCAATTCGACCCAAGTAAAGGTATATTTATTAAATCTCATAATTTAAAAGCAACGTGCTTTTACTTTGTTGGTTATTTTACTTCCTCTGCTTTTAGTCATTTATTTTCATGATATTTCACAAAGTACTATTGAGTGGCCGATTGGAATTAAAAACAGAACAAAACAGCGCGTTTCCTGGTTGTTGAATCACACTTGATTTGGCGATCTTAGTCACAGAAATGGTGCTCACTCATTCTTCATTATGATTAAAGAAAAACACTTAACGGAGACCCATGAGAGTTCAATTTCACGCCCTATATTCTTTCAACCAAATAAAGTCTCAGATGAAACTGTTAAGATTCTGTATGGTTCTTTAATGGTACACACACATATACCATTCCTGACACTGACACTGTGCATTGGTGAGAACCGAAGTAAACTTTTCGCTTTAATTAAGATGGGCAATCATGTACTAATCTTAGTTCATCAACCATATCTAATGCTAGCTATAAATCGCAGGAGAATTGTGTGCAGGGCAAGGGGAGGTAGAAGAGAACTTTTTGTAGTTTATGCATACCTTTCTCTAAAATGAAAACTGCTCTAAAAATAAATATTAATAAAAAATGTCTCTAAGTTTTAGCTTTTCGGTCCGTCGTGGGCTTCACTGTGAAGGTCACATGACTAAGCACTTGGCTGCTGTGGTCTGAACCAGCCGTCCCCCAGGGGAAAGATGTGATAACCCTCTCCATAAAGACCACAGCGTAGAAACCAGTACAGGACAGTTGTTCTCTGTCACATGGGGTCACTTTAACTAACGTCCTCTGTTCAGCCATCTTAAACTCTGTCCTGCTGGCCCAGGATATGAAACCGTGTCAGAAGCTTTTGCCACTTAGGAAAATGACTCTTCCTTGAACAGGATTCAGAAGAGCTACACCTTCTGTCATGTTCTCTCCACAGACGGGTTCCTCCCTTTACTGCTCATTGCCAATGCCAAAGAGGACTCATTGCTATGAAGTCCATTCCAACTCACAGCCACTGGAGACAGCTGACCTGCCCCCCAGAGGTTCCCATGATGTAAGCTCTTATGGAAGTAGACTTCTGGTAGGCTTGAGTTGTCAACCTTTCAGTTGGTAGCTGAGATCTTAATGTTACCATATAAGTATTATTTGGTTTGCCAATAGATTATATCCCAGATTCAATGATATATTAATTGTTGTTCTTGTTGGGTGCTGCTGAGTCGATTCAGACTTGTCGTGACCCCATGTGACAAGGTCGAACTACTCAAAGCAGGTGTCTTGGTTGTCACCGTCATGGAAGAAGTATATGAGGCCTTTCTCCCTAAGAGTGGTTTCAAACTGCAGACCTTTCTATTGGCAGTGGAGTTGCTTAACCGTTGTGCCACCAGGGGTCCTTATATTAGTGTGGAACTTACCAAACCAACCCAACCGATGCCAACTCATATCAACCCTATAGGAGAGGGTAGAACTGTCCCTGTGCATTTCCGGGATTGTAACTCTTCAAGGGACTCAAAAGTGTTTTCTTTCTCCCTCGGTTCAACTGGTGGTTTTGAACTGAAGACCGTGTAGTTGCCAGACCAATATGTAACCTAGTTGTCTAAAAAACAACAACAAACAAACTCATTGCCATCAAGTGGACACTGACTCCCAGCGACTCTATAGGGCAGGGTAGAGCTGTCCCAGTGAGTTTCAGAGACGCTAAGTGTTTAAAGGAGTAAAGAGCCCAACCACTGTGGCACCAGGATCTGAAAATGCTTTTTCACTGAAATAATGTTAAAACGTGACATTGGGTTATCAGATTAGTTTACTAAATTCCAGTTAATGTACAATGTAGTTAATTTAAAAAAATCGTTTTATTAGGGGCTCATACAACTCTTATCACAATCCATACATACATCAATTGTGTAAAGTACATTTGTACATTCATTGCCCTCATTATTCTCAAAACATTTGCTTTCCACTTAAGCCCCTGGCATCAGCTCCTCATTTCCCCCCCTCCCTTTCCCCCTCCCTCATGAACCCTTGATAATTTATAAATTATTATTTTGTCATATCTTACACTGTTCCATGTGTCCTTCACCTATTTTTCTGTTGTCCATCCCCCAGGGAAGAGATTATATGTAGATCCCTGTAATCAGTTCCCCCTTTCCACCCCACCCTCCCTCCACCCTGCTAATGTTTAATATAGTTTAAAATACGTACTCTAAATAGCTTTTAAACTCGACAATCTCTCTCCAATATCAGGGCATCAACTTCCCAGTGGGTCTTACTTCTAGATTTGCTCATTCCAAATAGTTCTTAGGCTGCAGGGATAGAGATGCTTCTGAAATTAAAATCCCATTACCTCCCTGCTTCAAATCCTTCATTGGTCCTCCATGAGCTACACTTCAATGTGCCTGCCCGCTGGGCTCGGCTTCATTGGCAACTTGATATGGTCTCCATGTTCCCCATGATCAGTTTCTCCTGTCTCGCCATGACTGTAGGCTCCTTTTGTTTGTTGTTATCAAAGTCAAATACCCAGCTAAAAATCTCTCGGTCAAACATACCATTATATTTGTGCGTATAATTCCACTCTTCCTTCTACACCCAGCCAGCCTGGGTGTGTATGCATACATCTACTCCTGGGCCACCAGGATTGCAGGACTGTGTCTTGTAACAGCATTTACCTCAGTGGTCTCTAACTCTTGTACACCTCCCGGGGTCTGTTCCTGCCACCGTTATTTTTTACCAACCTCCTCTCATTGTTTATTGCCTTTCTCTTCGCCCAAGTGGCCACATGTCTACCCCTCCTCAGGAACTTCCTTCCCTACTCACCCCTGGTAACCATCAAAGAATGTTTCTTTTAGGGTGAAAACCTTTTCTTGACTTTTTACAATTGCCATCTCATACAACAGCTGTCCCTTTGTGATTGGCTAATTACACGCCGCACAGTGGCCTCCAGCCTCATCCATGTTCTGAGATGTTTCCAGACCCCTCAGGATCCTCCAACTCTACATAGTGCTCCCAGGTGTGCGGACCACCATTGTTTGCATTTCCACTCACCCGTTAGTGGCTGTTTAGATCGTTTTCCTGCTTTCACTATGGTGAATGGCACTGCCATGAATATGGCTGTGCACGTGTCTGTCTGTATCACAGCTTTTATAGCTCTGGGATGTACACCAACTAGATGTGGAAACGTCATGGCGTGGTGTTGCTATTTCCACCTTTTTGAGAAAGGGTACCATTTTATAGTCTCACCTCAATGTACGAATGTCCCCGTCTCTCCACATTGTTACCACCATTTACTCTTTTCTGTTTCTTAGAGAGTTTCCATGACTACTGGAGTGAGATGACATCTCCTTGTTTCTTTAATTTACGCCTCTGTAATAGCTAATGATGGCAAGCCTTTCTTAATACCTGAATGTTGGCTACCTGAATGTCTTCCTTGGTGAAGTGTTTGATGAGGTCCTCTATTTTATAATGGAATGATTTGTCTGTTTTCTTGATGAGGTGCTGAAATGTTCTATAAATCTTAGAGATCAGTCCCTTGTACGTTATGTTAAGACAAAACTCATTGTCTCAGTATCTGATTAATGCCTATTCATGGTTTAGACCTTGACTTAAAGGAATTTCCCTCAGGTAGATTTCCTTGGCCCCTGAGCTCTTCCCAAAGTGAGGACCTTCTCCATCCTGAATTTACCCATTATTCCACACACCGCGGGGAAGATGAGGCTTGCTGGTCTTGTCTGGAGTTACGGTCTCAGAACCCCACAGGGGCTGCGATCGTCTGACCTAGGAGGTTTCTATGAGTTGGAAATGACTCTATTTCAGTGGGTGTGGGCAGTCATTGATGCCCGGGGCTGTCTTTTTCAATATTTGTTTGCTTCCTTAGCTCTCAGTACCTGTTATAGTGTCTGGCACTTCGTAAATGCTCAGTGAAATGGAACTGAACTGAGGAGGACTCTGAGAAGCTGAAATTTGGCCAGAGCCTGGGACTTACTATGATGAGACTCTTGTTTTCAGGTGCCAGCAAGTTGGTCCCCACTCATGGGGCCCCTGGGTATAATACAACAGTGCCAGGTCCTGTGCCATCCTCAGAATCATTGTTACGTTTGAGCCCAAAGTGCAGCCACTGTGTCAATCCATCTTGACAGGCACCACACTGTGTCATTTAGAAAATACAAGATACAACTGGGAAGTTAGCATGGACAGCTTATAGCACAATGTTGACCACATTCAATGCTATTAAGGTCACTCATGTAGCTACAGAGAGACCAGTTATCAGAGCAGGACATTGTTCCTGGTAAAGTGGAAGGTCATTGGAAGTGAGAAAGGTCTGTGAGGAAATGGATTGACACAGTAGCTGCAGCAATCAGTGGGCTCAGGCACAAGGACACTTTTGTGGATGGCTCGGGACCGTGTAGTATCTTGCTCTCAGGGTCGCTATGGGTCAGTACTGACTCGATGTCACCTAACAACAACTATGTAGATTCAAAGAGGTCAACTTTTATGATATCTCCCCCTCCCGCCCCAGAGAAGCTGGTGGTTTCAAACTGCTGACCTTGTGGTTAGCAACTCAATGTGTAACCAGTAGCACCAAACCAAAGGCTCCTCATGAACCACCAAGCCCCAAACCAAACTCATAGCGATCCCATGGACAGAGTAGAACTGCCTTTTGAGTCTCTAAGGCTTTACATCTGTATGGAAGGAGAAAGCCCGTCTTTCTTGCGTTCTTCTGGATAATTGTGAAAGGGAGAGGAGTGAGTGCCTGAACTAACCTCATCCTTTTATTTCCCCAAATTTCTTTCTATGTGTCATTTTTGAGCAAGGTAAGTCTTGTACTACGTTGTGGTGACTCTCCCTATTCATTCAAATTGTCAAAACCAAATGATTTCTTTAAATTCAAAGAATTTAAAGTGTTTCAGCACTGATTTACTAAGTAAGGGTCACTCCTGAAGTATTTCGCACACTCACAATTCTTTATTTACACCAGCATGGTGATATTTGCATATATTTAGTAGCAGGTTTGTTTTGTGGCCATTTTGTATTTAGCCATTTGTATTCTTTTCAAGTGCAGAGTAAACAGAAGTCATTAGTCACTGACAGGTTGACAGTACAAGCCCACCAGCAGTCTACGTCTACAATGGTTTACAGCCTCAGAACGCCTGCGGGGCAGTTCAACTCTCTTACAGTGGCTATGAGTTGGAATTGTCTTTATAACAGTGAGCTCTGTTTGGGGTTGGCAATGAACAGTAAATGGAGTGTGTTAGGCAGGGTTCTCTAGTGAAACAAAACCAGTACACTTATGACTTTATGGATATATATATATGAATAGATTTATACAATGAGAAGGAATATAACAGCGAATGAGTCTACACAGCAGTACAGAGGGCTCAATTCAACTCACTTAATGTGGAACAGTTCATATACTGGTAGTCCTTCAACTCATGTGGGCTGCCAGGTCCAAGGTCAGGGAAGCAGACAGTGAAGTCTTCCCTTAGGCAAGACAGGCAGAGTCTGCCTGAAAGTGGTAGACAGCAGGGCATGGGAGCTTAGCAAAGTAGGCCCTTATGTGATCTCAAACTCAATTGATGCACAGGGACAGACAGAATCAACTAGCCTCAAGCTCAAGCAATGTATGCCCCAGCAGTATGATGAAGCAAGTCTGGAAGGAGCCTGAAGCTCTAGCCAGATGGTTCACAGGTTCGCTTGGCACACAGGCAATGTAGCACACAGGTTGAGGCAGAGAACAAGCTAAAACAGCAGCACATCTAGTCCAGTCACCAGGGAGCAAGAGGGAGATGGAATGCCAGATTGTATTTATTTTAGTTGTCCTCCAATCAAGTTGCTACCTGATTAAACTCTGCCCACATGTTCCTATTGGCCTAGTTGGCACAATAAACGTAACTATCACAGTCTACCCCTTGCTAACTTGGCACTTGTACACACAGTTTTAGCCATATATAATTTCCAGACATTAATGAAATCACACTTACAACTAACACCATACATCGATCATACATATAAACAAAAGAACACTGAATCTCTTTGTATCTGGTATATTATACATGAACAAAGGAAAGATACTCAGCAAACACACATAAAGAAGAAATACTGACAATCCCAGACCTCACTTCTGTAATTGATCACTTGGTCCTGATAGGTAGAAGTACCTTCTTCCACTAGGTGGGGTGACCCAGGTCTTCATTCCTGAGGGGTCTGGGTGAGGGAGGAACCCATTCTGAGGATAGTTCGTGGCAAAAGGTGTGTCTTTTCATAACACGCGAAGAATAGCTCTCATAATTCAGCCAGTCCTGTATATTTAGGGGGCTGTTTCTTACCTATGTAGCAGAGAATTGGGTCGAGTGAGTTAAGAGGGAAATATGTTACTTAAGTAATGACACTTGATTTTTTTTTTTAAGGAGCAAGAAACAAAATCCCATCAATAGCTGCATATTTAATTTTGATGCAGATTGCTGTCTGTCCTGTTCAGAAACAGAGCTCGTAGAGAAAAGGGAAGCCTCAGAATAGTTTGTGTGTTGCAGCAATATTTGCCAGTTGTTCAGGCAGCCTGATGTTATGCTTTCAGCTAAACAGGAAGCAAAAGGGTACTGAGGCACTTTGGAGGAGGGCAGTTTTATTGACACGCAAACCAAGGCACCGGGAAGTGAAGTCATTTTTCCCTGCATCTGGGCAGAAGTTGCAAAGGATTAATAGACTCAAGGAAGCGACATCTTCCTCTAAACATGGGTGTTCAGGAAGTTAAAGCAAATGATTAATAGGAAGTAAAAGCAAAATCCAATCGACAAACTTTACAAAATGATCACCTAGCCATGATCAAGAATACCTTGTTCTAAGGTAATAAATGGCATGGCTTCTAAAAATGCCTATCATTGTGCCCCCAACACAGAAGCATCTCGGTGGCATGCATTGTGGACATGTGTGTACATATAGATGTGTGTAGGATCAGTAACTGTGTACAATGTACAGACATATATGTACATAAAGTCCTGTTTGCCAAACTCATAGCAATTTATGTAATTATACACATAATATATTTAAGCAAATACACAAAGAGGATTTTTATAATGCCACTTAGGATCCAGATTTAACCTAAACCACTACTTAGTCTATCTTTCTTAATAGGATACTAAAAGGGAATTTTATGACAACATTATCAGTAGCATTTTGCTGATAATTAGAATAACAATAATAATACCGAGATATTTTTTCAGTAATAATGGTGTTATTAATGAGATTTTTATGAAAGACAGACTTCTTTGGTATAATTATGAAAATTGATCTTTTGCATTTTACTTATTCACTGAAATCAGATAAGTGACTTAACTACATGTATTATTTCTAATAAATATTCAAAAGAATGCATTTAAACAAGGCTCCTCATTCTATTCTTGCTCCTATTCCTTGCATTTAAATAAAAGTGTAATTGCTCTGCTTTTTTAAACTGCTAGTTTGGATTAGCTGTCTAACCTGTACAGTGTAGCTGTTTGCTGTTTGCATTTTTAATAGCTTTATTACCATTTGGTGAGGCCTTAATTTCTGACTCCCTTGAAGCGTCCTGCCTTTAAGTCAGCACTACAATTTAACCAGCAATAATCTGTCAAGATAAGATAAAGACCCACGCCCGAGGAAATGCAGTATTTTTGTGTAGCATTCTGTCATTGTTAAAGGCAAGATCCGAGGATGTCAAAATGTAACCTCTGAAAGTTTTCTAAACTTTGCAGCATAATTTTACAGTTCATGTTTTTAATCAATGGTTGCAGAATGCATTATCTTGTTCACTAGGGAAAGCAATTAAAATATACACCTCACTGTCTATGGAGATATATACTTAAAGATATTAGCAGATATATATATATTTAGATAAGTGTGTATGTGTCAGTACATACGAATACTGATAAACATCATATGTAGGCGTATCAAATCTGTTTCCCAGCAATAACCGGCATTTTGTTGTCCAGGAATATGTGATTATGTGAGGGGGCTACACAAAGTTGGTGGAAAAATGGATGGAAAGATCATGGATTTCCGCCGCCTCCCCTGAGATTTTTGAAACTCCCTCGTATGTATATATACATGTTGTATATAAAAATATTTCACACATATATCATACCGGAAAGAGTAGTGTCATGAATCCCCATGAACCCGTCATATACTTTCAGTGATTAGCAGTTCATAGAGATCTCTTCTTCCCTCTGCCGGGAAACCCCCCAATTCATATACTTCCACATGTAAAGGTGTGTAGCTTTAAGAAATGACTCAAAAATTACCACACTGGCACATGTAAAAAGATCAACAGTAAGCCCTTCATATCACAAAAGATATCCTTGGTGATACAAGGGTTACGCCAACAGTTATTTACCAAATTCTGGCAGTTCAAGCCCATCTGACAGCTCTGCAAGAGAAAAGATCTGGGGATGGAATCTAGCCGTCCACTCTGCCTATCAACCCTGGGGGACACTTCCACTCTGTCACCTGCCATTGCCCTGAGTCAGAAAACCGCTGAACAGCAGCAACAAGATCAGAAAATACCTAGTGGGGTGTTTAGAATGTCCATCTGCCACATTCAGTATTGTATGTATGTATGTGTGTGTGATAACTATTTTCTGATCATTTTTAGAAAATTATTATTCAATTGAATCTAGGTAAAAACAAGACCCAGCATATACTGCAATTGATTGTTCTGGTTCTTAAGTCTTCTTTTATTAATAAAACCTCCATTTTGTCTTCTCCTCAGACCTCACTTATTGCATTCCAGGGGCTGGTACAGCACGCCCCTCTCTCTGCACATCCTCAATCTTGTGATTGGAACTAGGGATTGAGTCTGGTTCAGGCTTCTTCCGAGTGGCCAGGGGTATTTCATAGGTGACTGAATCTTCCACGAGGAGGGGCATAAACTTCTGGTTGTCCCTCTTTTTGTGAAGTTAACAGCTGTTGCAGCTAATGGTGACATACATGAATTCATAAAAGATTGTGATATGCTGATATTTATTGCTGGGAGTGCTTCTATAAACGCGATCATTTCTTCATATTCTCTCTGGTTACTCAGTCGTGGATGTTATATTGGAAAAGCAAGATAAATATTTGATACCTTCTCTTTGTTTACGAGTTCTCAAAACCATGAATTATTCAATATCATCCTCCAGGGGTACCAATTAATTAATTATTTTTTTTAGTTCATTAAGAACTCCTGGGTATAAACATACTTGTTGTGTTTCAAGCTAGTGTGGTTATTAGATTTTGATGATCAGTTTTCCCTGTGTGTGGTCAGTAGGTGGTTCAAGTTGGCGTCCTCCCTGTGGAAGATGGCAGAATACTCCAGGTTCATTCATCTTGGGCTTTATTACCAACTTCTGACTTGGAATCGTTATTACTCTGAGACATCTGGGTTCCTTTTAGTGAGAAATGGAATTTCAAGACTATACTCTTGGCACTAAACAAAAACCCCAAATTGGACTCACTGCCATCTGGCCCATGCTGACTCTCAGCTACCTCCTGTAGGTCTGAGACTGTAGCAGTTTATGGGAGAAGCCCAGCCTTTCTCCCGCGGAGCTGCTCGTGTTTGCAACTGCCCACCACGTGGATCATAGCTCAGGTGTAAGCACGGCACGACTAGGGATCTTATTCTCGGCACTAGATGGTCTATGGGCTTTGATATGTTGGAACACCTGGCAATTTCTACCGTGGTGATTTTCAATCAAAAAGAAGCCACAAAGCAGGAGCCAAACAGTGTCAATAATTTGATGACATTGAGGGTTATGTTAGCTTCTGAATAGTTAATTTCATCACAATCCACGGTCTGCATTCTATGAGCAATTAGAGAGGGTTATTAAGATAGCAAAAACTTGTATCATAGGCACTTATATAATTAAGATGTGGTCTCAGAGCCATAATAATCAAAGTGCAAAGTGCAAGAATTTAATCACGATTTTAGAACTCCCGAAACTTTTTTCAACAGCTGAGAGCCACAGAATCCCATGAACCCCATTTCTCTCTCTAGGAGAAGTCAGGGAAGTCGGCTGTGCTTCAAGTATAATTTTGGCAAGGCCAGCAAAGATCTTCACACCATGTGGAAAAACCAACCAGTCTTGTGGAGAATCCTAGTTATCTGCTTTCTGCCCCCATGTGCAAAGATGAACATGACCTGGAAGGTCAGGCAGAACCAGGAGTCTTCAGGTGGCCCCAGAGATGAGCCTGGGCAGAAAACAAGGCAGACTGGTAGCAAAGGAGGGACTCTACCCTCTCCAGAGCCCCTGGGCTCCACATCGACTCTACAAGGCCTGAAAGAAGACTTACTAGGGGCCTCCACACACTTGTTTATTTTGCTGGGCCATCTGTTCATGGGAAGAGAGGTAGACGAAGCGGATTCAAATGTGGAAAATGAAAAAAAAAATTGGGTGAGAACTAGGACAGAGATGCCTATTAAACCTACCTTGTCTACTGATTTCATTTTGGTGAGGAAAGGTGATAGAGTGAATACCAGAACTTCAGGGGTTAAAGCTGCGCCTTTGAGCTCTGAGTGTAGTATAATCTCTCTCTCTCTCTCTCTCTCTCTCTCTCTCTCTCTCTCTCTCTCTCTCTCTCTCTCTGTAATTCATTGAATGCTATTCTTCTTAGATACCCCGGAGTTGGTTCTCACTCATAGGGACCCCATGTGATAGAGCAGGACTACCCCAATGGGCTTTCTTGGTTGTAATCTTTATGGAAGCAGAAGCCAACCCCCAGTCATAGAGTTGATTCTGATTCACAGTGGCCCTACACAGGGTTTCTGAGACTGTAAATCATTATGGAAGCAGCCAGCCTCACTTTTTTCCCTGAGGAGTGGTGGATGGGTTTGAACCACTGACCTTACAGGTAGCAGCTCAATGCGCATCCCACAGCACCACCAGGGTTCCTTAGGGAAGCAGATAGCCTGGTCTTTCTTCTGTGGAGCCACTGGATGGATTTGAATTGCCAACCTTTTGTTTAGCAGCTGAGGGTTTCACCATTGTGTTTCCAAAGCACTAACACCATTAGGTGGACACAAAGGGGTTAGTGGCAGTGGTTTCCTTTGTTCTGAGCCCTTGTTCAACTTCTCAGTGACTCAGAGCAAAAATCTACTGACTGTGGCAGGTGTCAGGAGCCATAGGTGGCATTCTCTGGCAAATGCTGAGCTGCTAACTATGCAAGAGGTCAGTGGTTCAAACCCACCAGCTACACTGTCGGGGAGAGATGAAGCTGACTGCTTCCGTAAAGATGTACACGCCACTGTTAGTTGGAATCGACGAGAAGTAAGATTTAGTTCCAATAATTATTCTCTTCCCAATCATTCCCTTCCCAACAAATGAAAACCAAGGCAGGAACAGCTGCTGTATTTTCCCACATAACTGAGCAGCGTCTGATCCTATAGGTCCCTACTGAAACTGTTGCCGCATATGAATATCTTTCCCCCAAAATCATTTTATTAGGGGCTCATACAGCTCTTATCACAATCCATACATGCACCCATTGTGTCAAGCACATTTTTACATTTGTTGCCAACATAATTTCCAAAACATTTTCTTTCTTGGTATCGGCTCCTCATTTTTCCCCCTCCTTCCCCCACCCTTCTTCCCTCATGGACCCTTGATCATTTATAAAATTTTTTTCATATCTTACACTGACCACTGTCTCCTTTCATCCACTTTTCTGCTGCCTGTCCCCCTGGGAGTCGGTTATATGTTGATCCTTGTGACCGGTTCCCCCTTTCTCCTCCCACCTTCTCCTTACCCTCCTGGTATAGCTACTCTCATTATTAGCCCTGAGTGGTTTATCTGTCTTGTATTCCCTGTATTTCTAGCTCTTATCTGCACCCATGTACATGTTCTAGTATAGCCAAATTTGTAAGGTAGACTTGGGGTCATTATGGTGGGAGGAAGCATTAAAGAACTAGAGGAAAGTTGAGTTTCATCAGTGCTATATTGCATCCTGACTGGCTCATCTCTTCCTTGTGACCCTTCTGAAAAGGGATGTCCAATTTTCTACAGATGGGGTTAGGGACTCCACTCTGTCCTCCCCCTCATTCACATTGATGTGATATTTTGTTCTGAGTTTTGATGCCTGATACCTGATCCCACTGACACCTCATGATCACACAGACTGGTGTGCATCTTCCATGTGGACTTTGTTGCTTCTCAGCTAGATGGCTGCTTGTTGATCTTCAAGCCTTTAAGACCCTAGTGACAGTATCTTTTGATAGTTGGGCACCATCAGCTTTCTTCACCACATTTGCTGATGCACCCATTTTGTCTTCAGCAATCATGTCAGGAAGGTGAACATTACAAAATGGCAGGTTACTAGAACAAAGTGTTCTTTCATTGAGAGAGTACTAGAGTAGAGGCTCAATGTCTATCTGCTACTTTGATGCTTAAACTATAAATGCATAGTACATAGATCTATTCCCCTATTGTTATATATAAATATATTTACATTTTTACACGCCTATATTTAGACCTCTATTAATTCCCATTTGCCTCTTAGTTCTTTCTTCTACTTTCCTCTTGCCCCACTATCATGTCCCATTTTCATTCGGCTTCAGTAATTCCTCTCGGTTACATTGCCCTTGATTAAGCCCTACCAAGCATCCTATACCCTTCTTACTGTTGATTTTAGATTACTTGTTGTTCCCTTGTTCCTGGGTTTGTTAACACCCACTTCTTTTCCCCAATCTCCCCCTCTCTCATGTAGCCTTGGAAATGTTGTTCCTGTCGTTTTCTCTTCTGGATTGTTTATCCTGCCTATTGAATCAAGATAGACATGCAGAGACAATAAGCACAAAAGCACGACAGAGCAAAACCAAAAAAACAAAAGAAAACAAAAAACCAAAGCAAGACAACAACAAGCCCAATGACAAAAAAACAAAGCCTATAAATAGTTCCAACTCTGTATGGCATTTCTCGGGGGACTTCATTGCTTTGCTCCCCTTGCTGCTCTGTTGTACACCCTTAGCATTTCACGCTGGTGTGCTGGGGTCAGATCAGGCACAATGCCTGCACTGTGCCTCCAGTGTTGTCCCTTGTAGTACTATGGGTCAGTGAGGGATGTGGTGTCTTGTCATGGGGCCGGCCCTGTAGTCCTCTCTGTGCATTGGCTGCTCTAAGCAAAAATATTATTCTCGGGACTTGGTGGGCCAGGATGTGTTCCACTCTCTCCCCTTTCCTCTTCATTTGCTCCTGTGTGCTCTGATCAGATGTTCCCCTCTCCCTGAGATGTAGCTTCAGTGCTGTCCGTTAAAGTGAATTCTTCTACCCCATGCGGATTTCAACATATAGTGAGCTGTAAGACAGAGGAGAACTGCTTCAGAAGACTTCTGAGACTGTAATCTTTATTGAAGCAGATGGTTACTTCTTTCTCCCAGGAAGCACCTGGAGTGGTTCCAACCATTGGCATTTTGGTAGCAGCCACGCCTTAACCACTAGGCTACCAGCATTCCTTATGGTGTCTGTGGGTACAACCACTGTAATGAGGCCTTACATGTGGAAAATTCTCTCACCCAAATTGTCTCCTTGGTTGCTCATAATGAAGCAGTGATATAGATTTGGCAATAGAGTGTGAAATGAGGAGGCAATGATTATAGATTCCATTTTATAGTTGGGGGAAAAAGCAACAGAAAGTGATCGATTAGTTTGCTGCAGGGCAAATCTATCGTCAAGGGGAAATTCTAGATAAAGAAATACCCAGAAAAACGGGGCTGTCTTGGCCCACCTCATGATAGGGTCTATGTTTTGGGTTACAGGATGTGGTAATGTTCTTTAAAAAAAATTTTTTTTTGCAGTGTTCAAATAAGCACCAGGGCATATGTGTGTTCCCGAGAACTCAATTGCCTTGTGAAGTTAATAATTTCTTCTTTTCTTTTAGAGATTTAAATGGAATTGTATAGTATATTCGGGATAATTTGCATTTCTTCATATCTGTTTTGGAGCCAGCTAATATTCAGCATGAATATTAATTAGCACATAGTCTCTAGAGTGAGAAAATTACAGATCTGGAATGTGTCCTCATAGAAATAGCCTCAGGAAACAGAGGTCAGAGTGTCCCATGCCTCCTCACTCATGGCCATTGGGTCAATTCCAAGCCAGAGCGACCCTATACGGCAGAGTAGAACTGCCTTATATTCTGAGGATGTAAATCTTTGCAGCAGCAGAAAGCCTCATCTTGCAAGCCTTGCCATTTGCAAATCATTTTATGTGCCGAGTTTGTTTTGGCTTTGGTATTCCAAAACACAGTGTTACATATGTGGAGGGGAAGGGAAGGAGCCACCAACTAGATTGTATTCATTTGGGTGAGGGGAAGGCAATGTATAGTATAAGGCAATTCAGAACAACGGGGTCCAGGCCAAGGAAGACACAGGGAGTTAGTGTGGAGTAAACGTCAACAAGTGCAAACACTATTCCACACACAATCCTGCAATTGCGGGAATAAGAAATGATCATTTATGAGTAGATTCGTAGGTAGATATGTAAGCTGAGCAAGTGCAGGATACCATATGAGAGTACACACAGACACATACACGCTTGCACATATATAAATTTGACAGAGGGTATTTCTACATAGGTATTGTGCTTTATAGACATCCAGTACATAGTCAAACATACAGGGACAAAATTATCAAGACTCCTTAGCCATAACCAGAGACCTTGAGGGAATGAGTCACTCATATTGGCGGCTTAGGGCCACAGTCAGGGGACAGCTAGAGTCATGGTCATCCCATAGTCCATAAGGACAGTGGTGACATCCTCCTTTCCTGAGTAGCAACTAAAGCAGAGGTTCTCAACCTGTGGGTCACGACCCCTGTGGGGGGTTGAACGACCCTTTCACATGGGCCACCCAATTCATAACAGTAGCAAAATTACAGAGATGAAGTAGCAACAAAAGTAATTTTATGGTTGCGGGGGCAGGGGGGCGGTCACCACAACATGAGGAACTGTATTCAAGGGTCACAGCATTAGGAAGGTTGAGAACCACTGAACTAAGGTTTCAAAAGTTGCAGGTGACCTTCCA
The DNA here is from genome assembly GCF_050624435.1 of Tenrec ecaudatus. Taxonomy (NCBI): domain Eukaryota; kingdom Metazoa; phylum Chordata; class Mammalia; order Afrosoricida; family Tenrecidae; genus Tenrec; species Tenrec ecaudatus. The sequence goes on along the minus strand of NC_134540.1, from coordinate 88,480,432 downwards.
GGAAGCCATGAGTTGTCTCTCCATGTTTTGAGCCAAGAAAAGCGGAGAAAAACAAAGATTCAAGGAAATCATGAGCACAAAGGGCTAATGGACCACATGAAACGCAGCTGCACAAACCTGAACCCAGAAGAACTGGATGGTGCCTGATACTATTACTGAGTACAGCGATAAAGATCACCATCAAAGTAGAGAACACAAAGAAAAGAATGAACTTGAATATTACACCAGAGGGCCACACTTCCTGGTCTAATCGAGACTGGTGAAGCTCCAGGACTCTGGCCCTTGGGCACATTTCAAACCTGGAACTGAACCCACTTGAGATCAACTTTCAGCCAAATAATAGCCACATCTACAAAGCGAATAAGAAGCCCCATGAGGTACCTGCTTCTCAGAACCATCCGTCACGTGAGACTGTCAGGGCAGCCTTGTCCCCCAAACAAGGGTTTGAAGTCAGAAAGGAGCAGGCATAATGGGCAGATGGAAGCAGTGGAAATGGGCAAGCGGAGCCCCCAAATGCTGTTAACATGGAGGGGATGGCACCAATGGCCAGAAACAAACTGTGTGTAAAGGGTTGAATGAGGAGCTAATTTCATCTGTAATATTTTACTCCAACCACGATGAAATAGATATGTTTAAAAAGTCTAAACCAAACTCACAAACACGTGACACACCAAACCAGTCCCTTAGAAACCAATCTTCAAGCTTCAATGACAGTTCCATTGAGGAGGCAACAGAACTTGGAGCTGAGAGCACCAGAGTTAATGCTCTTTGTCTCACTGGCTTTGGTAACTTGGCCAAACTACATTGGTCCTCATGTCTCAGTCTTGAAAATGGTGCCAGTGACGGTATTGCCTTCCTATGATTTCGGTTAAGAGTCAATGGGAGAATACATGCAAAATGATTGGAGCAGTTCTTGACTGACTGAAGCAGAAACAATCGCCCTCAAGTTGATTTCCATTGAGGGCAACCCCAGGAGCAGGCAGAGTCGCAGCGACGGGTGCTCCTTCATGTTTCCAATGACTGATGTTCAGAAAGTGATCGCCAGTCTTTTTTCCTAAGGTGCCTGTGAATGGACTCGAACCTCCAACCTCTCAGTTGCAAACAGCCTTCTGCACCACCCAGGCTCCCTTCCCTGAGAGTGTTGGACAAAGGTCAACTAGTACTAGACGGGTGCTCACGGCCGTTTCCAAGGGTGTCATGGACATCCACACGGGTAACTCAAATGATTTTTACCACCGAGCTAAAAACTACACAACTAGACAAATTCCCAATAAAACCGCTCTAGAGGGAAGAAGAGACTCGGTCTCTTTATTTGGGGCCCCTCGGTTTCTCAGCTTCCTTTCTGCCAAGGCTGAATTCACATGGTAATGCCTGCGTGAGTGGTGGGAGCCCACACATCCGTTTAGGCTGTGTAGGATGTGATTCGAGCCGGGGGCTGATGGAGCCATGCCACGATCATTCGAGACCCACGGGGACCCTGTGACAGATGTAGGGAAGAAAGGGCTTTTGGCAATGTTGTATTACCACTAGTTTTTGAATTACCTAGTGAAAAAGCAAAACCAAACCAAACACATTAACAACTTTTCCGTGCAATCGACAAGGGTATATTGGTCAGAAGCCAACCTGTGAGGCAGCCTGGAGGTTGACCAGGCCTTCCTCCCAGTGTAATTATTGCAGGTTCAGAGGAACCAGACCTGGACTGCTGTAAACCTCGACACAATGAACTTGACAGACAGCCAGATTTCTGTTTTCAGCCAGTTTAGGGTTACTATAATCTCATTATTATGCTTGAAAGACAACAAGTAATAGAATCTCAGGTAGCCGTTCTGGCTTTACTCGGCCGCATCTTCTCCTGGAGGCCGATTTCCCTTGATTACCTAGACAAGCCCGGCTCAGTTTTCAACCACTTCTCCTGCACGAATAATCATCGGATCAGCCAACACAGTTCTCACTGCAGTCAACGGTTTTAATGGGTCAGGCATTAGATTAACCCTTTCGCCCCATTCCCCCGGAGAATATCATGCTTATTAAAAAGCAATTTACTTTGCAATCATTGTTAACGTGGCAACAGAGAATGAGTTCCTTAAGAAGGCTTCCCTAGCTCGCTCCCTCAGTGTCCAGGCTCTTTCCTGGTTATTTGTCGTCCTTTTGCCCAACACAAAGGAAGGCATGAAGAGGCGGGATCTTAGACGGGTTCGTCTCTTCAGGCTGCTTTCAGAATTCGTAAGATGGCCCCGAACACTGTGGGTATTTCACATTCTGCTCAAAGACAATAGAGTTCAGTTTGACAAAGGCTGGATGAATTATTAATTGTGTTGTATGGGGGGAGGGAACCCCCCACATCTATTAGGAAGGTGCTTCACCCAGGCAAGGTTTCCTGAGCTGCTTGGTGGTGGCTACTGTGCTTGTAGATCCATCACACCAAGTCTGGCCCCAAAGGTCCAAAATTTGAAAACAAAAGACTGCCAGACTTTGCAGATAGGAAAGACACAGGCTTACGGGCAACAGCCACAACTCTCATCACAGTCTCTAGGGTGTGGGCAAAGGCCCCCACGCACAAGCGTGATGCTCTATACGACTTGACCCAATAATAGAGCTCACATTCTGAGCACCCCCGTTTGCACAAGGCTATGGGTGACAGTGAAAACCCCAAATCCATTGGCAGAATGCCCACAGAGATTGAGCCGCCAATGAACTCTTTCTGCTCATCAACCAAGGATGTAGAATAAACTTGGCTGCCAGCAGAGTGCGGAGGAAAGTAGATTACTTTCAACCCTTCCCTAGACAGCCCAGGAAATGGCAGTTTGTCCTAGGGACTTGCCTGGGTGAGTCCTTGGGGCAGGTCCTCGCACCGGGGACTGCATAGGGGAGTCACATGGCTATTAGCCATGCCCCATCAGAAATGCCCTCACTGTTGGTTAGAGGCCCTGAACCAATTTTGTAAGCCCTTCTGTGTAACAATGTACATGCTCCAATCATGGCCCCATTCCTGCTGCTGCCGTCCTGCCTGGAACTGTGATGTGTTGCTCTGCCACCAATCATGACTTTGTGACAGTCCCCCTATGCTTCCTGCCTTATTTGCCTAGCATCCTGGCTTGAGTCCTCAGACAGCCATTTGACCTGGCGCTGATGGCCTCCCTCATCTTGATGATGTGCCTGTGACTTTGTCTCTTTTAAGACTTAATAAAAGTTCCCCTTACATTATAATTGTGGTTGGAATTGTACCCTAAAAGAAACCCACAGGCATGTAGATTATTTTCTTCTGTATATATTGGAGGAGTTCATGAATGGTCCAAATGGTGGGTGAACACACTCAGCTGGGGACCCTGGAGACTGGACCTGGGAGTCCCCTCAGAGGCACTTCAGAGCTTCCAAAAGCTCAGGCGTTGAAAACGCTGCGGAAGTCGGTTCCATTCTGAAACAATCATGTGCAACGGCCAGGAGTGGTATTCATGCAGGGGCAACTGCTTCCTGTTATTTTTAGAGGCTCGACAGATGATGTGGAGTCTCCCATTTCTCTGTATCTGTAAACTTACAATCCATACAAGCGGCCAGTGTGCCTAGCACAATGTTATCATTGTCCTCAAGTTTCAGAGCAACGTTGCCTTTCCTTTGGCCTCACTTGAAGGTTGCTGGTGGTATTAGCTACCCTTATATCCACCTGGAATCATGGTAACCCCGTGCACGGTGGAACCTGCACCATCCCATGACTGGCCACAGGGTGGACCATCATGGTGCACAGCAGAAATACATGCTTCTCTAAAGATGCACAGCTGCGGAACCCTCCTGGAGCAGCGCTGCTCTGTTTGATTGGAGGCCCCTGCGTTGGCGTCCTCTGCATGGCAGTGGGAGGGGCAAGTCCCATCAGGACCTTTAACAACTTGTGTATGCACGTGCATGCGCGTGTGCATGCGTGATTTTCCCAAATGGGCTGTTTATTTTTGAGGGAGGGACAGCAGTGGTACAATGGTATAATTAACTGATTACCTTAATACCTCTAGATCAGCATCAAAGATCCACAAAACACCACCGATACGGACGGCCACTAATTGTTAATAGACTGGTGCAAAATCATCCTGTTAGTGAATAATAGTCTATCGCTGGCAACTAACATCTGGACCAAAGAGGACCGGGTGGATGTTTCTATATGAAATAAATCTAGATTCTGAGTCATTGATATGGAACGAGAAATGTATCCTGGTTTAAGAAAGTTTAACTGTTTTGTGAATTTGGTCAATTTTCAAACGAGAAGACAGCGAAAATAATACAAATCATTACTGTAGCACATTTTCTACATTAGAATATTAATCAGAAGCATGAGAAGTGGGTGAGTTTATGCCAAAGTGAGGTTATTAATAAGAACAATACTACACAGCTGCATGATACTTTTCATGCAAGAAGAGGTTTACAAAACCAAACCTGTAGAAAACAAATATTCATGAGTGCCACCTGCATTTTAGAGACGGAAAAATCAGCTATGATATATATATATATATTTTTTTTCTTACAAGAAACCTTTGCAAGGTCACACACATCAATGTAATGGAGGAGCTAGAAATAGAACTCAAGTGCCTGCCTCCTTCCCCCCCCCCCGCTCCCCCACCCCTGGCCTCATTCCCTTGACCATCCTGCCTTCTGAGAGATCGATCGCTCAATGGCACTTAAGGAACAAAAAGTTAAGTCCTTTAGCTTCAGCAGCTTGCTGTAAGTGCTCCTGGTTCTAAGAATCCCCAGAACCATTTCCAAATATTGTCTTCGTCTTTGGGCAATGGTCATATCCTGATCCCCTAGAAACCAGAGAAAGTCGGAGTAGAGACTAAGAACCTTAGCTGTGTCGGCATCACGATTTCCTTTTCAATACTAACTCATTTTCTGCTTTGAAGTTTCATTGAAATGATTGTAATAGAAGGCATTTTTCAATGAGGTGACAAAAATATTTTGAGGTAGTTTGTATACAGTTCATACCGTTGTACATTCCCCTCCTAGGTGACAGCTCATGCAGGCAGTGGGACAATACCTTCCCACTGAAGCTCAGAGGCAGAGAATGGAGGTGGGCACTCCATTTTTCACATGCCATGAAAGGGATAACTCAGTTCACTTCAACTGCAACTTTGGAGGGGATGTGCTGCTATCAACTTTACAAAGAACAATCTCAAGTGTAGAGCATTTGAAATATTGTGCCAAACATCACAGACAAGGCAAATTGTCATCAGAGAATTGAACTGGCATGGACTGGCCAGGAGCCCTCTTTTCCTCAGACTCCCCAAGTCTTTTAAATGTGTAGTATGTTGGAATTGGAAGGAACCAGAATGCTAATCTTGATGACAGACTAATACCTGATACAACACACCAATTGACTTTCTAAACTCTGCCCTGCCTTTTGAACTTGTTTGGCTTTTACTGTATTTCAGATTTTGTATGAATTATTTTCTGATTATGCAAGCTCTACTAGCTTATCAAAAATATTTAAGGATCTCCCAATGAGCTAATTCAAGCTTGAACATCCTTTTCTCTCCCTTTCCAAAGGTTCAAAGGTAAGAGTTCAGGTTAATTCTGAAGGTAAGTACACTTAGAGATGCAGCTGTAAAGTAAGTGGTAAAATCAGGGAGAAGAAAAATTGTGATCTGAAGGCAGGCAGAAATCTAGGCAACAGCAACTTATGGCTCCTCACTTTCCTGGACGCTACCCACCGTGTTTACATGGTCAGAGACACAATTCTGGGATTGCTTGCGCCAATTCCTTTTCCTGGACCGAGCATTTTCTTAGGGTTTCTTTCTCATTAATGAGCTCATTTCGAACCGTGATAGACAAAAGATAGACTGTCTGATCTTTCCTGTTGAGCCTGCCTCAAACTCCGGTAGAAGTTCCACACTCCTCCTCTGAGGGCCATCCTAGCTCGTCTGCCACAAATCCTAAGGAGTCCTCCGTGGCTGGGCTAGGAAAACTTCCTCCTCTATGCCAATAGGCGAAAAGAACCCCAGCATCTGGAATGTGCTCCATGTTATACATCCTCTCTTGCAATATTTTCCTATGTAGGTTATGGACATTTAGTAACTAAATGCTTTCTCTACTTACTTGTGCATTCACTGATGTTACAAATATTTGTAAAAGACCGAAGACAGTCCAATTTTGAGTACTGGAAGCACAAAATGGGACAGATCCGGAGACTGCTGTCCTTACTACTGGAAGTCAAGCAAATGGGCTGCAGAGTGAGCATAATGTAGACACTGTCACAGGGGGGTGAGCGGTGTTCCCCGGGAGTGGGCAGCAGGAGTCGGTGGCCAAATGGAGAAGGCAGAGTTGACATGGCTCAGCGAAGACCACCCTGAAGGACTCATAGTGAAGTTGAGACCCGAACAACGAGGAGGCTTTGTCCAGCTGCGAGCATGGTAGAAAGGCTGTTCCATCAAAAGAAGCACCAGCCAGTGCAGCATCCTGTAAAAGAGGGAGCTGTAAGAGATCCAGTACAGCACAAGGGAGAGAATGGAGGAAGAAGATTGATCAGATTGTATTTGAGAGTTCTCTAAAGCTTTGGAATCAGGGGGTGGAAAGTAGACTCAAGTGTTAGCTCCACCATTTCTTTCAACTGGTGGCCTGGGGTGGTGGTGATGGTGGTGGCATGGGTTATCTTCTCTAAATGGGGACAATTAGTACCTACTTTAGTGAATCATGGTCAAGAGTAAATGAGGTCGCCATGTAAGGCCCTATCTGAACTGGCATCTGCTTCCATCTCTCATCTTGCTTCCCTTTGTTTGGTCCCTCACCCCATACATACATTCCTTTAGTTCTGAATCATTCCTATTTCTACAAATACACCAGGTCCCTCAAGCTGGGCCCATGCTATTCTGGCTTCCAGAACGCTGTATCCTTTTCTTGATCCTGTTGTCTTTCAAAGCAATTCAAACATAACCTCCTTAGCCACCCGACCCTGGTCACCCGCCCACTGGAGAGAGTTAGCCCCTCCCTCTTTGGCATCTCCTTGACGTGCTGTTGCCAGTTGGTATTTTCCGTTTGCAGGTGTCTCCCCCGCTAGCCTGTGGTGTCCCGGCGGGTGTTTTGTGTACTTTCTGGACACACGGTTCTTGGTACACAGGAGGCACTGCGTAGATGTGCGTGGTGAATCGATCACGTGTTGCCGAGGGAAATTCTGCATGACGAACCAGTCTAATGGAAGAGGAATCTGGAAAACCAGTGGTTTGGGGGGGCATGGTTATACTTTAGAACCTTCTGAAGAGCTTCTAAAAGTACTGGTAACCAGAGGTCCCACCACAGAATTTCTGGGTGAGGAAATTCTTACTTAAAATAACATGTTTTCAGGTGATTTTTTACCTGCTGCCAGTTTCAGGTTAGGAGTCAATGAAGCAGTCAGGGGAGGATGAATTTGAACTCAGAACTCGAAGGTAGTGAGGCTACTATAATCATCCAAGTTAGGACATCCACATGGGACACGACCGGAGCTCGCTGAGATGTCTGCAGTGGTTGCTGGGAGGATGGGAAGGCCAGCAAACAACGTAGACTAGACCAGCGGTTCTCAACTGTAGGACGCGACCCCTTTGGGGGTTGAACGACCCTAAGACCATCTGAAAGCACATATTTCCGATGCTCTTAGGAACCAAAACACTGCTCCTCTATCCGTCTCCAGGCGGGCTCGCCCACATGCAGATACGGCCACATTCGAGTACCGGGGGTGAAGACTGTTACCCATGCTATACCATGCGTCAAGACAAAATTTCATTTATTTGTCATTAGAAATAAATATCCCACAATCTATAATGACATATTATTTTTGTGAATCATCACTATGTTTTCATTATGTTCAATTTGGAACAATGAAAATACTTCCTGCATATCAGATATTTACATGACAATTCATAACAGTAGCAAAGTGACAGTTATGAAGTAGCAACGACAACAGTGCTATGGTTGGGGGTCACAAGCATATGAGGAAGTGCACTAAAGGGTCACGGCGTGAGGAAGGTTGAGAACCACGGGACTGGAAGTACAGTATAAAGTACAGAGCCAAAGATGGTGAGATCTGCTTTGCTCGAACTTAAACTACTGGTGGGATAGTCATGAGGAGGTGTTCAATAAATAGAACATGCCCATGACAGACAGCGAGTACTTCTCTTAATTCATACATGAAAGTAAGGAAGGCTCTCTACGTTTCGATTTTCTCCTTATAAAGCGAGTACAAGTAAGGTAGTTGCCAACTTGCAGCAATGTATCATTGCTATAACGCTATGGTGAGTCATAAGTCAAATACCTTCTTTATTTTGGTTTGTTTTCATAACGATTGCCTTTTATTATCAGCATCTTTATAAATTTGATCTTTTAATCCCTGGGAGAGTGAACATCCGAGAATAATAGCATCAAGTTTCACATCACTCTGTTTCATGTAGCACATATTACTAAGGACAAGCTGGGAAAAAACAAGAAGTCAGACAGTCCTAAATGTGGTTTGTCATAACATCCAAATATGTTGTCAGTTGGAAGCTACTTTAATATCTACTTTATAGGGTTTTTACATAAAAGTATATTCCTTAAATAAAATCATCTTCTACACTATCTGACAAAGAGTAACTGCTCAACAACATTAAGCTGAATCTTCCAGGTAGTGTTGAAACGAGAGTGTGGGACTCAGGAGAATGGTGAGAATGGAGAGATTCAAGTGGCGGTCACTGATCTTTGGGAGTGGATCAGGTTATTCAGAAAGAGAATGGTGAAGAAGGGGTTAAGATTGAGAGAGAAACTTGGGGAGATGCCTGCGTTTTAGGAATGGGTATGAGGACGATATCTTTGAAGACGGCCCAAAAGAAAGCAACAGAATGGACAAGGGAGCTCCCAGGAAGTTGAGAAAAAGCATGTTTTATAATCTCTGGTGATCACAGGGTTCTGGTAAAGACTGTGAGAGGAATTCTAGACTCTAAGAATCTGCTGTTCTATGACACAGATATCAGAACTATGTTGATTGAAGGCCTGCCAGCAACTAAAAGAACATTCAGACCACTAAAGTTCAGACTTAACGTCTGATGGGATGTTTGTGATAAAAAAGAGAGAGAATCCACCCAACCTAGAATAGAAGAACAGTAGGAAATATAGGAGGAGGGATGGTGAGCTAAAAGACAAATGCATTTGTCTTTTAATTCTTTCTAATCATCAAGAATTGAGTGCATTAGGCTCCTACGAATATTAAATTGGTCACAACCTTAATCTCCCATTGTAACAAGATGCAGTCCAGGATTCCATCTTCTGCATCCTCTTGCTGCGTGTCAGCTCCACTGGAGAATAAGTCTTGCTTGTGCAAAAGTCACAACCAAATCGAATTGTATCTTGTTGGCTCGGATCGGATAAAGTGCCCATCTTGGATGGGCAAATAGAAAACATATTGTTCACATTGGTTGTCAAGGTTACATAAAAGAAGGCTTCAAAGAGTTCATGGGGGAAAAAAGCAATTATCTTTCCATTCCAGTATTCCACAAACTTTTTGAAGTTCCTTTGCATTCTGGCCTTGAGTTGGAAGCAGACTATCTTACCGGAGCATCTCGGTCAGGGAATGGGTGATTCCACAGAGATCTCTTTACCAAAGGTAGAGCTATTAGATGGGTGCTCTGAAACAAAAAGAGATCTCCACTCCACGTTCCAAAGGGGTACAGTACAAGGTTACTATCAGTGTCACAGAGACGTCTTCATTTAACAAGGGGACACTCTACAGAAGGATTCACTGAAGGTCTCCTTTAAAGAGTTGTCGCCAAAGGCAGCTAATCACTTGGTTAGCAATCCTTAATGCTTCAGTAGAAAGGACGAGGGCAGGAAAACCTTAAAGTTAAGATGTTCGCAGCTACTGTCAATTGAAAATCAATCAAGAAAGAAAACAAATTTGAAATGGTAAGTCGGTCAACTGGAAAATAGACTGATTTACATAAAACCTCTCACAAATGTGTCTGTGCATGAAGCAAGGTGAAGCCTGTTAAGAAATAAACTCCACTTATTTTATGACGTGGCTAGTGACTGTCGTACTTCTTATAAGCATGCAATATTATTCCATAGATTTTAGGTTGCTTTATATATAGATTGTCAGATGGTTTCCAGTAAGGAATTTCCCTGATCCTTAAGCTAGTTAGTTAACTAATCAGCCAATTCAGAATGATGATCTAGTTTTTTGGAAGACATCAATACTCGGGACTTTCAGAACCTAAAAAGCCTGAGATAGTTCATAATATTTCTAGCATTGACTTATGTGACCTAAATTTCAAAATATGGGTGTTATTATCATATCAGAAAGTCCAAATTTATAGATGCATACATAGAAAATCTTTAATAAGCATTTATTAATCATATAGGCCAATGTTCATTTATTTTGTATGTATTCAGCTCCAATGTAATGAGCATTGTGAAAACACTATTTTATTTCATTTTACTACCTTTCTTTCTTCTTTTGATGTGGTTTATATTTAGTTGCTCTGCTATTTGGCCCATTTGATCCTAATAGATTGACTTTTATAATTATATAGCATACATTTTTCTCTAGTTCTTTGTCTAATAAATATTTCCACTTTTTCTTCCTGCTCAGGCTTATTATTAAGGTTAAAAAACAAAAAGCAACAACAAATTATACAGAATTTTAAAAAACCCAATCTCACAATTGCTTTTTTAAATATGAAAATCTGTCACATTTATATTTAATGTAATAAGTGATATATTTATTTTTCCATCTTATTTTATGACTATGAGTTGCTATAGTTATCTATGAACTAAGATCATGCTCAATATTTTTCAAGTTAAAAGAACTATAGAGAAAGGCAGACCACGAGTTACAGTATTGCAGGATCTTATGGGCTAAATATTGAATGATGCAGGAAACATCAAAAGAAGGTCGAAGAAATACACAGAGTCGCTATACCAACAAGAATTGGCCCATCTATGGTTACCTATTTCAAGAAGTACCATAGGATCACGCACTTGTAATGTTGAAGGAAAACAAGCTAAGAGGCACTGAATGCATGGGTCAGAAACACACTCTGGAATCAATATGCTCCCAGGTGAAATATTTCAACAAACCGATGGAGCACTGGAGATGCTCGCCCATCTGGGCCAGGAAATTCGGAAAGCAACTGCATAGCCAAGTGACTGGAAGAAAAATATATTTGTGCTTCTTTCAAAGAAATGTAGCCCAATAGAATGTGGACACTATCAATGTAATGAATATGTCCATGCAAACAAAATTTTGCTGAAACTAATTTTAAAAAGACTGCAACCGGGAGCTTCCAGAAATTCAGGTCAGATTCAGAAGACAATGAAGACCAAAGCGTGTCATTGGTGAGGTTTCAAAAGCAATGATACTATTTTGTGCCACCCAAAGTAAGTCCTGAAGGAAAGCACTAGAAAGATGGCTGGTTGTGCTTCATTGGCTTTGCAAGGGCGTTTAGCTATGTGGACCCTAACAGACTGTTGAGAAAGAATTTGAATTCCCGAACGCTCCATTTTCCTCATGTAAGCCTGTCCCAGACCAAGTAGCAATCCTTCAGATAGAACACGGGGATCCCCAGTGGTTTACAAGGTGTGCATCCAGGTTTATCCTTTCTCCATACTTACTCTGTCTGCATTCTTGCCAAATGATCCAAGAAGCTGGCCTGTTTGAAGAAGAAGGCAGCCTCGGGGGTGAGGGAAAACTCATGAACCCTCGGAGACAGAATTTCAACGCCACCTTGCTAACTGAAAGCAAGGACAACTTGCAACACTGCCTGAGGAAGATCAAGGACTGTAGTCTTCAGTGTGGAGTATGCCTTAGTGCCAGGGAAATAAAACTTTACAACTGAATTAGTAAACAACATCATGGTAAATGGAGGAGCGATTGACAAGTGAGATTTCATTTTCCTTGGATCCTCTTTCAACGCGCATGGGGGCAGCAGTCAGGAAATCAAATGCTGTATTACACTGTGCAAACCTGCAAGAGGCCTCTTTAAAGTGTTAAAGAGCAAAAAAGCCATTTTGACGACTAAGATCCGCGTGACCATGATATTTTCGGTCACCTCGTATGCATTTGACAACTGAGCACTGAATAAGGAAGACTACAGAACTGGTGTATTTGAATGACGGTGTTGGCTAGGCATATGGGAAGGACCGAGGGTGGCCAAGAGAATAAACAAATCTGTGTTGGAAGAAGTACCTCCAGAGAGGAGGGCCTGGCAGTGCCCCCTTCTAGGGCACACAGGTGACCCAGGGTCATCCTGACTCCAGGACTTCGACCACCAATGATTGCTCTGTCGGATCAGTCATACACATTTTCCCCACCAAATGCGGGATGATAACTGGATGCCCAAATGCTACATGCCCTCACTTCAGCCTCCTTCAACGCAGGTCAGAGAAACCGTTGGAATCAGGCACACTTCCTCTCTCTATTACTCCCTGTCTTTTCTGAGCTTAGCATCTTGGTTCAGGAAAGTTACTGGATTTTCCCTTGAAGCACACCCCTTCCTCCTCTCGATGCTTTATTTACCCTTTACTATAAATTCCCAGCTTTTGTTAGTATTCAGATTGAAAGACTGCCATGTTCATTACGACCGCATCGTCCCTCACATATTTCCCTTCTCCTTTCTGGAAGTCGGCAGCAGGGAAAGGTTGGCACTTAAGTTCAACCCTATCAGTTATTAACTATGATATTGATACAACCATAATGAACAGAAAAGTAAAGTGATACCGTGTTACTTTAAGCAAACTTAAACTATATTATGATATCGCTAATTACTCTTTAGGGATCTGTGTTCAAACATAACTTTAATTTCTGACGTACCCATAAAATTCTACTTTGAGTATTTATGAAACTTCTTTCCACCTTATATAATGTGTTGTTATTAGATCATATACTCTAATGGCTAAATAGTAATGGATGTTTATAGATCTAATTTGATGTAACGACTTACATGCATTTTACACAATGCTTCGGTGTTCTCTTTTTGCCGTAGTATAGTTAATCATTTAAAAATTCTTTCTTATTAGCTAATCAATATTTGACATAACATTTCAACTAAATCTATGATTATCTTCAGATGTACCACGTGGCAGACAGTCTTCTAGGAACTCCCTGGTTTGGGAAGTAGAAAATGTGATCTTTACTCCATCAACTTATTAATATTACTATTAAATCATTTTATTGGGGGCTCTTCTAGTTCTTATCACAATCCATCCACCCATCCATTGTGTCAAGCACATTTGTACATATGTTGCCATCATCATTTTCAAAACATTTTCTTTCTACTTGAGCCCTTGATAGCAGCTCCTCATTTTCCCCTCCCTCCTCCACCCTCCCTCTTTCACGAACCCTTGATAATTTATAGAGTATTATTTTCATATCTTACATGGTCCTCTGTCTCCCTTCATCCACTTTTCTGTTAATCGTCAGCCTGGGAGGGGGTTATATGTCAATCCTTGTGATCGATTACCTCTTTCTCCCCCCACCTTCCCCTTATCCTTCTGGTATCTCTACTCTCATGATTGGTTCTGAGGGGTTTCTCTGTCCTGGATCCCCCTGTGGTGCAGGCTCTTATCTGTACCAGTGCACATCCTCTGTTCCAGTCAGATTTGTAAGGTAGAACTGAGGTCAAAATAGTGGCAGGCGGGGGAGCATTGAAGAACTAGAGGAAAGTAGTATGTTGACAGGTGCTATACTGCACCTGACTGGCTCGTCTCTTCCTTGTCACCCTCCTGTAAGGGGATTTTCAGTTGTCTACAGATGGGCGTTGGGTCTCCACCCTGCCTCCCACTTCCCCTATTCACATTGGTATGATTTTGTTCTGGGTGTTAGATACCTGATACCTGATCCCATCAACACCTCATGATCACACAGGTTGGTGTGCTTCTTCCATGTGGGCTTTATTGCTTCTCAGCTAGATGGCTGCTTGTTTATCTTCAAGCCTTCAAGACCCCAGATGCTACATCTTTTGATAGCCAGACACCATCCGCTTTCTTCACCACATTTGCTTATGCACACATTTTTCTTCAGTGATCGTATCAGGAAGGTGAGATTCACAGAATGCCGGATTATTAGAGCAAAGTGATCTTGTGTTGAGGGAGTATGAGTTTGGAAAAATAACAGGCTCTCAGTCTTGTGTATAAGATGGGAGATTAGATTTCATGAGTTACCTCTCTGTTACCAACTCTCTGTTACCTCATTTATCACCATGTAATAATTGTGTATTATGTGCATGTTTATAATGATTTTCTCTAAAAATCTTTAAGTGAATGTTTATGCAATAGAGAAAGTTCTTCTCAAAAATCCTAAGAGCCTCTTCCTTGGCCATGTCCTAGGATGCCCGATGGCCAGTGCCCAGCCCCATGAAACCCAGGCCTCTAGCTCACAGAAAACTTTTCTCATTGTCTTTTAAGTTTTATTTTTTGACATTTTCAAAATTGATTGTAGGTAAGACCAAGAGAAATTTAAAAGAAAATAATAGGGAGGAAATGCAAACAACACGATATCCGTCTCACACACCAGATTTATTGAAAGCCCTTCCAAGTTTCCAAATGCAGGGCTAGTGCCATTTCCCGTTGTCAGCATTTGGGTCAATGTCATAGTCTTGTGAAGTATAATTTTTAAATAAGCAATACATCGATGCGTTTCAAGAGCTAGACTTTAAAAATTGGAATGTGGTGTTAGGTCTCTCTTCCAAGCCCCCTCTCAATAGATAACTGTGTTTTTATTTTCAGTGGCTCCTTCTAGACATGTTTTATGTATATAAAAACAGATTCAAATATAAATTCTTATCCTCATCATAATTTTAAACAGAGTTATACATTCCATGCTCTGTGCCTGCTCTTGTCAGTTGACAGTATTTGTTAGAGAATTTTTCATATCAGAACACAGTGAACTTTCTCATTCAGAATAATTTCATCATTTAAAAACTACCTTCCCCCACATCATGAACCATTATCTATACCTGCACTATTTCATCTGACTTTCAAGGCCTGGAGCGGCCGTCCTTGTCATTGTACTTCCTCCTTTGTCTGATGTGCAATGCCCGCCATCTTTTGTGTCCCTCACCATTTAGTAGGCATTTTTATTCCAACTCCAAGAGATAAACTTCCCAAGGGTAAAATCCTGTCTCCTAGTACCAATTATAGAATCATGGCTACATCAAGAGTTATTAAATAGAAATTTAATTGACTTAATTTGACATCTCAGAATTTGTCCACAGCCTCAATGTATTGGAGTTGAGGTCTTCCCAAAGGCTGCCTGCAGCTTCCCCTCTGGAGATTTGGACCTCAGTCAAACCTTCTTGAGAAGATGGTTCCAACCTAGTGCACCATTTCTGGGAGAAGAAGGGTAGAAACAGAGCAAAGCGTCTCTCTTGTATCCTGGGAAACTCCAGAACCCAGTCAACCGTATTTTTCCTGGACTGAGAAGATCCCCCAGACCTGGGAGCCTGGTACAGAACTAACACCAGGAAAGTCATGAGCACACCAGGGGACATTCATCATTCTTGTGGAGGGTGCACTCAGCTCAGATTCTGTGGCCCAGGCCCTGTGCCACTGGACCTCTGCATACTGCAGCCCAGCTTCACCCTTCTGTCTCCCTGGGTGGGAGTCCAGTCCCCTTTTCTGATGATCTGCTGTGCTTTCCTCATCCCACAAGGACTCTGTGAACCAATCACCCTCCCAGTGGGATCATGTGGATTCTAATTCAGAGGACCCCTACTGTCTACAAAGCAGGTTCAGAGAATCTCTATGGGTGCCTCATCTTTCTCCCACAGAGTGACTGTGGGTCCGAACCAGCGACCCCATGGCCCACTGTTTACCCTCCAGACCACCAGGTATAGTAGATTCCCTTATGATCCCTATTTCACCAAGACAAAAATTGAAGCATAATTATGTTTTGATGCCAATAGTCCCCCCCAACCTTCCACAACTACTTTCCTCTTCTAAATTGCTAAAAGTAATCTCAAGGTATTCATATATTGGAGATAAATACCAGGATACCAACAAAAGCATTTTAATTAAAAAGAGGCCACTGTCCCAGGAGGAAAATTAGGTCAGTTGAAACAAGAACCTGATTTTAGATGAACTTGTGGTGCCGATGGTTAATGAACTTCATTGCTAACTGAAAGGTGGGAGGCTCGAGTCTGCTTAAAAGTGACTTGGAAGAAAGGACTGGTGATCTATTTCCACAAAACCATCATTAGAAGTCTTAGGGAGCACAGTACTAATAGGACACACATAGGGTTGGAGTCAACTTGATGGCAACTGTTTTTGTTGCGGTTGCTATTTTGTGTGTGTGTGTGTGTATACATACATCCTAAATATACATATATACCATATATATGAGAGAATACTATATTTTCTCCGAGTTATTCTATATCCTTTCATTCACAGTGTTTAATTGACTTTTCAGGACTGTGGATTATTTTCCCTGGACTTGATATACCTTCGAAGGGCCCTAGTGGTTTTGGTAGTGGTGACTCACTGGGCTGTGATCCTTAAGGTCACCAGGTCGAAACCACCTGCAGCTCCATAGGAGAAAGGACTTTCTACTCCCATCAAGAGTTCCCAAACCAAACTCCCTGCCATCGAGTCCGTGCTGACTCATAGCGACCCCACCCCGCTGTGGGTTTCCATGACTGTAGCTGTTTACGGGAATAGAAAACCCAGTCTTTCTACGGCGGAGCTGCTGATGGTTTTGGTGCAGCGCAGTGCATAACCACGCCACCACCGGCTCCTCAGTTAAGAGTTACAGCCTCGGAAACTCACAGGGGCAGTTCTGCCCTGTCTTGTAGGATCGCGAGGCGTCCACATAGACTTCATGGCAGTGAGTTTGTTTATTTGTTTGTCTTATGGTTTTCATGTATCTTCACTCAGAGGGGTGGGTGGATGCGGGTGGGATGATAAAGAGGTCGCTTGGGGTTCGCTCCTTCTTTTTCCCTTGACCTTCAGAATATAGCAGCATGTTGTGATTTCACGGAACCACCCACGCGTCGACGGACATGCACATCCTCTTCCACTGAGAGCCTGTGCTTCGAGTGGGGATTCAGGAATAAATGAGCCCATTCTTGCCGTCACCGACCACATAGCCTGTGCGTTCAGACAGACAAGAAAACCAAAAGATAGAAAACAAAGTGGTTTCTGCTCTTTCTGAAAGTGCCACGAGACACCGAAGACTGCCTCGACTCTAGCTCTTTCTCTGACATCTGTGTCTGGACAGGAGGGAGCCGGCACTAAGCGCCCACCTCCCTGCTCTGATGCCCACTTCCTGGTCCATGGGCTGCTTGCAGCAGGTTGCCCGGCGGCTTCCATTATCTAGACTTGTTTTGCATAACAGCCTTAAAGAAAGGTTCTTAAACAGACTATGCAAATTTAGGTCAAAGATTAATGGAGAGAAAATCTGTTAGCCTTAATCCACACTGTCATCCCTGGGCGGTGAAGAGAAAGGCAGGGCAGGCAGATTGATCACAATGCCTCAGCAGCCTTTACATCTCCGGACTCTGGGGAAAGCTCTCCTCTCTGGAGATGCTTCTGCTAAAAGGATTTGTCAGCTCTTGACACCTACCCCAGCCTTCATTGCTGCGCCCGCCCAATTACCTATCCTGCTATTTCTGGGGCTTTATTCTTCCTGTTCTGTATGAACATGAAACAGAAAGTCAAAACACCCGATTCCTGCTCGTTCGTATCTTTTCCTTGGGCTGCGGCGGTTTGCTCACGTTCAAGGCCGTGCGAAGAACCCCTTCCTTCCATCGGTACCATCGCGTGATTACGTGAAAGACCCTCGGGAAAAGGAGCAGCTACATCTCGATACCAGCACACTTGTTGTTTGACTTGTCAATCATCTGACAAGGAAAATAGGACCGGAAGGGCTCCGGGCAACTCCTACATAGTTTATTAAGTTGATAAAAAATTGATTGAGCACCTAGTACCTATACGGCATTGGCCGTGCTAGGACAGAGTCCTCCTAGAACAAGGCTTCCTTTCCAAGAACATTTTCTTCAGCTCAATCAAATGGATGAACCCCAAATCTTACTTAGTAGGTACTTAGAAAAGCAAAGAAACAGCCAATAACCACATTTTCCTTTGGTGCTCTAAATTCTGCGTGTAGTCGCAAAGATTACCACGTGGTAGCTCTCTGTCTACAGGGATTGTTTACCATTAGTTTTTACAAACAAATCTACCTCTTGGCCCCCCCACCCCCACCCTCCACCACCACTTCCTGATCCAGGTAGTGGAAGAGGACACCATCTACAAACTCAGTCGAGCTCAGCTTCCTGGGAAGGAAGACAGTTGACAATTGGGCTGCTCTGAAAAATCCAGAGTCACTAGCCATCGCAGCTTCCTTTTGGTGTTTGCACGAAGTAGCATCATTGTTCTAGAAACACTCAGTCAGGTAGTTTGGGTTTGATCAGAAATGAGAGCAGAGTCCCCCTTCTGACTTTAAAGCTGGGGAGTAGTTTACTGTGGCAATACCACTAGACAATGGCCTCACCTGCATTCTAGAAGTTGCCTTTCTCCTAAACTGCAGGAATATTAATTCCCACAGTGGAAATGGTAAGAGGTCGGTGACTTTTCACCTTTATAAACTGGGTTTCCACGGCAACAAAACCACAATGGATACGTCTGTTAAAACCAAAACAAAAACAGCCTCAGGTACAGGCTCTGTGGAAACTTCCGTCAGGAAGACGTACTCCCCAATCCAGCCACCATTTAAACAAATTTGGCGACCTGCACAGTAAACAAACAAAAGCTCCATTCAGAAGCTGAGGAGCACCTATGAGACCTCTAGTTGCACATCCTCATGTTTCCACTCTGACAGGTGACCCTCGGATAGCAGAAAAGGAAAGCAAGAAGAAGCTGGTGGTGGATGGCAAAGGCATTGTGGCGGCAAGGAAGCAAACCCTGGAAATGCTGGTGTTTCCTAAATCCCAGGTTTGTTAGGAAAATCCATCGAATCTCTAACCCTCCTCCGTTGGGGGTTGCTTTTGTTTGCTACATTTAATTGCACGCATAAGTCCAAATGCTGGGCCCGATTTATAGATCCTGGTTCCTCTTCCAGGAGGGAAAGTGTGATCTATTTGCAGGAGTTATATGTATTTTTTTTCAGGCACTTTACCAAGACACCCCAACCCCCCTTGGTTGCTGACTGTAAAATAAGAAAACTATTACCCAGCTGGGGTAACAATAGGCTCCCACAGTGCTTTTCTGCTCAGCCGCAGCTGCCAGTGAAAGTGGAAACTCCAGCAGCAGGGTAACATTCTTCCCCTACAGCCTGTTTCTATGGGCAAGGAGCCCTCCCACTGATCCAATGTATTTTCTATGCAAAACTGTAGAAGAAGTGACATTTTAAAAGTTTTGACCTTTGTTTTTTTTTATTTTATTTTTTTTTCACATGAACCAAGGCATACATTTTTTAAACCTCTGACAGGGTGTCTGTTAGAAACGGCAATAGCCATTACTGTAATAATAAAATGTTTCAAAATTTGAAAATTCTATATTGAACATAATGCACAGATAACCTTTGTCTGGAAAATGATAGTGATGTAGGACTGGGAGCCACTTCTTTATTGTTCCAGGAAAACAGATTATGACACATTTCAGGCATAGTTAGGAAACAATATCAATGGATGCTATGTTTTCATTTGCTAATTTGAGATTTTTGTGAGCTTCCCCCCCGCCCCCCCAAAAAAAAAAACCAGAAAGAGTTTTGTGTTTATACTGTAAGGGGGTTCCACTTACTACTAATAGCAATTTTATTTGTTCAGAAAACGATTCTTTATACAACAACAAAAATTTATTTAAAATCACTCCATTTTCTTGTCGAATGTCTTCAGGATTTTGAGAATAGTTTAACTCTTAGTTGAACCAAACGGCTCCATTAAAAGCAAAAAGTGGAAAGTAAAATAATGGAGCGCCCTAACACTATAGAGAACGTTCTTAAAAAAACAAAATAAAACAAAAAACCCTTCTAATTAGTGAGAGACATGAATGAAAGCAAAATACTCAAATACAAAGATAGAAAGAAAACAAGAGCAAATGAGCTGGGGAATTATTTGTAACTAAAGGAGACAGATGAAGAGCTGCCAAACTGCCAAGTTAAACTATTACGTTACTTTATGAACTCAACCCATATCCCATGTAGAATGAACTAGCAGCATTCAACAGTCTCATTTCAACTTTCATTTTCAAGACTAAAAGATAACTGGAGATAAATGTGAGTTCATTTTTGCCTAAAGAGTTTGAAAGCATACATACACACACTTATATCTTTTTTTTTGCATGATGCCTTATATCTGTGTATATATGTGTATATGTATATATGTATGTGTATATATGTATATATATCATATTAAATAAAGGGGGAAGTGCAGAGTGGAGACCCAAGGCCCAAGTGTCGGCCAATGGAGATCCCCTCATAGAGGGGTTTAGGAGAGGAGATGGGTTAATTAGGGTGTGAGGTAGTATCGATGAAGAACACAGCTTTCCCCCAGATCCTGGACGCTTCCTCCCCCCAACTACCATGATCCGAATTCTACCTTGCAGGGCTGGATAGGACAGAGGCTGTACACTGGTACATATGAGGGTTGGAGGTACAGGGAATCCAGGGTGGATGATACCTTCAGGACCAAGGGTGTGAGGGACGATGCTGGGAGAGTGGAGGGTGAGTGGGTTGGAAAGGGGGAACTGATTACAAGGATCCACATGTGACCTCTTCCCTGGGAGAGGGACAGCAGAGAAGGGGGGAAGGGAGACTCCGGATAGGGCAAGATATGACAAAATAACGAGGTATAAATTACCAAGGGCATATGAGGGAGGGGGGAATGGGGAGGGAGGGGGGGAAAAAAAGAGGACCTGATGCAAGGGGCTTAAGTGGAGAGCAAATGCCTTGAGAATGATTGGGGCAGGGAATGTATGGATGTGCTTTATACAATTGATGTATGTATATGTATGGATTGTGGTAAGAGTTGTTTGAGTCCCTAATAAAATGTAAAAGAAGAAAAGAGGAAAAAATGATTAGGGCAAAGACTGTACAGATGTGCTTTATACAATTGATGTATGTATATATATGAACTGTGAAAAGAATTGTATCAGCCCCAATAAATTGTTAAAATAAAAAAAATTTTAAAAAAAAAGAGTTTGAAAGCAAGTGGCTGCTGCTCTCAGGTACTCTGAAAGGGACAAAGTCCAACTGATCCTCTGTTCCAACGAGCCACGTGCCGTGTCTGAACACAGGTCAGGGCACCAGGAACCAGGAGCTGAGTTTTATTTCTATTGATCACTTCACTTCTGCCTTTGAACCGATCACTTAACCTCGTCAGTCTCTCCTCCTCTAAAACAGAACCAAGGGTCTCCATCAGACAGGTAGTCACGAGGCAACTAGTGAGTCCATCTAAATTGCTCATTTGATTTCAAATATATCAAATCCTGGACAAGATTGTAAGTCACTACAGCAGGATTGAACACAGAAAAGTCAGATTGTGTCTACAGCACCCACCTCGTTTGCCAACTCACATCCATTCAAGTGAAATACAATAGCCGAGCAGGGACTAGGTGAGTTCATGAAGATTTCTATTGTATATGAGAACTAATTTTTTTATGGTATGATAAAGGGAAGCACTTTGGAATCCCATTAACATGTTCTTGACTCGTTTGTAATTTTTGGAAGCTAAAACTTAGGAAGCTTCCATTTTAGATCTCAGAACACTTCTAACTTCACCTAGTCCACCCCCTCCTTCTATTGTAGAAGAACCTCCGGGAAGTAAAGGGATTTAGCTAAGGTTACAGAGGTAGTGGCAGAGGTGGTAGTGGCAGAGGTAGTGGCAGAGGTGGTGGCAGAGGTGGTAGTGGCAGAGATGGTAGTGGCAGAGGTAGAGGCAGAGGTGGTGGCAGAGGTGGTGGCAGAGGTGGTGGCAGAGGTAGAGGCAGAGGTGGTGGCAGAGGTAGAGGCAGAGGTGGTGGCAGAGGTAGAGGCAGAGGTGGTGGCAGAGGTGGTGGCAGAGGAAGCACGAGAACCCATCTCTGGTGTCCTTTCCACTAAGCCTCTGTACAGGAACCTTTTTTCGTCTTCCTCTTTCACCTGCTTATTATTATTGCTTTACTAAAAATTAAACCATCAAAGCTGATTTGAGGCTGAGTGGGACAGCCAATTTCCTTCCTTACACTTTAATTTCCAAGCTAGCCTTTCCCATCTTGGTCACATTTTTAATTTAGTGGCACCTTTTTTTTTCTTCCTTTTTTTACATTTTATTAGGGGCTCATACAACTCTTATCACAATCCATACATATACATACATCAATTGTATAAAGCACATCTGCACATTCCCTGCCCTAATCATTCTCAAAGCATTTGCTCTCCACTTAAGCCCTTTGCATCAGGTTCTCTCTCTTTTTTTACCCCCTCCCTCCCTGTAGTGGCACCTTTTTAAAAGAACATCTTGCTTTCAGGGTTCTTTGGCAAAATAACGCCTGTTACTAAAGCTCTTCCTGATCGGCAGAGCAGAGGGACTGTGTCAGAAGTGTAATGGAGGCGTCTTAGGATGCCATCAGTCTACCTGTTTAAAGACGGGACATAGCAGCACAACCTGCACTGCTAGTCAGGGGAACTGGTCCCACAGCTAAATCTTAGGGGCCTGCTTTTCAAAGTTCATCCCTCACTGTTTCTGCTTATAACACAGGTAAGGCAAATCCAGAACATGTCATTTCCTGAATTGCAGAGTCTCTCCTCTTAATACAGGGATACAAAAGTACTTAGTTACCCATGAGCCCAGTGGGTGGCTCCGTTGTGACTATAAGGGACTCCTTGGTTGTGTCCAAGTGGATTCCATGGCTAGTACCCTGCTCAGAGCAAGGATCTGCTACCCATGCCACCAGCACAGCAGAGCAGGAGTTACTCACAGTGATCATAAATCCAGGCTCTGGTTCCCAGAACTCAGGAGAGAAGATCTTACCAGTTACAAATATTTGGGGTTTTACTAAAATCATAGAAACATCAATTAAGCAAAAATATCAATATGTGAAGGTTTTATTAATTGATAGACGCTCCATCTAGGTGCATGTGCTTTGGCAGGCAATGCTTCCATCTCTCTGACCCTTCCCCAAAGAACTCTGGCCTCTTTGACTTACACCAACGCAAACCAGCGGCTTTGGCATCCTCAAGGGACAGAAAGTATGTTCCTTTTCAATGTACTCTGAGTTTGGGAAACAAGAATTCCAAAGGGGCAAAAGCAGGCCTGTAGGGTGGATGGGACAAGGTCTCTCAATAAAATTCTCATAGGGCAGACTTTGCCACCCTTGAAGAATAAGCAAGTGTATTGTTGTGTTAGGAAAACAAATCCTTGGCATAACATTCTTGGCCTTCCCCTCCCCCCCCCAAAGTGGTTCCCAATGTCTTTAAAGCATTTTCATGTGTCAAGCCCCCATGATCATCCTATGTTCTTTAAGGAAATCAATCATGCTACCCCTTTGGGATGTCCCAAGTAGTTGCCATAATCTTCCGAGCTGACCTCTTTGCTTTGAATTTAACTGGTTCAGCAAGCCTTCTCAGAAGTGACTGTTTGGGTTGGAGTTTTGATGCTATCTGTAAGATTTCCAAGGGACTCTGTGTAGGCTAGGTAGACTGGAGAAACAAATCCATGGACACATATATGTGTATAAGAAAGAGATTTATATACAAGAGCAATTGAACATTAAGAAAACATCCCTGGGTGCTGGAGCAGCCGTGTGGAGACCCCTGCCAGCGCTGAGATGCTGACGCATGCACTCATGGGCCTTTCCACCTGCAGTCGGCATCATAGTGTGTGTTTTGTGAGATGGAGAAGGACTTTGTGGATTGGTGTTGGATATATGGGTTAATGTTGGGCTTGTGGGTTTGGGCAGCACTGGGTTGGGATGTTTTCTTGTGGTTTGGGCAGCACTGGATTGGGATGTTTTCTTGATGTGCACTTACCCTTTATATAAAATTCCCTCATATATATATATATATATATATATATATATATATATATATATATATATATATGAGTTCCTGTAGATTTGTTTCTCTAATGTACCCAGACTAACACACATGGCAAAGTCAAGTGCATGACTGTGAGAACTTGTCTCAACACGTCTTGTTTGGAGTAAACCTGCTCACGGATGAACTGGAACTCTAGAAACAATACTTTTGGACTTTCACTTGTATGCGATGCAAACAGAGTATTTATTATTTTTAAATCAAACCGGTATGTAAAGCCTTGGGATTCAGGATACTAAACCCTCAAAATCAAACTGGGTTCACTGCTATTGAGTAGATTCTGACTCAAAGCAAACGTTTATGGGATTTCCTAGACTGTAAATCTTTATGGAAGCAGACAGCCTCGCCTTTCTCCCAGAGAGCTGCTGGTGGGTTGGAACCACTGATCTTGTGGTTAGTAGTCCAAAGCCTAACCCAGGGTGCCACCAGGGCTCCTTGTTCAGGATACGACATAGGACTCTTGTCTTGAAAATTACCATGGATTGCAGTAGTGGGCAGGGTAAAGGCAGTTTTTGTTTATATATGTTTATGGAACTAAACACACTTAAACAGTCACCGACTAAATAAGTTCCATGTGTAAAATCCAGTGGGGTTGATTACATTCTCTATATCATGCTACCATGATCACCTTCCCTTTCCTAGTCATCCCATCAATCTGCACAAAACTCAATGACAAGAGTGGTTTCAATGTTTAACCCTTGGAAAGTTCTGAGTTTTAATTGTTAAGCGCTTGGACAATTTGATGTATTTGCACCTTCAGAAAATTCTCAAGAGGGGAAAAGCCTATGCATAGTGTCATGTAAATAGAACAAAAACTTGAAATTCACCAGGAGGTAGCTTACCATTGTAAGAGTCTAAAAAATAGTTTTATTGGCATACAATTCACATATCATACAATTCAACAGTTCATTCACATCCAGAAGGGTTATACAATCACCGCCACAATTTTAGAACATTTTCTTCATTCTTGTGCTCATCAATATCTGCTCCCCACTTCCCCCCAGACTTCCCTGCGGTACCCCAAGGAATGAATCCCGTTTCTGCCATTGTCAGATTTAAGACACAAGAAAGTGTGCTTTTGACCCATGAAATAAAATGTGAAATATGTTATGCAAAAAAGTTTCAAAGTTTAAATATTTAAATTATGAGCATTTAAGAGTGATTGTGAACCCTTAGCACACAGTGGGGAAAATAGTTTGTTCTGGAGAAGGCCTACTTATCTTTGAAAGTAAGTGGTGTTTTGCTAAATTCTTGCCACTCAGAATTCATTCTAGATGGACTTTTCAGAAATCTACTGATAAATCTAGGCCTGGCACCAGTGTGGGCATAGTTGTAAATCCAATCCAGGGACCTCCTCTTGAAAGCATGGAAAGACCCCCTTGAGAAGTTGGACAGGATACACAGGAAGGACAAAGCCAGTCTCTTCATTCAGGACCTTTGCTGCTGGACACACGGGAAGTTGCTGAGAGGCGTTTTCTGATACATGAGCTTGGGAGGGTTTATTATTTTGTGACTTTCAGATTTTAGGACGTTCAGCCAGGTTTCCCAATATCAAAACACAAGCCAATGAAACACAAAGGCGACAAGAAAACTGCAAGCCCTTCCTTCTCTCACTTCCCAACAAACCCCGAGGTTGCAGGAAGAGTTGTGAGAGAAAGGGGAAAGTAGCATCGGTTACACATTCTGACTATAGAGTGTTAGCCCCAAACCCCAAACCCAATTCACTGCCAATGCTGACTCACTGTGACCCTAGGGGACAGGTAGGACTGCCCCTGTGAGTTTCCAAGGCTGTCACTCTTTACAAGAATTGAAAGCCCATCTTTGTCTGTCCTGTGGAGCGACAGTGGTTTTGAAATGCTTACCTTGTGAAAGGTAGCCCAATGCATAACCACGACGCCAACTACAAATGTCCAATGTTTTTTTCTGTGTGACTTCTTACGAGGTGGTAGTTTTACCATCTGTCAAATGGGAATAATCACAGTACTTTCTTCCCAGAGGGAATGTACAGCGCACTGAGCACCATATCCTGAATGACAGTTTTCATTATGAAAAATGTCCACACAGGAACAAGTGAAATAAACTCAAATTGCTCCTGAAAATAGAGAAAAACTCCCGGTGGAGAAAGAGAGCAGGAAAAACATTATTTTGCACCAGAATGGCTCGTGAGAAGCAAAGGGAGCGCTGCCCGGGACTGTCCACATTCTCCATCTTGTCAAGACATGGTATTAGAGAGCACGCCCACGTGGAAGCATTTTCCAAACCTTTCCAGGGACAAACCAGCACAGCCGCTTTCAGGGTGAGAGCACTGAGTGCCATCAAAGATGGAGGGTCTTTTCTGCGCACAATAAAACATGTTCACAATGTCTTGTCTTTTGTCTTCCCAGTGAAGTCTCTGTAAGTTCTTCATGCTAGGTTAGTAGAACATTTGCATGACACAAAGGGCCAGGCATGCATATTAACTGAAGATGATTACAGTGATAATTAATTACATCCATACACATGTATACACACATACATATACATATTAGGAAACTTCAATGTAAACTGTCATCAACAATTTAGCTTGTGGACTGATCCAATTCAAGGTGAAAAGATATAAAGGTATAAATTGCCTTTTAATTAGATTTTGTGTCCCCAATTTATTTGGCTGAAAAAAAACTCTGCAAGTATCAGGAACATAGGCATAAAGGTCGACTATAAAATCAATTCAGGTACTGCAATATAGAGTTTGCCTACATTGGACCAATATCCTTCTCTCAAAGGGCTTTATAAAATTAGTACCAGGGCTCATCAAAGACAATATTAATGGAAGAGCTTTATGCCCCAGGGGGGTATGATCGATAAGACTCTCTACCATAAATTAAAAAGGAAGTTTTAAAACGGAGCCAAAAGTAAAAAACAAACCAAAACCAACAACAACATAGCTTCAAGGATGGGTTTGGGGCTTGCAGTAAATCCTAGCTCCAATTGAAGAACAAATAGTTCTTACATCATGGCCCTGCTTGAAAGGGAACACGGAAGATACGGGTGCTATATCAAAGTTTGGTGAAGCAATTAGATGGGGCCCGGCTGTCAGATAAAATAGTATCTGCAGGCTTATTTTCAAGCAAGCAACCATCTAAGTGAGAGGTCAACGAAATCCACATGGAAGAAACACCCCAACATCATTGATCCAGGATTACAAATCACATAATCTGAAGGTGAAGGAGGGATTTACTACCAGAGCCTAAATTGTGAGAATCTGGTTTGCAGAAGGCTCTGGATAAGAGCATTAGCCCAAGATTCGTGTCTGGGACCTACATAGGACACAGGCTCTTATGATTCCTTCTGTCTATAGCAGGGATTGGAGGAAAAGGGTGATAGAGTGCATTGGAGAGATGACTATAGGAGATCAAAATAAAATTTAAAAACCCTGATTTGATGGGTTGAAACCTTGTCAGTTGATCCTTCCCTCTGAGGTACATTAGGCCTGATCTGGTTTTCAACATTTTCTGGGTTTTTAAAAATTTTTTCATATTGGGGTTTATCTCAGATATGTGATGTCATTGGGGGTCACCCTCTTGAATTTTTGTTATGTATGTTTCTGGTTTTTGATATCTGAACCCCAGGATAGCCCTATAGGGGTAGCAAGTAGAATAAGGGTTTCTGGGGGTGGGGTCCAGGGGTGGTGGCTATGGGGTGGGTGGGTAAAAGGGAGCTGATAAAGAATGTTTTGAAACCGATGGTGTTAGCAATTATACAGTACTGCGTGATGTGATTGAACTATGAAATGGCTTGATACCTGTATCTCCCAATAAAATGGTTTTTATGAAAAACAAACAAACAAACAACAAAACAACTGGAAAGAGCAGTTGCCTCTGAGCAGTTCAGATATTTTAGGGGAATTTCAGCCCTGCTATTTCTGACTTTCAGCCTCAATTTTCCCTTCTCTTTCGATCTTTCTCCAAGTTGGGTTTTCTCAAAATATGGCCCAACTTGGGCTTTTTCCATAAGAAGTAAATTTAATTCTCAAAAGCATCTGCATTGGTAGATGTGATCTTGAGAATAAGGGGTATTGAGAATCAGCACTTACCATGCATCTGCTGTGTACCCGCCACTGTGTTGCGTACTCTGCATGTATGAGTTCATTCAGGTTTTCCAACATGCTATGAGGTTAATACTCATTGCTATCCTCAACTCATGAATGAGGAAACTGAGGCATGGAGACATTAGATAACTGGAATCAGGTTATCTACTCAGTGAATAAAGGATCTAAGATATCCCAGCAGCACACATGCAGGGGCCTTCAGGATGGCGTGCACCTGCGAATAGGGTTTTCAGCCATTTTTGGATCCTGGCTTGATGGTCTCCAAACCCAAGTGACTCCTCCTTTAATATTTTAGATTTGCAATTATATTCATTTTAGCAAAAATATTATAACCACACGAGTAATAAGATAATTGTTAAAAGCCACCTTGAGATTATGGGTCTTCTTAAAACCACTGTGGATTTAGAAAACAAGCAAGCGCATCCTATTCAATAGCGAAGACATGGAAAGTTCATTTAAAGTTCATCCAGTGAAGAGAGAGAGCTTCTTTTAGTTGCCAGGTGAAATGGGAACTGTTTGTGTAATTATTTAAAATTAGTGCTCTCAGAGAGTTCGTTGACTGAAAAAGCATTTACTAAGCATCTCTACCTATTGGGACTTTCAATATCATTAATATACACTGCTCTTTTTTCTGTCTGTTCTCCCATGTAAATAAGAAAATAAAAACATCTACACCATACACTATCTGAAAAAGTCTCCATATTATGCATATCTTACAGAATTTGACCTCTACTATGTAAATGGCAGATCACGGGCACATCAATTCACTAATATTATCCCTTATCATAACAGCATTTACTTTCATGAATAATTATTAATGAATTGCCTGTCAGGAGCCCTCGTGGGACCGTGGTTAAGCACTGGACAGCTCACTAGAGGGTCTTTGATTCTGATCGCCAGCATTCTTTGGGAGGAAGACGCAGCAGTCTGCTTCTGGAAAAAACGACAGGGGAGGAGATGCAAACCCGAAGACACAGTTCTACTCTGTCCTGCAGGGTTGCTCCAAGCCCTGATCAACTGGACAACAGTGAGATAATGAATGAACTCAACAAATATTTACTGTCTGACCGATTCTAGCACTAGAAAGCAAAGTCCCATTTCTATGGATGTGTGTGTGTGTGTGTGTGTGTGTGTGTGTGTGTGTGTGTGAGACTGCTAAATGAGGCTTAGTGTGGGAGCACTCACGGATAGGAGGGCCATTTGAACATACCCATCACATCTGTCCGAGAAAGTGAAGACAGTCTGCTTCCATAAAGATTACAGCCAAGAAAACCCTGTGCAGTAGTTTAACTGTCACAGGGAGCTGCTATGAGTGAGAATTGACTCACTCGCCAGTCATATTTATATATTTATCCATAAGCCTTACTGGCTCAATGAAACGTTTATTCTCTCTCCTTTTAATATCACTCTTGGCATATTCTTTTTCCTGGAAGAGTTGTTGTACCACCAAAGCAATTTAGTTTCTTTACTCCAAATGAACAAGGTATTATTTTTAAAGGGCACTACGGATTGGGATAGTTTTTACCCATAATTTGCTGCTAGTCTAGGCAGAATGTATCTGATGGGCTGAGACTCACAGAAATGGCCCTACCCTTTGCTACGCTGAAGGAACAGTATCATGGGCAGAATGAGTTTACTTCATGACGGGCACCTCACTTAGAGCAAATAGCCCATCGGATTGACAGTTTCTTCTGAAATGTCCACCCTTAAAATTATTCTTGCTTATTAAATCCTTGTTCTCTGTGAAAATCCCAGAAAATACTTCAATTTAAGGAAAAATTGAGGCGATAAGGTTGAGCAGAGCCCGTATTGGTGCTTGTTTGCTGTGTCCTTGAGTTTGGTCTGACAGGTAGTGGTCCCATAGCATCTTCAAGACTGTAATCTCTAGAGTCCTCTCTCACAGAGCCACTGGGGTGGGGGGGTGTTAAAAAGCCACCATTTTTGGTTAGCAGCTCAGTGCTTAACCTGCGTGCTACCAAGACTCTAAGAGGCTATATTTTCATTCCATTTTTGACTAGCTTTTTGAAGCCTCCTGGTTATTCACTGGGCTGCAATTTACAAGGTCGGAAGTTTGAAACTACCAGGCGCTCTTCAGGAGAAAGAGGAGGCTTTCTATTCTCCCAAACATTTACTGTCTCTGAAACTCACAGGGACAATTCTACTCTGTCCTGTAGCATCCCTATGGGTCAGGCTTGGTTTGGCTTTAGGTAGAAGTCCAGGTAAGCAAACCAGAATCTGAGAAGGGAGATGCTAAGAAGTAGAGAACAGATACATAGAGGAAGGATGAGTCACCAGATGTGGAGAGGCACAGGAGGTGCTGGAAAAGGTTAAATCACCCCAAGTGCTGAGTTTTATTCAGCCAGGTGCTGCGTCAGGGGCCTCGGAAGCACTGCATCAATACCCCAAGCAACTGCCTCCCGAGAGAGGTATATGATTAAAACCTTCCTTTCATGGATCAGGAAGCAGGCCTGGCTGGTTCACATAACCTGCCCGTTGAGTTAGTGGAGGGCAGCAGCAAAACCCCAACTCCACCTCCAAACCCAGGCTCTTAATCTCAGCAGAAGACCCAGGCTCTGCCTCCTTTGCCCAACACCAGTTGTTTACTCGCCCTTCCTTCACATCAGTGACTGACTGTATCTTGGGCTCCAGTTGGAAGCAGGTAAAATTTACCCTAATTATTGAAGGTTGTGACTTCAATGGTTGTCATTGTTAAGATCCCAACAACCTTCTACAGCCTTAAAGCCTTGACAACTTGGTTTGTTTGGCCCTCGGGATTTTCCACTAACAGACTTTGGAAGCTTTTAAAACTTCTTTTTCATACATTTTCATGGTACTATCTTTTGAACTATGTGGTAGTCACCTAAGCTGGTGTCAATTTAAGGATTAAGAGTGTAGGGGTGGAGTCTAGGCTGTCAACCTGGAGATAGCCAGTGAGACTTCTGTGGGCATGGCCTATATTCCTGAGAATGCTGGGAAATCTGGTACGTCCTCCTTGGAGGCAGAAGACACCTCTCTCTCTCTCTATTACCCCCTGGGAGACATTGCAGAAGACAAGCCACATGGACGTAACCAGACCTCGGGAGCCGGAGAAGCCACAGAGAGACCCCTGCCACGCAGAGATGTTACCAATGATACTGGATCCAAAGACTTTCTACCCACTGGCCTGTGCTCTTCTGCATCGGCATCATTGCATGTGTTTCGTGAGTCTGAAGAGGATTTTAGAGATTGATATCGGAAATATGGGCTAATATTGGACTTATAGACTTGATCTGTACTGGGTTGAGATGTTTTCTCAATGTTCAATTGCTCTTGAATATAAATCGCTTTCTTATACACATACATGTGTCCATGGATTTGTTTCTCTAGTCTAGCCAGACTAACACAAACTACTTCTGTCACTCTGTGAAGTGATGCAGGAAGAGGGTTCGTACTTGTACGGTTGCCTTACTGTCGTCGTGATGAATGCCTTGTTATTGTTTTTATTAATTTACAAAGCAGGCACTGCATAAGAATATGCTAACCTCCAGTTGGACACCTTAAAAACAGCTGTTTTATTTAGCTCTAATCACATACTGCTTCTACCAACACACACCCATGGCTGGCAAGTCTTTAAGAATGAAAGAAACGGTCTGAATGTAAACTTAGATATTTAGATGACCTTTAAGAATAAGAGAAAAAGAATTCTGAGGAACTTGGTTTACTATGCAGTGGTTACAATAACCAGAAGGGACGAAGCATTTTTTTTTCTGCAAGTGAGTCACTGGGACCATTCAGTTATATGTGTCTCTGGGAAGGGAACGTCAACCTCACGAGCATTGTGCTGGGTGCGGAAAGGTACCACTAAGAGAAGGAACTCAAAAACTCAAAATCACTGCTGTCAAATCAAGGCTGTCTCATAGTGACAGGGAAGGCAGGGAAAGCAGGGGGAAGAGTTCCTGTAGAAGGAACAGTGTGAGCAAAGAAATTGAGCCTGGGAAGGTGGCTGTGCACGGAGAGTAAGCTGGTGGGGAAGCCAGGTCCCTCGATAGGTCCTAGGATAAGGGCGGAGGGCTCAAGGGTTATAGCTTTCCTCTGAAATGGGAGCCACAGAAAATTCCAAGGCATTGTAGATGATGACCAGGCCCAACTGCTTGCAGAGCACCTTTGACAGTGGTGGAAAGAAGTGATTGGTGAAATGAGAGAGGCGTTAGGGAGACTCTGGCCAACAAAATGAAACCGATGGAATTGACCGAGTGGGTGCTTGGCATGGAAAAGCCCAGAATGATTCTGAGGATTCTAAGAAGAATTGGAATTGGAAACAAGATTCACTAAAAGATTTAGTGGCAATGGAAGGAAGGTAATTTTGTAATTAAATGATGACACAGTGGTAATTCTATTTCCCCCCAAATGGAATTGAAATAGCGCTGCCTTGTTCTAATTTCTTAGCAGAACTTGTTCTTTGAAGCTAACACTTTAAGTTATATAAAACCAAGAAAAAGTTTCGAGTTCCCCTTTTGCTGTGCTCTGAAAGTGGATCTATTTTTCCAATGCGACTCCAGAGGTCCGTCAGCGAAAGCCACATCCAGGCTGCATCCTCCTATTTGGACACATGGAGATACTTTCAATTTCCCAACCTGGAGCAACCTCTGTTCTAGACTTTGTCAGAACATCTTGAGTTAAAGTTCCCCTTGGACCACTTCCCAGAGGACTGGGCAACGAGGAGACCACACAGAAAGAATGTGCTGGACCTAATTAGACCACGTTGTCCAAAGAAGCTGCTCGGCACACAATGTCGCTGAAGGGTGAAGGGAATGGGGCAAAAGATGGCACCAAGCCCAAAGAGTGTACCCTCAAATCTGCAACTTGAACTAATGAAAATCTCCAACTACAGCTGATTCTGTTACATAAGAACTTACCAAACTACTTGCTATTTTCCAGCGTTGCTTTATTTGGATTGCCTCTCAGTGGGGGTTATTTCAGGTCAGTGGTGGCCGGGGCATTTCAGCCTGAGTGGATGGTGGTAAATAGTGTGCCCTTGTACAGATGTACAAGGGCGACCCAAAAAGTGGGTGGGGGTTGGGAGTTGAGAGCAGCCAAGAACCCAACTGTCTGCAATTCAAAGAGGCAAAACTAGCAATCAGATGTTTGCCCAGGTCAAGGCCCTTTCTTCTATCTTGAGGGATGTCTTGCCACTACATTAGGATCAGCCTTCAAGTGAAGGGTGATTACAACAAACCCTTTTGGGAGCTCACAACCCCCTGAAATCATGGTAAAACGAGATGCAAAGCGAGCAATTAACCAAGAAAAAATATCCAAGGAGCTACCGGGAAAATCGTTAAAACACAGAAAAACAAGCAGAATAATTACACAAAATGCATCTACCAATTCGGAGGAAAAGAGAGGCTTAGAATTGATGGTAACAGCTGGATTGCACCCTTCTATCATAGCAATCGGATGTGTCGGGGAATATATTTTCTTTAAAATGGAAATATATATATTTCAGTCTTTTGGGGGAGGTACATCTAATATCGTTGTGAGGTTACAAGTGTTGGAAGTTTCCTCACTGACGATAAGGCACATGGAGCCTGGTGGTCAAGATGTGGGAAGAAATCAGGAGGTTTTCAGATACTGTCTACCTCATGGCCATCCAGTCAGCTCCAATGCAAGGTGACCCCGTGTACCACAGCCTGAAGCACGGCCTGAGGGTACCATCTTCATGATCATTGTGATGTTTGGGACGATTATGACAGCTATCATGCATTTTCAGTGCTCTGCAATCTAGAGGGCTCATCTTTCAATACTGTACCCACCCACAGAAGGAGATTCCCCATCCTTCCTCTCCTATCTTCGTCTGCAAATATTGCTGAAGCCTGTGACCCTGCTGCCATTTGAAATATTGGTGGCCAACCAATGTCCATCTGTAGACAGCTGGACATCCCTTGCAGAGGGGTAGTGGGGAGGAGATGAGTCACTCAGGGTTTAGTGTAGCAACAATGAAACTAAAAACTTTCCTCTGGTTCTTGAATGCTTCCTCCCCTCCCAATTATCATGACCCCAATTCTACCTTGCAGACCTGGTTAGACCAGAGGCTGTACAGCGGTGCAGTAGGGATCTGGAAACACAGGGAATCTGGGACGGATGAATCCCTCAACACCCGCGGTGGGAGTGGCGACACCAGGAGGGAAGGGAGAGTAGAAAGGGAGAAACGATCTTGAAGATCTATGTGTAACCTCCTCTCTGGGAGATGGGCAATGGGAAGGCGGGTGAGGGGAGGCACCGGGCAGTGTAAGATAAGATATAATAATTATTTATAAACGATTAAGGGACCAGGGGGAAGTGGGGAACGGGGAGGGAGGAGGAGGGGGGGAAAAATGGGAAACTGAGCTGATTCCAGGAACTCAAGTGGAAGGTGAATTTTGAGAATGACGAGTGCAACGAATGTATAAGGGTGCTTTGCTCAATTGATGTATGTATCGATTGTGATAAGAGTTGTATGAGCCCCAATAAAAAGATTTATTAATAAAAAATAAAAAAACAGAAATACTGGTGGCCAAGTATTGCACCATAGGAGAAGCCACCACCGTGTGAGAAACTCTTATTTCTTGGACCGAGATTCTAGGATTTCTGTCATTGGGAGGAGAGTTCTTCCTACAAAGATGGCTGTCAAAGCAAGGGCAGCACAACATGTTAAAGAGCCGTTTTCTTTCTCTTTTTTTCCCTGTGATTTTTCTCATCTATGTTCTCAACCCAGCTTACTCTGGAATATTCTCAGCATTGTTGGCTTCAAATGGATCTTATCTGAAAGAAGATAATACCAGAAAGATGTCTGTCTATGTTTTCTTGACTATGTAAACGCACTAGGGTCCTAACAAAGCTACGGATAACATTGAGAAGACTGGAAATCGCAGAACATATGATCATGCTCATGTGTAACCTGTACGTAGACCAGCAGTTCAAAGAGATCCAAACATTGGGGCCCTGCCTGATTTCAAATCAAGAGAGATGTGCATCCGAGTTGTATCTTTCACCATCATTTCCCATCTGTGTGCTCAGTAACTAGCCCAAGAAGCTGGCCATCAGGAATGGAGGAAGAATCATTAACAGCTGGATGTATGTAGATAACCCAGCTTTGCTTGCTGAAAGCAAAGGGGATTTGAAGTGCTTACTGATAAAAATCAAACCACTACAGCCTTTTGGATTATACACAATGTAAAGAAAATTAAAATCCTCACACCTCGATCAACAAAGAGCATCATGGTAAATGGAGAAAATACTTCAGTGGTCAAGGGTTTCATTTTGTTCGAATCCATAATCGGTGCTCATGGAAGCAGCAGTCAAGAAGTAACACAATATATTGCACTGGCCACGTCTGCTGTACGAGGTCTCCTTATAAAGATGTCACCTTGAAGTTGAAGGTGTTCCTAATGCAAGCCATGGTGTTTTCAGTCACCTCATGTTCATATGAAATATGGACAATGAATCAGAAAGACCACAGAATAATTTATATGCTTCAATGATGATGTAGGCAAAGAATATTGAATATATAATAGACTCCAAGAAGAATTAGCAAATATGTCTGGGAAGAAGTACAGCTGGAATCCTCCTTAGAGATAAGTGAGGATGGAGAGAGAGTTTGTCTCATATGCTTTGGACGTCTTCTCAGGAGGAACCAATCCCTGGCATAGGGTATTAGCTTGGTAAAGCAGAGAATTAGTGAAAATGAGAACGACTCTCAGCGAAATGAATCGACCCCGTGGCTCCAACAATGGGAGATTGTGAGGTTGGTGCAGGGAAGGGGCGGGGTTGCCTCTCTTGTACACAGAGTTGCCTATGAATTGAAACCACCCAACAGCAATCTCCTGCATATTCAGCCTAGCGCAAGTGGAAAATATGTACAAATAGACATTAAGAAGCTTCAATAAGGGAAGACAATAATGTTGGAGGTAAAGAACGGATCAGAAGGAAGGAATGAGAAGATGGAATGGCTTCTAAACTTTAACAGGCATCACGCTCTACTGTTGTCAAATACAGCCTTGTCATTTGGCTACAATACTATTAAAGTATCCTCAAATGGTCCAAGCTGAGTGATGCAAATCCATATGCATACCAGAGTTCTGAGCAACAATTAGTAAACGCATTTGGGTCTTAGGAAAAGTAGAGATCTGTAAATAGTAAATAGAACTCCAGGGTAGCAGCTGTCAAGGGCTGGGCTGCCAACCGAAATGTGCGTGGTTCAAGCCCATCCCGGGCTCAGCCCGTGGGAAGAAGAAGGAGCAGCCAGCTTCTCTCAAGAGGATGGTCTTGGAAACACCGGGAAACAGTGCTCTTTCCAGTCGGATTGCTATGACGTGGAATGGATGCGATGGCAACGAGTGGGGTCAAAGAGCTAATGGGAGTTTATAGAAAATTTCCCCGCCGCAGAGATCTATACCTTGAGTTGGCCATACTGCTTAATTCTTGATTAATATGGACTAGGATTTTCAGATCTACCATTCCATTAAGTTTTCACTAATTGTTCTCACTCAACAGCATGAACTTGGGCTCCATTGTGATTAAATATGCAAGCTGCTATATTAGTCAGTGAGGAGGACCCACAATTTTAAGCATGAGCCATTCTCAAAAAGCAGAGAGTATGTGAGATGGGACATCCACACTGATAAATGCAATAAAAAATTGAATGCTATTTTCTTAAATGCAATCCAAATGGTGCATTTGTGTCAATGCAAGATGGTGGGGTGGGTGTTGGGGTTATAAAAAATGGGAAAGGGAGACAGGGTTAGCCAAGCAATATAGAGACTGATTTTTAAAATTCAGACACACATACACACACACAAAACCCAACAAAATATTCTTTACTGTTGATTTTTGTCTTTTTGGGGAACTAAATATTATTGGGTTAATGTAGCTCTGGTTTTGGAATATTGGAATTCCTTTTGCATGTCTCTAGTTTGGGAGCTCCATCACCTATTTGTCAGTGGGTTGAAGCAGATGCAGAGCCGATGAGAAATATGGCTCCACCTGCTTTTCATAAGAAATTCCTCTTATTTTCTTTGCACGCATCTCCCTTGAACTAAAATAGAGAAGGTCAATCATCCAGTGAAAATGCTCCCCTGCTCTGGAGCTTGCCCGAAGGATCTATCATCCATTTGTTCCCTTTCAGCATGGCTTTCCCTCTTGATCCTTGGATAAAGCTACACCATTGGAGGCCACAATTAAAGGAGCCCTGGTACTGTAGTGGTTACGAGTTGGGCTGTGATCCATATGGTTGGCAGTTCAAAATCACCAGCACCTTTGCAAGAGAAAGACTGGGCTGCTCCCATAAACAGGTACAGTCCTGGAAACTCACAGGGGCTCACCGTGAGTCAGCATTGACTAGATGGCAGTGAGTTTTTGTTTCGTCTTGTTTTTTGTATTAGACAACATCATATCAAGGGTTTTTATAGAACTGATCCCCTACATTTTACCTGTGCACTTTTCATTGGACTGAGATAAGAACGATGACAAGGAACAGTGTTGGATTCTCCATAGAAGCGATGAGAGATTGGTTGGGGACATAAACCTCTCATGAGTCTCTCAGTGCCTCCAAGAGAAATGTCTACTAGATGGTGGTCTCACAAAAATGTGACTCTTCTCTTGAGCTGGAGATTTTCAACCCAGGTTCCACTAGAGAATGGGCCACAGATATTCAAAACTATATATTGCTATAGGTTTCAGGCTGAGAGGGGCCTGGGGACTTTGGGCCCACCACCAATGGCCGTTGGCCTGCAGACCTGTGTATCTGTACATGTCTATGTGATATATACAAGTATTATCACTTCATATGTGTATGCTGCAGAAAAGGTTGGGAAACATTGTCTGAAATTGCTCTATTTTCATTTTATGAATAGTTTTTGCTTTGGTTGTTGGAGGCTGAAATTTGAAGCATTCCCTAACTCATATACATTTATTATATGTCCCTGCATTTAAAACCCTTTAAGGTATAAGGTCTAGGTCAACAAGAAAAAAACACCGACCCCCCAAACCAATTAAAAAGTGGGCAAGGGATATAAACAGATTGTTCACCAAAAATACATCCAAATGGCTATCAAATAAATGAAAATGTGCTCAGGATCATTGGCCATCCAAGACATGCTCATCAAAGAAACAATGAGGTATTGCCTTATACTCAACAAAAGCAGAACACAATAAGTTCTGGAAAGGGTAAGGACAGATGGGAACCTTCATATGCGGCTGGGTGTTGGGAACCTGTATA
The DNA here is from genome assembly GCF_050624435.1 of Tenrec ecaudatus. Lineage (NCBI taxonomy): Eukaryota > Metazoa > Chordata > Mammalia > Afrosoricida > Tenrecidae > Tenrec > Tenrec ecaudatus. The sequence goes on along the minus strand of NC_134540.1, from coordinate 88,442,131 downwards.
TATGTACAGCCATTGTGCTGAGCTATATGGTTTACCTAAAAGGACTCGAAATAGAAATCCCTATGACTCAGCAATGCCTCCACTGGGTAGACCCCAAAGCAGTAAGAACTATACTAAGAACAGACATCTGCACTCCCACAATAATGTTAGCAATAGCTCAAATGCCCAGGAGTAGAAAGTGGCTAAGGAACTTCAGTGCATACATAAAATGGACTGCTATGCATTGCTAAAAATCAGCGAGGAAACCTTGAAGCACCTCCTGACATCAACAGGCCTAGAGAACATTATGAGTGATGTTGTTGTTCTTGGGTGCCAATGAGTTGGTTCTGACCCATAGTGACCTTATACACAACTGCGCATGCCTGGTCTTGTGTCATCGTTGCAGTTGTTCCTGTGCTTGAACCCAGTGTTGCAAGGACTGTGCCAATCCATCTCGTTGAGGGACTTCCTCTTTTTCATTGTCCTTCTACGTTACCAAACATGATGTCCTTCCCCAAGTACTGGTGTCGCCTGACAGCATGCCCAAAGTAAACCAGAAAGCCCACTGTCCTGGTCTCTGAAGAGCACTCTGGTCAACCAGTGGTGGTGAGGGATGCTGGTCAATCACAAAATGACAAACATCGTATGAGTAACTACTGCAAGGATAAAAACCAAGACCAAGACTCGCATACCAAGGGGAACTGACTCTGAAGCTTACCAAGAAGGAGAAGGCAAAGGAAGGAAGATGAACCAACAGACGACAGCGTTGACAAGTGTTGCTTTGGGTGAAAGGGAGGATAGAGGTCCATGAGACGTAGAAAGGAAATCAGGGGAGGGGAGGTGGAGTAGAACACTGGGGAGGGGGAGGAGGTGGTCCAAGAGTGGTCTGAACTGTTGCATGCAGAGTTCATGGTCTGCAGTGTAAACCACCCCACCTTATCCACAACAAAAATTCCTTTTTTAATGCCCCTTAGGAGGCCTTGAGAGCAGGACATACACTCTCCAGAACAGACTAGTCTCTGAGGTTGAGCGTGTATCTATTTCAGTCTCTTACTACAGGATTGAAGGAAGCCTTATTAACAGTCCGCAGCATGAAGATGTGAAGCTGACACAACCTTGCTTGCCCAGAGTGAGGAGGATTTGAACCACTTGCTGATGAAGATCAAGGAGTGCAGCCTTCGGTACAGTTTACAACTCCATCTAAAGAACACCCAAATCCTCACAAGTGGACCAGTAGGGAATATCATGATAAATGGAGAACAGCTTGAAGTTGGGAAGGGCTTTGTTTTGTTCGGACCAGCATGGAAGCTACAGCTGAGAGATAGCAGGCATGTTGCAGTAGGTAACAGAGACCTGCTGTACAAGACCTCTTTAGAGTATTGAAAAGCGAAGATGTTCTCTTGAGGACTCAAGTGCCCCTAACCTAAGCCATGGTATTGTCAGCTGCTTCATATGCATGTGAAAGTTGAACATTGAATGAAGAAGACTGAGCAGGAATTGATGCATTTGAATTGTGGTGCTGGAGAAAAGTATTGAAGTTTTTGTGGACTGCTAAATGGATAAGCCGATCTGTCTTGAGGAGGTATGGCCAGGGTACTCCTTAAAGGCAAGGATGGTGAACTTCCTCTTCCATGCTTTGGACAGGAGGGACCAGTCCCTGGAGAAGCACCCCGGGTTTGGTGAAATGGAGGGCAGGGAAGAAGCGGCAGGTCCTCAGTGAGATGCACTGACACAGTGCATGCAAAGTGGGCTCTGTGTCGGAGCAGCGGTGAGGATGCTGCGGGAGTGTACAGTGTCTCGTTCTGTTGTGCATAGGGTTGCTATGGGTCGGAGCCGACTCAATGGCACCTAACAGAAGCAACCACATGTGCGGGCATGTCTGATTAAATGTGCACCTTAAAACAAAAGAAAAGATATGAGCTACAGACTCTGCGTCAATGCGTGAATGAATAGAAAATAAGGAAGTTTCAGAGGAAAATGAGCACACACTACTGGACACAGGCTGCTTGCCCCCAAATCCAGCACAACCGGACCTCTTCGGAAACTCTCACCAGTCATTGGGATTTTCTTAGAAGGGAAGCCTCCGCATTCAGTGAATTGTATTTATACACAGGGCAATCATGCCCTATCTATGATTATGACAACCACATCTATCTAACTTTACCGTATTTTTATATCATTGATTCCCTCAATCAATGTTCACTGGACACCTACTATGTACTAGACCTTGAGCTAGGCCGGAGCATGAAGTGAGGAATAAATAATAATAATTAATAATAATAATAATTACTAATAATGCTGTCTTATTTGCTAAATCCCCTATCGAGAGAAAGGCTATTCAGAATTTTTAGAATGAGCAGGAATGAACATTTGCAATGAATTGAATGCAGGAGCGAATTGACTCTGTAAGTAAATCCTTCCCATAAGTCCTTTTAATTTTTATTGGATTATAAATAACTTCCTGGGCCGACAGCCAAAGGAAGGCTGCTTCAACAGAGAACACCACACAATCCACATGATGAACTCGCTCGGGCTGAAACGTTCTTCTTTCATACACAAGTCTTCCTTCTAACCGATAATTGTAACTTTTGCATGTCGATATTAAATCTAGTCATAAGAACTAAAAAGTGCAGCCTTAGGATAATATGGATAATAATCAATAGGAAAAGGAAATAGGAATGAGTGGTTAAAATCTACTTAATCACATATTGAACATTAGGATTATTCTTACATTTCCTATCTAATTTCCTCACATAAACTCCGTTTGTAACATTTCTTCCTCCACTCCAAGGTGGAGATTTCCTTGGAGAAAGTAAACGAGGGGAAAGGAATGAGGGACACCGGGCAGAGTGCTGAAGCAAGGAGTCCAGAATAGGCCAATTCGGCCGAGGGAATGGCAGACAAACGGAAGTAAACCCAGACCTGAACTGTACTCTCGGCTCCATAACAGAGTGATGGGAAACATTAGGTTCAGTGTTGCTAAACTTGGAAGGAGAGGCAGGGCTGGGCAACAGGAAGCGGTGCTTGCGGCCTGTACGTGGTATTGATTGATGACTGTTGAAGTTGCTTGGCCATGATTCTCAACCCGGTCCCTTTACGATGGGCAGCTGAGTCTCTACAAAAACGTACAGAACAAATGAGTTAATTTATCCATCGTTTCTTCCCTAAAACCGTAGTACCAAATGGTGAGGGGCCTTGCTTCACATGATTTTAAAACACTGCGATGCCTCATGATTGCAAAACGTAAAGCACAATAGCAGGGTCACACATTTCTTTCTCACTGTAGGCACTTTGGTGGCCTAGTGGTTCTGTGCTGGACTGGGATCCAAAAGGCCAGCAATTGGAAACCGCAAGCCGCTCGGGCCAGGGAAAGATGGGGTTTTATACTCCTGTAAAGAGGTTACAGTGTCCGAAACTCACAGGGGCAGTTCTAGCCTGTCCTGGACAGTCACTCTCAGTCTGCATTGACTTGATGGCAGTGAGGTTGATTTTGTTGTTGCTTTTTCCAATGAGTTGATGCTGACTCATAGCGACCCCAAAAGGCAGGGTCGAGCTCTCCCTGTGAGTTTCCCACTGACACTCCTCATAGGCATAGAAAATGGTCTTTCTCCCGCGGAGCAGGTGGTCTCGAACTGCTGATCTTGCAGTAGCGGCCCAACACGTAGCCACTCTGTTTATTAGAAGACCTTATTCAAACACTATACATGCCTGAAGTCATTTCATTTTTTGACAGTCCTATGCAACCGTTTCTAGATAAAGAAATTGAAGCACAGAGCAGCTTATGAACTTGCCTGTGGTCACACAGCCATGAGAGGCAGCGCCTATGCCTGAGAAAACTCCTAATATTGGCTCTGGAGAGAAACTGCTACTTTATTCTCTTGAATTAATATTGTAATGTTGCATTGTGGGGGGACGTTTTAGAACCCCATTGGAGAGAGGTTCTGGGCTCAGGGTTTGGAACGTGGTCTTTAGCGTCACATGGAATTTGGTTATGTGACCTCCCGTGACTATGGTGAGATAATTAGTAGTTCTCCGTCCTTTGCTCAATCAAAGAGAAAGGGAGGATTGGTGAGAAGGAAGGAAGGAAGGAAGAAGGAGGTGTGGAGAAGGAGGGAGGAAGGAGGAAATGAAATAGAGGAAATCAGACCGTGGGGATAACCTATTGCTTCCATCAGTAAGCTCAATCAGCCCTTCACCAGAATGGCAGTTGAGAGGACATTCATGATAAGGGACAGGGGGGTGGTATCCTTCACCCAGATCAGAGCCCGGAGAGGTGTCTCTCCACTGTGAGAGCTTATCCAATATTCTTCATTGCGAAGTTTTCTGTGTGATTATCGGACTAATGTTTATCTCTGTATCTGATCTGTAAGTATGATGAGGTCGAGCCGTATAGGAGGTTTTGTTCACAGCTGTCTCCCTCGCTCCGTAATAGTGTGTGACAACACATGCTTTGGCACCAATGGAGCACTCCGGACGGAAAAGCAGCCCCACAGAGTGCGCACAGAGGTTGACCAAACCCACGCCGCCCCAGACCCACTAACCAGGGCTCGTTCTGTTATTTACTTAGTGTTGTAGTTGCTCAGAAGTGCGTTTTAGGTGAAAGCTTGCGCAGTGAGCTGAGCTCACGCTGAACGCACTTCACACTGCTCTTTCCGTGGCATTGTTCGCGACTTTCCCGCGCGCCAGGGTTCTCATTATTCCCATTCTGTCTGTTCTGTTTTTGTTGTTTTTGCTTCCTCCTCGTCTTTCCTTTGCTGTCAACATTGACCATTGGTCCCATGTAGTTGATTGTTAAGGGGAACATATTATTCACAAGTCATATTATTCATTTTATAAGCCAAACGATTGCTTCGCTACAGGGTGAGCTTCAGGAATGGCTTCAGTTCTAGTTTCAAAGGCTATCGAGGACTGTCTTCTAGGAGCTGCCTCTCGTCTCTATTGGTCCAGTGAGTCTGGCCTTTATTAGGTATTTGAAATTTGCTCTACGTTTTGCCTCCCACACTGTCCAGGACTTGGAAGGTGTCCAGTTCTTCTGCTCTCAGACAAGAGAGGCCGTGGTTCATGTGGGCGCGTAGTCCCACGGACTAGTCTCTACTTTGAGTCTTTGACTTCATTCTCTTCTGCTCTAGAAAAACATAGAGAATAATACTTGCATCACCAAGGGCTTTTTTGAATATGAGGCACATGGATTTGGTCAAATAATCAAAAGTGCAGCCAAAGCACCAGCAGGGAAGGTAAATGAACCTGAAGTAGGTCATAGAGGTCTTTCCACTGGCCGCCCCCATCGGCTGTGCTGCTGGCATCTTATTCTTGCCCTTCTGCGGGTGCTCCTTTCTGCCTCCTCTTGCAGGCACCACTGGGCTCAAATTGATATCCTTGTGGCCTCTGAAAAGTGGCACGTGGCTGTCCACGCACACACAAGTATTCAGCTATGTCTCCCTACATGCCTATATGTGCTACATCACGTTCACACTCTTGGTCACTATTGTTGTTGAAAAACTGCATTTGTAATAGTGTTTACCAAATTGTCCTTCATTCTTGTGTGTTGTTTCAGTGTCTTCATTTGGCTTGGTCATATTGTACAGAATCCATCCATATTGGGTAATGCCTTTCCCATCAACAAAAATAAGTGTTAAGGATATAAATGATCCTCCCTTCTTCATCCTTCCATCCCTAGTAAGGATCAATGAACATGACTTTCTGTATCTACAGCTCTTCTTGACTTTTTAATGAAAATTAGATTATACAATATTTGTCCTTTTATGATTGATTGATTTCACTCAGCATAATCTTATCCAGAGAGAAAGACTGAGCTTTCTATTCTCATAAAGAGCCTCAAAAATCCACAGGGGCAGTTCAGCCTTTGCCAATAAGTTGGCAAATATTAGTCAGGGAAAAAAGGGAAAGAAATGATGATATGAGGAGATATCTAGAATTATGTTTGGTTGGTGCTTTTTTTAATTGGCTTCCATATTTTGAAAAAAGATATCACTAATTATGTCTTGACTGTAGAATATTTATTCCTTGCCTGTCTTCTTCATCAGTTTTTATTCCCCTTCTCAACCTTAAGTAGTGTACATACGTGTTCTTGCAAACTGATCCTGTTAAGACGGGACTGTGTGTTTCTGCACACTGGGAGTCATGGTGTTCTAAACAAAAGAGGTCATAACTCTTGGATTCTAAACAAAAACACTGGGTTTAAGCTCACTATCACATGGTGTGAACTAAGTAGGACAAATAGAAAACTTTAAAATCATGTAAGAGAATAAAATAGACAATTGGTTCACAATTTCACGAGCAGTCATTTTAGCAAAGAGGGAGTCGGCTTTGTGGCTAAGTTAGGGGAACTGGGTGTGTGAACTTGTGAATTCTAAATACTGTATCTGGAACTCAGTACAGATAATCAGGCTCTTATTGTCTTATTGTCGTTAGAACTCATTGTGAATCTTATTGTATGAAAATTCACAGTATACACACCTATTTGCCTGAATATAGCCACAAATCCTCAGCTACTCCCAATACACATTGGGTTGGTATCCCCAAGGTCAGCAGTTTAAAACCACTCTGTGGCCAAAGACTCCCATAATGTTAGAGTTTCTGAAACGCACAGGGCCAGCTCTGCTCTGTCCTATAGGGTCGCTCTGAGTTGGAATCAGCTTGATGGCACTGAATTGTTTCTTTTCTTTTTTTTTTTGAACTCTCACTAATCAATCCAATATTTGTAAAACAAACTGTGGGTTGCCATTCACCACAGAATCTTGATATCAACCTGATGGATAATGACCAGTATTCTATTTTTAAAACAATATAGCTAAAGAATATCAGAGCATGGGATCGTTTTATTTCGGTTAGATATATGTGCATGTATGTGTCGAGTGAGATATGCCATAAATAGCTTTCATATTATTCATCATGGCTCAAAATATTTGAAAAATATTGAACTCAGTATTATATCTTGTACTACATCCTTATATTTTGCCTATATTTATTTGTAGTTTTACTTTTGAATATTAAACTAAAAACTCACTGTCATGGAGCCAATTCTGGTTCATAGCAACCTTTAGGACAGAATAGAACTGCCGCATGTGGGTTTTTGATACTGTGACTCTTTCTGGGAGTAGAGAGCCTCATCATTCTCTAATGAAGCTTGGCTGGTGGTTGCCAATGGATGACCTTGTGGTTAACAGCCCAATGTGGAACCAGGGCTGCTTCGTTAAAATATACAATGCATATTTAGCATTGATTGGGTTTCTTAGAGTGTCAAAGTTTTTTTTTTTAAGAAAGACTAAGATTCATAAAGGAAACCATGAAGCTGGTACAATTTATTTTTTGTTGTCTACATGCATATGTGTTTTAAAGGAGTTTGTCATTTGGGGAGCGTTTTCTTTTGCTGAATTCCAAGGCTAGTTGAGAGTGCCAGTGATGGGAGACGGATTATCCTGGGACTCCACCCAGTCCGTGGGGGTCTTTGGAGCAGCAGGAAGCGGTAGCTGACAATATCGCACTTTCCTCACTCCCCAACCTTTTGTAAAGAATGTTATTTTCATTGGTAATCCAGGCAGATGGATTTGGGCTGCCTGAATATTCTGGAAAACTGTTGCCTGTTGCCTGGGATGGCACTGTATCTTTCTTAGAGTGTCAGTGAAAAATAAAAGACAATTTGGGGATGATCATTTATTCAGGCAGAAATGAGCCAAGGGCCCCTTTGTGTCCTTTTAGAGAGGCGTACTGCCTGGTCCCAGCGTCTCCCAGCTATGTCTTGTCGCCTTTCCTCCTGTCAGAAAAAGAAATACTTATTTTTCCAAAGTAGCCAATAAAATACCCCCCAACACACACATTTCATTGCTTTCTTTGTCATGTGGTGGCAAAGGCCGGGATGGAGGAGGAAATGTATTTTTTTTAAGAACACCCATAATTTCTTATGGGTGGTGTTGAATTCAGTAAGAAGTGGCTAAATTGAGGACTTAGATTTTTTTTTAAGGGGGAGGGAAATGCAATCAGATGAGGCGAGGCCATTTTTTCCTCACTCCTCTTCTCAAGTTGTCTTCTGGCCAGTTCCACGTGTCCTCATTCTAATTCTCCCTCCGCTCTGCGGGATGGTCTCCGTCGATGCCGTGTGTGATGGATGACCGCTAGGCAAAGACGAAGCCTTGGGCGGAGCCTTCTGGTCTGCACAGGCCTCTTTGGTCCACCAAGGACGTTAACGACCTTCCTTCTACACACAGAGATGACGTGAGGGAGGGCCTTGCTGCCGGCCTCAGTGCCTGTGTCCTGGGCCGGTGGCTTCCAGAGCCCCACCCTAGAGACAGCAGCACTTTCACGTCAACAGGGCCGAATTGTTCAGCAGTCCTATTGGTTACCCAGTGTATGGATGGGGTCAGCAGCTGTCTTCCGATCAGACTAGCTGGAGCCAATTATTTAAAAACCAGTCAATAATAATACCTATTTGGTATCTTTCGCTGGGAGGAAAAAAGAAGAAAAAAAAGCAACAACAACAACAACAAACCCTCAGCGTGAATAACAAAAAGCCACCCAGCTCTCCAGTCAGCAGTAATTTTCCTGTTGTTGCAGACCCATTCATCCGCTGACAGTCCCCTGCTCAAGTGATTTTCCTTTTCCTCCTCCTCCTCCTCCTCCTCCTCCTGCTTAACCCTCCCGAGGGAGCAGGCTGAGCAATTTAACTCTTGTTAGACCTGATTAGTGGAGATGGATTTCAGCTCTGCTTGAAGCCTTCAGTAGCTACCACCCCACCCCGCCTCCCCAGACCTACTTAATGTTAGTAGAGAGCGTGGGGAAAGCCTAGCAGGACAAGGCCCTGGAGTGAAATAGGAGGCCTAATAACTGCCGGCAAACTCTTAACGCTGAGAAAATCCAATGCACAAATGAACTGTTGGCGGTAAAGAGGGAAATTTGAGAAGATTGCGCCATGGAGTCAAGTGAATCAGGTATTTTCACAAGTTTTGCTGGGAAATAGGCAGCAGCTAAGCAGATGGCAGATGGAGAAATAGCCGAGGAATGGGGTTGGCGACCAGGAGACACATGGGTTGTGTAGAAAAAGACCTCCAAAAAGATGACAATGGCTTATGTCTTAAAGTATGGGACATACTCTTGTGTGGAAGGAAGTACGCTTGCCTAATAATCAGAGTTCCTGGAGTGGACTGGATTATCCAGGAAGACAGAATGTTCGTAGGCACCGGACATGCCCAAGCTCAGGAGGGAAGAGCTGGCAGTGGGAGTATGGCAGAGGGGTTTTAAGTATCAGATGAGACATAGTTGAATTACACGACAGTCCTAGCATACTTCTTCCTCACTGATGATTTAAATTGCAGAGTTCATGAGGAGGAGGCAAGGGTGCGTACTAGTGAAAGACCACGGTGGCTGGGCGCTGTCGACTTGGTTTTAACTGATAGTGAACACACAGGCCCACACAAATGAAGGCAACGTCGAGCCAACCCCCAATTATTGCTACCATTGAACTCATTGCATGTGTGTGTATGTTTTACACTAAATAAACATATGAAATAAAAGGATGGTGAAGTTTATATATATCTAAACTTATTTATTTAAATTTTTATTGTGAATGGGTAAAAGTTCATAAACACATCAATTTCATATTAAACAATCCTTACACATGTTGTGTTATATCATTGATTGCAATTCCTAAAATGTAATGTAACATCTTTATCCCTCTCTCCTTGTAGACGTCATGTTTCTATTCATTCTTCGCCGGCTCCTCTGAGCTTTCTGAACTTTGTTCTTGGGGAAATGCGACCCTTTCAATCTCAAATGGTTGCTTCTTCTACAGTATGTGCATCTCTCTGTGTCATTGTTGTCCTTATAGATCTGCCTATTTTGTGGCTGAAAACTGAGTCCTGGGGGTGAATGTCTTATCAGACTTGAAGGGTGACTAAGGGCCATATTCTCAGGGATTCTATATGTCTCATTTTGACTCACCAGCCTGATCTTTTTACAATTTTTAGTTTTGCTCAACATTATTGCCCCACTCTATTCAGGACCATCTTGCGTGATCGCTCTCAGAGAAGAAGTACTGGTATCCAGTCATCACCTAGTTCTTCTGGTTTCAGGGGAGTGAAAACTACACTTCTAGTCTGCTAACATTTCCATGTATCCCTAATTTTCTTCATCTTTTTTTCTCCAGACAGAGACACCAATAATTGTACCTTGGGTGGCCACTCAGCAGCTTTTAAGATACCAGTAGCTACTCAGTAAAGTAGGAAGCAGAACATTTTCTTTATGAACTGTGTTTTGCCAGTGGACCTTGGCATCCCCTCGGACTATGCTTCTGAGACCTTAGATCCAATAACTCATTCCCTCGAGAAGTTCGAATATATATCCAAGAAGGTCTCACAACTTACCCCTCAAATGTTCCACCACATTCATAGATACATTAGCAGCAAAGTTAAACAAAGTCTATGCCATTGAGTTTGCTCTGGCCCATAGAGACTCTATGAGACAGATTAGAACTGCCCACTTTGGGTTTCTGAGATTATTAAGCTTAAATGAAGCAAATAGCCCCAGCTATCTCACACAGAGCGAACAGCGGGATTGAATCAACGACCTTGCCTTTAGCGATTAAATGCACACTTTGCTACCAGGGGCCCCTCTCCGTTACATACTGATTCAGTCTGCATGTCTAGCCCTGCATCTATTTTTAAATATTTTTCTCTTTTTTCCCCTTTGATTGCCCTTATTGCAAGATTGTATTTATAACAGTATTTATCTCTGCTCCTTTAACTCTTGCATTCCTCACTCTGCCGTCCACTACCACCAAGATTTTTTGCTGAGCACCTCCCTCCTTAGTACATATTGCCTTCCCCTGCACCCATGTTAACGTATGTCTACCCTATAGTCAGTAATCTACACCCCTATCTTTCTCATCTTTGCTAATCATCAAAGAAAGTTTCTTTTACTATAAAAATATTTTCTTAGTTTTTAAAAAATAATAAGGGCCTCATACATATTTAGCCTTTGGTGTCTTACTAATTTCACTCAGCATAATATCTTCCATGTTCATCAGTGTTATGAGGTTTTCCCAAAGTTCATCATTACTCTTTACCATTGCATGATGTTAGGTGCCATGGAATCGGTTCTGACCCATAGTGACCCTACGTACAATAGGACAAAATACTGCTTGGTCCTGCACCATCCTCACAATTGTTCTTATGTTTGAGCCCATTGTTGTAGGCCACTGTGTCAATCCATCTTTGTGGTACTTACATAATCTGGCGTCAGTTTGAGGATTCATTGTGAAGGGGTACAGTCAAGCCTGTCAATCAGGTAGTAGCTTGATGACCTCATTTGGAAGCTCTAAGGAGATAAATAGCTCACGGGAGGTGGGACACATGCTCAGTCCCTGCAAGACATTCTTGCTCACAAGCCACATGGAGACAGGCGGATGGCAGTCAGAGCCTCGGAACTGAAGGAACCACATGGAGACCCATGCCAGCTCTGAGATGCCTCTACCACCACTGGATCCACAAGACTGTCCACCCACTGGCCTGTGGTCTTCCTGCATTTGGCATCATTGCAAATGACATTGCATGAGTCTGAAGAGGAAATTAACAGACTAGTAGTGAACATCTGGGCTAATGTCGGACTTGGACTGGACTGGGCTGGGGTGCTTTCTTAACATACAATTTCTCTTGTATATAAAGCTCTTTCTTATATACATATGAGTGCCTCCCTACATTTGTTTCTCTAGTCAACCCAGACTAACACATTCTCCTTGCAGGTCTTCCTCTTTTTCACTGATGCTCAATTTTACCTAGCCCGATGTTTTTCTACAGAGACCGGTGTCTCCTGACAGCATGTCCAAAGCACATGAGGCAAAGTCTCTCCACCCTTTTCTCGAAGAAGCATTCTTGCAGTACTTCTTCCGAGGACAGACTTGTTCTTTTGGCAGTCCATGGGCTTTCAATAATCTTTACTACCACCATAATTCAATCGCGTCTAATCTTCTACAGCCTTCCTGATACAGTGCAGATGAGGCTATTGAAAATGTCATGGCTTATGTCAGCTGCACACGTGTCCTCCAAGTATCACCCTTGCTTTTCAACACTTTAAAGAAGTTTTGTCGACAGATTTACTCACTGTAATGCTTCATTTGCTCGCTAGTCTGCTGCTGGCATGAGCATTGATTGTGGATCCAAGCAAGATGAAATCCTTGACAACTTCACACTTTTCTCCATTTATATGCTGTGACCTGTTGGTCCGTTGTGAGGACTTTGATTTTCTTTATATTGCGTTGGAATCCATTCTGCAGGTTGCACTCCTTGGTCTTCATCAGCAAGTGCTGTAAGTCTTCCTCACTTTCAGCAGTCAAGGTTGTGTCATTTGCATATCACCTGCCTTCCTGTAATCCTGATGTCACATTTTTTTCATATAAGCTAGCCTCCCTGATTATTTGCTCGTCATAAGTAGGTTGAGAGGACACAACCCTGGAGCACACCTTTCCAGATTTTAAGCCACGCAGCATTCTCTTGTTCTGCCTCTTGATCTGTGTACAAGTTCTGCGAAAGCACAATGAAGTGTTCTGGATTTCCCATTCTTCTCAGGGCTATCCACAGTTTGTTATGATTCACACAGTTTAATGCCTTGACATAGTCAACAAAACATAAGTAAACATCTCCCTGGTATTCTCTGCATTCAGCCAAGATCCATTTGAAGTCAGCAATGATTTCACTTGTTCCACATCCCCTTCTGAATTTGGCCTGAACCTCCTGGCAGCCCCCTGTCTTCAGTGTACTGTTGTAACTGATGCTGGATCATCTCCAGCAAATATTTACTTCTTTGTGATATCAATTATTGAGGTAGTTTATTGTGCCAAGCTGGGCGATAAACATATGTGGAGCTAATTGAACGGTGGAGGGATAAATGACTCGGTGAGCCTTGCCTTTTGAGTTCTTGGGTCTCTCGCTTTGTGATGGTCAGATCAGGGTGCAGCTGCCTTATCCAGTTCCCTGCTTCAGTTGGCAAGGATCACTTCCTGCAAGACATCCCTGAGGAGAAGCCACATGGACCTACTCCTATGCAGCCCTGGGTGCTGGAGCAGCCGTGTGGAGAACCCTGCCAGTGCAGAGATGTTTACACATTCGCTGATTCCAGTTTCCTCCTGCAGTTGGTGTCATAGTGTGTGTTTTGTGAGATGGAGGAAGATCTTGTGGATTGGTGTTGGACATATGGGTTAATGTTGGACTTGTGGGCTTGGACAGCACTGGGTTGGGATATTTTTCTGATGTGCATCAACCTTTATATAAAGCTCTCTCTTATATGTGAGTTTCTGTGGATTTGTCTCTCCAAAGTACCCAGACTAACACAATGATATTGTTCTATAATGTGTAAATTCTGTTCAGTCACCTTTCTTTGAGAAGGGTACAAATATGGATCTCTTCCAGTCAGTTAACCAAGTAGCTGCCTTCCAAGTATCTTGGCAGTATAAGTTCTTCCAGTGCTTCACCAGCTTGTTAAAACATTTCAGTTGAAATTCTATCAATTCCTAGAGCCTTCTTTTTGGGTAATACCATCAGTGAAGCTAGAACTTCTTTTATTGCCATTAGTTCTTGCTCATGTGTTACTTCCTAAAAAGGTAGCATGTTGGCTAGTTCTTTTTGGTGCAGTGACCCTGTATTCCTTCCATCTTCTTTTGATGCTTTCTCCATTGTTCAATATTTTGCCCATAGAATCTTACAGTATTGCAACTCGAGGTTTGAGTTGTTTCCTTCAATTCTTTCTGTTCAACATATCTTAAGCATGTTCTTCCTTTATGGGATTTAACTACAGGGCTATGCACATTTCACTATAATATTTGTCTTTGTCTTCTGGGTCTGCCTAGAAATTTTCTACGCAGCTCTTTTATGTCATTATTATTTCCATTTGCCTTAGCTCCTCTACCATTAAGAGCAAGTTTCAGAGTCTCTTCTGACATATCCTTCTATCTTTTCTTTTTAATAGCCTTTGCTTTCATCACGAATGATGCTCTTGATGGCATCACACAGCGCATCACGTCTTCTGTCATTCAGATTCAATGCAGCAAATTTGTTCTTGAGATGTTCTCAAAATTCAGGGGGTGTAGAATCAAGGTCATATTTTGGCTCTTATGGACTTACTGTAATTCTTGTTTCAACCTGAATTTACATATGAGCAATTGATGGTCTGTTCCGCAGCCAAATCCTGGCCTGGTTTTAGCTGCTGATACTAAGCTTCTCCAGTATGTCTTCCCACAGATGTAGTCAATTTGATTTTTGCATATTCCATCTAGAGGGTCCCATGTGAATATTCATTGTTTGTGCTGTTGAAAATAGGTATTTGCTATTAATAAATCATTGGTCTTGCAAAATTCTATTATGTGATATCTATCTTCATTTCTCTTCGCCAAGACTATATTTTCCAACTACTGCTCCTCCCTCTTTTTTCCAACTTCTGCATTCCAATCAATCATCATTATCAATACCTCTTGATTGTAAGTTTGATCAATTTTTGACTGAAGATGTTGATAGAATTCTCTGTCTTATTGAGCTGCCCTTTGAAATCTTTTGTTCATGTTTTTTATTTAATCATTTCTTTCTCTAACTATAGCTATTATATGTTCAAAAGGAACCTGCAGAATCTATTGTAGCATTCACTCTTTAAATTTCCTGCTTTTTAATGGACTTTTTGCTTTCTTTATGTATGATATCCTGGATGTCATCCCACAACTTCTCTGGTCTTCTACTATTAGTGTTCTTTGCATCAACTCTATTCTGAGAAGGTATCTGACTTTGGATGGGATTAGATGGGTCATACTTTAGCTCCAGTAAACTTGTTTGTGTGTGAACAATTGATGGTCTGTCCAGCAATCAACCCTTGGCTTTGATCTGACTGAGGATATTGAGTTCCTCCATTGTCTCTGTTCACAGTAAATGTGGCCCCCGTGTATAATCACATACACATCATTGTCCTAAGGACTACCAAAATTGCATCTATAGTTTTTCAGATCTATGTGTGCTATCTGACTACATGACATCTTTAATTGCATCCCTAATTAAAAAAAACTAAAACAAAACTTAAACTCACTGCCATCAATTTAATTCAAAATCATACCAACCTTTTGTAGGATCTCTAACACAGTAAATGTTGCAAGAGCAGCTTCAACTCTCTCCAGTGATTCAATATGTAACAAATATCTCAAATATTTATATGTTCCAAACTGAGTGCCTCCCGCCCCAATCTATACTTCCTACAATCTTCTAATGGCCACTACATTCATCTTGTTCAAATGGAAAAACCTTTAAACTATTTTCTCTCTCTTAAACCATAAAACAAGTTCAGGGGAATCCATCATTAAAGTACGTCTGGGATTGAGCTATTTCTTCAAACGTCACCTGCTAAAACTCCAGTTTAGACGATCATCATCTCATTTGTCTTCAAGCCTCCTAACTGGCCTTGCTGTTTGCCTTCACCCTTGTTTCCTTCTCAGCACAGCAGCCAGAGGGAATCTACTCAAACTTTAATCGGATCATGTTGCTCTGTAACTTGAAATATTTTGTTGACACTATACTATACTATACTATACATTTTACATGCTCTAAAGCAGTACACATTTTTGGCACACCTGAGCATACTTCTTTGGTATGTTTGGCATACTGAACACAGAAGCCAATGTAATGTGGCTGGACTGGAGTTTGCAACAACATAACAGGAAACAAAGCCACACAGAGAAGATGGAGCTAATTTTTTCAGCGCTTTGCGAAACACTGGTTCAAGGGAGTGTTCCCAAGCCTGACCTAGATTTCATATGCTTAAGCAAAAGGAAAATAACATTGATTTCTAGGATGCTGACTACTTGGGGGTGGGGGCTCAAGCATAAAAACTAGTTGACAAGAAGATTTGAAAAAGAAACCATCTATGGTTCAGTAGTTGGTAATGGTGTCTGCAAAAGACATTACTTGAAATGGGAAGCCTCTGTCTCATATGCTTGTATTTTGGTAAAGACTTTGTTATATACCAATTACAGTATCTACAAATCCTAGACACTAAATCAATATTTTGATATATTGGTTGTTTCTCTAGAGGATTTTATTTATTTATACATTTTTAATACTTTAGTGAGTAGCAGAGTGTTGCCTCAAAAATGAGGATGACTGATAATCTCTCACAATGGGTGTGTAGTTTGCTTTTACTTGATCAGGCTATTCTTATTCCCGATTGTAGTGAATAGACTTTCTTAGAGAGTCAGTCAAAGACTCATCAAAGGGTTTTGTTTTTTGTTTTTAAGGAAAAAGGAAAAGCCAAGATTAAACAACAAATTTAAGACAGATACCTAGTGACTCGCACCCTCACTTCACAGAACAACCTTCTTAGCTGGTAGAACTGGCCTTGCAGAGAATTGTTTCATTAAATCTGGTGACTCTGAACCAGCAGCAACGCCAGCTTGGCTAAAGCCGAGCCACAGCCGCCCGTCACCTCTGGCATAGAGGATGCAGCAGTAGGCGAAGTGAAACCAATGAGACTTGCGAGCCTTTGTGTCTGGGACCTGAGTCGGCCCAGCAAAGCAGAAATAAAACTAAGAGCATCATTCTGAACTACTGCATTCAGGACATGGAAATGACCCAAGTCTGGGTTACTAGCATGGGGCCAGAAGATCCCAGTGTCTGCCTTGTCATTACAGGAGTTGACTTATCTTCTCTTCCCATGTGCTACACCAGTAGGCTCACTGCCCACTACTGAGGCTCTTGCCAGAGAGATAAAATGTTAAATTAAACATGGTTTGCTCAAGCTGTCAAGGTCCCCAGATAGTCAGTGGCTGTTCACTTGCCTGCCAATTAAGATACAGTGTCTCTGGGTGGCTGAGAGAAGTCATTAGAAGCTGGTCAAAATATGGTTTAGAAGAGTATAATAATAATGGCAAATATTTAAATGCCACTTGCCATGTGCCAGGCAGTCATCTAAGCACTTTACATACATTAACTTATTTAATTCTCATAAGCATCTCATGCCATAGACATTCTTTTCTTCAATTTTCCAACAGGAACCAGAGATTTCGTAGCTTAAATCATTAGGTAGTGGCAAAATCAAGATTTGAACCTAGAAAGACTGGCCCCCAATTGATGCTCTAAATGATTACCCTATTTTTAAAAGCCTAATTGTAGTATGCACATTTATTTTTAGTGAAACATTAAAAATTTTTAAATCATGGTCATGATGAAGATTATTGTGTTAGTAAACAAATGGAGAACTTAGCCAAAGAAGGCAGATCATCATTTCACTAGATTTTATAATGCCTAGCAGACATAGAACAGTAAAATTACCATCAATCTTGGACTCCGATGATGCGTGTCTGGTTAAGATGTTTCTCAAGTATGTGACCTCAGGCAAGTCACTTCAAACTTTTAGATTCTTTAGTTAAGAATGTGACAGGTTATTAAAATGAACCAGGCATATATAATATACAAACATATACATTATAGATATATGAATGGATTTTGGTACCACACTTAATTCTAGCCCTGATCTAAGAACAATTAGTTCTTATGACATGGCCCTGTTTGATGCTCACCCTCATGAAGAGATCACTGAAGATATGGATGCTAGAACAAAGTGTGGTGAAGAAACTAGAGGGTACCCGGCTATCAGAAAGAATAGTATCTGACATCTTCAAGACTTGTCTTCAAGCAAGCAGCCATTTAAGTGAGGGATCAACTAAATTCACATGGAAGAAGCACACCAGCCTGTGTGATCCACAGATTGTCAATATTAAAATCCAAATTCAAAGGAAGGAATGTTCTCAGAGCTTAAATTGTGAACACCTGGTTTGCAGAAGCCTAATGATGACTTTGGAAATCCCAAATCCGACAGCAGTCCCACTCTGACCATAGTCGCGGGGTGTGAGCAGCCTGGCTGTCGTACAGCGTACGTTGGGAAGTGAATTATTACAGATGCAGTTAGGTTAAGATGGAACACCTTATCGCTGGAGCCCCTTTGTGACCTCTTTACAATTTGTTCTAGTTTTTAATATTTTCCGCTGTCTTTCTGATGGAGGTTTTTCTCTGTTTTGTTTGTTTATGTTTTTCTGTATATGAAATCCAGGAGAGATAAACTTGTAGAGATAGGAACTGGATTAATGATTTCTTGGAGTTATGGCATGGAGGTTTGGGGAAAATGGAGAGCTAATGTCAATGAATACAAACAAGAAGAAAATGTTCTAAAATTGATTGTGGTGATGATTATAAAACTCTTTTAATATGATTAAACTATTGATGTGTATGATATGCAAATTAAGTGCCAATAAAACTGTTAGAAAAATTTTAAAGTATGTGACAGGTAATATTTTCCAAAGTTGGTCATGTAATATCTTACCTTATATCTTTTTCTTCCAGTGTAATCAATACTTCTGATGAGAAGTGAGGTCTGTATTCCTGCCCCTTGACTCTGGTGGGGCCTGTTATCGCTCTAAGCAATGGAGGATAATGCCGATGACCTTTGGGGCCAGGCGGTCGGTAGAGTATACCTTCTTCCAGCTCCTCTCTGTCTCTCAGGGCTCGCACTTTTGGAAACTAGCCACCTGTTGCAAAGAAGCCCAGGTCACCTATAGAGATGATGGGTTAATAATATTTCTCTAGAGAAATCCAAATAAAGTCTCAGATGACAGCCATCACCCACTACCAGAACTAGGAATGCATGCACCCTCTAGGAGTCCCACCCCCTTCCTTCATGGAGCAAAATCAAGCCAGTCTTGGTGGTTTTCCTTCCCCCCCCCCCCTTAATCCTTGGCCCACAGAAATTGTAGTCACAAATAGCTACTACAATTCAATAGAAGTTAAAAGATATATGAGTACTTTGTAAGCCATTATAGACTCCACACATGTTGCTTATTTTGAAATTAACAAGTAGAAAAAGCACCCAAGACTTTGTTTTTGATAAACTTCATTTGAGGATTGTACATAAAATGGCCATAATGAAAATTCATATAAAGTGAGACTAAATCATGTGATAGAATACACTTTCTGAGAAAATAGTACATCAGTAAACATTTCACTGCACTGACATTCCACATAAAACCCAGTTGAATTGTAATGTAATCTGGCCAGAATTGGAAAGCTTGTTGCCTGTAGCCACTCAATGGTTTAACAGAGAAGTGAGTGTGGATTTAGGTTTTGTTGCTGAGTTAACGAATATGACAATCTAAAAGGTGATCAAAACCCCATTTGCCTGCAAGTTAAATTTTATTTACCTTGGGTTCATTGGTATATGTCCAACCTAAAGTTGCCTTTATAGTAAAGATTTCATTAACTATTACCTTCTTTGCACACACAAAAATAGAGATCAGGAACACAAATTAAGGATAAAAGTTGAATTTCAAACCACGCTTTGTTGCTATTATTCTCTCTTTTTAACTGATCACCTATAAGCATCCAATAACTGTCCTCTGAACGACCCGGCTTCCACATTCTCTTGGGGAGCAACAGGTCAATGAAAAAGTTCTCTCCTTTTCCAGAACACATCTAAGCAGCGTGTGTGTGATGCACACCTCGAGGTAGGAAAGACCATCGTTAATAAATTATCTCCTTAATTGCAGGGACTTTCTGAAAATAAAACTTGACAAAATGTGAAACCATGCCTTTGATGAGTGCCCAGCCTATTTCAGGACCCACTTCCAGGAGTGCTGTAGCCTAGGCAGGGCCTTGATACCAAGCTCCACCAGGCGTCCAGAGAACGGCACTGGGATCCCCTTCCTCCACTCTCATTTGCCGATTCCTTGGACGCCCCAGTCTTGCTGGCAGAGGGGACAACGGCTGTTCTGTTTCACCCACAGGGACAAGCCACAGTTGTGGAAGGAGTGATTGCATTCTCCCCAGACCACAACACAGTCCTCTTGTTTGTTTTCAGCTTGACATCGGAGGCAGGCATCCATCACCTGGACCCTGCGGATGGCGCACGTATCGCACTCGACGTCCCAGCTCCACGTGGCCACTGCGGTCCACTTCTTGAGGGAGAACATTTTATCGGCCCCGCCGTGGAGCCTGCGTCCCCGGGGGTGAGTGGAGAGGACCCTGGTTCCTCGCTGTCTTCCATGTCGGCCATGGTAGCGGCCCGGAGCAGGGAGTGGAGATGTTGGCCTGAAGAGGAGGGCAGGTATCACACCTTAGACTTTTATCACCAAGGATAATTTGGAATCACTGAGCTTCCATCTAAGCTACTCGGATTCTTTCAGTAGAAACTGTATAGCCTTTAAGGATCTATAAATTTTAAACACATACTATTTTTTTCTATCAGCTGTCTCTGGGGTGTTACCATACGACAACTACTGCTAGGATAAGAGCTATCATTTATTGTGAATCTGTTATATATGGGGTGATGTTGGCCTGGAACAGAGACTTTGTGCCTGCTGGTTTATTTACCATCATTCCAAAATTGGCAAGATACCTGTGATTGAGATCACAGGATGATTTAGGCCCCAGAAACTGCTTCATTGCTAGGGTAATTTCTCTCCTCTAAAATTAGGGATATAATCAATTTCTCACTGTCGAGAAACCGGACACGCTGACTTACCACCTGCCTCCACCGGAGAGCTAATGAGGGCACTGCCTGTAGACAGGGAGCTTTTAAATCAACACGAATGTTTAGGGAAATCTATTTTATTTGGAAATTATATTTTATCTGCAGTTTCTTCTTTTATATAAAAACAGCAACAAAGGCATTTTGACATGAGACTCTTCTAACATACCGAAAAATGTTTTGAAAGCTTAAAGCAAAAATACATCTGACCTTAAATGGGAAGACAAAAGAGGGATGAAGAATCCACTTACAGTCACATACCCTTAGCATATGTGTAAATCAGAGGTCTACCAGACCAACAGAATCAGCAGCAGGCTTTATAAGAGAGCTTCAAAAAGTTCGTGGAAAATGAAATTCAGAGAAACTGTTTGAATCCCCCACATACATAGATTAAAAGTTTTACTGGAAACAATTTACGTTACTTTGAAAGCTGACTAGAGACATTTGAGGTCCACAGGGCAGGTCATCAGAAAGACCGGGGGAAAGGCCTTAGTAGGAACGGATGCTAGAGTCCCAAAGCAGAAGTTGTTCTTCGTCTCGGAACCGTCCATTCCAGCTGATTTCATCCCGGACCCCCAGGTTATCCAGGGTCATGCCCTTTACAAAAAGCCAGCCGATCATAGCTGGTAATCACATCTGCAAAATGCTTTCCCAGCAATATCTCCATTCGTGTTCGCTTAAGTAAGTGAGTACTATAGCATGGGCAACCCGTGACAGAAAATTTACCATGAAGTTCACTCACACAGGTCACCTTACACCAGAGTTCAAAATAAAGACAACAGGTCGCAAAGCCCTACCTTTGCCTTCTATCGACTCTCCTCTGTACCACTGAAAATGCACCAACCGATTCCTATTCCCCAGCAAAAATTACCAAGTCCATGTGTGCAATGCTCACTTCTCCTTGGTAGTCTATCACTTGACTGCTGTAAGATAAATTTAATGATTCATAATGCATCTTATGTTAAGAGAAGGAAGGAAACAATATTTGCTACAAACACTTATAGCACAAAAAGGAGTGCCAGTAACTAAAGTAAACATATAAGAAAGAAATGTTCATAAAAATTGCAATCCTGATTTCCACGACTTGCCACATGGCCATAACTAGGATTTATAGCTACCTTCTTTCATTACCTACCCTGTATTCTCTCTGTCCCCAACAAGTGCCTCAATCCGTTGTGTTTTTTGTCTAGTGGGTGGCCAAACATTCATTCATGAAACTGTTCTGGGCATGTAGGAGTCCTGTGTGAATGGAGACCCCTAGTTGTGTAGTGGCAAGGTCTGCAGTTTGACCCCACCAGTGGATCCAAGGCAGAAAGATAAGACTTTGCGTTCCTGAGAAGAGTTACAGCCATAGAAACCCACAGGGGCAGTTCTCCTTTGCCCGATAGAGTCGCTATGAGTTGGAATTAACTTGCTGGCAGAGAGGTTGGTTTTGTTTTTGTCTTCTGGTATAAATCAGACTGTTGCAATTTTTCATTATCCTAACTAACAGGAGGGATCGTGCTTAAAGATTCCCTAAAGCAGATCCTGTTCTCCAGAAATCTCCTTTTTTTCTTTTCAGTGTGTAGTAGCAACCTTATTTGCCTTTGGTAACTAAGATCAATCACCACAACCAGCCAGTACAATGACTCCCTTCTCTGCCTGTTGGGTTAGAGGCAGGAGGAGCACAAAGCGGCTAAGTGGCGGTCTTAACTTCCAGTTCAATGGAATCAGTGTTACATCTTCTGAAGGAAGCCTGCCTCCCTTTAGAACTAAACCCCTAAATCAACGGGGCGTGAGACTGAAAAGCTGAGAAGCAAAAATGTTAGTGGATCATTAGGAAGAAAAGCAAGTAGCTCCATTCCCATTCCACCCCTTGATTCCCAGAGCCATGAATTCTTGCTGTAAGAGAAACAGAACTGTGTTGGGGTTTTCTTTAAAGCATATACAGCCTTTAAATGATTTTGCTTCAGTCCCTGATAGATATTGTACCTCAGTCCGTAAAGGCATCCCACCATTCTATTAATTCACCTAGTAGAGGATTATGGGAAACAACCAATCCAACAACAACAACTCAAGTGAATTTCAACTCACGCTAACCTTGTAGGATGGAGTAGAACTGTCCCACTGGGTTTCAAAAAAATAGAAATCTTTATATAAGCAGCTACTTCCATGACGTTGCTAATAGGTTTGAAGCACTGATCTTTTGGTTGTCACCCAAGCACTTTAACCACTGGGTTACCACAGAACATGGTAGGGCCAATGAATGTCAGGAGTTTAGTTGGGCTCATTCCCATATGTCATTTGCTATGCAGAGAATCTCTTGATTGGAAGCAATGCTACATGGACTATCACAATAGTGGATAAGATATTCTGTCAATCTAAGGAAGGCAGTTTTGACTGAACCATTGCATGTAGCCAGAGTCTCTGACACAGGACAAAGTGCTGCCTCTTTCCTGATGAAAGTTGTCCAAGATAATCAACAAGCCACCAGGCACCTGGCTGATGACCCTGAGAAGTGATTCCATGTTGGGAACTCAGTAAAATGATCTCTGTTGCCCACCTAGTATTGGTCACAGCCATTCATTCGATGGAGGAAGCACACCTTTAATGTAATGCAAACCTGTTTTACTCCTAATAAAACCATTAAATAAATCATCAATATTAAGTCAAAATTGCTGTTTCTGAATATTAGTCAACAATACTTGGGATAAAAAAAGTCAGTACCCCGAGAAAGACGAGTGTGAAAGGGATAGAAACCTGGGTCTAAAAAAGTATCCTGCTTTCTCCCTGGAGCAGCAGCATTTGGAACAGATGCTATATTGTAGGATTAACTATCTCTGCTACTTCTACCACCATTGGATTCTTTTGTTATCTGGAGCCGAACACCAAACTCCCATCACTTTGGGTGAATTCTCATCTTTCTAGAGACATAAACAGGATTATTCCTCTTTCATAACATTCAAAAGTTTGATGACCTTGAAATATTATCAAGATAATGCAGAGACAATATGTTATATCTGGATTCATTTTGCCCCATTTGCATAGCATTTTGATTGGTTTCAAAGTCACTCGCAGCACAGCTGAATGTGACACAGAGATTGAACACCCAAAGGCCCATTAAATAAATATTCATTGATCTATGTGTGAGTAAAGTCATATAATGACCACCATTGGCCAACTCAAGAGCAATTGGTTTATTGCTCTTGTAGTTATCTGATACTTCTATAACAGCAGTACCACAAGTAGTTGACTTTAACAAATATTAATTTAGTTTCTCACAGTTTAAGAGATTAAAAACACATGAACATCTTAGAAACCACTTCAACAGAGGAGACTCACCTCAACTGGGGTCAGTTTTCAAATGCAGGTAGAGAGAGACCTTTTGATTGGTGCCATACAAAATTGTCCCAAGCTCACCCCAAAGCAACAGACACTCCTACTAGAGTGATAAGTGGACCTTATTGGAAAATCAAGTCCAGATGTGAAAGGGTGACATGTAAGTCTCAGAGAAGGCAATTACATTTCAGTTGGTGGGGAAACTGGGAGAAGAAACCTTGAATTGGGAAAAACACAACCTATACAGAACCCAACGGGAGAATATGTCTAGTACTACGTTTCTAACTGGACACTTTTTGTGCTATAGACTACTGGAACTTTAGACTCTGTTCTCTCAAAATGCTTAACATTCCTTCATAGACCATGATGTGGAAATCCCACTAAGTAAACAGGGATTTACTTCAAACTCACCTGTCGCCCTTGAGCTTAAGGTTGAAATTGCCTAGTGTGAGAAAAAGCAGATGACTGCTATCTCAATGTTAGAGAACTGGTGGTCTTTGGACTTCAGTTTGGATCGCTTGCCTTGAGGGTGTCCATATAGTTACTATCTTAATGCCCTCCTGGCTTGATCATGACCTGTATTAAACTGGTAGGCATGGGTCTGCCTTTGTGAGTGAATGTTATTGAAAGTTTTGCCCTCTCACAACCTCTGTTGTTTGTGTCAATAGTGTCCAGTCACTTAAGCATATCATTTGTACTGGTCAACAATTAATATACTGTGGTTTGTAGCCAGCCTATACTTGCATATATATTTTTCCTCAGCAGTGTTTAGATTCTGTAACATTGGCTAAACACTATTAATAGAATTGCCTGGTACCCCAGGGTACCCCATGGGGCTGATTGATAATGTTTTCTGACATAAAATGATAATGATGTCTACAAAGTAAGCCAGAGACATATATAAGCCATAGATACATGAATGGACTTTGGGCTGACACTTCATTCTAGCCCTACTCTAAGAAGAAATAGTTTTATGACATGACCTGCTTAATGCTCATGCTCATGAAGGAGCACTGATGAGATGGTACTATAGCAAGCTTGGCAGCGATACTAGCTAGTGCCTCCTATCAGAAAGAATAGCATCTTCAGTCTTAAAGATTTGTCTTCAAACCAGTGAGACCGGCATCAATTAAATTTACATGCAAGAAGCATACCAGCCTGTGTGGTGCCAGGACTGTGAATAACAAAATCCAAATGTGAAGAAGGGAACCGTATAAGAGCTTGTGAATACCTGTGACTACAGAATGGTGTCACAGTAGAAGCCTCAACGCCACTTGCAGCGTCCCCACATGGATCAACCCCCCCAGGAACTTCTCTCTAACCACAGTCACGGGGATGAAGAGCCTTGTTAGCAGACACCGTGTAGCAGCATAAAGTCTATTATGGCAAGTGTAGCTTGGGGAAAATGTAATTATTATCTGTTCTCTCTATTGTACCATTTTAAAATTGTTTTAGGTTATTCTTTTAAAGTGAGGAGGAAGTACCCATGGACTCAGCCTCCAGTGAGTCCCCTCTGACCATAGTCCAGAGGCACGGGTAGCCTTGCGATCCTGCAAAATGCATGGGAAAGTGCATTATTGGAGATGCAGTTAGGTTGACATTTAGCACCCTATCATTTGATCTCCCTTTAACTCATTTGAAACTTGGCCTTTCTTTTTGATTGAGATTCTTCCTCTGTCTCACTTGCTTATTTGTTTATTGGTAAGTTTTCTATGAATATGAAATGCAGGATAGGGCAAACTATAGAGACAGTGACTATAACAGCTTCTTAGGGCGTGACGGCAGGGGAGGCTGGGGGAATGGGAAGCTGATAACAATGAGTGTAAGGAAGAAGAAAATTGATTACAGTGATAATTATACAACTCTTCAATATGATTGGCAATTGAATTGGATGATATGTGAATTGCATGCCAATAAAACTGTGAAGGAGGAGGAGGAGGAGGAAGAGGAGGAGGAGGAGAAAGAGAAGGAGAAGAAAAGGTTAGGAGTGTAAAGTCAGAGTTCTGGCTAAAGGAGAAAGCTCTCTGTCTCTTGGGTCTGGAGGAAGATCCTTACCTTCATTTTCTGGTTCCTTGAAGATCTCCACGTATCTTGACTTAAGTCTCACTTCCCCTTTTCCTGTGATCTCTTGATTAATATATTACACATCTAAAAAATTAGACTCAAAATAAATCCTACACAAATTATGTCTCATTTACATAACAAAACAGTTCACTCTTAAATAAGTTTATAACCACAGATTTAGAGGTTAGGACTTATAATACATATTTCTTTTCTTTGCTTTTTATAATTAAGTGCTTTTATTGGGGGCTCTTACAGTTCTTATCACAATCTACACATTCATCCATTGTGTCGAGCACACCTGTACATATGGTGCCATCATCATTTTCAAAGCATTTTCTTTCTACTTGAACCCTTCGTATCAGCTCCTCATTTTCACCCTCCCTCACCGCTCCCCTCTCCCTCACGAATCCTTGATAATTTATAAATTATTTTTTTCACCCCTTACCCCCCCACCCTCATAGCCCCTTGATAGACTGTACATTTTTATTATTTTCATCTCTCACACCGACTGTGGTTTCCTTCCCCCTGGATAGGGATGTATGGTTACCGCATATACTTGAATAGAAGCCGACCCGAGTATAAGCCGAAGTACCTAATTATTACCTGGGAAACCAGAAAAACTGATTGACTCGAGTATAAGCCTAAGGTGGAAAATGCAGAAGTTATTGGTGAGTTTCAATAATCAAAACAAATGAAAATAAGATCACTAAAAACCGAGACATCAGTGGGGTAATGTATTTAAATGTTTATTGTAAATTTAAAAAACATAAATAAAAGGACAACAAGTCATTTAACATTAGTAAATCAGCACAGTAAGTGGAAAATAGGTCCAACAAAAACAATAAGGTATCAACAATGATACCTTAAGAGTACTATTCCCTGAGCCCAATCGGCAACCAAGCTAAAATGCAAAGAGTTAAAATCCTTCAAACCTGGATTCCTCATCATCATCCATATCCCAGTGCAGAGCTTCAGCTGGTGTGAGGTCATCATAGACGCTGTCCTCACTGAGATCGCCATCATCACCATCACTGCTGTCATTTTCATACAAAGCGCAGTCTTCACTGCCATCCATAGCATTACTAATACTACATTTCTGGAAGGCACGTCGCACCATGTCTTCTGGAATGTCTTTCCATGCATCTCAAACCCACTTTTCTATTAACTCTATGTCAGACTTCATGAGATTACCTTCTTTTGTTAGTCGGGCTTGACCAGATGACATCCATTCACGCCACTGACCCATGTATAAGCTGAACCCCAGTTTTTCAGCTCAATTTTTGTGCTGAAAAACTCGGCTTATACACGAGTATATACGGTATGTGTCCATAATTAAGATCGGTTTTCCCTTTCTTCCTTCCTCTCCCCCTCTCCTACTCTTCTGGTATCACTATTCCCACTTCTGTTCTTGGATTCTGTGTGTTATGAGCACCCATCTCTTATCTATACCTGTGTATATATTCTGGTCTAGTCGGAATTGAGAAGCAGCACTGGGGTCATGGTTGTGGGAGGTGAGGAAGCCTCAAGGACCCAGAGGCATATAGTGTGTTTCATCGATGCTGTACTGCACCTTGATTGACTCATCCCTACCCTGTGGTCCCTCTGTGGGGAGATTGTTCCACTATCTACAGATGGACTTTGGATCTCTGCTCCAACCCCCCTTGTTCTCAGCAATATGTGTTTGTTTATTATGTGTCTTCTGATGTCTATTACCTGGTTCCAATGACTCCTCATGATCGTACAGGTGGTGTGGTTCTTCCATGTGGGCTTATTGCTTCTCTGCTCAATGGGAGCTTGTATAACTTCAAACCTTTAAGACCCCAGATGCTATATCATTTAATAGCCAGGCACCATCCACCTTTGTCACCACATTTGCTTAGGCACCTTTTTTTTTTCTTTCATGTTTGTGTTGGGTTGGGAGGGTGAACAGCTCAGCCTGCCGATTTTTTAGAACAAAGTGGTCTTGTATTGAGGGAGGGTGTGAGCAGAGGCCCAAAGTCCATCCACTACCTCAGTGTATTGCCAATGACTCTGTATTTGTAGATTAATATATTTACATATGTACACCTCTATGTTTATACTTCTATCCATTGCTTTACTTCCTAGGTCCTTCCTCTATTTCCTTTACCTTCCTCCTGTCCCACCATCACTTTTCCCTTATTCCTGCCTCTTGGTACCTCCTCTTAGCTAGTATGCTGTTGCTCCAACACACAAACACACACACACACACACACACACACACACACACACACACACACACACACACACCCTTTGCCAGATCCCCATCTCCTCCTTGTTATTGACTCTAATACCCTAGTTGTTCCCCTGTCTGTGGCACTGCCTGCTCACTGCCCCCTTCCCTCACTGCCCTTACCCCCTCACCCACCAGGTCTCCCCAGGACTGTTGGTTCCACTGCTTTCTCCTTGGGCATGCTTCTGATGCCTATGTTGTATAGGTAGACACACCAACTATGAAATAGCCCAAACTATTTATTTAAAAAAAGGATTGAAAAGAGAAAAGGAGAAGAAACAAGAAGAAAAAGAGAAGGGAGAAAATAAAGAACCAAAAATAGAAGAAATATACCAAAATCCCAGGTCTGTTTGTTGGCCTTCATGCCTGTCCAGGAGCTGCCCTTCCTGGCCTGAAGTCCATTTTTGGGACCTCCTCAGGAGCTTCATAGTTTTGCTTTGCTCCATCTGCTGCTCTGGTATGTTTCCTTCTTGGTTACCCTGCTGTGGGGTGTTCAGAACACACTACCTCCCCACCGTGTGACCCCAGAATTGTCCTCTGTTGCAGTCTGCTCCAGTAAGAGGACAACATGACACAAGCTATTGCCAGCCGCCAGGGTCCTCTCTGTGTCCCATTAGCTCCCCGCAGGGACATCATCCTCCAAGCCTGGTGTGCCAGCGTGAGGTCCAGTCTGGCTCTCTTCTTCCTTCCTGGTCTGCTTCCATGTAGGTGTGGTATGCTGGCCCCTCTCCCCAACCTGTAGGCTTAGTGTTGTTCCCAGTCACACCTATTTCGGGGTGGTGGTGGTGTCAGTTTGTCTCTGGTGGGGGTCAGCCCTGTAGCTCTCTCTTTTCATGCATTCTTCCACACAGCCATGCTGTCCTCATGGTTTGGTGCACTGTGGTAGTGTCTGCTTGTCCAATCCAATTCTGTGGAGACAAAACCAGTACTCTCCCCACTGGGTGGGTTAGTGCCCTGCTCCCTCTGTCATCATCTCACTTTCACCACCACTCCTTTTCTCCCTCTAGCCTCCCCACTTCCCCTTTTTTAATGTGGGACCAACATGCACCTCCTTGGGTTTGGTCTAACCTCCTCCCGACTCTCTGTACCTCAGCCCGAATGTTGTGATACAGGTGGCCTCTCTTCTATACCTACCGAGCTGGTTACAGTTACCTCGGGATTCAGGCTGTACTTCTTTTGTGCTTGGCTGACTTTGCTTAGCATAATTTCCTCCAACTCTTCCCATGAAAATTCATGTTTCCTGACAACATATATTTCTTTAAAAAATCATTTTATTAGGGGCTTGTACAATTCTTATCACAATCTACACATACATCCATTTTGTTAAGAACATATGCACATTTGTTGCCATCATCATTCTCAAAAAATTTGCCCTCTACTTGAGCCCTTAATATCTGCTGCTCATTTTCCCACTCCCTCCCCACTCCCCCTACCTCATGAACCCTTCATCATTCATAAATTGTTATTATTTTGTCATATGTTACATTGTCTGACGTCTCCCCCTGCCTTCTGCTCTGCTGTCCATCCCCCAGGGAGGAGGCTATACGTAGATTCTTGTAATCAGTTCCCCCTTTCTACTTCATGTTCCCTCAACCCTCCAGGCACCGCCACTCTCACCACTGGTCCTGAAGGCGTCATCTGTCCTGGATCCCCTACGTTTCCAGTTGCTATCTCTACCAACGTACATCCTCTGGTCTAGCCATATTTGTAAGGTACAATTGTGATCATGATAGTGGGGGGAGCATTTAGGAACTAGAGGAAAGTTACATGTTTCATAATTGATACCCTGGACCCTGACTGGCTCATCTCGTCCCCACAAACCTTCAGTAAGGGGGTGTCCAGTTGCCTACTGATGGGCTTTGAGTCTCCACTCTGCACTCACCCACACTTACAATGATATGATTTTTGTTCCTTGATGCTTGATACCTGATCCCTTCTGTAACTTGTGGTCAGAAAGGCTGGTGTGTTTCTTCCATGTGGGCTTTGTTGCTTCTCAGCTAGATGGCTCCTTGTTTATCTTCAACCGTTAAGACCCCAGATGCTATATCTTTTGATATCTGGGCACCATCAGCTTTCTTCACCACATTTGCTTATGCACATGTTTGTCTTCCACAATCGTGTCAGGAAGGTGTGCATCCTGGAATGCCAATTTAATAAAACAACGTGTTCTTGCATTGAGTAAGTCCTTGAGTTGAGGCCCAATGTCCATCTGCTGCCTTAATACTAAACCTATAAATATATGCACATAGATCTGTTTCCCCACACTCTTATATAAATATATTTACACATATACATTCTAGTCTTTAGACCTCTATAAATACCCTTTGTCACCTAGTTCTTTCCTTTATTTCCTTTTGCTTTTGTCCCACTATCATGCTCAGCTTTCATTTGGATTTCAGTAATTTCTCTCAGTTACCTTGCCCTTGCAGAATCCCTACCAGGCCTCTCACACCCTCCTTGCTACTAATTTTGGATCACTTATTGCTCCCCTGTCCCTGGGTTGGTCAGCACCACCTCCTTACCCCTTCCACCCCTTCTCCCATGTCCCCCCAGAACCATTGGTCCCTTTGTTTTCTCCTCCAGACTAGTCATCCAGTCTATCTTATCTAGATAGATCTGTAGAGTTAATAATATGCACAAAAAATCAAGTCATAGCAAGATAGGCAATGAGTGAGAACACAGCGATGACAACAATAAAGGAAATCAATTACCCATAGAAGAATAAATTAATTAAAAGAAAAAATTAAAAAGAAAGAAAAACCTGTAAGTAGATCAAGGTCTGATTTTTGATCTCTAGGTGTGTCCTTCAGTCAGGTCCAATGGGGTACCATGCTTTGGCCCCAGAGTCTGTCCTTTGTACTCCCTCGGAGGCTCCCTGCTCTGCTCCCATGGTTGCTGTGTCACACGCTTTTAGTGGTTTGCCTCAGTGTCACAGGGTCAGTCTGGGCCAGTCCCGACCCCGAGTCTTCAGTGTTGTCCCCCTTAGGGCCCTGGGCCATCAAGAGAAGGTGTGTCTCACAATGGGATCAGCCGTATTGTCCACTCTGTCCATTGGCTGTTCAGATCGGGGACTGATGGGCTAGGATGTGCTCCACTCTCTCTTCTTCCCCCTTCTTTGCTCCCATTTGCCCTGATCAAACATGTCCCTCTCCCCCAGCTGCAGCTTCAGTGCTGTCCTCTCAAGTAAATTCTTCTGGGGGGAGGGGCAGTTGTCCACGCACACTGCATTCGTCTGGCACTGGCTTTATATCTCATCCCTCTTTCCCTGTGGAGACACAAACAATACCCTCCCCTTGGGTGGGTCAGTGCCCTATTCCTCCATCACACATCTTTTTTTTCTTTCCCCTTTCCTCCCTCCACCCCTGTTGTAGTTGGCTACCATATGTACCCCTGGAATTGATCTGGCCCCTGCCATACTACCTGGACCTCACACCTGAAGTATTTGTATACAGTAGCTTTTTCCCTGTGCCCCTTTTGCACTACCTTTATATATATATATATAAACTTACCTCAGCGGACTCATATTATACTTCTCCTTTTGACAACATATATTTCTTGACACCACAGCTCAGTCCTTAACAACTGCCAAATAGGCATTTGAGGAACATCTTAAAGATGTGTCCAGCGAGAACTTCTTTTTGGTATTTTCATCCACTTGAACAGAAAAGCATACAGAGTTTGACTTTATGTTCAATGTCATGGCAATTGGTTAGAGAGTTGGGGTAGGAAACATCACCTTATTGTTTTATCAGGATTTTCCATAACTTGTAGTCACAGGAAAACTTTAACTTAATATCTAAGAATACTATTCTTAGTAATTTTAAGGAGGCTTCTCATTGTCTTTTCATGAGGAGCAATTCAATACTGCTTCAATTTAAAGAACACATTATTTAGTAAAACAAAGTCTTTGCCTATGTGTGAAAATGTCTTATTGCTAAAGGATCATAGTTACAGGTTTCTGTCACAATTCAAAAGAATGCAGGATTTTAAGATTGATAGCATCTATATCTAAGAGAATCCTTAATAAACAGAAAGATAAGAATAATCACAAAATTAATTTTCACCCACCTTGATCTAATCAGGATGCTAGAGTCCCAGCATGACTTCGCAAAGATAAAGGCTGCCAAACACATCCGATTTCCTGTGAAAGAGTGAAGTCTGACAGATCAATATAAGCTAGGGAGGCAATCCAATCTCTGTTTAGCAATGACAAAGATACCTTCTGGACCACAAAGCCAAGACACAGCTACCAACTTTCGGATGAAAGAACATCAGCCCTGTTGCAGGTCAGATTTACCTGCCCAAATATCTGCTTTCAGAAGGGGAAGTGTAAGAAACTCAGGTGATTTCACTATGCAGGCAAGGTTAAGACTATTAGGCCATAAGAAAAAGGGATATGCATAACCTCTTCAATCAGTGGTGCTGGCAAAATTGAATTCCCATCGGTAGTTGAATGAAACAGGACCCATAACTCACTCCATGTACAAAATTTAACTCACGATGGATGAAAGACCTAAATGTAAATCACTCAGCCATAAAGATCATCAGTGAGAAAACAAGGACTAACTTAAGGGCCCTCCTGCAATGATCCCCTGCTGGGTATCTATCCTCAAAAAGTAAGGGCCCTAACAGGAAGAGACAGCATGCACACCCATGTTCATCTCAGCACTGTGCACAATAACAAGAAGACTGGAACAACTGAAATGCCCACCAACAGAAGAACGAATAAAGAGAAATACACACAATAGGATAATACACATTGCTAAAACATAATGATGAAACCAGGAAGCACTTCATGATATGGCTGGATTGGGAGAACATTGTATCGAATGAAATTAGCCAACCACAAAAGTACAAATAGTATGGGGAACCGATTACAAGGATCTACATGTGACCTCCTCCCTGGGGGACGGACAACAGAGAAGTGGGTGAGGAGAGACATCGGACAGGGCAAGATATGACAAAATAATAATAAATAAATTATCAAGGGTTATGATGGAGGGGTGAACATTGAGGGTGGGGGAAAATGAGGATCTGATGCCAGGGGCTTAGGTGGAGAGCAAATGTTTTGAGAATGATGAGGGCAATGAATGTACAAATGTGCTGTACACAATTGATGTATGTATGGATTGTGATGAGCCCCCTAACATATGAGACTACTTTTAAAAGGGGGAAAGCACGCCCCCCCCAAAAAAAACCAAAGAAGAGATAAAGACTCTTATACCAAAGGAACAGACTTTGGAGTTTGCCAAAATGGGGTCAGGGCAGGAGATTCAGGAAAGGAGATACAACTGTGGGCTAGAGTTTATTGGTGTTGATTTGGATTGAGTAGAAGATGATGATCCACAAGAGGGATAAGGGAAATCAAGGAATGGGGGTACGTTGATGGGAACTTTGATTAGTTGTTCAGATTCTAGAATACAAAGTAAATGATCTTTAATGTAAACCCCCGCCAAAGTTGCAATTTTAAGAAAAGAGAAGAAAATCAAATAGGAAATCCATCT
Source organism: Tenrec ecaudatus (assembly GCF_050624435.1). NCBI lineage: Eukaryota > Metazoa > Chordata > Mammalia > Afrosoricida > Tenrecidae > Tenrec > Tenrec ecaudatus. The sequence goes on along the minus strand of NC_134540.1, from coordinate 88,408,462 downwards.
TGAATCCATAATGGTTTAACCTCTCTCTCTATGACATTATGTCTGTCTTGAGCTCTGCTATATCCAGAGCACTAAAAGCAATGCCTAGTCCATGGGTATATGATCAACACAGATTTAACTAACGATTCAATTGATTTCATCAATGAATAATTTGTAGAATTGTGAGTTTTGGTGACTTGGAGCTAGATTATCTGTGCTAAAAACTTACACTTTCAAGTTATTTGTTTAGGAAAATCTCATTACTGCTCTGAATTTCAATGTTTTCATTTATAAATGGGTCAGTGGATATGGGTTTCATTTTCTTCAGTTGTTTTAAGTCTTGGGCACCGAATCACAGCTGGGAAGTGCACTCTTATAGAATACAATTGCTGCAATTGATTTTTTTTTTTTGAAAATTGGAATTTTATGTGGGAGTAGAATTACTGAGTCATAGGGAGTGCAAACTGTCATATGATTTCCAAAAGAGATTCTGAAAATTACAACATAAGTGTATAAAAATTCTACTAGTTCCATATCCTCACACAGGTTATTATAAGACTAATTTTTTTCAATCAGGTAGCTATGGATTATTATTTTATTATAATTTACATTTGCATTTTCTGATTACTAATGTTGTTGGAAATAATTTGAGGGCAATGAATTTCCTTTATATTTGTAGTTAGGTTGAGCCTTTTTGTGAAAATTGTTTCTGCTGTATGGATGTTTTCATTCATGTCATGTATGAAATGTTTGCCATAAATTTTGCTCACTCTTTGGGCAAAATGGTTTCTACTTCTTTTTTGACTTGTTGGGGTTTTTCATATACTTTGGATAAAATATACTTTGTATTGTAGACATTGTCTTCCAGTCTATGAGTTCTCTTTGAATGATATATATTTTCAGTTGACTCATAAGCATGTGAAATTTGAACATTTGCCTATGTTGCTGGAGAAGAGCGTGAACAGTACTGTGGACTGCCAGGAAGGCTGTTGGAAAGTAGGATGGCAAGACCTTGTCTCATGTTCCTGGGACATGTTACCGAGAGAGACCAGGCTCTAGAAAATGACGTCATGCTCGGTAACGTAGAGGGTCAGTGAAATACAGGAAGACCCTCAATGATCTCGATTGACGTAGTGCCTCCAACAATGGACGCCCACAGAGAATCAGTTGTGGGAATGATGTAGGACCGGGCAGTGTTTTGTTCTGTTGTACAGGTTGGGTTACTATGAGTCAGAAACCACCTCGATGTCACTGAACAACAATTTTAATCTTACTTTAAATCAGTATACATTAAGTGGATCTGGGAATTTATCATTCTATGAATTTTTACCACTAATTAAAATTTATAAAACCATAAACACCAGGATGCCAATAGTTCCGTTCTCCATAAAACTTCTTTGAGTTATCTTTTGCATTACACAACTTCCCCTACAACAAAACCTTGTAACACCTAACTATTTTCTACCAATATCAGTTTATGCTCTGAGCATGTAATAGATATGGGCCATTACCGATTGCAGTATACTTTAAAATGGATCTGGACATGTTCCTTTTGATGATGAATGTGAAGCCATCTCTCCTAAATGCATCATTCCTGCCACTGCACACCATAAGAGTGTCAAGTTCACAGCGGCCACTTCCAGTCCACTGCAGCTCACTAGGCCCTAGAATATGGATCTTTTTGTGTTATATTTCATTTCTGATGAGTTCCGGTTCTCCTAGATTCATACTTTATGCATTCCACATTCTGATATTTACAGCTGTTCTCATTTTGACTTGTGTCCCATCATCATCAGAAGAAGGTCTCTGAAGTCTCACTCCAACCATCTCATTAAGTTGAATTCTACTTTGAGGAGGCAGTTCTTCCTCAGTCACATTTCAAGTGCTTTCCAGCCCCAAACCTTCATCATCTGGCACAATATCAGGGGGCATTCCACTGTTATTCAAAGGTTTTCACAGATCATTTCCCAGAAGAGAGCCACCTCTGCCTTCCCCCCATCTTCTCTGAGTCTGGAAGCTCTACTGAAACCTGTTCTCCATGGATGGCCCTCTCGGCTCTCGAAATACTACATCATCATGGCAACACACACGCCACCCCGGAACAACAGACTGACAGATGAGCGGAGAATGTTCCTATTAGTGTCTTGTGATTCTGTGACACATAAGCTTATCTTTTTTCACTCTATCCCGAATCTCTTAAAATCTCTTCCTTAATTGTCCTTTCTTTGTGTGTCAATGTTGCGCTCTGCACAGTTTCTTCAACTTTATTTTTGAGTCCTTATGTTCTCTCTTGAGCTGTATTTAACCTGCTGATAGCTTTTCTTTCTAATTGGAAATTCAAAATATGTATGCACAGATTGAGGGCCATCCTTGGGACCTCAGGCTTTGTCTCCTTCTCTTTTATGTGATTCCCACTAAAATAAGGCTCAGTCTTCCAGAGAATGGCAGAGAACCCAGGAAAGATGGTCAGTTTTCATGCTTGCATATTCTTTTCTGTGTATCTGATTCTGACAAAGCTACTTAATTTTCCTCAACTCGGCCACTCATTAAAAGAAGTTGTTTTCTCACCATTTATTTTTATATTTTAATCTGTCATATTAAGAGTAATTCTTACAAAGAGTTAATTCAACAAAAATAATGTTCAAACAAATAGTCTTAAAACCTTTAAATCACAAGCAGACCCATCAATGTTTAGTAATTCCTTAGAAAGAACCCCTCGTGGCACAGTGGTTAAACATTAGGCTACTAGATGCCAGGTCACCAGTTCCAAACCACCTATCACTCACTTGGAGAAAGAATGATAGACCTTTCTACTCCCATGAAGAGGTATCATCTTAGAAACTCACCGGAGCAGTTCTACCTGTCCCACAGGGCTGCTATGAATCAGCGTGGACTTGTCAATGAGTTTGTTTTGTTCTGAATAAATAGTCTGACATAACGTCTTTAATTTACAGATTAACTGAGACTCAGACATAGAAAGGCTAAGTATTAAGAACATAGGGACAGGATCTCACCCACTCCCATCATGTCAATGCTGACTCAGGGTGAATCCCCTGTGGTTTCTGAGACTGTAACTGTTTATGAGAGTAGAAAGCCCAGTCTTTCTCCCTCAGAGCAACTGGTGGTTTCATAACCACTACATCATCAGGCTACAGACAGAATACAGACTATAATCTAGAACTCTGCACTTGCGTTAAGCCAGATTGACTAGAAAAGGACTGCAGTGACATCCATATATGTATAAGAAAGAGTTTTATATCAAGGAGTGATTATAGATATCAAGAAAGTTGATAAGTCCAACACTAGTCCATAAGTCCCTCTTCAGACTCATGCAGCCGCATGCATTGATGAGGAATGTATGAAAAGCACAGGCTGGTGGGTGCAAAGTCACGTGGATCCAAGGTCGGTGTAAATATGTCAGGGCACTGGCAGCTCTCAGGGTCAGCTAGCAGGAAATTTAGTGGGGAAAGTCTGAGAAGGTGGGACGCGGGGTCTTTGCTTATAAGAAGGCCACACACCCCACGGGTACAGCTTCAGATTGTCACCTCATTGACAGTTTTGACTCCACCCCTAGCAAAAAATGTCTAGTTGATATCAAATCATCTGACTACCACAGCACTAGAGGGGTAGTCACCATACCATGCCACCTGTCCAGTCAGTTTTCCAGTGTAGAACTTTGTAACTAAAGATGTAACACTATCGGCATGTACGCGGGAAGATGGCGGCCGGGTTCAAAACTGTGGAGTCACTGGAGTACTACAGGAGGTTTTTGAAGGAGAACTGCCATCCTGATGGAAGAGAACTTGGTGAATTTAGGACCACCACGGTCAACATAGGTTCAATTAGTACTGCAGATGGTTCGGCTTTGGTGAAGCTAGGAAATACTACAGTTATTTGTGGAATTAAAGCAAAATTTGCAGCACCACCAACAGATGCCCCTGATAAAGGATATGTAGTTCCTAACGTGGATCTGCCACCCCTGTGCTCACCGAGGTTTCGGTCTGGACCTCCTGGGGAAGACGCCCAAGTGGCTAGCCAGTTCATTGCAGATGTCATTGAAAATTCACAGATAATTCAGAGAGAGGACCTGTGCATTTCTCCAGGAAAGCTGGCTTGGGTTCGATACTGTGATCTCCTTTGTCTGGACTATGATGGGAACATTTTGGATGCCTACACGTTTGCTTTGTTAGCTGCTTTAAAAAAATGTACAGCTGCCGGAAGTCACCATAAGTGAAGAAACTGCCTTAGCCAAAGTTAATTTAAAGAAGAAGAGACATTTAAATATTAGACATTATCCAGTTGCAACTTCCTTTGCCATAGTTGATGACACTTTACTCATAGTTGACCCAACTGGAGAAGAGGAACATCTGGCCACCAGAGCCTTAACGATAGTGATGGATGAGGAGGGCAAACTGTGCAGTCTGCACAAACCAGGTGGGAGTGGACTGACTGGCACTAAACTGCAGGACTGCCTGAGCCGAGCAGTTACAAGACACAAAGAAGTGAAAAATCTGATGGATGAAGTAATTCAGAGTATGAAACCCAAGTAAACCACATCTTCCACACGTCTTGTAGCAACGGGATCTGTTAGCACTGTGCACCAGCCTTTGCATTCAATATCAAACCACATTCTTGATGTTCCTTGTCTTCTGTAGGCCACTGTCACATGAGGGAAAACCATTTTTTGGAAAGGCAATGACTTAGGCAAAACCACCCTAGGTTCATTAAATCATTTCCCTGTTTATTTAAAAATCATAGGGCTGTGCTTCTATATAAAGTTTGTACATCTAGCAATGTGAAATACCAACATGTTAAAAAAAAACAAACCCAAAAATGAAGTAAAAACTCAAAATACTTTTGATTCAATACTCTTTTCAAAGAGGAAAAAAAAATAATGCAAGACTTAGGAAAAAAAAGATGTAACACTATCACTTTGGAGGCAAGAATTTGAAAGTCAGAATTCACAGGTGATATACACATGAAGGAAAGAACAAAACAATCAGTTCAACACCTGTGACACCTGGGTTTATTTTGCAAACTAGGCCAATAGGAATATGTGGGCAGCTTAATCCGTTCTCAGCTTGATTGGAGGGCAACAAGATAAATGGCTTTCCAATGCCTGCCCCCTTTTCTCTTCCTCCCTGGTGATCGAACCAGCGTGCTGCTACTTGAGCTAGTTCTTTGCCCCAACTGTGAACTGCACTACTTGTGGGCCAAGCCAACCCATGGATCATGTTGCTAGAGCTTGAGACTCCTTCAGGACCTGCTTGGCCACACTGCTGGTGCATATATCACTCAAACTGGAGCCTGGTGGATCTGGTTGCCCTGCATCCATCATTTGCGTTTGAGATCCATTGGGGTTGCTTTGTGAAGTGCTGCTACTGATTGTTGCTGACCCACCCTGCTGCCTGCTGCCTGGGGGCAGACTCTGTCTGTCGTTCCTGAGAGAAGACTCCACTGTCTGTTTCCTTGATCTTGGACCCACTTGAAGGATTTTCAGTATATTAACTGAGTTGAGCCCCCTGTACTGCTGGCTGGCTAGACTAATTAGCTGTTATATTCTTTATTGTTGTATAAACATATAAATATAAATTTAAAATGTATAAATTATAAGCGTCCTGATTTTGTTTCTCCAGAGCACCCTGCTTAACACAGCACCGTTTGACACAGCATTTGACAGTTGGTGGTAAGAGTAGCTGGGAAACAAACACAAAGGCGGACAAGTCTGGTAAAGGGTATAGGAGAGGATTATGTGATGAAGAAACTGCCCAGAATAAAATGAAAAAGAAGATGAATTATCAAATCACATTTGGAAGTCTGGGGACAGACATTCAAAAATAATACACATTTATGCCAGTCACCCTAAATCCCTATGCATTTCTAGGAGACTTGAAAAGCAGGAGAGCTTGTAGCACTAATGAAGTGGAATGCTTTTCTAATGTCATATTAATTGGATATACCCTAAACCAATATTATTTTGCAATACCAAGTTTGATTTGAGTTGCAATAAGAACATGATATATACCTGAATGGAAAATACTGGCAACTCCCGTCTTTTCTCACTCATTCTCTGACATTTGGTATTAACTGGTTGGCTGTCAAATAAGTTTCCACACAGAAGCAGAAGTAGAATCCCGGGGGCGGGGGGTGCGCAAATAATTCACACATTGTACAGCTATATGAAAGATCGGTAGTTCGTGCACACCCACGAGCATATAGAAAGAAAGGCATAGCAATAGACTTGGGGAAAGTCCACATTGAAAACCCTGCGATGCACAGTTCCATTCTGACACATATGTGCTTACTAGGAGTGGGAGTCCACTTGATCCCACGGTTTGCATGAATAATCTAATAATTATCAGGCATCCATCATGCCTCACTGGACCCACAGAGGGCGTCATGTTGTCACCACTAGACACTGAGTACAGGTGGCAGCTCATCCTCTAATTTTGGCCTATAGGCCAGACAACACTGAGGAAGTCACCATATGGTTCTTGCAGTCAGTAGGGAGCACTTGGCTTTCCATCAAGGTTTCTGTCTCCCCCCACCAAGTGAATATGACCTCATTGAACAAGAATTATGAAAAGGCAGGACATGTTCCAGAATAGTGTATATGTGACTTAACAAACAAACAAAACCCTATAGAAATATCGCCATCAATGATCTGGTGATAACTTGTGACAGGCTGATTCTGACTTCCCTCCCCATGATCTTTAGCAACAGGATGGGGGAGGCAGCATCTCTTTAGTTCCGTTTCTGTTCCTGCTAGTGAGATTGTCAATGGTGCTATTCTATTCTATTCAAGAATAATGGCGGCACAATGTGTCTCTGTTTGTCATACTGTGGTGGCATGCTTGTTGCTGTGATGCTGGGAGCTATACCTTTAATATTTTGAAGACCAGCAGGGTCATCCATAGTGGACATGCTTCAGCAGAACTTTCAGAATAAGACTGGCTGGGAAAAGGAGCTGGCAATCGATTGAAAAAATGACCAGTGAGCACTGAATGGATAACTGTGGAACACTGTCTGATAATTGTGCCTGAGTTCCTTAAGTTGGAAGACATCCAAAATATAACTGCTTCCTTAAAGTAGAGTTGGTTCTGTAAATGTGGAGAGAGTAAAGTTTTAGAAACTTTGTTGACGTGGCAAAACACAACACGGGAAGAAACGGTGCCAAGCAGCCATTAACAATGGAAATGTGGAATGTACAAAGTCTGAACTTAGAAAATTAGTCTAAAAAGAATTTAAACATTTAAAGATAGATACCCTAAGCATTAATAAGCTGAAACTGACTGGTATTGACCTTGTGTCAGATCACTGCATGCTCTATTTTTCTGGGAATTACAAATTGAAGAGGAATGTCTAAACATTAACTGTCAAAAAAGATTATTTCAGCACCTTCCCTGAAACAGAATGGTGTCAAGTGATAGCAGAATATCCATAGGCCTATAAGGAAGAAGAGTTACTCTGACTATTATTAAAATTTGCACATCAACATCTATTACTGAGCATGGAAAAAATGGAAGGGTTTGGCCAAGTTCCGCAGTCAGAAATTGATTAAACTTTCAAGCAAGATGTATTGCTAATTACATATGATTGAAATTCAGAAGTTGGAAACAAAGGGGATCGGTAGCATTGGAAAATATGCCTTTGGTGATGGAAATGGCACAGGAGTTTGCAAGACAAATGACTTAATTGTCACAGCTAACTTTTTCAGCAACATAAATGGTAACTCTATTTGTGGCCCTCCCTGGTTAGAATATACAAGAATGAAATGGACTGCCTCTGTGGAAAGATGACATCAAAATCATGATAATAATATGATGCTCTATCTCATCAGCCAGAACAAGGTCAGGGGCCAACTGCAGAACAGACCATCAATTGCTAATATGCAAGTTGAAGTTGAAAATATTAAAACAATTCCACCAGAGCTAAAGTACAACCTTGAATTTAGAGACCACCTCAAGAATAGATTTGACCTATTTTCTAATGACTGAAAACCAGATAACTTCTGGGATGACTTCAAGAACATACATGAAGAAAGCAAAAGGTAATATATATGGGGGGGGGGGACAGGAAAGAAAGGCACTACAAAATGAATATCAGAAATGACTTTAAAACTTGCTCTTCAATGTTGAAAAGGAAAGCAACTAGAAGAAATGATGAAGAGGGCCGACCGAAGAGAAGACTTCAAAGGATGATTTGAGAAGACACAATATAATTTAAAAATACAAATACCCGGCATAAGAAAACCAAAGGGAAAGAGCTTGGCATTACTCAAGCTCAAAGAACAGAAGAAAAAAGCCTAAGCCTTACCTGGCACTATTGAAGGATTCTATGGTCAAAATTTTGAAATGACACAGGGTGTATCAAAGTGAGATGGAAATAATACACAGAGTCACTGTTCCCAAAATAACCAGTCACTGTTCAACCATTTCAGGAGGTAGCATATGGTCAAAGACTGTGGAGCCAACGTGAAAAGTCCAAGTTGCCCTAAACGGATGGTTGAAAAGCATCGCTCCGGGGACGGACAGAATCCCCACAGAGGTGTCTCAACAAGTGAGTGTCATGCTGGAAGCATTCACTCACCAGGGTCCCCAACTTTGAAGACAGTTACTTGACCAGCTGACTGGACGGATACACATGCTTGCTCATTCCAAAAAGACAATGATCCAATAGAATTTGTAAGTTATTTAACAATATTATTAATATCATTATACTAAATATCATTTTTAAACTGTTGCAGCACCTTGACAGGAAACTACCAGCAAAGGAAGCCAGATTCAGAAGAGGGATGTCATTAGTGGTGATGCCAGACGGATCTTTGTTAAAAACAAACGGATCTTTGCCAGAAAGATGTTTACTTGGTTTGATGGGTTATGCAAGGATTATGTGGATCATAATAAATTACAAATAATGTTGCAGAGAATTGGGAGTCCAGAACACACAATTGTGCTCACAAGGAATCTGTACATAGACCAAGTGGCAATTGTTTGAAAATAACATATTAGGAAAGTTGTGTGTCAGGGCTGTATCCTTTTACCATACTAATTCCATCTGTGCTGAGGTATCACTGAGACTAAAGTTACTAAAATATTTTCAATCACCTCAGATGCATGTGAAACCTGAACAATTAATAAGGAAAACCAAAGACAAACTGGATTGTGCTATTAGAGAATATTGGATATATCATGGACTGCTAGAAGAACAAATAATTGTCATGGAAGAAGAACAATGCCAATGCTATTTTGAAACAGCACTGAGGAGCTGACCCCAAGGGCTTTAGTAGAAAGAAAATGTCTTTTAAATGATGATGGCAACATTTGTATAAATGTGCTTGACACAATGGATGGATGGATGGATTGTGATAAGAACTGTATGAGCCCCCAATATAATGACTTAAAAGAAGAAGCAGGAATGATAAAATTTTGTCATACATACACTGGACATGTTTCTGGAGGTACTAAGCCCTGGAGAAGAAAATCATGCTTGGTAGAAGACATTCTACAAAATGGATCGGCACAGTGATTCAAACAGTGGACTCAAACATAAGAGCAACTGTATGGATGGGACGGGATAAGCAGTGTTCACTCTGTTGGACATAGGGTTACCAGGAGTCGGAGCTGACTCAACAGTGCCTCAGAACAACAAGAGCAATTCATTGTCATACATATGTGAGTGAATGAACATCTTTGACGTGCTGTGTTCAGAAATTCTGAAGGAATTCTAAACAACAGGAAAATCCAAACTAAAATCTTTTTCTTGATTTAAAAAAGAATCATACCAAAGATAAAAAGACAGACATTTCTAATTTGCAGCAAAGAAGAAAACTAAAATGGTTAAAAATAATGTAATCTTACATTTTTAGCCACTCTTAGTTCAACTTGCGGAGGTAGTGGTGGGAATGTTCTAAGGAAAGCCTCTTCCTTTTTAATTCTGATAATTTCTTTCCCGTTTCTTTCAGATGTCCTCCTGGCTCCGCAGTCTATTTTTTTTTATCTTAGAAATAAAATAGTGGAGTCTCTCTTTCATTTCCACTTTTCTACCATATTTTTTCTTTAGCCTCTTTTCTCCTCTCCCTGAGTGTCAAGTGGCTGGCTAGCACAGTGCTTGGTGCACAATAAGAAGTTGATGCAAAATGAATGTCTTCTTATTTTTTCCTCCCTCGCTGCTTCCCTTTTTCTATCCCTCTCTCTCTTCCATTTTTCTCTCAACCTTCTTGCCTTTCTTCCTTCCTTTCTCTCTCTCCGTGTTCTCAGAACCCTGAGTTCATATCATAATATCAGATCCATTATATAGACACTCTATTTCTTCCATTGACCATGAAGATGTCTATTATTATCTCCTCCTCTTCTTTTCTTTGGTCTTCTCTTTAAAAAACAAAACAACAACAAAAAATGAGCAGGGGTAGGATGGAATGATACAAACATTCATCTCGGTGTTTATCATTTTGGCAAGAAAAACAAATGGGAATCAAGAAGTCTTTTTCCTGTCAAGATGGTGATGAAAGAAATGTCAATAAAACAATTTGCGGTGTATATGCCTGGCTTGAAATCTTAGACAATTAAGTAAAATAAAATAAATCTCTACAAGAAGAAGAGTTTTGTTCCATTCAATTTCAAACACTAGTTTACACTTTCTCTATAGTACTTTGTCTTTATCTGTTTCACCCATTTGCCTCATGAAAATGGAAGTTGATTTCCTCAAGACATAGCCCACAGGGGGCTCCACGTGAACCAGCAGAATCAATGGCTGTGAGAGGTTTAGAATGAAAGAGTCTTTGTACCATACTGGGTTACAAGTTAGGCTGCTAACTACAAGGTCAGTTGTTCAAAACCATCATCTTATTCACGATAGAAAGGTGAGGCTTTCTGCTTCTATTAAGATTTCTGAGCTCAGAAATCCATGGGGGCAACTCCACTCTGTCCTATAGGGTCACTATCAATCAGACTCCACTCCATGGCAGTGAGTGAGGATAATATGGGATGATACCAGGAACAGCACAAATGAAGAAAGGAATAGGTCATTCAAAAGATAGAAAAGATCAAAGTGGATGACAAAAGACATACTGAATCTTGTTCGTGGAAGTAGAGTAGCTAAAGCAAATAGAAGAACTGATGAAGTAAAAGAGCTGAACAACAAAAAAGGAAGGGCAGCTCAGGAAGACCAAGTAGCTTGTTATAATGAAATATGAAAAGTCTTGGGGCTAGAAAACCAAAAAAGAAGAAGAGACTCAGCATCTTTCAAAATGAAAGTATTTTAAAAATCAGGCCTTGAGTTATAGGGAAGAACTCAATAAGTTATATTGAAGAATTACATGGGTAAACTATGAAATGATGCGGGCAGCATCGAAAGAAAATGGAAAGAGTACCCAGTCATTGTACCAAAAATAATTGGTTGATGCTCAGTCATTTCAAGAGGCATTATATAATCAAGAACCAATCATATTGAAGGGAGACGCCCACGTCATCCTGAAGGCATTGGTGAAACTGAAGGCCCAAGCATCTGATGATTTAGTAACTGTTAAATTTCAATAAGCTTCTGAGCTCTCCCTTGTCTATGCCAAGAAGTTTGGCAGACAGCTTCCTGGTCCATCAACAGAAAGAGATCCCTATTTATCCCCTCTCCACAGCAAGGTGGCCTAACATAATGCAGACATTATTGAACAATATCATTAATATCACACACAAGTAAAATTGTGTTACAGAAAACTAAAAACCAGATGCAGCAATATATTGACAGAGATCTGCGAGAAATTCAAGCCATATTCGGAAAGGGATGTGGCATGAGGAATATCATTACTGAAGTCAAATGAATCGTGGCTGAAAGCAAAGAATACCAGAAAGATGTTTACTTGTGTTTTAATGGATGTGAAAAGACAATCTGCTATGTGGATCATAACAACTGGGTAAGAGTGAGAAGAAGTGTGTAAAACCTGTCCGTAGGCTACGAGATAGTCGCTGGAACAGACCAAAGGAATATTGAGAGATTTAAAGTCAGGAAAGGTATGCTGCAAGGTTGTACCCTTTCACCACACTTATTCAATCTGTATGGTGGGCAAAAATCTGAGAAGCTGGACTACGTGAAGAACAGAGCGGGAGAATTTAAGGAAGGCTCATTAACCTGCAATAGGCAGATACCACAGCCTTGCCTGCTGAAAGTGAGCAGGACTTCGGAGCGTTTGCTGATGAAAATAAAAAACTGTAGGCTTCAGCACTGATTTCAGTTCAACAAGTAAAACAAAACTCCTCTCAACCGTAAGTGTTTATGGGACTAGAAACCTCAGTCGTTCTCCTGAGAGCTGCGGAGGTTTGGAACTGCCTCCCACGCGGACCTGTGAGCGGCCGCTGCACCAGCAGCGCTCCTTACTGCACGTATGAACAGAAAGAACGGATTTGGCTTGAAATTTGATACAATGTAAAATGTTTTCTAAATTTAGTGATCGGTATTCCTGCTGTAATTTTATCAAAGCCCTCTGTTGGCTACAATGATGATCAGAACAACTCCTTTTCCAAAAGGAGAGGCGCCTTATTGTGGAACTAGGAGGGCTATGGTCCAGCTAAATGTTTTCTTCACGACTCAGCGGCTCAGAAACAAATGCCACTCACATCGCTAGTCCTTAATTTCATGACCTGTAAAGTGATCGAACCATTTTCTTTCTACTCTAAAATTCTGTGATGCCGTTACTTTCGCTTGGACTCTAAGGGGATAAGACCCTGGCCGGGGGGTGTCACAGAACTAACAACGGTCGGATCTTGTTTGAAAGCAAGCAGCTCGATTGGAAGATTCCAATTGGGATATATTACTATCAAAATAAAAAGGAAGACAAAAAAAAAAAAGCAAAGAAATAGTTCAAGGTCTGTTTGTTGACTTTTAGGAGTGTTTTCCAGTCGAGTCTGATGGGTGCCATACCATGGCCCCAAAGTCTACTTTTGGTATTCCCTGGGGGCTTCATTGCTCTGTTCCCCTTGCTGTTCTGTTGCACACCCTGAGTGTTGTAGGGTCAGATAGGGTGCAATTCCCGTACTGTGTCTCCAGTGTTGTCCCTCATCATAGGGCTATGGGTCAGTGAGGGATGTCATGGCTCCTCGTGGCGCCGGCTACTACAGAGAACTTACGGTTCGGCTCAGCACTTCATTTGTACCTGCTCCCTTGCCTTAACCCATGCCCACCGTACCTAAGTTTTACTGTGCCCGCAGTCAGTACAAAAACCCAAACAAACAGTTGATTCTAGCTTTGACATTTATTTTGATTCTTTGAAAAATCTATGCATAAATATAAATAAATAAATATAAATAATCAATAATATAGTGTTAATCATAAAGGAAGAAGATACATATTCAAGATCAGATAAATTATGATTGCATTATTCTGACCATGATTTTGGGTTGATTTTATGACTCAAATCAACAACTTATTAGAAGATCAGGAAAGGAAATTTAAGAGAAAAGATACATTTATTTATTCATTTTAAAAAGATATTTGAAATATCTATCCTTTAAGCTGAGGTTTCTCTCTCTTTTCATTCATTTATTCAAAAGATATTTCTTTTATTTCCAAAGTTCTTAACTGAAGGGAATGTCCACCAATGAAAGAGAGTCACACTGTCAAACCCTTGCCCTTCTGGACTGATTAGAAAGGGGTGGACTGACTTCAGAAAAGATGCTGCTTGAGAAAAGCAAGTCCTTCATGAAGAATCTAAGAAGATGATTCCTCACATGTTCAAAAGAGTCACCAGTATTCAAATTACTCATCACAGTTTTTTTAAGGCACTGAATTAATCCAATATTTAGATCTTTCACTTAAAAGAATTGATTCCCTCTCAGTGTTATTTCTACAATAATTCACCTTCAATTCAATAAAAATCATTGCTCTACTTTCATTCTAGGCATGGCTATTTCCTTGTGCTTATTAGAATAACAGTATTACAGTTGATAGTGTAGAACAGTACAAAATGGTAACAAGTAGTACATTGTGATTTCTTTGAGTCTCGGTTTTCCTATCTATGAAATAAGAGCAAAGGCATTTTCCAAATGCAACTATAATTCAGGATCATTAAGAATTTACAGAATGAAACAAAACAAAAACAAGCAGTTACAGCCCTAGGGTTGAGTCCACCTCAAATGACCCTATAGGAGATGGTAGAACCGCCCGTGTAGGTTTCTGAGACCGTAACTCGTTACAGAAGTGGAAAGGTTTGTCTTTCTCCCACGGAATGGCTGGTGGTTTCGAACTGCTGAATTTGCAATTAGCAACTCAATAGCTAACCCCTGTGCCAGCAGGGCTTCACTTAGAGAATGAAACAGCTCCCCATTGCAATTGAGTAAATCCTGACTCAGAATGGCCCTGAAGGACAGTTAGATCTGCACCATAGGGGTCCCAATGCTGTGAAACTTGGGAGGCAGATTGCCACATCATTCTCCCACATTGCAGCCAGGAAGCACCTGAGAACGTACCCACTGTGCCACCAGGGCTCCCTAAAGAGTAAGGTGACAAAGATTTAAAACACCTTTCAGATGATTGATATTCTGTCACGTGCTCAGTGTCTTTAATGGGTCACCTGATTGTGCTGATTGTTAGCCCAGTCCTGAGTGGAGTCATCAGGTCTCTGACATGCTTGATCTCTGACTACTCCCCTTGTAAACAACCCTTTCCCTTTGTTTCCCCTGTCTGGATCTATCTCCAACCTTATGGCCTTCATACTGTATCATTTTCATGTTCTGCCTGAAGCTGCAGTCTCAGAACTATCTAATACATATCCTTTTCAGCTCATGTTAAGTCGATGTAACTGTAACACTGAACCAGATCTCTCACGGAGAGGTGAGGGGAAAAATATATATACATGCACCGCATGTTATGCAATGAATCAAGACTTTTGCTTCAGATTTTAGTAGGCATGATCTTATAGAATTTATATCAGTCTCAATCACCATATAACGATGGGGGATATTATCCCATTTTACTACTATAAAATGGAAACCCTCGAATTTAAGTGATTTGCTCAAGAGATAAAACCAGGAAAAAACTGCTGCAGTCTTTTGAATCCAAGGTCCCTAATTGTGCACCGAAGGCCACTCTTCTTAGGAATCATCTGGGAGCTCACTTTCTGAGGACAGGAGCAGACAATCTGCCCTGCTCAATCTACCACCTGGTCAACTAAAGTGTGATTCTGCCTGTCATTTGTCTGAGATTGCAAGGAGAAACAGAAAATAGTGAGGCCATGTTTTCCTCCCTAGAGAAGGCTGGTGGCATAGCGAGCTGTCCACTGAGCTGCCAACCATCAGGTCACCAGTTCAAACCTATCAGCTGCTAGAAAGACAGAGAGGACATTATCTGTTCCTGTAAAGGTCTGAACTCTTGGGAACGCAGAGGGTGGTTCTATCCTGTGCTGCGAGGGCACTCTGAGTCAAAATGGATTCGATGATAGTGTGTTTGTTCATTTATTTGTCTGGTTTCTTGTTCTCTTTATTTGGATCGTTTGGTTTTGAGAGATGTTCTGGAAGTTATCTATGGCCCACGTATCTTAGAGAGAGTGTCACTTCCCTCTTCAGTAACAGGATCCAGTAACACAATTCTCACCCCTCGGAGACCTTCAGGGGCCAGTCACCCTTAGTTCGGTGGACGGGTCAGAAGATGTTTCTGGGAGTCCATCCACCAGCATAATTTCACTTCCCATTGTTGTGAAGAAGTAAGGAGATGGGCTGACTTTATGCTCGCTGTTGCTGGGAGAGAAATGAATCTAGGTAAACATATTTATTACAGGTGTAAAAGCATCAGTCAGCAGAGGACCGAGTTGAAATGTCCAGCTGGGTGGAACATGAGCTAGGGGATTTACCATGGGGAGAGTTCTTTGGAAATTTCACCTAAGAACTGGGTTTTCCTAATGTCAACTCGAAAGGTAGTGGTTTATGCACTTGGGAGACCATGAAGACAAAATCAGGATATACAACTGTTCGATACCTAGACTACTATTTTGCACAAAATAAACTTTAGTTTTCAGTCAATTGCTATGATGATTCTACGGCGGCACACTTGTCCACAGTTAGCTCTACCCAACAGGTGGTAAGACCAAAACCAGGAAGTGATGGCATTTCTCGTCAGTAAGGACACTGGCCTTTCAATCACTAGCCATCATTCACCCAAGCTGCCTCATTCTGTCCATCCAGCCTCAATATGTAAAGCTCGGGGGACCTTATTCTCAAGTCCTCTGCTGCCTTAGGTTATGTTCGTTTTCATTTAATGGGGTCAGTTGGAGATTGAACTTCTGAGTTTGAATAGTAAAGGGAATTGTGAGGTAGGGGTTTTCACTGAGAATGCTCCTTGGCCGCTGGTGGGCTGACTCCACATGGGAAGTGCTGACAGCAGGGGCTTTCTTTGATCTCCATTCTCCAGCTCACCAAATCAAAGCCCTGGGCATTCACCCCTAAAAACATGCTTCTCCAAGCAACCACTGGGGATTTTATTGATTACAAAGGGGTGGGGCAGCTTAGGGGAGGTACCACATCCCACACCCTCTATTTCAGGCCAGGCAGCTTTGCTTCAAGACAAAAGAACTGAGTGAGGTCCAGTCCAGCTCAGGGCCAGCACTCATCCTGGATCTGAGACTTTCAAGTGGGATTCCTGGTGGTGACAGTGGTAATTGATTCCCGAGCTTTTGTCCCCAACATCTCTGCTCCCCTACTCTTTTCTTAGCTTTCTCTTCCTTCCAAACACCATGAATCCTTACTTGTCCATCCCTACAAAGAACACACACGAACTTGCCATTCGGCAGTTGTGCCTCCCAGATGCTGTGAGACCTTCAAAAATGTAAGCTGCCTAAGATGAGCCAGAGGCAGCTGTTTTGGAAAGAAGTAGCAGAGAGCTCAAGGAAAGAGAAATGGGTGAACGAGGAGGATATTTCTATTTGAGGACAATTAATGCTTTGCAGGGTAAAAAAGATATTGATCGGATGGGCCCTCTTAGCCCCATCCTTTCTGCCAAGCAAGAAGAAAATATAATTTATTAACGTCTGTCATTTGATCAAAGCTGGTACACAACTGAAAGAGGTAGCAAGCGAGAAACAGAGGGTTGTATGCAGAATGAAGATCTCGCCCTCTTGATAGGGAGTCATGATGATCAAAGGGAACGTGCTGGCAATGGGCTTGCACCAGGAACTTCCAAAACTCACTCTTTCAAAGGGGGCTCCAGGGTAAGCCAAGCTTGGAGTCAATCATCACCAGCCTTTCCAGGTGACACAGAGATGTCAGGTCGTAAAAATGAAGGTGGTTTCATCACAGAGACAACCACATAACCCACCTATGCAGGTGAGAGCTGTCATGGGTGGAGCTTCTACCAACAGGGCTTCCATCCAGGAGGTCACTATGACTCATGCGTCCTAAGATAAAGAACACGCCTACCCCAAGGCCAGGTGACTCCTCCATCAGAGGATTTTCTCCCTGTTCCAATTACACTACTATTTAAAGAAGAAGAAGAACGGGAGGGGACAAAGACAAAAGAGAAACCACCACCAAGATGCTCTCTGACTTCCTTTCTTTTACAAATGTCACTTCACTCAGAGCCTGCCTCCTCCAACTTCCTTGAAAACACCTAGTAAAAAATGCTTAGAAAATCCCTTCTTACAGAGGGCGATGGTCCTCCTGACGGAAAGAAAATTAGATCGGATTATTTGGGGAGGCATAATGTCCATCACCAGTGAAAACATAGGTTGAACGAATTCCTCTACTGGTTTCAGAGCAGACAAATTAGGAGTCACTGGGGAACATCCTGTAACAAATCTCATCTCTTTACGAGCGAGGCCATTCTGCCTTCCATCAGCAATATATATCTGTACACCCATGTGTGTGTGTACACACGCATGCACACACATGCACCAGCATTCCCTCCCCAGCCTGGTGTGACAAATGCACGTTTTCTTTCATTGTTACTCATTTCACAAAGTCGTTTTGTTTCTCAAGCCTCCGAAGCACAGAGCAGCACCAGGCTTGGGGATGAGCTGCTTTAAACTCGTTTGAAGCGCTGCACCAGAAAGAGTTGCATTCATTTTGGTCTCTTTTTTTGTTCTGTTTTCCACAGTTCCTTCCTCTCCTCTAACGGCACAATATGAAAATATCCCCTAGACCATGAATTGCCTATTTATTATGCTGTCTCTGAAAATCCGTATCCCATTATGCAGGGAGAAATGAGAAGAAGAAGGGAAAAAAATCGACCAAGAGAAAAAAGAAGCTGCGTGCATCTATTTTTAGCAGGTGGTCTGAATAATATAAATTTTAGGGTGCTTGGCTTCCCTCCCCCTCTTGGGCTCTGTGCCCCTTCAATCTTGTCAGCTGTAAAATGGGTCTCCTTTTAGCTTCTAATGGATCTATGAGATGAAAGGTGAAGTCATGATTTAGTGGTGCCGACAGCCCAGCACGATGGTCCAGGCAGCAGGGGGTCCCCCTTTGTTTCTGTCCACTCTGACCTCCCGCGCCACTCCCCGTCTGTGGGAACCGGCCAAGAAGAATGCAGGGGTGGAGTCAGGACGCAGAGAAGTGGCAGGCCCCGCTCCTGCTCAGAGCCTCGCTGACATGCTTCTGCCCGCAAATATTCTGACATCATCCCGGTCACACCTCCGCAGCGGTCCATTAGTTACTTCTTTCATGTTTGACAACGGAAAACTATGGGTTCTGTTACCGAACTAAGTCCACACAAGTGGGAAAAAGAGAGAGGGGGGGGGGAGGATGCTTTGCCTGTGAGCGTAAATGTAGTCCTTTCACTTGTGGGCATATAAAAAAGGCAGTCGGCGTGCACTGCATCCTGGTTGGAGAATTGGAAGCTCAGAGTTGCCAACTCTGGCGGGAAGGGGACATTTACTACAAGCCACGTCCGCACAGGCACAGAGATCATTTCAGGTTACATCCAAACAGCAGCTTGGGAGGGGCCTGCAGCAGAGGGCAATGCCTGCCTGCCTGCCTGCCGGGCACCTCAATCTATTAGGCAGGTTCATTTGATTTAGAATAAAAATGTTAAGATTAAAACCCATAGGTGAACCATCCTACTCAGCGAGTACCTCTCCTCTGGAGGAGATTTTTTTTTTGTTTTCTCCAGAATCCGAATTCATCTTGCCTTCAGCACCCAGCAATCAAAACCCAAGCCCATTACCACAGAGCAGTATGGTTCAGCTTCCCTTCAGGTTGTCCACGGAGGACACGTCGAGGCCTACCCACGTGATCACGAAGAAGCATCCCCAGCAATAACCTGAGGGAGACGATACCGGTGACATTGACTCCCGGGAGCAAACGGGGAGCTGCTCTCCGTGTGAATTTCTGTGGGGAAGTTTCCACTTTTTTAGAAAACCAGGACATTGCTTGACCTCCAATAGCTCATTGGTGCGTTTGGATATTTGGGGACATTTATTTAAAACAGTAAGAGCAAACAGCAGGCTTTCCCAGGCAGAACAACACACGCGCAGAGCCCCAAATGAATACCTAAGTAGGGACCTCACACCGTTCCATTCGCATTTTCAAAACAAGGGGCCCAAAGTATCTTCAGACAGCAACACGTCAAACGCCCCGTTCCCCTCCTCTAGAGCAAAATGGACTCTTTTTATTTAAAAAAGTATTCCCTAGCTTAATTGAAAAATAAGACCAAACCCCACCCCACCCCCTAAAACTCACCGCCATGTAATTCCCAAGCTGTATAATTGCATTCCTGCTACATCTGGGACAGAAAAGAGGTGATTAACATGCATTTGCTTACTGTGAAGAGTTAAAAATATCCATAGTGCTCCCTTACAAAAAATCCTCGGGACTGCAACCTCAGGCAAGTTGTGGTTCAGTTGAGCACTTTGTGTTGCTAATAAACAGCCTAACACTAGTCCGCTTGCAGGTACGATTTAAAGAGAAATGGACTTTACAAAAGACAGGGAGTGCATCCAGATGTCTTCTGCAGTGAGCAGCATGCTTGTGGCAGAACCCCCTCTTTCACACTTGTATTTTTTTGGGGGAAAGGTGGGTAGTTTTACTAAAATTTCTGTTTGGAGGCAGTTTTAAAACTAAAAACGCTTCCAGATAATACAACTTTTGCTGACAATACAGCTTTTCTCCCCAAACCCTCTTCATCTCCATTGACAGGATTCCAGGTTTTCTTCCAATTCCTCATTATTCTCTCCCAAAGTGGGTAAGGGGGTGGGGAGAGGGAAAGCCCTGAATGAGTCCTAGGTAGAGAAAGGCAATTATCTTACATGTCTTCCAGGACACCTTCACAATAATCTTAGAAGTTGATACATTGTAGTGTGAAATTTGAAACATAAATTACAAGAGTATTTTATTCTTCAACAATATTCATTTTTGGAAGATGTTGAAAATATATCATTATTAGCCTTTAAAAAAATTCTAGAATTGTATTCATCTACATTGCTTTTTTTTTTTTTACTACTTCTTCAAACTCAGGAAAAGTTGTAGATATCATTATTTTTATCAGTGCTACCTCTTATGCAGGAGGTAATTTTTAGGCTTCCTGTTAGACAGACTAGGAATGTTGAACGGAATAAAAACATCAAAACCAAAACACATATCTAAGCCTATCTCAAATGGTACTGTGAAAGCTTAATGTTAATATTTTTCTTAAAAAATAACCAAAAAATGGTTATGATTCTAAATGGAATCCATTTGAATTTCGATATTCATAATCGTTACCTATCTAAAGGAAGATATGTTTTAAAATGAAGAGAATGAAGAAAAGTAGAACAAGATATAATAAAAAATAGAGAAACGAGATCCTTCTCTTATTAAGTATAACCTTGCTCTCTGCATCATTAATAAAAGATAGGTGGTGATTTTTTCAACATGCAAAATATCTTTCTGCCTCATGAGAAAGCACAAGTCATTCCATGCAGCTAAACCACAAGGCTTGTCCTTTACACGGGTGGAAATGAGGGCAGTGTGTGGACTGTGTGTGTGTGCTTACCTAAAGCAAGCAGAAATTGACATGAAAACCTCAAAGCTTCAATTGAGAGGCTCATGTTATTAAGTAAGAATTTGAAGAGCAATGATATAGGTTCAAGAACAATTAAATTATACCAAAAAATGCATTACAGTCCTGTTCTCTTGCTAGTTAATCTACTTTCATATCCCAACTTCAAAGAAAACAGGGAGCTAGAATCACCCGCTGTATCACCCCTTACAGGAATTCTCAGTGCCATCTCCAGAGATGGCCGCAAGCACCATATAACGGTGAATGTGCCACTGGAAACCCACCGGGGCAGTTCTGGGTTTGTGTGGTGGTGAGGAGTCCTAACTGCCTGCCAGCCAGCTGATTCTGACTCCTGCTGACCCTCTATAAGATGGCGCAGGCTGTGATTCCTTTGTTCGTTGTTTTGATTTTTCCTCTCAACAGTTTTATTGGCATATAATTCAGGTATCATATAATTCAAAAGTTCAATCATGTCCAGATGAGTTGTACAATTACCATCCCAATCAATTGGAGAACATTATCTTCATTCTTGTACTAGCTCTCCCTTGCCCTTCAACTTCCCCTGCCAGACTCCCAAGGAACAAATCATCCTGTTGCTGTCACTGTAGATTTACCTATCCTGGATTTCAGATTTAGGAAAACATTAAACAAACAAACAAAAGCCTAACGAGACTAGCAAAATAAAACAGATAAAAACAGAAAATATTGAAAACTAGAACAAATGTAGATGGATCATATGGGAGAACAAATGATAGGGTGCTAAATTGTAACCTGACTGCATCTGCAATAATCCACTTTCTGCATCCTGCTTGTGAGCAAGGCTGTCCACATCCTGGGTCTTTATAGGAACAAATACCTGGTCTTTACCCCTACCTCGGGGTGCCTGTGGGTGAATGTTGAACTACTAAACAAAAGGTGGGTGGTTCAAACCCACAAACTGCTCTGTTATAAAGTGGTGAAGCTGCCTGCTCCAGTAGAGATTTACAGCCTCAGCAACTCTATCGGGATTCGTTATGAGTGAGAATTGACTTGATGGCAGTGGGTTGGGTTTATATTTAGGCAGATTACATAGTTTAAGGGTTGCTGATGCCTTTATCTGTTTTTATTTGTGATTATTCAAGTGAATGGAGCTGCAAAATTAAAAAATTCACAATATGTTTGTAGAATGACGAATTATAAAGTAAACATTGCTTCAAACTTAAATATTGTTTTTTATTCTAGCTGCCAAATATCACAAGCAGAAGCACAGTTCTATTTGATTATTAGGCAGCTAGGATTACATTTTACTCATCCAATCCATGAAATTAAATGGTTACATAATAAAAGGAGTCCAATGCACTGACGTGTCAAATGATGCATACGTTTCTAACACTCACTCAAACCCCACTGTCGTCAACCCGCTCGGATTTGTCCCGAACCAACCAATCACTACCTTCGAGTTGATTCTGACTCGTAGTGACCCTATAGGTCAGAGTAAGAGGTCTCTGTGGGGTTCTGAGCCTGTCACCCTTTATGAGAATAAAAAGCCCTATCTTCCTCCTGCAGGGATTAGCAGCCCAACAATAGTCACCAGGGCACCACTCTATGACGGATGCCTGGGAAGTACAATTGTATTGGAACAGCAGCCTCAACTTTCTTGTTCCAAGTGCTAGTGAGTTTGGACTGTTGATTTGGGGGTCAACAGCCCAGGTTTTAGGCAACAGTGAGTTTGACTCGATGGCAGTGAGTTGGCCTAAGAGCGCTGGTACATAGTGGATTACATGTCGGACTGCTAAACATAAGGTCAGTCGTTTGAAATCACCACTTGTAGTGGACCTTCTGGGGTCATTATGAGTCAGAGTGGACTCAATAGCAGTGAGTTTGAGTTTGTTTGATCAGTTGGATGGATTGGACTGGAAACACCTATCAACAACTACCATAAGGATATAGGATTCACTGGTGAAGAAAATATATCATAGGAAACCCTTTTTCTTTCTTCTGTTTACTTAAATCGAGGCTTCAATCACCGAGAGTAAAATGCTTAAGACTTAATTCAGCTTGATGAGTTATCACTTTTGTCTGTGCACTGTATAACCAACATCCAGATCAAGGAAAAGAAATGACCAGCTCCCAGAAACGCCCTTGTACCTCATTTCTAATCAGGTTTAATTTTCTCTCCTCTATTAGTCTAGATTCATATTTTGCTATGATTTGAAATAAATGGAATCACATCATATGTGCTGAGTGAAACCGTACATTTTAAGGATTTTTGTCACGTTCAAAATGTCTGTTCTTTTCACTCACTCACCCAATTTCCCCAGAGATGTAGTGAAGAATAAAATAAGACAAGATCGAGCTGAACTCAGAGAAGAGAGGCGGGTGCTTGGTGATAAAGGTGCAGGATCTATTAGGATATTTACACTCAACAAGGAAAATGAAGAACAGCAGCGCTTCAGAGTCCCGCAGGTAAACCCATGTGAATGCGGACTCTGGGACCTTTAGTGTGTGGACAATGGCCTCGAGTCCCTTATGCTTTTTGTCTCTGGGTTCCAGTTTGCCTAAAGGGGAGTGAGTGAAATTCTGAGTCATCTTAAATGAATGAAGATGCTTTGACATGCTTGAAGGGAATAAACAGCTAGATGATAGCTAGATAGAAAGTTGATAGATGAATGGTATTGTTTTGAAGAAGTATTTAAGTCCCTGGAAGGCATTTTTACGGAGGCTCTGTCCATGTATACTCAGATTCCCACTGATGTCTTATGTTCAGGGGTGTGGCTCCTGTAAAAAGGCGCTGAAACGAGGTGCATGCTAATCTTGCTGTTGTTGTTTTTGCTTACTATACTTTATTTCCAAGAAATATTACACTCTATTGCTTAATTCCCAGACCAATTTTCCCAACCTCCCACACAGTTTTTCCCCTATTATTTGTACCTTCATAAAGCAAGAAACACATCTTATGTAATGTCTGCTGACTCCCCCACCCTCCCTCACTTTCTGAAGGCAAGAGCCGTTCTCTGTTCTCAGTAGGATTGTTCGTGGCACTGAATTCCATATCTTAAAGCTCTTAGTTTTGTTTTGCTGGTGTTGTTTTAAAGTTATCACTAAACAAGATCACAAAAGTTGCAATAGCAATGAACTCGTCAGGATTGGCTTATTCTCCCTCTCTGGACAAATGTAGGGATTGTTTTCTACAATAGCTTCGTTTAACCTGAGATACGAGGGGGTTACAAAAAAACCCCAAAACCAATTGGTTTCTGAGGTTGTCGATATTTATGTAACTCTTTATGGAACATGTAGCCTCATCTTTCTCCTGCAGAGCAGCTGGTGGGTTTGAACTGACAACCTGCAGTTCAGCAGTGTATTGCTTACCTGGCAGTGCCACTAGGAGTCACTTATTAGAGAACAGAGGGAACGGAAACACCAAAGGACTATCAGAGAGTGATGCAAACCCCCCAGTGTTTGAAAGAGCTGTTTTCACAGGTGGGCAGCTTGTGGCGGGTTCTTCCTGGCACTGGTTAAAGGAAGAGCCGTCCTTCGCTGTGACCCCCAATTCCTCCTGAAACAGCCAGCACTTCATTTTTGGATAAAAATATTCTTAGAATATCAGCGAATGAGCTGGCCATCCCTGTACATCCTCAAGACAAATCTGTATGGGCCATTATGCATGTAGGGTTGTGATTGCTGTTTGGATAATCATTACCCAGGTTTGAGTCTCTGCCCCGGGTGGCCTCTTACATCGAGCTTGCCTCATTTCGGTCCTGTCGACTCTTCTTCTGTTAACAGAGGGGAGGAAGCCAGACAAAAAAGACCGTCTCTGAAGCAGCCTCACTGCACTGGCGGGTAATGATGATACAATATAGCAATATGTGTGGCTGCTTGTCCAAAGCTTGTCTTGAAGCAGGGAGCTTCCCTTTTGTCTAGCAATTCCAGTCATCGTGGCCCTCCAACCAGGCTAATCTCTGTGTGGGTCCCTATTTCGACTTCTTTTGTGTTCAATGAGATGGAGCCTAGTGCTAAATTCTTAGTAGAGTCCATTACTGGTTCAAGGAAAGTGATGCTTATGTCTTCGTTCTTCTGTTACATAGCATGGAGTCCGAAGAGCAGCTTCCTAGGCTCCCGAGGCCACAGCAGGGGAAACTGCAGCACATTGGGAAGTCTTCGTACCCCGGAAAAAGCCTTTATGTGGGAGAAAAGATGTTACAAGGAGAGAGAAGCCGCAAAGTATCTTTTGAGGACAGACTATGTCTATAAACAAGATATATGTTGAGAGGCATCTAATCTATAAATTCATGGCCATCAAGTTAAACCCAATTGATAGGGACCCTGTCAGATGAGTATCACTGCCCCAGTAGGTTCCTGGGGCTTTACATCTCTATGGGAGCAGTTGGCTTCATCTTTCTCCAGCTGAGCAGCTGCTGTGTTTGTACTACTAAACTTACAGTTAGTCATCTTTGTTATCTGGGCAGAATAGAGAAACAAATTCACGGAAACTCTTATATGTATAAAAGAGAATTTTATATAGAGTAAGAGTACATTAAGCATCCCAACCCAGTGTTGTCCAAGCCCATACGTCCAGCATTAGTCCATGTGAGTCCAACATTAGCCCATGTGTCCGACACTGATCTACAAAGTCCTCCTCAATCTCACAAAACACAGCAATGATGCCAACTTCAGGAGGAAAACCGAATCAGTCAATGTGTGAGCATTTCAGCACTGCCAGGGGTCTCCATACAGCTGCTCCAGCACCCAGGGCTGCATCGGGGTAGGTCCATGGGGCTTCTCCTCAGGGATGTCTTTCAGGAAGTGAGCCTTGCAAGGTGATGCAGGGAACTGGCTAAGGCAGCTGCACCCTGGTCCGACCATCACAAAGCAAGAGGCCCAAGAACCAGAAAGGCCAGGCTCACTGAGCCATTTATCTCTCCACCCTTGAATTAATCCCATGTATCTATTGGCCAAGTTGGCACAATAAACCTTAACTGTTTCAATCCCCCCCCTTGCCAACTTGGCACCTGTACACAATTTTTTAGCCTAATGATTGCAGTTAAGTAACACCTACATCTTAGTCCTATAATCCTATGAATATATTCCCCCACCTATGAAAGTTTTTAAGCCAACCATGTCTTGCCTTTATCCCCCCAATTTGGGGTATCCAATTTGTATCCAATTTCTATACTGCACACTTACATCAACCCAGTGATCTGAGGAGACAATCATATTTTTCAACGTGAAGAATCTTCATTCCAGTTGGGACCTTGTGAATTCCGCATCCATAAGCAAAGTCAAATCAGGACAGGCCATCCATAAAGACAGCAACAATATGTATCAGTTCACTGGCTTAAAAATCTCTTCATCTGGTTGGGTTCTTGTCAACTCAATGTGGGCTGCCTCACTTAGCCTCCCCAGGGTGCCCATTGGTTGCTTTTTTAGACCATGGGCTCTCACAAATACTCAACAAACCTAGTCCCCTCGTGTTGGGTCATGAACGTTAGACCAGTCAACCTGCTCTTGTCTTCTCCTCTTTTTCCTGTAAACCAAGTCCATGAGTGTCAGTGGCCAGACTCACCCATCTCTTTATTGCTGCATAGCTCCCCCTTCCACTCAACAAGTAGATCCAGGTGGTCACCTAGCAAGCATTTCAGCCTGCCCACAGGTTCTCTTTAACGTTCAGTCCCAGAGAGGAGTTTTCTTGATGATTCCAGAGTTTTTCCAGCTACTGGCACAAACCGCTGGTTCAAAATTCCAAAATCCAGAGTTCCTTTTTTCCTTCAGTCTGTCAATCTTGCCCCCAGGCAAGTCTCTTGGATATAAATCCAAAGCATTGGGTGGGGCATATCTTTTCAAAATTTTCTTTGCAGGCATGGTCTAGACCCATCGAAAGATAAAATTTTAATGGCTGAAAGCAAGTGGGCTTACAAGCTTTCTATTTTCATACTTCCAAATAAACATTTCTATAAATCATTATATCGATAATAAGCAGAAGAAATCAGTATAAACAAAAATAGAATCAGATACTAAATTAAATTCTTAAAACAGTCAAGTTCAATCCTTATCAAGCTTGTCTAAGTCCTTATCTAAACTTTTCTATTTATGCAAATATATGGGATTAGGGTTCTGAAAGCATTAAACCAGATTTTTTTTACCTTCTTTCAGTCATTTTCCTTAAGCAGCATGGTTTCTGAGAAATTCAAATGGCAATTTCTACCCCTGAGCTCAAAACATACATTAATCACATTCATTTTCACCATTTTAAACAAGAAAAAACAAAGACTACAACCAAACAAAACTCAAAACTATAGCTTCCCATGTTCTTTCCAGAAACCTTAACTATCTCACTGCCCAACAAATAACCCACGATGTCCTCAGGACTCCGTGTTTAAGCTAAACAGATGCATAAAAATGGCAATGTTGAATTTCTCTTTAAATTGTCCTTTTATTGTTAGTCAACACAGTACTAACCAGAAAGACTACACATTCCCTTTTTTTTTAATTATGGAAATAATTAGACATGAACAAAAGTAAAAAGAACAATAAATTCCTATATACTGATAACCCAACTTTAATAATGATCACTCTTGTTTCAGTTAAACTCCTATTTAAAGCTGCCCTAAATCTTTCTGGATTATTTTTTGGGGGAATGCTCATACATCATATTACTTCATCCATAAATACGTTATATTATGTATCTTTTAAAAAGCACAAACAGTACCATTAGTGCTTCTAAGAAAACACAGTAATTTCTTAGTATTGTCAAGAACCTACTAGTGTTCAATTTTCTTGATTATCTCTCTTATAATTTATTTGGATCAGAATCCAAATAAGGTAAGTTACTACAACTGGACTATACATTTATTAAGTCTCTTTTGACAGGAAGAAAAGAAAAGATCAAGGTGGATTTCAGAAAAGACTCTGAACCTTGCTTTTGATCACTGAGTAGCTAAGACAAATTGAAGAAATGATGAAGCCAATGAGATGAATGGAAAATTTCAAAGGCAGCTCAAGGAGACAAAATAAAATATTATGATGAAATGTGCAAAGACCCAGAGTTAGGAAACTACAAGGAAGGACACAAACAACAACTTTTAAAACAGAAGAACTAAAGAAAGAATTCAAGCCTTGTGGTAGTTACATAAACTGTTGTCAATTTGAGACTTAAGAGTAAAGGAATGGAGTTTAGCCTGTCAAACGGGTCGCTGCTCGATGTCCTCATTTGGAGGTGCTAAGGAGATAAATAGCTCGCTGGAGGTGGGAGACACTCTCACTCCCACAAGACATTTCTGTTGATAAGCCACATGGATGGAAGCCAGAGCCTTGGAGCTGAAGAAGCCACGTGGAGACCCACACCAGCACTTAGATGCTTCCACCACCATTGGATCCACAACACTTTTCACCCACTGGTCTGTGATATTCCTGCACTCAGTGTCATTGCATAGTTGCGTGAGTCTGAAGAGGAATTTACAGACTAGTACTGGACATATGGGACTAATATCTGGACTTGATCTGGACTGAGTTGGGATGTTTTGTTAATGTACAATTTTTCTTTTTATTAAGTTCTTCCCTATATACATATGAGTGCTTATAAATTTGTTTCTCTAATCTACCGTGACTAACACAAGCCTTGAGTTGCCATATTGAAAGATTCTATAGGCAAAATATTGACCGATTCAGGAAGCATCAATAGAATATGGAAAGAATTAACAGCTACTAGACCAAAAGGAGCTTGTCAACATCCCACCATTTCAAGAGGTCGCATATGAACAAGAACCAATAGTTCTGAAGGAAGAAGGGCAAGCTGCACTGCAAACATTAGCCCCAAACAAGGAATCAATGGAGTGCCAATTGAATGCTTCAACCAATTGAATGCTTTAACCAATTGAATGCTTCAACCAATTGAAATGCTTCAACCAATTGAATGCTTCAACCAATTGAAATGCTTCAACCAATTGAGTGCTTCAACAAGCCCATGCAGCACTAGAAGCACTAGCTTATCTATGTCAAGACATTTGGAAGACAGCTACTTGACCAACTAGAATGCTTACTCTCTAAAGAAAGATAACCTCACAGAATGTGCAAATTATAGAACAATGCCATTGATATCACATGCAAGGAAACTTTTTGCTGAATATCATCCAATAATGGTTGCAATAGTACATTGACAAAGAGCTGCCAGGGCTTCAGGCTAGATTCAGAAGAGGATCTTGAACAAAGAATATCATTGCTGATGTAAGATAAATCTTGGCTGAAAGTAGAGAACACAAGAAAGATGTTCACTTGTGTTTTGTTCACTATGCAAGGCATTCAATAATGTGGGTCATAACAACCTATGAATCAAACTATGGATAGCTTTGAGAAGGATGGGCAATCCAGGACACTTCATTGTGCTGATTCAGAACCTGTACATGGATCAAAGGCAGTTGTGCAAATAGAACAAGGGAAAATTGCATGGTTTAAAATCTGCAAAGGTATGTGTTAGGGTTGAATCCTGTCACCATGCTTATTCACTCTCTGTGGTGAGAAAATAACCAGAGCAGCTGGCTTATATGATGATGAACATGACATCAGGATTGGAGGAAGGCTTATTAACAGCCTGTGAAATGCAGGTGACAGAACCCTGCTTGCCGGAAGTGAGGAGGACTTGGAGCACTTGCAGATGAAGATTAAGGCTTACAGCCTTTATTATGGATTACAATTTAATGTAAAGAAAATGAAAAATCTTCACAAATGGACCAATAGATAACATCATGATAAAAGAAGGAAAGATCAAAGCTGTCAAGGATTTTGTCTTGCTTGGATCCACAATCAATGCTCATGGAAGCAGCAGTCAGGAGACCAAAGGATGCATTGCGTTGGGTAAATCTGCTGCATAAGACCTCTTCAGGGTACTGAAAAGCAAGGATCCTACTTTGAGGACTAAGGTATGCCTGACTCAAGTCATGGTGTTTTTAATTGCCTCACATGCATGCAAATATTGCACATTGAATAAGGATGCCAGGAGAAAACTCGATGCAGAACCTATGGTGTTAGTGAAGCATATTGAAATTACCATGGACTCCCCAAACACCAAACCAATCTGTTGCAAGAAGCTTGGCCAGAGTGCTCCTTTGAGGCAAGGATGTTGAGACTTTGTCTCATGCGTTTTGGTCATGTTGTCAGGGGAGACCAATCCCTGGAGAAGGACATCATGCTTGTTAAGTAGATGGGCAGCAAAAAAAGGCAGGTCCTTGAAGAGATGGTTTGACACCACGGCTGCAACAATGGTCTCAAATATAAGAGCAGTTGGGAGAAGGGCACCTGAAGGGAAGGGTTGGGCTCTGTGGCACACAGGGTCGCTATGATTTGGAACTGACTAGATGGCACCAAACAACGATAGCTTTTGATATCTGTATACGTTCGTCCTTCTCTCTTTTGATTAAATTAATGTTTATTTGTTACAGGACCTACTTCATTTGTCCCATCGTTTCCTACAGTCTGGCATTTGCTGATTGCTTCCCTGTGGAGTGGCTTAAACAGGTCCCTCTGTGCTGTATTTCTGCAAACTGGGAGTAGAGGTAGAGGCATAATCGGACTCAGGCTTGTTTTGAGGGCTAAGAATACTTCATAAATAGGATTACATACTTCCCTTCAAATAGAAGCTAGTGTCTAGTAGATTTTCCTCTTGTAACACCTATTCACTAGTACATTAAAATACTGAATTTGCAAATAGTGATACTCTAACTCTATTGCTATTTCTTCATTTATTAGCATGCGATTTTCTACTTTTCCCAGTGTGCTTTTAGAATTGAGAATTAGAAATCAGAATTATAATTTTTCTGTACCATGAAATTCCTTCCATAGCATTCCCCTTTGTTCTCACTGCTTCTACCAGTGTAGGATAGATTTTCTTTTTCTGGGTAGCATTGCCAAGAGAGTATTTTTTAAGTTATTAGATTGTAACATGATAGATGAAAAATGATATCTCAATGTAGCTTTAATGAACTTTTGTTTATTATTTGTATATCAATCATTTTCCAAGAGTGGAATAGGATGTCTATCTTGTTTGTCAGCAGTCCTGTGTGGAGTCAGGGAGCTAAATGGATCTCTAGCTCTCACATAAAAAGTGAAGTTCACATGCATACTATATTTTTTGAATTAATGAATGAATATTGTAATTAATAATTAATTAGCAAATGCCACATTCAGTTGGCTACAGCTTCACACAGCCCAGCATTTATTCACAGAATTCTTGGACAAGCAGGGTAGATGTACTTCAGTGCATCGGTCTTGAAAGACAGATTGTGTGCTTTCACTGCCTCTGTGCACAACCACTCCATTTTCAATAGTTTTTCCATTTTATTTCCATCAGCATTTATAGAGCACCTAAAATGTGCCAGTCATCGGGACAGACACTCCCACGACCCCTGTGCCCTTACACCTCTCCTGAGTAAATATTAACCTTTCTAGACATCAGTTAGCTTTTTATATTATGCTGATTAAGGGAATCTAGTTAACAAAGAAACTGCAGAAAGCTGTCTAGGGCTGTGGTGCTGTCAGGTAAGTCTTAGACTGCTAACTGCAAGGTCTGTAGTTCAAAGCCACCAGTGGTTCCATGGAAGAAAGGTGAGGCTGTCTGCTCCCACAAATATTTATAGCTTCAGAAATTCTGTACAGGGTCATTGTAGGTCAGAAACAATGTGATGGCAGTGGGTGTGGGGGTAAGAGTGCGCAGCATTGCTTCAGAGAAAAGAATGTGCACTAGAAGCATCCTTGGGGATTTTTCAACCCGAGATTCTGCTTCTACATGTGCTGGATGCTTAGAAAGATTTTTCCTTCTTAGAACCAATTTTAAGAGACCAAAAATGGTATCATCTCATCATTTTCATATTGGCTACATAATTAATCGTCCTCCCTAGCACCCACACACATACAGTCATGTGCCACATGTCTTTTTTTTTAGGGTAAGATTGGGGAAGGCAAGACGTTTGTGTCTGGGAGTGATCTCATTTAAGGAACACATCTTCAGCCAGAGGAGTATGATACTGAAAATTGCTGGGAAAGTAAATTAGCTTTTGTGTGTAAATGTTCCTTAGCTTTGAGTTTACCCTAGCATGAAAGTCACTCTTCAATACTAGCCATCAACCTCTTTCTCCCAGTAGACAAAGCTCATGTGGATTTGGTACCTGGGGAACTGAAAATGCTATTATTCTGTTGCTTGAAAAGGGGGTGACATTTCCTTACCAATAATTAGCCCGAGTCATCAAGCAACAGTGTAAGGGTGCTGACACATTCCTCAATAGCGGTGAGTGATATGTGTAAATAGCATTGATTAGAATATGATTTCAAATGAAT
Organism: Tenrec ecaudatus; assembly: GCF_050624435.1. Taxonomy (NCBI): domain Eukaryota; kingdom Metazoa; phylum Chordata; class Mammalia; order Afrosoricida; family Tenrecidae; genus Tenrec; species Tenrec ecaudatus. Next base: position 88,376,233 of record NC_134540.1, on the reverse strand, counting down.
GACGTGATCAAGTCTTGACACAGAGCGCTTGTGCCCTATGTCAGTCACTTGTTTCTTGCCAGGTGTACGTACCGTTACCCCCAAATGGCCTTTATGCAAGCTCGAGCGTCTGCAAGGCTGTCACTTCACCCGCACAATGTCTGGTTGGAACCGCTTCTAAAGACTATTTATCATATCCACCCTCCCCGCCCCATCTCACATCCACCTCTCCCCACCCCCTTGCTTGCCCAAACCACTGGAGTCTAGCCACAGAATAACGGAGGCTTCTTGCCCTCCAGCCTACCCCGCTGAGACACGGTATGTAGGTGCTGGAGGGATGTACTGGAGCGATGGCTGGGCTGAAACTGTTCCAACTCTTGTCTCCACACAGAATCCCTTACCCCCCACCCCACCCCCATCCTCTATCACTCCTTCTTAGGAGTTGAGGTGAATATTCCATCTGAAGTAAAATCTATTCTCCTTTTCATAAGATCTTCAGGGGACTCCCCTTGTTAATCTGTGTGCCCTTAGTTGTTATGTAAATGACTGCTTGTCCATGCTCTGTGATATTTCTATACCACCTTTTTTTTTTCTCTTTAACTGTGTTGGGTTATTTGAAAGGCTGGGGAAAGAAATCTAAATATGGTTCCTGTTGGGTTTTTCTCCTGAATTCTAGATAAGGGAGCGTGGGAAAAGGTCACATAAATGAAGAAGAAGAGAAGAGAAAGGTAGGAACTCACCATAGGCCTGTGTTATAGATATCAGGTGTGCATTTACAAGCATCAGTACATTCCATCCCCCATCCCCTAATGTGGTAGTGTCATCGTTCCCGTTTTAAATGTGAGGGGACTCAGGTTCAGGGAAGTTGGCCCATGAGCACCAAAAAGTAAGTGGCCGAGTCAGGATTCAAACCCAGGCTCTCTGACTCAAACATCTAAGATCTTTAGCTCCTCCCCACTTGATGCAGACATGCGGATACTATTTGAGCTGTTGCCATGAGCCGCATCACTCTGTGTAGCTCTTTATTCATCAGGGATGCTTAAATGTTTATTGAGTTAATTTAATGGCATTGCTACTGAATCCATTATCAAGACCGTGTTAGTCCGTGTCGACTAGAGAAACAAATCCATGGACACTCATGTGTATAAGAGAGAGTTTTATATAAAGGGTAATTGTACATTAAGAAAGCATTCCAATCCAGTCCAGTCCAAGCCCATAAGTCTGATATTAGCCCATATGTCTGATATCAGTCTATAAAGTCCTCTTCAGACTCACAGAACACATGCAATGACGCCAAATGCAGGAAGATCATAGGCCAGTGGGTTGAAAGTATTCTGGGTCCAGAGGCATTGTAAGCATCTCAGCGCTGGCAGGGGTCTCCACGTGGCTTCTCCAGCACCCGGGGCTGCATTAGGGTAGGTCCATGTGTCTTTCCCTCAAAGATGTCTCACAGGGAGTCAGCCTTGTCAGTAGAGAGTCTCTGAGGAAGTGAACCGAGAAAGAGAGAGAGAGAGAGAGCCTCCCGCCTCCCAGGAGGAAAAATAGCAATTCTTAGATTCTCAGGAGAAGGCCATGCCCACACAGAGGTCTTATTGGCTATCTCCAGATTGACAGGCTAGACTCAACCTCCTCACTCTGAATCCTCTCAAGTCCCAAATTGACACCAGATTATCTAACTACCACTAAGATGAAATATAAAATTAAATCTGGGCAATGGCTTCTTATCCCCAGATCTACATTAGGAAGCTGATGTAGAGAAGTGAGGCAAACATCCAGATAATTCATTAAAAATTGTCTTAAAATTATTATTATTTTTATGTTTGGCATGAACTGGTGTGTCATTAAAGAGTCCTAGCTCACTTTAGTTTTACTTTTTTTACCTTTTCAGTCACTCAGGATAATACGTAGATCTAAGGTATAAGGAATCTGGTGGGTTTTGTTTTTTTTGCGGGGGGGGGGGCGGTGTCCATCTTCCTTGCCCTTTCCTTGACAAATTATCTTTAATACTTCCCTTAATATTATTTTTTAATTGATTGAGCTACTATAGTTATTATCAAATATAGCACTGGCCTTCCTAATATTAGATATAGATTCCAGAAACAGTAAAGGAAAGGAGATACTGAAGAAAAAATAGCGAGTAAGTACAATGTTTTTGCTCCCCTGGACCCAGCAATGGAGCCCTTGGGTGGTACCAACGGTGAGTGATTTAGTTCCTAAATAAGATGTTGGATGTTCTAGTCCACTCAGATAGGCCTTGGAAGAAAAGGGAGTCATTGAAAATCTTACAGCGTTCAACCGCACTCTGACACCGTTGAGGTTGCCATGAGTTGGAGTTGATACAATGGCTATTGTTCTACAGCCTGTTGTGGATTTTTCTAGGTCTTTGCGTACAAGTCTACAAAGTCCAGGTCTTTGCTTACAAGTCTACAAAGTCCAGGTCTCTGCTTACAAGTAGCTTACCATTGCTGCCTTAGTTAAAAAATAAAATTACATCAAGGGTAAGGTTGCTTAGAGACGAGGTATACTCTAGCCCAGGTGGCGATGAAGCATGGTAGTAGGGCAGGAGGAAGGTCAAGGGAGATGGAGGAAAGAGCTAGGAGTCAAAGGGCGTTCATGGAGGTCTAGAAAAAGACATGTACATGCAAATATATATAGGAGGATGGGGAAATAGATCTATGTGTCTATATTTATAGGTCAAGTATTAAGGTGGCGGAAGGACCTTGGGCCTCTACTCAAACACTCCCTCAATGCATGAATACCTTCTTTTATTAAATTGGAACTCTATGATGCTCACTCTCCCAACACAACGGCTGGAGCCAAAGTGGGTGAACAAGTAAATGTGGTGAAGAAAGCTGATGGTGCCCAGCTATCAAAAGAGATAGTGACTGGGGTCTTAAAGGCTTGAAGATAAACAAGCGGCCATCTAGCTCAGAAGCAACAAAGTCCACATGGAAGAACACACCAGCCTGTGTGATCGAGTGGTCCCAAAGGGATCAGTTACCAGGCATCAAAGAACAAAAAATCATATCATTGACTGCACACCTCCATGATAGGATCGCTGAAGACAAATGGGTGCATAAGCAAATGTGGTGAAGAAAGCTGATGGTGCCCGGCTATCAAAAGAGATAGTGTCTGGGGTCTTAAAGGCTTGAAGGTGAACAAGCGGCCATCTAGCTCAGAAGCAAATAAGCCCACATGGAAGAAGCACACCGGCCAGTGCGATCACGAGGTGCCCAAGGGACCAGGTATAAGGCATCATGCAAAAAAAAAAAGATATAAGTGTGTGTATGTATGTGTATATATGTGTATATGTATATATGTATGTGTATATATGTATATATATATCATATTAAATGAAAGGGGAAGTGCAGAGTGGAGACCCAAGGCCCAAGTGTCGGCCAATGGAGATCCCCTCATAGAGGGGTTTAGGAGAGGAGATGGGTTAATTAGGGTGTGAGGTAGTATCGATGAAGAACACAGCTTTCCCCCAGATCCTGGATGCTTCCTCCCCCCAACTACCATGATCCGAATTCTACCTTGCAGGGCTGGATAGGACAGAGGCTGTACACTGGTACATATGAGGGTTGGAGGTACAGGGAATCCAGGGTGGATGATACCTTCAGGACCAAAGGTGTGAGGGACGATGCTGGGAGAGTGGAGGGTGAGTGGGTTGGAAAGGGGGAACTGATTACAAGGATCCACATGTGACCTCTTCCCTGGGAGAGGGACAGCAGAGAAGGGGGGAAGGGAGACTCCGGATAGGGCAAGATATGACAAAATAACGATGTATAAATTACCAAGGGCACATGAGGGAGGGGGGAAAGGGGAGGGAGGGGGAAAAAAAAAGAGGACCTGATGCAAGGGGCTTAAGTGGAGAGCAAATGCCTTGAGAATGATTGGGGCAGGGAATGTATGGATGTGCTTTATACAATTGATGTATGTATATGTATGAACTGTGAAAAGAACTGTATCAGCCCCAATAAATTGTTAAAATAAAAAAATTTAAAAAATAATAATAAAATTACTTTTCCCTGTAATTTGGGTAGAAGTTTACAGAACAAATTGGTTTCCATTTAATGATTCATTCACATTTTGTTCATGATATTAATTGCAATCCCCACAATGTAACAACACTCTTCTCACTTCTTCTCTGTGCTCTCTGTTTCCATTTGTCCTTCTTTCCTCCCCCTTCCTGATTGATGAGGTCTACACCTGGACGGATGGTTCCCTGTTGGCCTCACAGAGCTGATGTAGAGCATGTGTATATCCCTGGGTCATTGTTTACTTTTGTGTCTATTGTTTCATTGAAAGTTAAGCCACAGGCGTGAATTCAGTTCCAGGCTTAATGGGTGATGAAGGGTCATTGTCTCAAGTGTTCCTCCACTACCTATCAGATGAGTAAGCCTGGTCATGTTTATGATTTTTTGTTATGGGCCACTTTCTCCCCAATCTGTCCAGGACCTTGTAATGTGACTCCTTTCAGGGCACTCAGTTGTGATAGCGTACCTGGCAACATACACTTCTTTTGGTCTCAAAGTCACAGGAGCTATGGTTTTCATGGCCCATGAATACTTTGAACTAATTGTTTCCATACATCTTTGGTTGTATTCATTCTGCTTTATTTCAGAAAGGAAGAGGCCAATGGTTATAGCTCAGATGGAAGGTCACAAGCTTTTAAGATCCCAATCACTGCTCTCTAAAGTAGGATGTCCCAATCACTGCTCTCTAAAGTAGGATGTAGAACAATGTCTTTATGGACTTTGTTGCTCCAATAGAGCTTTACATCCCCCTATACTATGGTCCTGAGCCTCCAGGTCAGGTGATTCATTCTCTCAAGGTTCTTGGTTATAGCGAACATGTTTTCACAACTTTGTCCCCTGCTTTGCTATACTTATTGATACATTTGCAGCACACATAAACATCCATGTAAACATCCATGTAAAAGTATTCTCTGCTAAATCTACATACGTATTAATTAGTGTATTTCCATGCCTTCTATTTTTAAACCTGTTTCTGATCATGAGAAAAAATTAGGGACAGAAGAGTTTATGAAATGTTAAAGGACCATGTTGCTGATCAGTGAATTCTCATTCATAGCAACCCTATAGGACAGTGAATTTCTTATACTAGGTTTCTAGAGAAGCAAAAACAGTGAAACATATATATGCATATATATAATTCATAAATATTAGCTATAATTAGGCTATTACACATATAACAATAAGTATCACACACACGTTTACTCCAAGGAAGTTGTTCACACAGTTGTAGAGGAGGGAAGATCCAAGTCCATGGGTCAGATGTCAGGCCGGAGGCTTCCGCTGACTCTTGTAGCTTCAGGGGTAGATGAGTCAAAGGTTGGTGGGTCAGATGCAGTCTTCTAGCTATAGAGTAGAATGAATTTGAGGTTGGCAGGTAAGATGACAGGCTGCTGATGACTCCTAAAAGCAGTAGGCAATACTGGCAGGTCATTAGCTCAAGTACAAAGAACTAGAGTTTGGACAAGTCAGATACAGATCCAAAACATAAAGCAAGCAAATGTTTCTGCCATGTAAACTTTTATTGGAAGCAGTCCATACTCATGAGGAGATCTCATAGTGAGGAGATTACTATGTCTTAACTGCCAAACCACTGAGAATTCTGGCCTAGTCAAGTTGAAAAAAAAAATCCTTAACTATCATAGTCTATCCGTTGTCAACTTGGCATCTGAATACATATCCTTAAAGCATACATCTCTGAATACAGACAGTTATATAGCCATACTTACACCAAACATGATATACCTAGCACATATACAAATGAAAACATATAAGCTCCACTTAACTCATATTATAAAAGCAAATCAAACAAAAATATTTGATAAGTACATACAAAAAGGAAATACTCATAACATAGCTGGTTTAGAACTGCCTTCACCGTCACCTACCCATTTTGTATGACTCTTCCGTCAGCAAGCACCTCAGCTGGGTGTGGTTCTTTACCTGATTGAGTGACACAAACTTTCATTCTTGAAAGGTTTGGGCCATCAGTAGTTATGCCAGTCATATGTTGGGCTACTAATAGCCAGGTCAGCAGTGTGAGCCCACTGACCACTCCACAGTAGGAAGAGGAAGTCTGGGCTACAAGGGAAGTTCTGCTCTATGGTAGGATTGACTCAATCGTAGTGAGAATTTTTGTTGTTTTTATTAATGTTCTAAAGCAGAAAGGGCTATTTTGAGCTCAACTCATACAACAATCAATTAAGATGTTTATTCCGACCACCTCATCCCACTAGATCATTTGTAATGTACTAATTTCTAAATCCTTGTGTGTTAGTCTGGGTACTTTAGAGAAACAAATCCACAGAAACTCATGTATAAGAGAGAGTTTTATATAAAGGTTAAGGGCAAATCAAGAAAACATCCCAACCCAGTGCTACCCAAGGCCACAAGTCCAACATTAACCCATATGTCCAACACCAATCCACAAAGTCCTCCTCCATCTCACAAAACACACATGATGACGCCGACTGCAGGAGTCTCGATGTTGCTGCTCTAGCACCCAGGGCTGTATTAGGGTAGGTCCATGTGGCTTCTCCTTGGGGATGTCTTGAAAGAAGTGAGCCTTGCAAGCTGAAGCAGGGAACTGGCTAAGGCAGCTGCACCCTGGTCTGATCATCAGAAAGCAAGAGACCCGAGAACTAGAAAGGCGAGACTCACTGAGCCATTTATCCCTCCGCCCTTCAATTAACCTGACATGTGTTTATCAGGCAGATTGGCACAATAAACTACCTCACCTTGCTTCAAGGGCAATTATATTTTAAATAGAAATACTTTTCTCTAGAGGTATAACCCCTTGAATTCAACAACTAGACAAACCACGTATAAATTACCCAATGCCCAGGTGAATTGCAATGAAAAGAGGGAAAAGATAATCGATAAATGATGGTTTTCTACTTCTCCACTCCAAACTTTGCCTTCAGTTCAGAGGAGTGGCCTTATAAAGGTATCACAAGCTAAAGGTTAACATGTATAATAAAGTTCAGAAATCTGCATTTCTCCTCTGCTTTCCTGTGACCCCATGAGCTGCCATTGATCGCTCTCGATGTAGTGGGCTCAAATGTTTCTTTTCACAAGTTCTTGTTGGATGTTGAAACCGTTGGTGGGTTATTGGGTGCCCTCAAGTAGATTTCCATTAAGAGCAGCCCTGTGAGACTGAGAACGTCCTCACAGAGCCTTCTAGGTGGTGATCTTCACGGAACTTGATTGCCAGGTCTGTCTGGTGACATAGAACCTCTGAATTGGTTCAAAATGGCAAACTTTTGGCTGCGGAGGGCTTAACCATTTGCACCATCACCAAGGCGCTTTCGTATGGAAGCTCATTGTTGAAATTTCTGAAGTCTGTCTTAGAGAGTGTGCCTCTAAAGTCTAGTCTAGGGAATGTAAAGTTGACGTTCCTTTTCCGATCTCACAGTGACTGATTAAGTAATTGAAGGAAAGCAACATAAACTAATGAGGGCAAAATGGGGTTGTCATAAGAGATCAAATTTCCATATAATACAGTTGTACACTTCCATATAAGAGCGATATATTCAGAGACCATGGAGAATACTTGGAAGGTCAGAAAAAGTTTACAGCAAATGTGGTTACAGTTGTTAGACTCCGTCCGTCCATTTTGGTGCATAGTGACCCACAAGGCAATGTAGAATTGCCACATGGGGATTCCTCAACTGTACTCTTTATGGATACAGATTTCTAGATGTTTTTCCCATGGTGTTGCTGGGTGGACTAAAATCACTGAAACGCTTAACTGATTTGTCACCAAGATGCGCCATCCTTTACAGAAAAGAAGATGCTTCCTTTTGATTTCAAAGATTCAGAGAATTTAACTCATATTATTTCTCAAGAATCTGGTAATGCTGCCTTTAAAGTAAACCCAATATATCGGAATGGATTTTTGAGCTCACAATTAATAATAAATCCTAAGATAAGAACAATTCATTCTTATGATGTGGCACAGTTCAGTTCTTGCCCCCATGACATGCTCAGTGAAGATATGGGTGGAATGACACAGTGTTATGAGGAAATCAGATGGTGCTTAGCTTTTCTCAAACAAGCAGCTAGCTAAGAAAGGTGACACTAAGTCCACACAGAATAAGCACACCATCCTGTGTAATCCAAGAATTTTGAATGGTGAAACCCAAGACCAGAGGAGGCAATGGTAGTTAGACCTTAAATTCAAAACACCCAGTTTGCAGAAGGCTAAGGGTGGCAGTGAAACCTAAAATCCATGAGCAAGTAATAGATTAAGCCTCTATTGAATTCCCTCAGACCTTTGACCAGGGATGTGAACAGACAGAGTGAATTGGAAAGAGGATTACTGTAAATGCAGTTGGGTTTGAATTTAACATCTTATCATTTGTTTTTCCTTTTGACTTCTTTGTAACTTGTTCTGCTTTCTTTTGTAGCGAGATTTTTCTGTGGTTGTATCTTCTTTTTTTGTGATTTGCTTTACATCATTCCAGGACAGGTAAACCTATAGAGACAGTGTGCAGTTCATTGGAGATACAACAGGGGAGGCTGCAGGGACAGGAGATACTAATATCAGTGGATGCAAGAATGAAGAAAATGCTTCAAAATTGTAGTAATGATTGCACAACTCCTTTTGATATATTGGAACTATTGAGCTATATGACTTTATGCATATTTTATGTCAATAAAACAGTTGAAAATACATTTCTAAAAGGTTTCAGCAGCGATAGTAAGGCTGAGAAGCAAATGGGAAAGACTGGTGGTGGTGGGGTTGGTGTCAGCCAGTGCACTAACCCACAATGTCAGGTTTCCATGAGCCTCTTCCAGTGGTGGGATTCAGTGGGTGGATTCGCACCAGTTCAGCAGAACTGATACTTAGTCTTTTGTTGAATTCTGTGAACTAATTGTTAAAATGATACTTGTAATCAGGGTTCTCTCCAAGGTAGGTGGCTGGGCAGCCACGAGATGTGGGGATCATAAGTTTACATTATTTACTCTTTTAAAAAATTTTTTTATTAGGGGCTCATATAACTCATCACAATCCATACATATACATACATCAATTGCATAAAGGACATCTGTACATTCTTTGACCTAATCATTTTCAAAGCATTTGCTCTCCACTTAAGCCCTTTGCATCAAGTCCTCTTTCCCCTCCCTCCCTGCTTCCCCCTCCCTCATGAGCCCTTGATAATTTATAAATTGTTATTTTGTCATATCTTGCCCTATCCGGTGTCTTACTTCACCCCCTTTTCTGTTGTCCTTCCCCCATGGAGGAGGTCACATGTAGATCCTTCTAATCGGTTCCCCCTTTCCAACCCACTCACCCTCTACACTCCCAGCATCGCCCCTCACACCCCTGGTCCTGAAGGTATCATCCACCCTGGATTCCCTGTACCTCCAGCTCCTATCTACACCAGTGTACAACCTCTGCTCTATCCAGACTTGCAAGGTAGAATTCAGATCGGTAGTGAGGGGGCGGTGGGGGGGACGGGGCGGCAGGGATGAAGCATTTAGGAACTGGAGGAAAGCTGTATTCTTCATTGCTATGTCGCATCCTGACTGACTTATCTCCTCCTCTAGACCCCTCTGTGAGGGAATCTCCAGTGGCCGACAAATGGACTTTGGGTCTCCACTCTGCACTTCCCCCTTCATTCACTATGGTAAGATTTTTTTTTTTATGATGATGATGCCTTATACCTGATCCCTTCGACAACTTGTGATCGCACAGACTGGTGTGCTTCTTCCATGTGGGCTTTGTTGCTTCTGAGCTAGATGGCCGCTTGTTCACCTTCAAGCCTTTAAGACCCCAGACACTATCTCCTTTGATAGCCGGGAACCATCAGCTTTCTTCGCCACATTTGCTTATGCACCCGTTTGTCCTCAGAGATCATATCATGGAGGTCTGCACCCAATGATGCAATTTTTTGTTCTTTGATGCCTGATAACTGATCCCTTCAGAACCATGTGATCACACAGGCTGGTGTGTTCTTCCATGTGGGCTTTATTGCTTCTGAGCTAGATGGCCACTTGTTTATCTTCAAGTCTTTAAGACCTCAAATGCTATCTCTTTTGATAGCCAGGCACCATCAGCTTTCTTCACCACATTTGCTTGTTCACCTGCTTTGGCTTCAGCAGTTGTGTCGGGAGGGTGAGCATCATAGAATGCCAATTTAATAGAAGAAAGTGTTCATGCATTGAAGGAGTGCTTGTATTTACTCTTTTTTTTTTTTTTTACATTCTAGCAACAGTGGTGTTTCGATATGTTGAAATCATGAACTACCTTTTGGTATATCTTTTTTTATACTTAAAATTATCATTAGGGTAGGTCGTTAAATTATTTTGAATTCCCAGACCATAGACAATCCTTAGTAATAGCTATTATCAATTTTAATAATAGAATAGTATGTGATAACAGTAGTTATAATTTTATTTAGTGCAATCTTTCTTAGAAAAGGAGCCTGGGGGCATAGTGGCTATACATTGGGCTGCAAAGTTGGCAGTTTGAAGCCACCCCCATGGGGCGATCTACACCCATAACGAGTTACAGTCTTGGAAATTCTCTGGGGCAGTTCCAGCCTGTCCTATGGGGTTGCTATGAGTCGACATAGACTCAACGGTAGTGAGTTTAGTTTGGGGTTTTTAACAGCAAAAATAATTTTGTTAAATCTATGTTGAATTATGACATTATCCATTGCTACATTGTTATGAGAAATGGAGTGGAAGGAACATGAGCGGTTTTAAAGCGAATTGTGAGACATGGCTGCAAGATCAGAAACACAGAGAGAGGACCCCTCAACTACTAGAGTGGCTCCATGAGGAGGGATATCCTGCAGCCCCTCATAGCGAAAAAACCAACTTAAAAGCTAAGGACTCCAAAGTTTCTTCTTCTTCTTCTTTTTGCTTTTTAAATCATTTTATTGGGGGCTTCTACAACTCTTATCACAATCCATCCATCCATCCATCCATCCATCTATCGTGTCAAGCACATTTGTACATTGGTTGTCATCATCATTCTCAAAACACTTTCTTTCTACTTGAGCCCTTGGTATCAGCTCCTCATTTCCCCCCTCCCTCCCCCACCCCCTCAAGAACCCTTGATAATTTATAAATTATTATTATTTTGTCATGTCTTACACTTTCTTAAAGTGAGAGATCCAAATTGCCTGCTGACAGATTCTCCTTTACCGTTGATCAGTGACGCACTTCTGTGCGCCCCACCCCTTCCACAGCAATAGCCTTTCTTCCTGGCCCCTGAGCCAACCCAGTCAGCCTAAACTCTGATGTCACTGGTCTCTCGGACCCAGCATGGATAGGCGACCATATGGGCAGTTTTGTGCACATTCTCCATCCCCAAGAAACCCCTTTCATGACGTTTTCCCTCTTCTCCTAGTCTGCTTTCTTTTCTGACACCCTCCGAGCCACCCAGTCTCCCTCCCACACAGCAGATGCATTGCTGTTGGAGGTCACGGAGGCAGTCTGGACCATGGCGACCTTATTGACAGGAGAACATAACACTGCTGAGTTCTGTGCCATCCTCACAGCTGTTCCCAGACCTGAGCCCACTGCTGCAGCCACAGAGTCAATCTATCCTTGAAGGACTTCCTGTCCTTTGCTACCCCCCAACATAATTTTCTCCTCCAGAAACTGGTCTCTCCTGGCAACAGGTTCAACGTGTAAGACAGACTTGCCATCCTTGCCTCTAAGGAGCACTCTGGCCACATAGCTTGCAAGACAGATCAGTCTGTCCTTTTAACTGTCCAGGGTACTTTCAATATTCTTCTCTAGCACCACCGTTCAAATGCATCAATTTGTCTACAGTCTTCTTTACTCACTGTCAAACTTTAACATACATGTGAGGTAACTGGAAATATCACAGCCTCCATCCTCAAAGAAACCATCTTGATTTTTCAATACCCCAAAGAGGTCCTGTGCAGCCCTTCTTTGGATCTCTTGACTGCTGCTTCCAGGAGCATTGGCTGTGGATGGAAGTAAGATGAAATCCTTGGCAACTTTGCTCTTTCGTCCTTTTGTCATGATGTCAGTTGTAAGGATGTGGGTCTTTACAGTGAGTCATAATCCACCCTGAAGGCTGCAATCCTTGATCTTCATCAGAGAGTGCTTCCAATCCTCACTTTCAACAAGCAAGGTTGTGTCATCTGCATATTGCAGGTTTAATAAGCCTTCCCCTAATCCTAATGCCCTATTCTTCTTCATCTAATCCAGATTTTCTAATGATTTTCTCAGCATACAGATTGAATGAGTACAGAGAGAGGATACAACCCTGTCGCACACCTTTTCTGATTTCAAACCATGAGGTTTGCCCTTGTTCTGTTCACACAACTCCATGTATAAGTTCTGCATGAGGACAATGATGTATTCTGGAATTCACCTTCTTCTTGAGGTTATCCATAGTCTATTATGATCCACACAGTCAAGTGTCTTTGTATACTCAATAGACCACAAGTACATTTCTTTCTGGTATTCTCTGCTTTCAGCCAAGATACATATGACATCAGCAATGATAATTCTTGTTCCACATCCTCTTCTGATTCCAGCCTGGACCTCTGACAGCTCCCTGTCAATGTGCTCCTGTAACCATTGTTAGATGATCTAAAGCAACATTTTACTGGTATGTGGTGTTAGTGATTATTATTCTATAGCTCGAGCATTCGGTTGAGTCACCATTCTTTGGGTACAAGTATGGATCTCCTCTAGTCAATTGGCCAAGTAGCTGTTTTTCAAATTTCCTGGCACAGACAGGTAGTCACTCCTAGTGCTTTATCAGCTGATTGAAACATTTCCATTGATATTCCAAACAATTCCTGGAGCCTTCTTGTTGGCCAATGTTTTCAGTGCAGCATGAACTTCTTCCTTCGGCACCATTGGTCCTTGCTCCTGATTTGGTGGACTATCGGTTTGTTCTTTTTGGTGCAGTGACACTGCATATTGTTTCCATCTTCTCTTGATATTTCCTGCATCTTTCAATATTTTGTTCTTGAACTTTTTCAAGATTGCAAATTGAGGTGTGAATTTTTTTTCTTGAGTTCTTTCAGCTTAAGATATGCTGAGGGTATTCTTCCCTTTTGGTTTTTTAATTCTAGGTTTTTACACATTTCATTATAATATTTGGCTTTGCCTTTTTGAGCTGCCCTTGGGGAATTTCTATTCAGGTCTTTGACTTCATCCTTCCATTTGCTTTAGCTACTCTACGATTAAGAACAATTTCCAGTCTCTTCTGACATCCACTTTGGTATTTTCTCTGCTGTCTTTTTAGTGATCGTTGCTTTCTTCGTGAATGATGCTCTTCTTGTCCTCCTACAGCACACCACATAGTCTGTCATTAGTGTTCAATGTGTCACATCTGTTCTTGAGATGTTCTCAAAACCCACATGGAATGAACTCAAAGCAGTATTTTGGGTCTAGAGGATTTGTTTGGTTTTTCTTTCAACTTATCCTGAATTTACATACGAGCATTGATGGTCTGTTCCATAGTCAATGCTTGAGTTGGTTTTACCTGCTGATATTGAGCTACTTCTCCACCGACCCTTCATACAGATGTAGTCAATTTGATGTCTGGGTATTCCATTTGAAGGCCATGTGTATAGTCACCTTTTGTGCATTGAAATAAACTATGTACTGTGTTCAAGAAAGCTGATGTTGCCCGGCTAGCAAAGATATATCATCTGGTATCTTAAAAGCTTGAAGATAAACAAGCAGTCATCTAGCTCAGAAGCAACAAAGCCCACATGGAAGAAGCAAACCAGCCTGTGTGATCATGAGATGTCAGTGGGATCAGGTATCAGGCATCTAAGACCCAAGGTGAAATGGGGAGGGTGGGGAGCATGGAGTGGAGACTCAATGCCCATCTGTAGACAATTGGACATCCCATCACAGAGGGGTCACAGGGAAGATATGAGCCAGTCAGGGTGCAGTATAGCATTGATGAAACACATAACTTTCCTCTAGTTCTTTTGTGCTTCCCTCACCCCACTAACATGACCTCAGTTCTACCTTACAAATTGGATTACACCAGAGCATGCACACTGCTACAGATAAAAATCCACAACACAGGCAATCCAGGATAGATAAAGCCCTCAGGGTAAACAATGAGAGTAGAGATACTGGGAGGATTAGGGGAGGGTGGGGGAGAAAGGGGAAATCAATCACAAGGATCAACCTAGAACCTCTCTTAGGGGAACGAATAACAGGAAAGTGAGTGTAAGATATAGAAATAATAATATATAATAATAATCTATAATTTATTGAGGGTTCATGAGGGAGGGCCAGCAGGGGAGGGAAGGGGAAGAGATGGGGAGCTGATATCAGGACCTCAAGTAGGAAGAGAATGCTTTGAAAATGATGATGGCAGCATTTGTGCAAATGTGCTTGACACACTGGATGAACGTATGGATTATGATATGAGATGTAAGATCCCCCAATAAAAGTGTTTTTAAAAGAAAGAAGTTATCTGCTATGAACAAGTCGTTGATCTTGCAAAATACATCTTGAGGTCTCCAGCTTTGCTTCTTTCCCACAAACTCATATTTTCCAGCAACTGTTCCTTCCTCTTTGTTTCCAATCACCAATAATTATCAGCGCATTCTGATTGCATGTTTTATCAACTTCTGACTGAATTCATTGGTAGAATTCTTCAATTTCTTTATAACTAACTTTTGTGGTAGGTGCATGAATTTGAATAATAGTTGTATTGATTGGATTTCTTTGAAGACGCATAGATACAGTCCTATTACCAACAGCACTGTAATCCGCGATTCCTTTTGCAATGTCCTTTTTACAACGAATGCTTCATCATTCCTTTTGATTATCTTATTCCCAGCATAATGCCATATGATTTTTTTAATTCCAAATGGCTAAAATCAGTCCATTTCAGCTCACTAATAACCAGGACCTTTGTGCATTCCAGTTCATTCTTAACCTCTTGCAATTTTTCTAGATTCATACTTCTCTCATATTCCAAGTTCTGATCAACAGAAGAACTTTTTCTCAGCTGTCTCGCCTTATCTTGAATCATTTCCTGCAGCAAATGAAAATCACACAGGCTCCATTCTCACAGGCTTTACCCAACTCGTGTCACCATGGTCAACTCCAATCCAAGAAATCAGCTTTTCCTCAGGCATATTTTAAGTGCCTCTGACCCAAGGGCACCATCTCTGACAATGTCCTGCTTACTTTCAATGGGTCTGCAGCTCCTTCCTCTGAAGAGGGGAGCCGAGTCCCTCTTGGTTGCCTATTCTTCGTCTGGAAGCTCAGCTGAAACCTGTTCACTTTTCATAACCCTGCTGGCATTTGAACTATCGGTGACATAGCTTTCAGCATCACCACACACACAAACCACTACATAGCAAACCAACAGACAAGTGGTGGGGCAGGCACATACACATAATGAAATTACCGAAACAGCCAAAGGCCTCACCAACAGGGCGAATTTACTTTTTCTTTTATTTGATTTAGTTTGTATTTTGATCTAGTATAAGATTTATGTTATATTTCTTCTAATTCTCTTCACCTTCCCCTTCCCAAATGACCTCACCTCCCTGAGAGAATGCACACACCCCCAAAGCAAAACAAGCAGGCTACAGATTTGGGAACACCTACCCAAACAAGGGTTCCCTCCCTGTTACCATCACCCTCCTGCACCCACATGCACAGATAAACCCATATTCATTCCGGCATAGCAATAGTTCTCTAGCACCACACCAAAGCATAGACCCATCTTTTACTCTTTTGTCTCACCTTTCTTCCCTTACACCCACACTTTTAGTTCTTCTTTTATCTTCTTTATATTCTCCCTTTTTCCATCCATCTTGCTTTTTTCTTTAATTATACTCCTTCTTCTAAGTATTTATAAATACATAAATCCTCTTCCTCTGGTCTGAACATTTGTTTACATGTTTCTCCTACCCCACCCACTCCTATTTCTCTGTTCCCTCATGCATTTTCCTCATGAAATATATTTCTAAAAAACCTATTAATTCTAATTATTACCCTTAAGATATATTTCCCATTATTTCTACAAATATGCTGGTCAAGTCAGATGGTAACTGATTATTATTATTATTATTGTATTCTCTCTCTTCTTCATCCCTCTCCACTCCTCCCAGGTAGCCATCTATTTTCTTTTTCTTTTTTTTTAAGTTCTCATCTTTCATGAAATGACTTTGGAAAGAACATACATTTCTACGACACCAACACTACAGTTCTCGGAGTCACAGTTAGATAGACAGAATTATATCCATTCCGTAGTTTACATGAATGCCAACATCTCTAGTCATTCATTTCTGTTACATGGCAAACAAAATCAAGAAATCAACCATCAAACAGAAGAGACCCATAGCTTCAGAGAAGACAAATCCCAGGATAGCGTATGAGAACAGTGGCTGCTTCAGCGAAGGGTTTCTGGCATAACCAATGATGAGGCTCCAAAGACGGTTCCAATGCCAGCACCAGAACCAGCCACTCCTACTGTTGCAGCACCCGCACCAATAAATTTGGCAGCAGTATCAATGTCACGGCTGATTGCACTGGTCTGAAACTCCCTTCGGATCAGTGGAGACACACCAGCCTGGGCCCCAGTACACACTGCTGAGCCCTCTCCAGTTCTTGCCTCTGGTCGATACAACACTAATACAGAAAATTGGTCTGTATGCTACTCTGGATCAGCTTGGATCAGAGCAGGGGTGCAGAAGAGCTTGGTGCAGGTGAACATCTTCAAGTCTTCAGGGAGGCACGGCTGGAGGACTTGGCTGACAGGCGGTGTGGGCTCCTCTCCCGCTTCCTTGCTTTCCCAGCGGTGGCGGCACCGGTGGCAGAGGTCGAAAGAGTGGGGCCCCATCTATCCTCTTTTCTCCATTTCACCACCCATTTTTCCAGCTCTGATTAGGCCTCTCCAACATCACTAGGCAGAACCAACTATTCTCACAAAAATCTGTACTTACCACACCATTAGTAGTGTGTTAGTCTGGGTACTTTAGAAAAACAAATTCACAGAAACTCATATGTATAAGAGAGAGTTTTATAAAAAGGGTAAGTGCACATCAAGAAAACATCCCAACCCAGTGCTGCCCAAGCCCGCAAGTCCAACATTAACCCATACATCCGACACCAATCCACAAAGTCCTCCTCCATCTCACAAAACACATGCAATGATGCAACTTCAGGAGGAAAGCCGATTCAGTGAGCAGGTAAGCATCTCAGCACTGCCAGGGGTCTTCACATGGCTGCTCCAGCACCCAGGGCTGCATCGGGGTAGGTCCATGGCTTCTCCTTAGGGATGTATTCAAGAAGTGAGCCTTGCCAGCTGAGTGAGAGAACTGGCTAAGGCAGCTGCACCCTGGTCTGACCATCACAAAGCAAGAGACCTGAGAACTAGAAAGGCGAGGCTCACCGAGCCATTTATCTCTCTGCACTTCAATTAACCCCACATGTGTTTATTGGCCAGGTTGGCACCATAAACTTTAACTATATCAAATTGTTATGCCACAATGCTATATAAATGCCAGTCAATCATAATCCATTTTAAAAAGCAAGAAAAATAAACACAAACAACCCAAAGTCACCAAAACCAGATGGAATACTCTGAAATAGAGGACCTAGGACTACCAGAAACATAATTACAAAGAATTGTATTCAAGTCCCTTCAAGAGATATGTGGGGAATGCTCATGGGAACAGCAGAAGAAACTGAAGGAAAAAAACACACCTTAATCCAAAAGGAATCCCAGAAAATAAACAAGGTAAAAGAATTAGGCAACATAGCAAAAGTTGTGAGGAATAGAATGGAAGAAAAAGAAATCAAAGAAGTGAGCTCAAAGACAGTCATTCTGAATAAAACCAATATCAGAAACAATCAACAACAAAAGCAAAGGATTCAGAGGAAAGCCTGAGAATGATTTGGGACAGTATCAAGTGAAACAACGTATGCTTCGTTGAGATCCTAGAGCAAGAAGAAACAAACAAAATCTACAGAGAAGTAGAAATCATACAAGAAAATCTCCCCACCATCACAAGGGAAGAGCAATCAGCTAGTCAAGCTGCTGAGAGAACCCATAAAATGATAGATCACAAATTAAAATCTTCACAACATATTGTAGCCAAACTCTTCAATTTCATGGCAAAGGAGACAATCTTAGGCAGCCAGGGGAAAAAGAACAAAGAAACACCATATCAAGGAGTTCAAGAAGAAGGAAAATGTTCTGAAACTGACTGTGGTGGCAATGAATGGTCCAATGATACCTGATGCAATTACACTATGTAATGCATGATATCTGTAAGAGCTTCCAATAAAATGATTAAACAAAGGAAAACTGACACGGATAAACTCAGACTACTCAGCAGAGACCATGTAAGCAAGAAGACAATGAAGTGACATATAAAGTATTCTGACAGAAAAACAAAACGAAAACCACCAACCAAGAATCTTATATTGAGCAAATTATTCCCCCAAGACAAGGGAGAAATAAAGGTATTTCCAGACAAGGAAAAACTAAAGGGATTTGTTAAAACAAGTCCATTATCACAAAAAGCCATTAACCAGATCACTATGGGTAGAGAATCAACAGCACAGAGAAACCTGAGAACACCACACAGAAAAAACCATCCAGGAATACAGTAAGAGCACCACTGAAAACCACATGGACAAAGAGAATGAAAAAGGGACCAATGACCACACACACACACACACACACACACACACAACCTGCACCCCACCCCCCTTCCCAGGCCCCACACAAAGGAAAATAATGCAAACTCAAATATAGCAAAATAATCACAACAAACTTGCGTATATAAATAATGACACTGAATGTCCATGGCTTAAATGCATCCATCAAAAGACAGAGAGCAGCAAACTAGATTAGAAGACAAGACCCAACTATATACTGCCTAGAAGAGACACACCTTAAACTCAAAGACAAAATTAGACTAAACATCAAACACTGGCAAAAAAAAAACAACCTACCAAGTCAATTGCAAACATAAAAAGGCAAGAGTGGCAATATTAATCTCTAATAAAAATATACCTCAAAATGAATAACAATGCGAGAGGGATGTGAACACCTTCGCCATGAGACAGAGAGTGTTGTACAGTGGGTTATGCATGATGTTGTTAGATTCAAATGTCACACCTTATCCTTTGACCTCTTTTGACCCACTTTAATGTGGTTCTGTTTTTAATAGTTTTTTTTTGCTTTCGTTTTAATGGAGGTTTTTCTTTCTGTTTTGTCATTGTTAGTTTTGATGTTGTTATTTGTTTGTTTTGCATGATTTTCTGTGTATGAGATCCAGGATAGGTAAATCTATAACTGGATTGATAATTACCTCAGGGTTTAGTGAAGATGGTTTGGTGGAAATGGGAAGCTAACCACAATGAGTATTAAAAAGAAGAAAATATTCTGAAATTGATTGTACTAAGGATCGCATAATCCTTTTAAAATATAATTCAACTATTAAATTGTAGGGTGTGTGCATTATATGCCAATAAAATTACTTTAAAAGATAAAAAGATCAAATGTTTTGAGAATGATGATGGCAACGGATGTACAAATGTGCTTGACACCATTGTATGCATGGATTGTGATAAGAGTTGTATGAGCCCCTAATAAAATGACTTAATAAAATAAAATAAAAATAAATGTTGTTGGGTGTTTTTTTTAAGGAAAAGAAACTGAAGGAAATGTCTTCATATTTTTCACCTTTTCCTTGCATTAAGGAGCACTGGTGACCTCCTTCCTGGAAATTTGAACCCATATTCACTCTGTCTGAGAAAGGGTGAGTTCATTGGTTTGAGGTGTGCTCTTTCATGACTACTCAGTTGTCAAAAGCATGAAGTTTGACAGAATCACCCATTGTAAAAGCAATGGCACAAACAAAACAATAGCATGGGCTTAGAGCAAGTGCAGATGAAGCCACTAGCTTGGGAGCATCACTGGAATGGGGTGAGGATGACAGCTGTGACCAGAGGACATTAGATGGTCATAAAGTAAATTATCAGAAGGTTTGAGCCTTGTAGAGAGATTGATACAAGATCAGGTTACAAGAAATAATTTTGTTGCAATAACTAACCACAGGGATATGTTATTTAAAGTAATAAATTTCTACTGAAATACTGCAAAAAATTTTTATAGGCACCCATTTTCATGTCACTCCATCGCAACATGTCACCTAGAGTGGTCTTCACCCTTCCCCACCAGCTTCCTAGTTATGCTATTAGATGAGAAGGTACAATTCCTCTTGGGAAGAACAACACAGGGAAATAAATGAGAACGTAAATGATTGAGAATTAAGTACCGATCTAGATAGAGGAGTAAGAACTATACTTTGGGAGGTAGCTTAAATTCAGATAACTTGGCATTCACGATGCGAATGGGAAAAGTTTACAGTTAATTGGCCAAACAATGAGCAGCAGTCTATAAAGTGATATAAAAGCCAAATGATTTGAGTTGATCTGACTCATAGCCACCCTACAGGCCAGGCCAGGACTGCCCCTGTGAGTTTCCAAGACTAAAAAGGTTTATGGGTGTAGAAGCCCCATAAACACTTTCTCCTGTGGGGCCAGCCATTGCTGGTTTTGAACTGCTGACCTTGCAGACAGCAGCTCCTTTAAAATATTTGGAAAATATAGAGAATCACAAAAAAAGAGAAAAAGTTATCCATAAAAGCATTGCTCCCAAGTCCCCACAAGTCTTCAGGCATTGAAGGGCAAGAAATATGAGAAAGGGGGAAAGTAGACAGAGAAATAATTTATAAATACCTCAAATGAGAAAGCACAATGGATTCTATTAAAGTAGCCTTTTGCTAGCATTATATTTATGGTGATTGTTCATCCAAATTATTCTGTCGAAATAGTACTTTTTTATAACTAAAAAAGTGGTGATTTATAAAAATGTATGGACATACTACATCTTCCATTTAACTACTGTTTCTCTTCACATGGTATAACTTTGAACTAGTGTGAAGTTTTGAAAGAAGTGAGTTTTATAATCAATTTTGGAAATGGACGGTCAACAGAAGAATGATTAATTGATTGGAGATTTTTTCCTCTCCTTTAGTCATTAGTTGATATTTAATGCATATGAAAGAATTGATCATGCACCATATTCCTTTAGCATTTTCATGAATTTTGCTCAAGACAAGAATATATAAGAGTAAATTGGTATTTCCCAGCATTTGGGGATTCTCAGAGGGCTGGTACTGAGTGCGAAGCATCATTTTCATTTCTTCAGAAAATAAATGTATTGGAGAAAAAAAATCACTGACGTAGCTGTCATTTCACCACATGGATAAACAGCTTCAGAGTGCTGCGCTCTGACATGCTTCCCGGAGAAAATGTTAAACCTCTGCTCGATTATAAGAGAGGTACTTACCACTTTTTCGTGTGTCTTAGGTTCTGTGACAATACAAGTCAAATGGATTATTCTTGAAAAACAGAAATTATAGCAACAGATCTGGTCAGCATGTTGGACTTGGAGGAAACTTGGCTAATCTTCTTGGTCAGAACTTATTCATCAGGTTAGGGGTGATATTCATGTAGATCCCCCCAGTAACTCAGGAACCAGGAATTTAATTGAAAGTGTCTCAATCTCAAATAAACCTCCATAGTTAATCAAAACATATAGACTGTTTGTAAAATAGAGAATATTTAAATACAGCCTTGTGAAACATACATTTTAGAATTTAAATAAAACTACTTGCACCTGTAAATCAACATATAAAATTACTTGTTAAGTTTGAATGTAGAAAACAAAGCAATTGCCTATCACTTGGGAAAATCCAAGATTTCCCTTATCTAGATTCTTCTTTTAGCAGCTAGATCATACAAAAAATCAAGATGCCTTTCTTAATATTCATGAACAACCCCCAAATTAACCCAGCAGCAGTCTGTAAAGGAACCACTCCTTTCCTCTCTGCAAATACATTTCTTTCCCATCCATTCTTCTTCATTTGCATTGAGAATTAACAGAACCTTCAGGAGTCTTAATGATCCTGTTTAATATTCGGCGGCTGTTAGATTGGTGGTTCAAATCGACCAGTAGTTCAGCGAGAGGAAGACGAGGCTGGCTGCTCCTGTCAAGATGTGCAGCCTTGGGAACTATGTGCAGGGCCACTTCGAATCAGAATCAGGAGGCCAGCTGGCGACTAACTGTGCCAACCACAATGTTGGCAGTTCAAACCCATCACTCTCTCCATCGGAGAACGGTGGGACTGTCTGATGCCATAAAGATTTACAGCCTTGGAAAACCTACACAGGATAGCTATGAGATGAAATTGACTTGATGGGAGTGGGTGAGTGGATTGAGTCAGAATCAAGTTGCTGGCAGAGGATTGCACCAATTGTGAAAGGAAAAAGAAATCTTCAAGGTTTAGAAGATGCCTAATAGAATGCTCACCATTATCCAGGCTCCGAGTGAGGTAGGTCCTCCAGCTGTGGATGCACTGGAAGGTACTCACTGGGAAGGCCTCGGCCTTTTTAATGATCCCCTGAGACGTGGGGTGGGAGGGGTGGGGGAAGCGGTTCCTTTCCAGAAAGGCCCCAGGAGGAAAAACTTATTAACCATTTGCTAAAAAGAACCCATGGCGTCAGTATAAAAGAGCTTATAAAAAAAAAACCCCAAAACATTTTGAGTGACTTGAAATAGACTTGCCACCTAACCTGGAAAGGACAGGACAAAGAACAAGCTAATGCTAAATGAAAGGAGAAGAAAAGGCATGGGTTATCAATTCAAACTGTTCCCTGGACCTCAATTAAGAGGGTCGGTTTCTTATTTAATTTCTGAGCTGAAAACAATATTTGAGCAGCTAATCAAGTCAAATCCTAAAGCTAGTTCCATATTAATTAAAAGCTAGTTCCATATTAATTAACTGACTTCATGTAAGAAAGGGCTGGAAGTCCATTCGACACCACTGTTCATTCTTAATGAAAGAATACCTTAAAGCATTTCCCAGAACAACGGAAAATATATTGACCTGGTCTCAGAACTTCTTTTATTTTAGTGATATTATTGGTGAAAATCACAAGAAATGCTTGTTCCCTCTTTCCCATTTTTTCCAATTCCAGCCCAAAACTCGAGTTTATGCAGCTAGTGGGGAGACTGCACCTCACCTGACTCAGGACACACCCTGATTACAGGAGCCATGAAAAGATGAAGTACTTGATGGATGTTTTTTCGTTTTTGTTACACCGAAATATGTTGAATTTCCCCTAAGTTTGAACGGGATGTGCAACTGGGACCTGTTATCATCAGCCATTGTACTAGCATTCATAATTATCACTAGCAATGGTTACAACAGTTTCCTAACAATTACCATTCTCAGCAATAGAATTGGGGGAAAGTGTCATTCATTTAACTAAACAGTGTAGAGTTTTCACTTAACAAGACTGTCCAAGCATGAACAAAAATGAAAAACAGAGAATACTAAATATATATTTAAATGCAGACAAATTCCAATGACAGAGTACTTATTTCCTAGCTCAAATCAAAATTTTAAACAGTTTACTTCCTTTATGTCTTCCAGAGAGTTTTATGTAACAAACTTTCAGTGTCATGAGTAATAGCAGTTCTTACCAAGGATTACTATCTTAAAACTGCTTCTCAACCTTTGTGATTTGCAGTACACTTCTTATTACAGGATACATTATGCAGAAACCCTCTGCTCTGTGATGGGACATGGCAACCCTGCTGTGAGAATGCCTATCAGCGCTTCTTTTAAGGCCCTTTCTCAATTGTCAGCAAAGTATTTTTTAAGGTTAAAAGGTGTAAAATTATTCTGAAATGCTTTTCTGACCTGTCGCCTATCACTGCAAAGAGCTATAGTTCATTTTTTTTCTAAAATTGTATTTTTTGAAATGCGGTAATATTATAAGAATATGCTTTATACAAGGAAAATAGTTCCTTGAAATTTTCATGGTATTTTTTCCATATCCTCTTCTCAGAGGACTGCTATTAATCATTGTTTTATGCTTAGAATGATAATTTCCAGTTCTATTTTTCTTATCCCAAGCCTCCATTTCTGTGGTGAAATTAAATGACCATTACTTTTTGCATTTCTTTTTCTTCCTTCTGCTTCCATTTTTTTTACCAGAAACTATTCCTGTGACAGTGGTTGCTTCCTATTTCATAATGTCAAAGTCAAATTCACCAGTGTCATGAGATATAATCTCATTATTCAAAGGCATACAGGGCCGATGAGCTGTCAGTCTCTTAGTTGCACCTGTACTTTGAAACCACACTGGAAACCAACAGCAAACCCAGAAGGAGGTTTTGATTCTAACTGCCTTCATGGTTTCCCATGCTTGCTTGGCTAGAGAATTCCAAGGCTTAGCAAATCATTTAAGGTCAATGATGTTATTATTTTTAAGTCCTTGGCCTATGAACCCCAATCTTGTGTTTTCTCTTGTGAAAGTCCCAATTGTCTGTAACTGCTCATGTTCCACTAAAGCAGTTGGTAGATTTTGAAAACCAGTTTGAGTCAAGCCTCAGGGAGGGTCTTCAAGTACAAGGAAAATCAATGGGGAAGTTTCAACTCAGAAGGAAAACATCAGGTCCACTCTGCATAGCTTAGAACAAAGAGAGAAGACCACCACTGGCAGTGCCAATTTAAGCTATCCCTCAAGTCCACAGAACGTACTCAATTTCTGTTTGCACACGTCATTCAGGTGCACCAGTCTGCGTCTGAATTGTGCTTCTCTTCATGGCTACCGATTCTGCACCGCTACTGCCGCCTAGTCTTATGTTCTTGCTTAATCTGCATGGTCTACATAGACCACAGCCTTATGAACTGTGGTGTCTGTAAAGAATATACATCTGACGAACTTTATTTAGGTCTTGACCTCTCTTACTGTGATGATTTATTGCCAGATTTATTTTCATAGGCTTATGAGTTGATACCGATTTGATATTTAACAGCTTAAACTCTGCTTTGCATTTTAGAAAGCCAAAGGTAGCTTTTACTTTAGAATCAATGCTCACTGAATTCAAGGCATTTTATGTGCCATTGGCAGACACGAATGGGCGGAGAGTTGTGAAATACAATGGGATGCTCCGTCGGGAGAATCAAATTTTACCATGTAACCTGTTTTCCCTACTTCTCTCCTTCTTTGTCCTCTTTTTTGTGCTCATGCTCACAGGAAAAGGAAATAACCCCTTTTCTCTATTCCATTTTCTAGCTACTATGTCACTCTTGATCACATTGCAGGGATCTGTGTGGGAAGCAAACGTGTTGTCCATATTGAAGGAGGCTTGGGGGGGAAACAAAAGGCACCCAGTCTTGCTCAGGCTGAGCATGTGAGACAGGAGAAAACCCTGCAGAGTGTCAGACAGCAGCAACACTGGGCTCAAGGACAGCTGTGTTCTCAGGACCACTAAGACTCAGGGTCAGCTTTGTCATGAAGCTCATGAAGAAGTACCCGTGCACATGCCCAGCCATCCAAGGCCCTGGGAGCGACCTGAACAATGTGTCCAATGGTCATCAAGAGTGTAGTCTTTTAGCTACACTCTGTAAAGAGTCTGTCTCTGCTCACAATGTCCTCTCAATCCATTTCACTCCCTCTCATAGCCAATGCCTTTTCAGGGAACTAGTTAAGGTGAAACTGAGTTAAAGAGACTCAGCGTTTGTATTAGTAGAATATTTCAATGAGTTCCACAGTTCGCTTGTTTCTGCACAGAGGACATTGACAACAAATTGGTTGATATCACCAATTCAAGGAATATATGTAAAATCTCACAGTACAAGAAAATCAGAAATAACCTGGATTGTTACAGCTCCAACATGAAAGAAACAATGAAAGTTTCCACCACGGCTTCTAATCATGCTTAAAACTTTACATGAAAATATAAAAAAAACTGATTATGAAATCGAAAGCTTTTTTAAATGGTTGACAATTAAGAACAAATGTTGATCAACCTGAAAGAGTGAAGATGGAATTATGTCTTTTCTTGCAATGGACATTATATGCTTGTCATATGAAGAGAGGAATGCAGAGGCTGTAGTAAAACAGGCGGGGAAAGGTTATTATAGAGGAATGTGTGGTTGTATTTCATGGTGCTTAAGGTATTTGGGTTTGGTTTGGGTTAAAGCATTTATTAGAAAGCCCTAAAAAAATTAAATTAAAAAAAGAAATCTCTGGTTGTCCTGGGGTTAAACACTCAGCTACTAACAGAAAGGTTAGTAGGTCAAACACAACAACTGTTTTGCAGGAGAAAGATGTGAGAGTCTCCTTCCATAAGACTGATAGCCTTGGAAAGGCTGGGGGCAGTTCCCCTCTGTCCTACGGGGTCACTAGGAGTCAGAATGTACTTCATGGCAGCTTTTAGTTATGTATTGGTAAGCATTCTAAACTTGGTAATTTTCTCTAAGTCTTTTTACCATTCTAAAAACATTCACTATTGGACCTAAAAATAATCTTGTATTCTTTTCCCTAAAGTACTGATTTAAATTGGTACCTGCTAATACTCACAAAAGTACACCCAAAATATTTTAAGCATGGCTTCCAATCTCTTCTTCATCCTGTTGGTGAAAATACAGTGTCTTGGTCTGAGTTGACTAGAGAAACAAATCCATAGCTATTAATATGGGTATAAGAAAGAGCAATTGAATACTGAGTAAACATCACAACCCAGTCCAGATCAAGTCCATAAGTCCGATATTAGCCCATGTGTTCGATACCAATCTATAACGTGCTCTTCGGACTCACACAACACATGCAATGAGGCTGAATGAAGGAAGATCACAGGCCAGTGGGTGGAAGGTCTTGTAGATCCAGTAGCAGTGTAAGCATCTCTGAGCTGGCAGGGGTCTCTTACGGTTCCAGAGTTCTGGCTGCATCAGGTAGCTCCATCAGGCTCTTCTTCAGTAATATCTCACAGGGAATTAGCCTGCGTCCCACCTCCAGTGAGCTATTTATCGCCTTAGCACAACCAAATGTGATCATCAAGCTGCAACCTGATTGACAGGTTAAACCCCACCCTTCCTTCTTAAATCTCAAATTGACGACAGATTATGTAACTACCATATACAGTCAAAATTATTCTTATGTGTATTACTTTAAAATCTTACTTTATTGGAAAAGTACCACTTTTGTTGATAAATCTTTTGTTATTTGTTCTGAAGAAAAACAAATAAAAGCTTCATGTATCTTGTTGAAAACAATGAGGAAAATTTTCCAATGTGAAAAAATTTTTAAACACTACTGCAAAGGACTAATGGCCTATGTAAACCCCAGCCTGAGCAAGCCTGAAACCAGAAAAACTGGATGGTGCCTTGCTGCTATTGCTAACCACTCTGAAAGGGATCACCATATGAAGTCCTCGACAGAGTTCAAGGAAAATATAGAGAAAACACAAAACCCCATAACAGACCAGGCTCACTCGTCTGAGAGAAACTCATAAAGTCCTGGAGGATCTGCCCCTTAGGTGCCCTTCAAACCTGAAATAAAAGTCACCTCTGTAGCTCAGTTTTCACCTCAACAATGAACAAGTCTATACCGTGAACAGCAAGACCGGGGAGGTACATATTCCTTAGATGAATAATGATAATTTATAAATTATCAAGGGTTTGTGAGGGAGCGGGGGCAGGGAGGGAGGAAAACATGAGGAGTTGATACCAAGGGCTCTTGTACAAAGAAACTGTTTTGAGAATGATGATGGCAACAAATGTACAAATGTGCTTGACTCAATGGATGGATGTGTGGATTATGATGAATTGTATGAGCCCCCAATAAAATGATTTAAAATAATAATAATAATATCTGTAGGGCAACACTTGCCCAGAGGTAGATCTTAAAGAGCAGAAATTAATAGAAGAGAAAGAACAACCGTAAACTCGGGGGCAAGTGGGAAGAGTGTGGACATTACATTGTGGACACCGCAAGCAACGTCACGAACCAAAATTTGTATGAATTGTCAAAGCAGAAAATCAATTTGCTCTGTAAACTTTCACTCAAACAATAAAACGTTTAAAATGTTGTGTTCAAAGGGATAAAAGACACTTTGCAGTATATAATGTTACTTTCTTCCTATGACAAATTGTTTACCCTCAAGACGCTGTGCTCATACTATAGAGCCCTGGTGACAGAGTGGCTCCTTGTTGGGCTCTGACCCACATGATCAGCAGTTCACAGCTACCAGCAGTTCCACTGGAGAAAGACGGGACTTTGGCCCCCAGGGGGCACTATGAGTCAGCACTGACTTAATGACAGTGAGTTTTTTGAGATACTCCTTTGAGAGCTAGCAGGTCACTGCCAATTAGCAGACATTTTGCCACTTGTATTGAGCCTTGCTGGGCCTGTCTGCACAGATATCATTTATGTTTGCCTTGTCCTCATAGTTCACGTTCATTTCTAACCCCTGACTTCCTAGTTTAGGTGGCCATTTCCAGTGCCAACATATAAGAATGGAATCTTTGAAAGAGCACTCGAATTGGTATCCTTCCCCTTCATCTCTCTATGTGTCTTTTCACTTACCTTGAGTTTCTTCCTTCATGAAGTGACGATGGCTTTTCTCATTTCACAGGTAATCTCAAATGATTAATAAATGAGAATATGTTAAAAAAAACACTTTGTAAAATGATAAGTGCAATCATATTATTGTAATTAATTCTTGAGGTCCTAATAATTTGTATTGTCCTCTTTAGATATATATGGAAGAAGAGTATGTGGATTAAAACACGACATTAACAGATTACTGGTTGTCAGGTGCGCATGGGAAGTGTTTAATGTATACAGGCTTCTCTTTGGGGCTATGAAAATACTTTGGACCTTGATAAAAGTGATGTAAATACAATATTGTGAATGTACCAAATGCCACTGGTTTCCATACTTTAAAACAAGTACTTTCATGTTATATGAATTTCACCTTTATTAAAAAAATAGATGACCTCTAAAACTAAATCCTCATAAGTTTCTACACTGCAGAACACAAGCTTCTGTATTACTTAAGGTCTCAATTTCCTTCTGTGTAAAATGAGGATAAATATAAAGCTTGCCTGATAGGGTGGTTTAGAACATTTAATGAGATTATATACAAAATACTAGCACAATGGCAGGGACACAGTAAATGCTCAAAAATGCTAGCTAATTTTTCCCTTATTGTTAATCACTTGATTGGCCCATCAATTGTATCTAACATTGGGAAAAATCCAATATATGCAAGCAACAAATATTTACTGAGAACTCAGTGCGGGCATAGCTCTGTGACAGTTGCGGCATGATACTATGAGAGATATAAATTAAGACTCTGGGTCAGTTAGTAATTCATATTTGTTCAGTGCATTTCAGACTATCAAGAACTCATGTGAACATTAGCTAGAAGATGTTTATGTAGGAAGTACTGGCATCAGATTTCAAGTGGTAGGCCAAGAACCTTCGTACCTTCTGGGAAGAAATAGCTATCCCTGACATAATCACCTGAAGCAGTTGGTCAAGACTGCTATGCTGTTCGTATTTTCAGGTGCTACCTACTCAGCTCCACCCTCAGTTCTGAGGCGTGTTCTGGCGGTATTTCCTACAAGACAGATTGTGCTTGTTTTTATGGCAGTCCGTGGTACTTTGAAGATTCTTTGCCAACATCATAATTCCAGTGCATGAATTCTTCCTTATGAATTGCCTGGCTTTCACAGACAAACGAGGTGATGGAAAATACCAGTGGCTTGGATCAGGTGGACCTTGGTCCTCCAAGTGACATCTTTGCTCTTCAGGATTTTAAAGAGGCTTTGTGCAACAGATTTGCCCAGTGCAACACATTGTTCAGTTTCTTGACTGTTGCTTCCAGGAGCATTGACTTGGGAACCAGATAGAGTTCTAAAAGAAAATAGTTCCACGTGAAATGAAATCCTTGACAACGTCAAGCTTTTCTCCAACTCGTGATGCTGTCCACCAGCATCAGTCCTACTGCGATGATTTGTGTTTCCTTTACACTGAGTTGCAATCCATCCTGAAGGCTGCAATCCTCACCAACAAGTGTTTCAAGTCCTAGTCACTTTCCTCGTGCTAGGTCGTGTCCTCTGCATATTTCAGGTTGTTCATACGTTTCTCTACAATCCCAATGCCGAATTCCTCATAGATTCTGGCTTCTTGAATTAGTTGCTCTGCACACAGATTGAATACTATGGTAAAAGGATACAACCCTGATACAACCCTTTCCTGATGTACACCATGTAGTATTCCATGATTTTGTTTGAATGGTTGCTTCTTGGTCTATGTACATGTTTTACATGAATGTAACCAAGTGTTCTAGAATTTCCATTCTTCTCAATGTTATCCATAGTTTGCTATCATCCACAGAATCGGATGCCTTTGTATCATCAGTGAAATATAGGTAAGCATCTTTCTGATATTCCCTGCTTTCAGGGAAATTTCATTGGACATCAGAAAAGATAGCCTTAGTTCTATACTCTCTTCTGAATCGGATTTGAATTTCTGGAAGTTCCTTGTCCAGAGATCACTGCAGCCATTTCTGAGTTATCTTCAACAAATTTTTACTTGAATGTAATATTAATGATATTGTTTGAAAAGTTCTGCATCCTATTGGGTCACTTTTCTTTAGAACAACTACAAATCTAAATTTCTTCCACTTTGAAGACTTAGGTGCACCTGATCTAACGGTATTTTTAATCACCTCATGTGCATGTAGAAACTAGAAAATTAATATGGAAAATTGAAGGAGAATTGGCACAATTGAATTATGTGGTTGGTGAAGAGTATTGAAAGTACCATGGACTGCCCACAGAACAAACAATTCGTTGGAGAAGAAGTACAACCAGAATGTTCCTTAGAAGTAAGGATGATGAGACTCCATCTCACCTACTTCAGGTTTGTTCTCAGATGAGACCGGTCCCTGGAGAAGGACATCATGCTAAACAAAGTAGGGGTCAGCAAGACATACAAGGACTCTGAATAAGATGGAAGGACACTGTGACAGCACTCATTGGTTGGAGTGGAACAATTATGCAGGTGATACAGGACTGGGCAGTTTCATTCATCCATACATAGGGTCACTGGAAGTTAGAACAGATTTGTTGGTGCTTCTTAAAATACACTTTTTGAAAACTCTCGCAGATAGGTATATATAAAATACTTCAGAGCAAGTAAATATATCACTGTATTAGATGAGGCCAAAGAATGGATTTTCTTCTTAATTTCAGAAGGCCAAAAAGTGCCCCAAGGTAGGTAATAACCATTTAAATGTCTTAACCCAATCTACTACTCATGGATTCAGATTTTGTTTTGATCTAGAAGAAATGGAATTAGTTTTGGTTTTGGTCCTGTCTCCACCACTAATCTGGGTAAGTGAAGACTAGATAAAGGGGAAGGAACCCTGGTGGCCCATCAGTTAAAAGTGCTTGGATTCTGATCAAAGGGTCAATGGTTCAAACCCACAAGCTGCTTCATGGGGAAAAGGTGTGGCAATCTGCTTCCTAGAAGATTTCCAACCTCAGAAGTGCCTCATAAGTGCTTCGTAATTCTTCTCTTTCCTGTAGGGTTGGTCTGGGCCAGAGCAGACTTCATAGCAACGAAACTTGCTAATAGAAACATCGCATATTATGAGAAAAGCAAAGTCCCTCCTCTACTCTATAAAGCAGCCAGATGTCACAGGGGATGCTCTGCTCTCCTAAGGCATAGTGCTTACAAAGTTGGGTTGTGACCTTCAAGGTCAGCAGATTGAAACCACCAGTGACTCCACGGGAGAAAGTCAGGGTTTTCTACTCCCATAAAGTGTTGCAGTTTTGGAAACTCACAATGGCCATGATACTTTGTCCAATAGGATCACTAGTGGTTGACATCCCTCAATGGCAGTGAGTTTTTTGAGTTGTGAGTTTGTTGCACTTAAAAAGGCATGTAGACAAAATGGGA
This sequence comes from Tenrec ecaudatus, assembly GCF_050624435.1. Classification (NCBI taxonomy): domain Eukaryota; kingdom Metazoa; phylum Chordata; class Mammalia; order Afrosoricida; family Tenrecidae; genus Tenrec; species Tenrec ecaudatus. The sequence goes on along the minus strand of NC_134540.1, from coordinate 88,344,380 downwards.
CAAGTTCAGAGATCCATTAAAACATAGAAAAAATGAAATTCCATTAGGTGTTGTGAAATGAAGAGACAAAGTAGTTTAACCAGGAGCAGTACATATCTGGGTAGAAGAGGGATATAGTAGACTTTAAATACTGGCAGATTTTTATTTTGTGGTTTTTTTGTTATTTTTTTGGTTTTACAGAAGAAGAAGTAGATTCAATCTTTATAGTTCTAGGGGAAGAAGTGACAGTTGATCAACTTTCTGAAGAAACATGAAAAGTGAAAGATCCCCAGAAATCAATGGGATGTGTCCAGCAGGGAGGAATTTCTACAAATTCTAGAAATTTCTAGAAAACCAAAAATGTCCTTGTTAGTAAAAAGTTCATAGAAAAAGAAATTAAAATAGAATGAAAGTTTCCCACAAACTTTTGGAAGTCCCCTCATGTAAGTCAGTACAAATAGTATTAATTAAGCAAACAATTGTAAGCTTACAGCCTGTAGTAGTTACATAATTCTATGTCAAGTTGAAGATATATAAAAATGTAGGCGTGATATTCAATCTACCAATCAGATCACAGCCTGACGGTCCCTGCTTTCAGGCATCACCTTCTCAAAAGGAGGGCTCAGGGAACCTCCCTCACTGTCTGCCTTGACTCTCCTACTAGTTGACCCTGCGTGCTGCTGGAGTCCTGCCATGTCTCCAGCATGGGATCCACACGACTTTGCACCCACCAGCCTGTGTCCTTTCTGCATTCTGCATCGCTGCATGTGATTATGTGAGTCTGAAGAGGGACTTACAGACTTCTATTGGGCTTATGGACTTGAGTTGGAATGGGCTGAATGTTTTCTTGTTGTACAATTACTTCTTGATAGAGAGCTCTGTCTTACACAAAGACCATCATCATCGTAGACCATTTTAGTTAACTGTAGCTATATGCTACTTCTCTTTCCCACATCCATGCCTGCCCCAGTACTACCTCCTGCCTCAGGTAACCACTATTCTGATTTTTTAAAAGTACTAGCATCATAAAATCAAACACTTGCTTAACTAATCGCTGTTATATATAAGAGTAAGACAGAAAACTTTGCTATAAAATCATAGAAACATTTATTAAGCAAAAGTGTCGAAATCTAAAGCTATTATTTCTTGACATATCCTCCATTTAGGTCTACACACTTATAAAGATATTTTCCCATATGAATCAGAAACAACTTAATGGCAATCAGTTTGGGCTTTTGTTTTATCACTGAGGTAATTAGTTTATTGTGTCAACCTGGACGATAAACACATATGGGGTTAATTGAAGGGCAGAGAGATAAACGGCTCAGTGAGCCTCATCTTTTGAGCTCTCGGGTCTCTTGCTTTCTGATGGTCAGACCAGGGTGCAGCTGTCTTAGCTAGTTCCCTGCTTCAGCTTTCAAGGTTCACTTCCTAAAAGACATCCCTGAGGAGAAGCCACATGGACCTTCCCCAATGCAGCTCTGGGTGCTGGAGAAGCCGTGTGGAGACCCCTGCCAGCGCCGAGATGCTTACACGTTCACTGATTCGGCTTTCCTCCTGCAGTCAACATCATAGTGTGTGTTTTGTGAGATGGAGTAGGACTTTGTGGATTGGTATTGAATATATCGGTTAATGTGGTTTGGGCATCACTGGGTTGGGATGTTTTCTTGATGTACAGTTAGCTTTTATATAAAACTCTCTCTTATATATGAGTTTCTGTGGATTTGTTTCTCTAATGTACCCAGACTAACACAATCACCTCCTGCAAAAGACCTCTTTAAATAGGATATTTCTTTGAGAATTAAAGTAACACCCAAGCCATGGTATTTTCATTCACTTCATATCCATGTGAAAGTTGGACATTGAAAATGGAAGATCAAAGAAGAAAGAATGCATTTGGCTTATGGTCCTAGTGAGGAACATGAAAGTACCACAACTGCCGAAAGAACAAACAAACCTATCTTGGAGAAAGTAGAGCCAGCATGCTTCTTAGAAGGAAGGGCAGCAAGACTTTGTTTCACATACATGTTATCAGAAGAAACCAGTCCTTGGAAAAAGATATCACAGTTGGTAACGTGGAAGGACAGTGAAAAGGAGGAAGACCCTTGACAAGATAGATTGACACAGTAGCTGCAACAACGGTCTCGAACATACATAGCAATGATTGGGAGGGTGGCGCAAGATCAGGTGGTATTTCATTCTTTTTACATCAGGTCGCTATGAGTCAGAACGTACTGGACAGCACCTAACAACAACCCATCCCTGGAGAATTCTGTGCTTTCTGATTTACGCAATGTCAAAGCCTAAGTTTGGGCATCCTCAAGGGAAGTGGACCATTTTCCTTTTAAACATTCTTCAAGTTTGAGGAACAAACAGAAGTCTGAAAGGCTAGGAAAGAGCTGTACCAGGGTGCAGTATAACACTAATGAAACACACAACATTCCTCTAGCTCTTTAACCCCCCCCCCCAATCATGATCCCAATTCTCCCTTACAAATACAGCTAGACCAGAGCATGAACACTGGCACCGATAAGAGCTCTTGGCACACGGAATCCAGGACAGATAACCCCCTCAGGAACAAAAATGGCAGTAGCAATATCATGAGAGTAGGGGGAAGGTGGGGAGGGAAAGGATGAACCAATTGCAATGATTGATGTATAACTCTCTGGTGCAAGATATGAAAATAGTAATAATTTATCAAGGTTCATGAGGGTGGGAGAGGGAGGGAAAAATGAGGAGCTACTTAAGCCCACACATGGCTCCACAGTAGAAAGATGAGACTGCGTGCTTCCATAAATATTTACAGCCTCTGAGACCCTATATAGCGTCACTATAAGTTAGAATTGACTAAATAGCAATGGGGAAATCTTATACTCAGACTCTTCTATAATCATGTTTTCGTCTAAAAGTTTCAATTTTTGCCTTTGAGAACATTAGACCTTTAATTCACCTGATGTTAATTTTTGTTTATACTATCAGGTAGGTATTGACTTTATTATTAAAAATACATACATGACCTCTTTCTCAGGTCATTATCAATGCCACTTTTGTCCTACAACTTCATAAATTGGGATTATTTCAACTGGTTAAATTGGGACTAGATCTCCCAGAATCTACCAGCCTGTATAGTTATTTTATAAGTCCCAAGTGGCAATTTACAGAAGCAATTTTTAGAAGGCAGAAGCAACAGCCAACCACACACTCTCGGAGTCATCGTGGCTAGACATGACAAACATGCCAGGCAGAGGAGTTGGTTCCGCCTTAAGCTCTTCTTCCTGACCTCTGGCTCTGATAAGGCATAGCTGCCCCGAGTCTAGCCCCAGGTACTTGGTTGTGTGTGGAATTATAGGAGCATCTGTTAGCAGTATCGGTCACTTTGCATAGACTTTCCCACCAGCAATCCCATTTGTGAGCTAGCTGCACCTGGTTTCCCAGCTTCCTATGCACACTCTGACTTCAGGAGACCTGATTAGTAGCTGTATTCGGAATCTCCCGCTCCTGCTTGTGAACCTCACATCTCCAGCTTCTCTCACAGTTACACAAGGTCTTACTCTATTAATAAAGTCCTCATCTCACACTAGTCATAATCATTCCTTGATTGAGTCATGAGTAATACATAAGGCTTGGTATCTGGTAGGGCTGGTCTAACCCTTCATTATTTGTATTTTATCTTCAGAAATCTTTTGGTTATTCTTGAGCCACGTCCATTTCCTCAAGTGTCCTTGTTGAGATATTGATTGAAGATGCATTAAGTCTATGGACCCAATGAGTATAATTGACATCTTCATAATACTGGGTTTTATACATGAATATTTATTGATGTTTTCTTAATATTGTTTAGTTTTCTGCCAAATGGCTTAATATTGCTTAGTTGATTTATGTTATGCTTAAGTAGCAAACAATGTCAAGATCTTTGTGACCGAAGACAATAAGAGTTTACTTCTTTCTTTGGCTGCACATTCATTTCAGGTTGGCTGTGGGCTCTAGGCTTGGGTCTGCCACTCAGGATGAAAAAGAAACCACAATCGTAGACATCACTACTGGGACTTAAAGAAAGAACGAGCATTGTAAATCATGCTCTGATTCTTTAAGTTTCTCTCTGGAAATTATACATGTCAATTCTAATCACCTTTCATTGGTCGAAGGCTCTCATGTGGTTACACATCATTACAAGTATACATGAGAGGAGAAATATTTTGATACACAATACTAATCAGTATCTCAACACACATTTCCATTTTGTTTTATTAACATATAGTTCACATATCACGCAATTCAATAGTTGAAGAATATTAAATAGAGTTGTACAGTCACTACTACAATCAGTTTTAGAATATTTTCTTCTTTCTGTGCTCATTGTAATTAGTTCCCCTTTTCTCTCCAACCTTCCCTGCAGTACCTACAAGAAACCGTTAATCCAGTTACTGACTGCAGACAGACCTAGACTGGATTTCATATACAGAAAACCACACCCTCCTAAAAAAAGACAAAAAATAAAAACAAAACAGGAAAAACTACCATCTAAAAGAAAGCAGAAAATATTAAAAAAAACTAGAGCAAAATTTAGTGCATTAAAAGGGAAATCAAATGATAAACTAGATCTTAATCTAACTATATCTGCCATAATCTACTTTACAGCGCTCTGTCTGATAACAAGGCCATTCACATTCCTCAACTGTGGCCAGAGGGGATTCACTGGAAGCTTCATCCCTGTGGGGACCCTGCAAGTGGATTGTGGGCTTCCACTGGCAGCCATAGCCTTCAGCGAACTGGATGTTCAAAACTTAAGCTCTGGTACCATTCCTTCCTTTGGGTTTGGATTTTTTATTTACAATCCGTAGATCATACAGGTTGGTCTGCTTCTCCCATGTTGGTTTAGTTGACGTCTCACTTAGATGATGTCTGCTTGTCTGAAGACAAGCCCTTAGGACCAGGCACAATTCTTTCTCATAGCCAGATACCATCTCTTTTCTTCACCACACTTTGCTATAGTACTCATATCGCCAGTGTTCTGTTCATTAGGCTGAGCATCAAGAAGGGCCATGACATAAGAACTAATTTTTCTTAGAACAAGGCTAGAATTAAGTGCAAGTCCAAAATTCACTCATATATATCTATGCTTTATATATGTCATTGGTTCACTTTAGAGCCATCCCTATCATTTTATGATAGAGAACATTATCAATCATCCCCCTGGGGCACAAGGTAACTATTGATAGTGTCAATAATACTATTGAGAAAATGAAATTATACAAATATAGACCAGGTATGAACCACAACACGTGAATGACTGACTTGAAACTGTACGTGACTGGACACTATTTATAAGATACCTGAATCAAAGACCGAAGACCACAAATTCCATAACCTGGGATAGCAGTCACCGGCTTTGGAGTTTGCGCAGGTGTGTTTGCGGTTAAGCCCAGTTCCTCTAGTGGGGTTTCCATATTGAGTCCTTCTGGTGTGGCCTAAGAAGGATGTTGTGTGCCTCAAAGTGGTGGAGTCTAAAGTCCCAGTAGTCTAGAGTAAATGGTCAATTCTAGTCAGATTTCTTTGGTCAGAGGAAATCATATGGCTACACATCACTACAAACATAAATGGAAAGGACAAACACTTGATAATACTAATCATCTCAGTTCATATTACTTGTTAGCAAGTATTTATTCCTTTCTCCTTCCTACCCACTTCCTAGGTGACTTCCTGTCACTATGTACAGCTCAATGCTCAGAATCATTGGCCAGTACCCTACAGTCTCTTTATCAGAATCATGATCAGGGTCCGCTTATAGCTCTATAATCTTACCAATACAAGTCACCTGCTGTTTGCATGCCTGATTTACAGTGGAAGAACAGGGTCAGAGTGACCACATTAAGCAGTCACATTAAAAAAGTCAACAAATGGAAAGCACGCTCCAGCTTCTGGTCCATGCTGTTGTTGTTAAGTGTCATTGAATTAAGGTTTCAGCTCATAGTGAACCCATGGGATGGGGACAGATTTCCACCTGGTGTTTCTAGGCTGTCATCTTTACAAGACATCCACAGGTCTGTCTTTCACAGACCTGATGGGTCATTTGGCCGACTAACCTTTCAGTTAAGAGTTTAGTACTTAACGATCGCACTGTCGCGACTCCTTCATTCCTACAAAAAATTCCTGAAGGTTGTACGAATCCCCTGCTCTGAGACTCGGGGAATGTTTCTGTGTAGGTCCCATCTGATGCTAGGCGCGAATTCCAATCCATTGTTCCCCATGGAAACTGAGCTCTAGATGGTTCTTCCTTTTCCACGATCTTCTTTGGCCACATTTAGAATGGATATCAGAGGGATAGAACCCGTTTTAGTACTTCCTGCCTACAGTGAATGGGGCACAAAGGTTATTTATGCCCCGGACAAGTACAGCCTTTAAAAAATATTTTTAAAAATTTATTACTTATTTATTTTTTCAAATTTTTATTGTAAATTAGGGGAAGGTCTACAGAGTAGATGATCTGTTTTACATTCGACATTTTGCACACATGTTGTTTCAGTTCATCCATTGCAATCCCCTCTGTGAACTATCACGTACATGACATCAACACAGCAGTTCTGGGATCTCTAGGGATTCAAGCCATGTTCCCTTTCAATGTTCTTTGAGTCTGAGGAACCAAGAGAAGCCTGAATAGGCAAGCTCAGAGCTGTGGGGTGCATGGGGTTAGGTTTTTCACTAAAATCCTTAAAGGACAGCTCTTGCTCCCCTCAAAGAATGAGCCAGGCATATTGTTTCAGTGGGAAAAAAATTCCCTGGTGCAGCATCCCTGGTCTTTCTCATCAATGCAGCTTCCAGTTTCTTAAAACTGAAAACTCACAGCTCAAGATCATCCGGTATCTTGTAAGAAAATGTATCACTATTACTCCTGGGGAATCTCCCCAAACACAATAACCTCCTCTTCCTCATTCTCCTCCTCCTTCTTCATTTTTTTTTGAGAAAAAGAAAGCTATTTTATGTAGTTATCTTATTTTTTACAGTTCTATTGACATATCATTTATCATACAATTCAATGGTTTAAAGATATTAAAGAGAGTTGTGCATTCATTACGATAATCAGGTTTAGAACATTTGTTTTTCACTCTTGTATCCATTATGATTGGCTTCCCATTTTCCCCCAACTTTCCCTGTAAGATGACTTCTCTGGCTCAGAAGATCCTTTTGGAAGCCACTGTTTTGATTGGATGCTTTTAAAGGCATCGAGGGAGAATGAAAGAACTGTATTAGGAGAGAATTTTCTGTAGCCATCCACTGCTCACAGCATGGTGTGAAACACATTTTGTTTGAAATAAACTTGCATGTGTGAACCGGAACCCTAGTAGCAAGTGTATATATATTTTTACTTACCCTCATGCAGTATAATTAGTAATATATATTTATTCTAAATGCAAATGTTTCAATCAGTGGGAAAATTGCATTCATCAAATTATATGATTCCATGTGGCTTAGCGAAATCACTTCTGCATCTGAGGGGGCATGTTTGACCTCTAAGACGCCCCTTGGATTCAAAACTCTGATTCTACTGTGCCTTTCCTCCAAAGCTCTCTCTACAGCTCGTGCAGCTGCTGCACAAGGGTTGTGTTAACTTTAAAGCCCTAGCTGCATAAGTTACCATAGGGAAGAAATGACAGAAACCCCTGTTCACAAACTGCTCAGAATCTGACACTGAATTCCAAGATCTACATACAAATAATCTGTAATAAACATACCACTTTATGCCTAATTACTCTCTAGTTGTCATAATTCTATGTCACATATATGACAGTGTAGGAAGGTGCTCCATATAGTTTTCTAGACGGATTTTTTTTGGGGGGGGAGGATGGACAGTAGATAACTAGGCCTTCTGCTGAGATGCTTTTAGGTGCACTTGAACCTCTAACTTTTCTGTTAGTAGCCCCATGCATTGACTTACCCCTTGGCAGTCCACTTGATGGAGAGATGTAAGTTAAGCAGAAACTGCATGAGGGAGTCACAGAAGGCACTCAGTAAAAATATTGAATGAAACAATAGACTACTTAGACTTCTTGTCAAATGCAGGCTGTGGGGGTCCATTATGTTATAATTTTTTACTTTCCTCTGATTTGCAAAACTACTTGTAAATAATATTTTTCAGTGATGTACCAGGTGTTACTTGTTGATGTTCTTATTACTTCACTTCTGAATCTTATCAGATCCCACCTGGTAGGTTCTAAGTCTTATTGAGCCTACAGAAGGCAATGCTGGCTGGTCCTGCAGCCCTCCCAATTAGTAGGTCGGGCCCATTGTTGGAGCCACTGTGCCAATCTGTCTTGTTGCGGGTCTTCCTCCTTTTGTTGACCTACTTTACCAAGCAGGCTGTCCTTTCCAGGATCAGGACTCTTCAGATAAAACGTTCAAAGGATGGGAGATGAAGACTTGGTATTCTCATGCCAAAGGAGTTCTCTGACAGGACTTTCTTCCACGATAGATTTGTTTGTTCTTCTAGAGTCTGTGGCAGTAATCGATATTCGTTGCCAACACTAAAATGCAAATACATCAACCCTTCTCTAATCTTCCGTATTCGTTGTCCAACTTCACACGCATTTGGGGGCATTGAAAAGAGCCTGGTTTGGGTCAAGCTTCTCTTACTCCCCAAAGGAACATCCCTGCTTGTCAACACTTTCAAGAAGTCTTGTGGAGAAACTTTGCCCAATGCAGTATATCCTTGGACTGTTGTTTCCTTCTTGACTACTCTATCCATGAACAATGATTGTGGATCCAAGCAAGATGAAATCTTTGACAAGTCCAATCTTTCTCCTTTTATTACGATGTTACCTATTGATCCAGTTGTGAGGATTTTTGTTTTCTTTACATTGATTTATGAGCCCTGGTGGAATAGTGGTTATGCATGGGGCTACAATCTGCAAAGTCAGCAGTTCGAATCCCCAGCCTTTCTGCAGGAGAAAGACAATGCTTTCCACACTCAGGAAGAGTCCCAGTCTCAGAAACCCACAGGAGCCATTCTAGCCTGTCCTATGGGGTCACTGAGAGTTAGCATCAATTTGGTGGTAGTGAGGTTAGTGAGCCACATTGAGTTTTATTCCATATTGAAGGCTGCAATGTGTTGTTTTCATCAGCAAGTTCTTCAACTCCTCTTGGCATACTTTTATACCAAGCAGGGTTGTGCCATCTGCTTATAGAAAATTATTAATATGCTTTCCTCCAATCCTGATGCTGAGTTCTTCTTCATATAGCAGTTTCTCAGATGATTTGTTCAACATACAGATTGAACATGTATGGCAAAAAAATTAAAACCTGACATACATTTTTCCTGATAAGAAACCATGAAGCATCCCCTTGTTCTGTTTCCTCTGGGTCAAGGTACAGATTTCACACAAACACAATGAGATGTTCTGAAATTCTACATCTTTTGAATACTGTCCATAGTTTGTTATGATCCACACGGTCAAATGCTCTTGCGTAGTCTCTGAAACACAAGCAAACATCTTTCTGTTATTCTTTGCTTTCAGCTAAGATCCTTCAGGGCTCAGAAATTATATATGTATTCCTGAATCCAGCTTGAATTTCTGACAACTCTCTGTTGATGTATTGCTGCAACCATTTTTAATTATCTTCAGCAAAATTTCAATGCATGTGATATTAATTGTATTGTTCCATAATTTCCATATTCTGTTGGGCCACCTTTCTTTGAAATAGGCCTAAATAATGGATCTTTTCTTGTTAGACACGTATCTTCCAAATTACTTGGCGTAGGGTAATAAATGTTTTTGCCAGCTTTTTGAAACATTTCAATTCTTAGAAACTTGTATTTTGCCAATGCCTTCAGCACATCTTGGACCTTCTCCTTCAGAGTCATGGTTATTTGGTCATGTGCTAACTCTTGAGATGGTTGGTAATCCAATAAATATTTTTGACACAGTGACTCTGGCTTCTTTTCTCTTCATTAGATGCTTCCTGAATCATTCAATATTTGCCCTTGAAATCTTTCAGTATTTCAACTGGAGACTTCATGCTTTTCTCCAATTCTTTCAGCTAGAGATATTTGTGTTTTTAATTTTTGGCATATTAATTCCAAGTCCTTGGATATTTCATTGTAATATTCTAATTTGTCTTCCAAAACTGCGTTTTGAAAATATTGGCTCAGCCCTTTGCTTCATTCCCTTGCTTTCGTTACTCTACATTGAAGAGAGCAAGTTTCAAGAGTCTCTTCTGATACTCACTTTGGCCTTTTCTCTTTTCCCGTCATTTTAGTCATGTTTTACTTTCTTTGGGGATGATATTCTTTTTTGGGGGGTGAGGGGTAATGATATTCTTGATACCATACTTCAATTAATCGAGTCTTAGGTCATTAGGGCTCAATGCATCAGATCTGTTTCTGAGGTGTTCTCTCAATTCAGGTGTGATATCTTCAAGGTTGTAATTTGGTTCTCGTGGATTTGTTTTAATTTTCTTTAGCTTCAACCAGAACTTAGATTTGAACAACTGCTTTAGAGTCAGCTCCTGACCATGGTTTGACTGATTACAGTCTTTGACCTTGGTTTAGTCTTTGACCTTGTCTCTTCCCACCAATATAGTCAATTTGATTCCTGTGTATTCCATCTGGGAAGTACACATATATAGTTGCTGTTCGTGTTGTTTTTAAAAAGGTATTTGCAATGAGCAAGTCATCGGTCTTGCAAAATTCTGTCATGTGATCTCAAGCTTTATTTCTAGCTCCGAGGCCCTAGTTTTCAACTCCCGTTCCTTTCTCATTTCCAACATTCACATTCCATTCACCAATCATTACCACTTATTCTTGTGTTTGATCAATTTCTGACTGTAAAGGTTGTTAGAATTCTTCATTACTAGCTTTTGTATTCGGTGTATAAATTGGAATAATAGTTGTATTAACTGAACTGCCTTCTAGGTTTACTAATATTATCCTTTCAAAGAAAGTGTTGCACTTCAAGATAGACCTTCCAATGTCCTTCTTGATTATTAACTCGACGTCATTTTCCTGAACTTGTTTTTCTAAGTAAACAATATGATTGCCTGGCGCAGAGAGACAATATCAGTCCATTTTTGCTCAGTAATGCCTAGGATATTCATCTTTATGCATTCCATTTAATTTTGATGAATTCCAATTTTCCTAGACATATACTTTGTACGTTCAATTTTCTAATTATTAATGGATGTCTTTAGCTATTTATAGAAATTTGTCCACTTAATGTAGGTCTTCAATTTGTAGAACTGTTTTTGTAGAAATGCGCTATTCCTCTTTTAATTTCTATTGTTTCTGTTGTGATGTCACACTTTTCACCTCTAGCTCTTGATATTTGCATTTTCTCTGTCTTTACCTTTATTAAGTTTGTTCTTTCAAAGAAACAATTTGTTGTCTTGCTCATTTCCCTATTGTTTTCTGATTCATTTATGTCTGCTGTAATCATCAAGATTTCTTTTCTCCTGGTTGAAAGTTTCTTTTGCTGCTCTTGTCCTTGTTGAAAAGATTAGAATAAGATATGATTTTGGTTTTCTCCGTTTTCATGTGTGTTGAGTTCTATAAGTTGTCCTCTGATGACTGCTTTTGTTGTCTCCAAAAGGTTTTGGTATGTTATGCTTTCATTCTCATTTGTTTCAAGAAGTTTTAAAAATTTCATCCCTTATTTCATCTATTACCCGGTCATCTTTGTTATGTGTTATTTACTTCCCATGCATTCAATTTTGGGGGGCCCTACTCTTTCTGTTGTTGATTTCTCATTTCATAGCATTGTGGTCTGAGAAAATGGAATGTAAAATCTCAGTATTTAAAATTTTATTATGACATGCTTTATGACCTAACATATGGCCTGTTCTGAGAATATTCCACCATGTGCTCCAGAAAAATAATGTACACTGTAGTGCTATTGAGTGGATTGCTATGTACAAATTTGAAGAGTGTGTTTGTTAATTGTGTTCTTTAGCTTTTGCATCTTTATTTGGTTTCTTTCTAATGATCTATCTTTCTTTGAGAGTGGTGTGTTGAAATCCTCTACAATTATCACTATATTGTCTATTTCTCTTTTCAACTCTGTAAGATTTCTTAATGTAGTTCAACAGTCTTACCTTGGGTATGTATATGTTTATTATACTTATTTCTTCTTGTTCTATCCTTTAATCCTTATGCAGTATCCTTTTTGCCTCACAGATGTTTATTACCTTGAGGTCTATTTTATCCAAGATTAACATTGACACTCCTTTTTTTTTTCTCTTTTTCTGGTTACCACTGTTTTGGTAACTTTTTCTCCATCCTTTGATTTTCAGTTCATTTTTATCTTTGCAGATAAGGTATGTTTCTTGTAGACAGCATATTGATGACTCTTGTTTTCTAATCCAGTCTATTACTCTGTCTCTTGACTGGTGTAGTTAATCCATGAACATTGATGTGTGTAGATTTGCCGCCATTTTTCTGTTTTTTTATTTGTTTGGTGTGGTTTTGCTGGTTTCTTTGTTCTTATGCTTCTGTCCTGTTTTAAGTATTGTTTTCAGTTTGTTGATTTTTTCGGTAGTTTTCTTTTATGATGCTGTCAGATTTCTCTGCTGTTGCTTTTGAGTCTCTCTCTGTAGCGTTCCCTTTAGTAGTTTTTGTAATGCTAATCTTGTTTTTACAAATTTCTTTAGCGTCTCCTTGTCTTGAAGTACCCTTAGGTCTCCCTCATATTTGAGAGATAGTTTTGCTAGATGTAAGATTCCTGGCTGGCAGTTTCTTCTTTCAAGGATTTACATATGTCACTCCATTGTCTTCTCACTTGTGTGGTTTCTGTTGAGAATCCCAGCTTATTCTTATTGGTTTTCCTTTGTCCGTGATTTTTCTTTTTTCCTAGTTGCTCTCAGGATTTGCTCCTGGCCTTGATATTCCACAATTTGACTACAAAATGTTGTGATGTTTGGGGGGGCTATCTTGTTTGGAGTTCTCTCAACTCCTTGAAAGTTATTTTCTCTTCTTGATGATGTTTGTGAAATTTTCTTCACTATGAGTTGGCCTTCTATGAGTTTATCTACTATTTTCTCTGTAGATTTGCCATCCCTACCCTCCCTCCCCAGTCCCCCGGCTCCTGTTCTGAAATCCCAGTGAAACATAGATAGTTTCTCTGGATATTGTCCCATTGTCCCACATAATGTTTAGGTTTTCTATGGCTTTAGTGGTGTTGTTGTTGTTGTTGATTGTTTCTCTTATCAGTTACAGTTGAGGAAGTTGTCTTCGTGTGCAATAATTTGGCTTCCCATTTCTTTCTTCTATTACTCTGCCCTTTTACTGTGTTGCCTAATTCTGTTATTTTTTTATTTATCTTACTGAATTCTATTTGGTTTAGGGTCTTCAGATTTTCTGTTCTTTCCATAGTCTCTCCAACATTTCCTTAATAATTGAAAGTACCTGAACAACACCCTTTTGGATTATTATTCTGAATTGTATTTCTAGGAATTCCGGGCCTTTTTGTTCTCTCAGAATATTGTTCTGGATATGGGTGTTATTCCTTTGTTTGTGCTTGTAGTTTTGTGTGTGTGCGTGCGTGTACCACAATCAACTGTTGTTATTGTGGCATATTGGTGCAGTTATTAGTGGCTGCTGGGTCATGTGGGAGTAGTTTGTCTTGACAGGACCTGGGGATGCCTGGCAACTTTCTGAACACCCAGGGGCTTCCTTGCTGACATGCAGGAATGGTCAGGGGATTCCTGGCTAGTTCAGGGGTATAACTGGGACATTTCATTCTGAGCTCAAGGAGGGGTGGGGGATAATTCAGTGGTATAATCAGGGGCATAACTGGGATCTCTTATTCTGGGGCACAAGGATGCCTGTGGGCTTCCTTGCCAGGCCACTGGGAGCTCTTGATTTTTTTTTCTGATTATTGGAGAAGGTTCACTTACCCTGTGATCAACAAGCTGTCTTAGACCAGAAGATTGTGTTTAAACTTCTAAAACAAAGATACCGTCATACACATTTTTACATAAATGATATATAAAAATAGGATCTCTATTTTTTTAAAAGTTTATTCCATGTGGTGTGTACAAATTCATTGTGCCAACTTCAGAATCTAATTACTTTAATGTCTTAATATGAATTTATCTTTGATATTTACTTTCTCCTATTAAAACCAAAATAAATTCCCTGCTTTTGAGACGTTTATAAAATTAAAATTGTTTTAAAAATATCACATCATGCTTATAAAACCACAACATAAATGCATAAATGTATAAGAGAGCCAGATTTAATTTTATTCAACATATACCTGAAATTGTTTTAAGTTGGGAGGGAATAAATATTTGGGGCACTATTTGAACTGTCCTCAGAACATGAAGGTTTGAAGTGGTGACACTCTTTAAAGCATGCAGAGGGGTTGCCATCTACCTTTGAACTTTCTCCAGTAGCTCCAGTTCTTTTTGCTTCCTTTTAGAAAACTTTCTCACAAAAGGATTTTAATATTATTATTAAATTTAATATTATGAAATTATCTCTGTTCTTAAAGAGTAGAGGTTATGCTTGTAGATTACAAATAATAGCTATCCTATTTTTAATATCAAAGGCTCCAAACCAACAAAACTATAAGTATGGGTAGAGTCTAGAAATAAAAGGTGAAACAGAAGTATACTCTATTTTCTTCTCTTTCTTTTCAATACATATTGGTGAAGGTTTTCAGATTCTACCTACAGAAGTCATGAGTTAACAGCACCATCTTAAGATGGTGAGAACTGAGGCTCCATACTGCCCTCACAGAAGAAGCTCAGCTGGCTTCCTGGATTAAATCCCCCAAGAAAAACACTTAGCTTATAGGAAATAGCTTTGTAACAATCCAAGCACATTTTATCTTTAATGATGTAGCACTGATGAAGAATACAGCTTTCCCCCAGATCCTGGATGCTTCCTTCCCCCAACTACCATGATCTGAATTCTACCTTGCAAGTCTGGATAGAGCAGAGGTTGTACACTGGTGCATATAGGAGCTGGAGGCATAGGGAATCCAGGGTGGATGATACCTTCAGGACCAGGAGTGTGAGGGGAGATACTGGGAGAGTAGAGGGTGAATGTGTTGGAAAGGGGGAACCGATTACAAGGATCTACATGTGACCTCCTCCCTGGGGGACGGACAACAGAGAAGGGGATGAAGAGAGACACTGGATAAGGCAAGATATGACAAAATAATAATCTATAAATTATCAAGGGCTCATGAGGGAGGGGGGAGCAGAGAGGGAGGAGGGAAAAAGAGGACCTGATGCAAAGGGCTTAAGTGGAGAGCAAATGCTTTGAAAATGATTAGGGCAAAGAATGTATGATGCGCTTTATACAATTGATGTATGTATATGTATGGATTGTGATAAGAGTTGTATGAGCCCCTAATAAAATGTTTTAAAAAAGAGAAAGAAATTGAACAACCAAGATTTTAAAAAATTAAAGAATAATTAATTTTAAAAAATAAAACAAAAACCAAAAAAAAATAATCCACTCAACAGTATGATGTGTTTAGTATTTTCTCAACATTCTCTGCCTCACTGCACATCACTGGCCAACGTGAGACGAGATTGGAAGTGAGTCACAAGAATCCCAGAGGATAAATTAATTACACTTTCTGTATAAATCCTTTTGGCAAAAGAGAGCTCTAAGTTTTGTTAACGTCTCTAATGTATAATAGCTTCTCTAGCTATAATGTTCCAATTAACAAATGTGGTGAGAAATAATTGTACCGCAGCACCTTCAACGGTGTTTTTGTTTTCCTTTTTCTTTATTTTACACTCTTTGGAATGTATTCAAAAGAGTTAATCCCCCATATTCCAAACAAACGGTCTATTTAACCACTTATTAAATAATGGCTATAGTGACTGCTCTCTCAAATGGTTTTTAGAGATAGGGTGGTGGCCAATGGATAAAAGCAGAAAACCTGAACCTCAGCCTGTCAGGAACTGTTTCTGACCACAGCATGCATGTGAGTAGGAAGGATAAAAAGAAGGGGTGGATGTAGAAGGGAGGGACCAGGAAGTAAGGACATGGAAGGGAGCAGAAAGAAGACCAACTTTTCTAAATAGACATTCGAATGCAGGCTAATCTCCCCTTAAACCATTTTGTGTAATAAAACTAAGGGATTATCTATCATTTAAATTATTTTATCATAATTAGGGAAGTGTACTATGGTTAAATACTAATTATCAGTTTCTCCTTAGTTAGGCATTTAAATAGTTTATAATTGCTAAGTTTAATTGTGATAATTTTATAATACCATATTTATTTAATTTTCTGATTTGGAGAAAATATCGTTTTTATATCTGGCTTCTCCTAGGGCAGTGCTTGTCAAACTATCTGTGGTTAAGTAGCCTTTCCTTCCTTTTTATAAATTACAATGCACTAAATATTTTATTTTTATAGAATACAATAAAAAACAAATTCTGAGGAAAATGAAAGGGTGGATGCATACAAAATTCAAGCCCTAATCTACATAACTATAATATGTAATCTCACTTAAAAATATCCCTAGATTTCTAGCAAATTCTTCAATTTTCTTATTGTAGATAGACAATCTAGGGACCCAAAATCTTCAGAAAGACAGCATTGAGTAGCATTGTCTGGAGCTGCAGTTCCCAAGCTGTATGCCATGTTGGCCCGTGGTGTCATAATGAACTCATTATACACCCAAGAGAGTGCTAAAGCTAAACAGCAATGCTCTACATCTGCTGGTCGCAGCACACCATTAACCTGAGGTCATTCTCAGTTTTCAATAGTAAGTATTTCCAATCCTTGAACTATTGCCATATATTTGCAAAGCTAGAATGTCATTAGTCACTGTGATAAAAAGTGAGTTCTGTGGAAAAGTTAATGTTGAATAGGAAAGAAATATGACAGTATCCAACCTATATTTCAATAAGGTGTTCAACAGATGTGCTCACTCACTAGTAAATAAATGAAATAAAAATGTATTCTGTCAATATCATAAGTGCTTATTGTTAACATCTAGATAATAAATAGGAGCCCTGGTAGCATAAAGGGTTGTATGTTGGGCTGATAACTTAATAAATATATTTTAGCTTAATTGCTTTGAAAAGTATTATTGAGACTACTGGCAACATAAAAGATTAGGATCACATGTTTTTCCATCACTGTATCCTTAGGGTCTTGTATCTATTCTGCATTCCATACAGTTTTGTTGAATAAATAAATACATTGCTTCCCCCTTCAATTTTTGAATTTGAAAATATTTAAATAATGTGCCACCTTGTCCTATGTCATAGGTTGAAAAATGTGGTGAAATCATGAAGGCATTATAAATGGCTCTCAGGTAACCCCCCTCACCCTAGCCCCCATATGCCACTTAATGTTTCAAACTGTACATCCCTGTCATGCGTGTGCGTGCACACACACAGAGAGCTTAAAAATGTCTGAGAGAATAAAGTAAAGGGACTGAAGTGGAAAACAATGTACTTTCTTAGAAATGTCCTTCTGTAAGAGAAAATCTCATGTTCTCTGGTGTGCAAACCATAGATGCAAGCAGACTAGAGACTCACAGACTCACAGGTCACATACAGGATGCCAGTCATGTACAGTTCAAAAGAGGGAATTAAAATTTCAAATCTCTTTGGACTTCTTTCTTCTCTAAATCATTTATTACTCCTGTTTTTTTAAACTCATGTTTTCCTACGCTGACATTTGGACCAACTAGACTTTTAAAAAGTCACAAATTGTCTCTAATAACAGCACAAATTATGTAGACTGTTGACTATAACAGCATTTTTAGCACTTTATCTTCTGCATGTTACAGTGCAATCATTTTCATTAACCGTTCCTCATATCCAAACATCATGGCAGTTTAGCATAATAATAAAGCCATTTCAGTTCTGTAATGGTGGCATGGAAGTCCAAAGAAGTGACACTATGTCCAAGGTCCCAGAGCAGGAAAACGCTAAGGTCATACAAAAACCCAAACCCAGCGAGTACCCCTAATTGCCATATGTACACACTGTCTCTCCTAATTCAGTCTCCTGCTACCTGGGCACCATTTGTGGGCAGATTGACAGACACTTTCTGAGCAAAAGATACCTTCCACCTTCTTATTTACTTATTCTGCACAGAGAAACACAGTGAGCTAGAGCCAGATGCTTATATCTTTTCTAGCTACCAAGGCTCATTCCCAGTTCCCTGTCTGTAAAGATTATGAATTACTTCCCTGGAAATAACCAAAGTCCACTCAAGAGCAAAATGAAGAAGTAAGAGAATTTTGTTTCTTTTTAAAAACAAACAGATAAGAATAGAACACATGGAGTATGGCAATAATTCAAAAGGGAGGAAGAAGGATATTAAAAACCAATAATTATAGCAATGTTTATTGAGTACTTTAATAAGAATCTTCCCATGATCTGAATTCTACCTTGCAGGACTGGGCAGGGCAGAGGTTGTACACTGGTGCATATGGGCGCTGGAGGCACAGGGAATCCAGGGTGGATGATACCTTCAGGACCAGGGGTGTGAGGGGCGATGCTGGGAGAGTGGAGGGTGAGTGGGTTGGAAGGGGGGAACAGATTGCAGGGATCTACATGTGACCTCCTCCCTAGGGAATGGACGGCGGAGAGGGGGTTAGGGGAGACTCTGGATGGGCAGGATATGACAAAATAACAATGTGTAGATTACAAAGGGCACATGGGGGAGGGGGAGCAGGGAGGGAGGGGTAAAAAAAAGAGGACCTGATGCAGGGGGCTTGGGTGGAGAGCAAATGCTTTGAGAATGATTGGGGCAGGGAATGTGCAGAAGTGCTTTATACAATTGATGTATGTATATGTATGGATTGTGATAAGAGTTGTATGAGCCCCTAATAAAATGTAAAAAAAGAAAAGGAAAAAAAAAGAAAATGATTAGGGCAAAGAATGTACAGATGTGCTTTATACAATTGATGTATGTATATGTGTGGATTGTGATGAGAGTTGTATGAGCCCCTAATTAAAAAAAGTATCTTCATGTGTAATTTTAGAGATTAATTTAAATGTATATTTTTAATGATTTAATAGTTATAATAATCATAATATAATTTATGTTTTGTTTGTTTGTTTGTTTTAAACTGTATGGGATCATTTAATGAGCTAAGACTCATTAAAAGTCTTAGAGGTTACATGTTACTCTAGGGCTGGAACCTGGTCACCACTATTAAAAACCAACTGTTGCTGTCAGGTCAATTCTGACTCATGGCAAACCCACCTGTGGCAGAATATAATTGCACTTCATGGGGTTTTTCAAAGTTGTAACTTTTCAAAAGTAGGTCATCAGAGCTATGTTTGGGTTTGAACTACCAACCTTTAGGCTAATAGATAAGCTCTTAACCATTTGTGCTACCCAGGAACCAAACTAGAGTAGAGAGTTAATGTTGATACAGTAGAGATGATCAGATGTGAAAGTATAAAGTTAAAGCTGGCTTCGTGGGTTCATAGGACCAGATACACCCATCTGTGCATAACTGTACCTAAATCTATGCATATATCACTCTTTGGGAGATTGTGTGCATCTCCGCATTCCTTTATTTATTTATTTTAGGGCCTTGAACATTTCTGTCTCTGTTCTCTTTTCACTTTAGATTCTAAACTCTTTGTATATGATATATCTTTTAATTCTCAAAGCAATCCCATCAGGTGAACACTACCATTACTCAAATGGAGAAAACAAGAGGTAAAAGACTTGGGTATACCAAGTACTTGTGAGTAGCAGAGCCAAGATTGGAGGCCAGATCTATTTGGCCTCCTAGTTCCCCTAGAGGGAGGGAGCCCTGATAGCATAGCCGTTACCCATAGGGCTGCTAACTACAAGGTCAGCAGTTTGAAACCATTAATTGCTTCATGGGAGAAAGATGGAGCCTTCTACTCCAGTAAAGAGTTACAGGCTCAGAAACACAAACGGCCATTCTACCCTGTCCTATAGGGTCACTATCAATCATTAACTTGATGGCAGTGAGTGTAGTGTTGCTGGGAAGTACACACTTGTAACCACTGTGTAGCCCAGAGAAAATCCTAGTGAACGCCAAAGTCATCCATCCTGTTTCCTGTCATTTTGAATCATGAGTTCCACATTTTTGCTAGGAAGACATTCCACATGCAGACTGGCATTTATTCAACATAAATCAGGCCCCTCCTCAGTGACAGGCACTCAGAGTTCAGTAATGGACAGATAGGCTCTTCTGTGTTAGACTTGACAGTTGAGCAAGAGAGGACACACAACACAAGTATGCAATAAGATAAATGAGGAGCTATCAGACTTGATTGATAGATGACACAATAAAAAAATTAAATACAGTGATATAATACTGAACTCCTTCTTAAATTGGGCAGCCATTCATATCTTTGATGAAAAGGAAGCAAAAACAAAAACGACAAAACCTAACAAACACACATTGCCCTCAAGTTGATTCTGACCCATCATGACCCTATAGAAAGAATTGGACAACTCTTCCGGGTTTCTCTGACTATAACTCTTTAGAGAGTAGAAAGCCTCATCTTTCTTTCACAGAGCAGCTGGTGGTTTCCAACTCCTGACCTTGTGGTTAGCAGTTCAACCCATAACCCACAATGCCATGGATAGGGTGTGAGGAAGTGACAACAGGACAAATTCTTGTTCTGTCACTCAAATGGGACAGAGGCTGATAGAAGAGGAGAATGGCGCTGAATACAAGCTGGAGCCTTGAGGTTGGTGAAGGAAGGCTAACATTTTCCTTGAAACTTAAATTTAAAATGTCTGAAATGGTTAAGGAAAGAGTAGCTCAAAAAATCAGTGTTTATGGTCTGTCCTTGAGGACATGCTGTGTGCCTTTAAATATGGAGTCCCATAATTAGTTCGCAGGTAACAGTCTTGCTTGCAAACTAAAAGGTTGGAAGGTTTGAATCCATCCAGAGGTACCTTCGAAGAATGGTCTGGAGAGAGACTTCTGAGACCTCAGCCAGGGAAACCCTGTGAAGTACAGTTCAAGCTTGACCCACATGGAGGTGTCATTAGTCATCAATAACCGGAAGCCAATTGATAGATGAGACCTTCAAAGTATCACCAGTATATCCTTTTCTTCCATGTTTTCTCAGCCAAATGCAGCACTTGGCATGTAGTATTCAGGAAACGTTAGAGTGAATCAGTTGGCTGCCAGGAAGAATCCAGAAGGCAAAGTATAGAAGAAAACATAGTGGGGGGGGGGGCGGTGAAGAGAAGAACAGTAGCTAGTTGAGACCCTCGGTTCCATGCCATTGGACCAGAAATTGGAGAATCATTCAGGCCCGAGGAGCTGGGGTGGTGCCAAGAGTGTGGGCTCGGCACTTCTTTCTAAGCTCATAAGGAGCAGCTTCCCCCAGGGATTGGAAAACATGGCATAATTTGCTCCATGGGAGTTGGCCCCAATACTTATGGTGGACCTCTGTCTTCTCCCTGGGGTTCTAGCTGCCCACAGCCCTTTCCCTCTGCCTTTCAAGACACAGCCTCCTGTTTCCCTTCCTTAAACTTCAGACCTCCAATGGCCAGGCCCTCTTCCTCAGTTCTATTGTCAATGTGGACAGCAAGAGACCCCCAAATCTCTCTATCCTGCTGTCACTCAGAGCTGGGCCTGTCACTGACCCTTTGTGATCAAACCCGCCCAAGTTGTCATTTTGATCCACAAAGTTTGGACCTAGGAGCAACCACTAGAATAAAAGCATGTAAGCAATCAACAAATCTACCACATTTTAAACACTGGGAGACAAACAAAGGATGGAATGCTCTAGACTGCCGTAGACTGTGTAGGCAGGACACAAACCTCCAAAGAAGACCGCCGAGATAAGATCGGGATCCTACACAAGAGGCATTTGAGAAATCTGAGCTCTGGAGCCCTCAAGATAAGACTCAAAAAGGAAAAAGAGAACACCCGCCCCCCTGCCTGTTCCTGCTTTCAGGGGGCACATCCTTCTGAACCCCCTCCTCGCCCGAGCATGTCCTTGAATATCACTAGCACAAGGTCATTATTTTCTTAGTTCACTTTGGCTGCCCTTCAAAGAACCTGGCTCTGCCATCAAAGCTGGAGCAAACTGCCCACGGCAAGTGAGGAGGGAAGGCTCGAGCTCACAGAGTTGACATTAACACTCGTAAATCCACTGCAACTACCCAAGTGCTAGCTCCGGACTTCAGCAAACACCTCAGTTCTGTGTTGTTTTCTGTCTGCTTTTTGTCTTTGTTTTTTACATTCCAGCTCTCAGCCTTCTTCCTGATGGGAACCTTTGCTAGTTAATGAGTGAGTGAGGGTGTGGGGTGGGAGGATGGCATGCTGTGGCAGAAATCGCCAGTAAAAAAATTCAAATCTACCTCTATTCTTGTTTGTTACCCCTTCAATAGAACCAACCAGCCAAACTAACAAACCAAACACCCCAACTCACTACCATCCCGTTGATGCTAACTCATAGAACTGCCCTGTGCATTTCGGAGACTGTACACAGGAACTCTGTCTTTCTCCCCCAGTGCAGCTGGTGGTTTCAAACTGCCAGCCATGCAGATTGTAGCCTCATGTGCAACCAGTGTGCCACCGGGGCTCCTCCGCAGAACAGGGGGTGGTTGAGGATTTGGGATCACCTTCAACTTTTAATTCTATTTCCCTGAAACCTGACTCTTTTGATTGTATTCGTATTTCGTTCACTTTGTTTTTTTTTTCTACGTATTTTGGAGATTCGTTTTTTGAAATGCCAGCCAAGTGAAGAACCGAGGCAAAAGTTTTGGGGAAAGGCATGGTCCTGAAAACTGGATGGGGGTTTGCGTCTAGTGAGAATTTAAATAAATAGCTAGATAGCTAGATAGCTAGATAGCTAGATAGCTAGATAGCTAGCTAGATAGCTAGATAGCTAGATAGCTAGATAGCTAGATAGCTAGATAGCTAGATAGCTAGATAGCTAGATAGCTAGATAGCTAGATAGCTAGATAGATAGATAGATAGATAGATAGATAGATAGATAGATAGATAGATAGATAAGTTACCATTGTGTTGAGTCTGACTTGTGGAGACTCTGTGTTTCCAAATACAATTGCTCCAATGGGTTTGCATGGACATAGAGAAGTCTCCGTCTTTCTTGGGAAGCATCCCTAGCTGGGTTTGAATTGCCAATCTTTCAGGGAGGAGTCAAGTGTTTAACCTTTTCCTGACCATCTCCTTTAGCAAGCAGGATGTTCTTTTATAGGGACTGGTCTCTGCTGATAACGTGTAAGGATAGTCATTAATTAAGAACAGATGTTTGATTGCCAGTGACAAAACCCCCTCCAGTGGGTGCCATAGCAAAGTGTGGTGAAGACGCCTGGCTGTCAGAATGAGTAGCCAGACATCTAAATGAGGCATCAACCAAGTCCACATGGAAGAAGCACACCAGCCTTTCTGAACCAAGGAGAGTAAATAATAACACGCCAATCCAGAGGAGGGCATGGTATCCGAGCTTAAATTGTGAACACCTGGTTTGCAGAAGGCTGTGGATGACTGTGAATGCCCAAACTCCATGTGTACATGGATGAAGCCTCTGGTGAATTCCCTCTGATCGTAGTTGAGGGGAGCAAATAGCCCTCTTCTCAGTCAGAGAGCATTTCAAAGTCCATTGTAGCAGATGCAGTGAGGTTAAAGTATCTTATCATTTCTTCTCCCTTTTGACCCATTTTAAAGTTATTTTCTTTTTCAAAAATGGTGAAGGGGAAATACATGTGGATTAAGCTTCTATATAGACCAGGGTTGAGAATAGACTTGCTATCATGCACAATACCTTGGAAAGTGGATCATTGAAGATGCAGCTAGGCTAAAATTTAACACCTTTTGACCCATTCTAAGTTTGTCCTAGTTTTTAATATTCTCTGCTTTCTCTTCCATTGAAGTTTTTCCTCTGTTTTACTTTGTTATTGTTATATTTTAAATGTTTTTCTGAATATGAAACCAGGATAGGTAAATCGATAGAGACGGTAACTGGACTAATGGCTCCTTGCAGGTATGGTAAGGGAGTTTGGGGGAAAATGAAGAGCTTATAGTGTTGAGGACAAGAATAAAGAAAATGTTCTAAAAATTGATTGTGATGATGATTTCACAACTCTTCTTTCTTTATTTTTTTAACAACTCTTCTTAATATAGTCGAACTATTGAATTGTGTGATTTATGAGTTCTATGCCAATAAAACAATTTACAAATGTTTACTTATGTCTGATTAACTATGCCAAATCATTTGACTATATGGATAATGGCCAACTATGGAAAACATGTTGAAGAATGGAGACTCTCGAGCACGTACTTGTGCTTATTCATAAGTCGTACAGAGACCAAGAGGGAATGGCTCAAGCCGAGCAGCGGGATGGTATATGGTGTAAAATCAGGACAGGTGTGCATCAGTGCTGTTTTCTCTCAGCATACTTCTTCAATGTGCGTATTGAGCACGTAGCGCGAGAACCTGGACTACAGGAAGGACGAATACAGCCTGACAATGAGAGAAAGCTTGTTAACCACCTGCAATACACAGCTGGTACAAATCTGCTCATGGTAAGCAAAGGAGACTTGAAACGCTCACTGAAGAGGATCCAACTTGATAACCAGTATGGCTTCCATCTCAGCATGAAGAAAAGAAATGTGCTCGCCACTGGACATAAGGCGCACTAGACTACGTGGGGGAAAGACCGAAGTTGTCAAGGGTTACTTGGGTCCACAACCAGTGCTCGGGGAAGCAGCAGGCAAGAAATTCAACAACGAGGATATCTGCTGCAAAAGGCCACACTACAGTATTAGAAAGCAAAGACGTCCCTTTCGAGATTGAAGCATGTCTCATCCGAGCCATAGTCTTTTCCGTCACAACACATGTACATGAACGCTGGAGAGTGAATGAGAAAGATCTAAAAAGAGTTGATGTCTTTGAATAATAGTGTTGGAAAATAAGATTAAATCTGCCTTGGAAGAAGTAGTCAGAATCTTCAACATAAGAATGGCAGAGCTCTTTTGGACACAGTGTCAGTAGGCATGAATCTCTAGAGAAGGACATCATGCTTGGTAAAGTAGAGAGTCCAGGGGCTAAAATATAAGGTCCTTGTAGAGGAGGCAAGAGTAAAGCAGCATCTCACTCTGTTACACGTGGATCACTATGGGACAGGAGTCAACCACTGCTACCACAAGTGCCAGGTAATAGGATTCTGTAAAGATCACAACTCAGAAAAACTCCATGAAGCAGTTCTACTCTCTAACACATGAGGTCTCTAGAGGTTGAAATTAACTCTATGACATGTGATATCTCTCTCTCTCTCCTCGTATCTCCTGCTTGGTTTACATGATCGTACTTATGCTAACCAGAATGGCCGAGGGAACAAAGTATTCAGGACTGGTCATGTACTTTCTCCACTCAGGTGTGGCATCAATCTCTTGAGAATCGCAGGGACTCAAGTACAGCAGCCAGGCTCCCCAGAGATCTAGATGTTGTTACTAAGAACAAGAGTGTGGCTGTTGAACAGGCAAAACCAGCAGCTGTACACCACAGATCACACACAGGCATATCAGCCACGCAGTAGCCCTACCTGGGAGAATCACCTGAGAACCTGGGGATCTCTTTTAAAACCTTGGAGAGATAGTTACTAGGATTAGGAAGACAGCTTGTACCATTCCTTTCTATTTTCTTGAAGGCAAATTGTCCCAAGCTTTTTAATGACTTGGCTATAAATTGCCCCTCTTGAGAAAAAGGCCCGAATGAGTTCCAGGACTGTGATATCATCACAATAATGATTCCCTCCCCTTCCCCCCTGAGTCTGTGTGATCAAAATAAACCAGAAGCTACAAGGTGAAATTACCAGTCCCGCTTACCCATCCCTGGTCTCAGAGCCCTGTGCATCACGGCTCAGCTGGGAGCGGCTAACATGTGGCCTTCAGGAGGCTCCGGGTTCTTCCCATCCCTGTTTCTGTCTTTCTCCAAACCTGGAGGTGGCAGATTTGATGTGGGGGAGGGGTGATATTTTTCTTTTTGTTCTCCCTCTCAGTCGTGCCCCCCCCCACCCTTTTTTTTAGAAATGGAATTTTAAAACAGCCAGCAACTAAGGCAAACTCCCAGGATAACAGTCTTAACAATTTACATAATGTGAGGGTTGAAGTGGAGGATGTAAGGCAGTCCTTTTAAATTGTGTGACACAGTTTAAAATAGTGAACCTTGGCTGGCATTAAACCACGGTCCTCTAAAACACAATTATAAAGCACTTAAGATTGTTCAGCCAATCAGATTTCTTGATTGGCTGACTGTCCCTAACCCTGTAATCTTTCATCCAGGGGGCCTCTGCACACCACAGCTAACTGCTTGTTGGACTGTTCCACTGGGCTGATTGTCAGGGGCGGCTAAGGTTCATTTTAAGAAATATTACTTTTTGTTGCTTTGGTCCATGTTCCCAAAATGTCAATCCAGGATAATGGAGCCCTTTGTTCCTGCCTAATAACTCTGATTACTGTGGAGGCAGCTGGCGGAGAGGGACGCTGGTGGTCTGAACACCAGGCCGCAGCTTCCAGCGACTTCCAGACTAATTACAATTTTGTCGTGGACAGCTCTGTGGGCCCACAAGTGAATCATACTTTTGCTCTGTTGGTTTCTTTATCTGCAAACGGGGACTGATGGTTGCACACATGCTACGCCCATCATGCTTAAAAACATAATGACTTAAATTTGGAAATCTGTGAACAAGGGGGATTCAAACTGAATAATCACCTATTTCTTCATTCAGTCAGTCAACTAATGTTTACTGAACGCCTACTTAGTGACAGGTCTCTGTCAATCCCTGGGCTTTAGACCCGAGTTCAATGTCTCAGAGCATCCACTGCCTCATGTTGGAGACATACCTGTGTATAGGACATTACAGGGCATGGTGACCACTGCTATAGAAATGATGTGGAAATGTTCTCAGGAACAGAAAGGGGATCAGCCTAACAGAGAAGGGTCAGAACGTGTTACCAAGATGTTTATTTGGAAGCTGGGAGGTGTAGACAAGGAAGGTCATTCTAGAGGAGGGGACCAAGTACGGTCAGAGAAGAGAAGATGTCTGGGAAAGAAAGGGGAGTCGGGGCTGTTGTGTGGCCAGGCCAGCTTGAGAAGGTGGAAAAGGCAGCGAGGAAAGCAGTGTCAGCCTCCCGGGGACCCTGCAGTTGCCAAGCTGCCAAGCTGTTTGAGACCTTACTGGCTCCGGGAGGCTGGGCCTATCTTAACTGAACCCCCCGTTTGGCCACCTCTGAACGCTGGTGGCGTAGTGGGTGGTATGTTGGGCTACGAAGTGCACATTCAGCCATTCATGAACCACCAGCCTCCCCTAGGGAGAAAGGTGAGGTTTTCTGCCCCAGATGGAGTTAACGATCTTGGAAAGCCACAAGGGCAGGTCTACAATCTCCTATAGGGTCACTATGAGTCACCCTCCACTGGATGGCAGGGAGCTTGGTTTGGGGGCTCACCTGGTGTGAGGGAACCATGAAGGCCAGTGGCTTAGAAATGGGGCAGCAAAGCCTGCACTTAGAGCCCACCATTCACACCGTGGAGAAAGATGAACCTTCCGCTGCCCTTGTGAATTTTACAGCCTCCCAAGGAAGCCCACAGGAGTTGAAGTCGACTGAATGGCAGTGAGTGAGTTTAAACTTATGTAACGGATCCCTGGTGGCACCGTGGGTTAAGCATTCGGGCTGCTAACCCCCAAGATCAGTGGTTTGAATCTGCCAGCCACTCCAAAGGGAAAAGATGAGGCTTCGGTCAAGAGGGCCAGCCTCAGAAACCATATGACGAAGCTCTACACTGCCCCAGGGGTTACGGAGTCAGAACTGATTCCAGGGCAGTGGGATTGCGTTGGCATTTTGTCCTTGACCTGGGTGGTTTTGAGCTTGCTCACCACAAATTCGGCCGTTGGCAACCACCATGGTCTCCACGGGAGGAAGGGGAGGTTTTCTATTCCTGTAAAGAGTTGTGGTTGGTCTCAGAAACTCACAGGAGCAGTGCTGTCCTGTCCCACCGGGTCTCTATGAGTCATCATCAACTAGACGGAGTGAGTCGGGTTGTGGTCTTGGGTGGCCTTGAAAGGGGCCCTAGTGGCACAGTGGGTTAGGTGTTGGGCTGCTAACCTCAAGGTCTGCGGTTCTGTGTTAAAGGGAGGGAGTAGTTTCCCATGTGCCATATCAGAGGATGTGCTCCCTCAAAGACACACATCTACCTATGAATGTGCATCTGTTTATATGATGCTAGAGAGCGCTGCTGGTGTAGTCGGTTAGGAGTTGCGCTACTAACTGCAAGGTCAGTAGTTTAAACCCAACCAGTCACTCTGGGTGAAAGAGAAAATGTTCTGCTCCCACGGAGATTTACAGCCTCAGAAGCCCACAGCGACAGCTCTCCTCTGTCCCGTAGGGTCACAGTGAGTCAGAATTGACTCGATGGCATCGATTCTTGGTTTTTGGTATATGAAGATATAATTAAGGACTACATTTTGTGTGTCTGCAGAGAGATACATATGAGGTCGTCAAGGTTTAAACAGGAAAACAGATCTCCTCTGAGTACTTATAAACAGAGTGACTATATTCTGAATAAAGAGAAAGAACCGCCCGGCCCCCAGCCTCCTCTGCCACCGCACTGGTGAGGCAGTGAGAGAGCACTGTCGTTTGTGCTTTGGGACACAGTCAGAGATGAGTTCATGGGACTCAGGTAACAGTTTCCAGCAGAGCGACTCGCTAGGGGAACTGGACTGCACGTGATACCCGGTGTCTGCGATGAACGCTGTCCAAGACACAGAGTGAAAAAGAATTACGCCGGGCTTCATTATTCTATGAACTTCCTGTTGACCAATGTCAGTCAAAAGCCAGAGGCAAGGGATCTTGGGAAACATGGCCCACACTGGCGTCAGAGCTGACTGGAGGAAAAGCTAGGAATGGGTCCAAAAGCAAAGAGCCCCTGGAAAGGCACAATGCAAGCGATTTTCAAACTAGACCTTTACCGGAAGATGGACTAGCTCAAACTCTTTATATTACTGCCCCTCAGTATTCTTTTTTTGTTTTAAACGTTTTATTAGGGGCTCATACAACTCTTATCACAGTCCATACATATACATACATCAATTGTATAAAGCACATCTGTACATTCCTTGCCCTAATCATTTTCTTTTCTTTCTTTCTTTCTTTTTCCCTTTTCTTTTTTTACATTTTATTAGGGACTCATACAACTCTTATCACAATCCATACATATACATACATCAATTGTATAAAGCACATCCATACATTCCCCGCCCCAATCATTCTCAAAGCATTTGCTCTCCACTTAAGCCCTTTGCATCAGGTCCTCTTTTTTTTTCCCCTCCCTCCCCATTCCCCCCTCCCTCATGTGCCCTTGGTAATTTATACATCGTTATTTTGTCATATCTTGCCCTATCCGGAGTCTCCCTTCCCCCCTTCTCTGCTGTCCCTCTCCCAGGGAAGAGGTCACATGTGGATCCTTGTAATCAGTTCCCCCTTTCCAACCCACTCACCCTCCACTCTCCCAGCATCGCCCCTCACATCCTTGGTCCTGAAGGTATCATCCACCCTGGATTCCCTGTGCCTCCAGTCCTCATATGTACCAGTGTACAGCCTCTGTCCTATCCAGCCCTGCAAGGTAGAATTCGGATCATGGTAGTTGGGGGGAAGAAGCATCCAGGATCGCCCCTCAGTATTCTTACACAGTTTCCCCACAGTCCCAACGCGGTTAATAATGATCCATACCCATGCACACAAGACGTGCACAAACACAGAAACACTGGACACTCTTAGCTGATGGGACACTCAGAGGCCTTTGCCGTGATCCTTGTCCAGGCAAGCTGTGCAGCTCCGAGTCTGCTTATAAAATCCCAGCCACACCACTTCCTAGAAACTTCGGGCCAAAGGAACTTAATCGTTTGCCGGTCTCGCGTTCCTCTTCTGAGTGAAGGGGGTAACGGCGGTGTCTCCCTTTTATTGTATTTATGTAAAACACTCAGACACGTGCCTGGCACATGGAGAGCCACACGTGGGATATGTTTTAGCATTGTTTCCTCCCAAACCTCAGCCCGAGCCCTTCAGGAACCCCACCCGCTGGCCTTTGTGGTTCTGACGTGGAGAGCGGAGAGCAACGTTGAGTCTTTCCTTTGCCCACCTTCTTACCCTGCCTTAATGCCAACCACGCACCACCGAAGAGAGGCTGAAGTCTGAGTACAGCCAAGCTGAGGGACCTGGGATGTCACCTCTACCCAGCTCTCTGCATACAATGCACACCCCTAAGCCGTGCCAAGAATCAAATGGAGAGTCCCAATTTCAAACATCTTAACACTATATTCAGGCCCGGGAAAGGGGTGTAAAACGACTTCTGTGAATAAGGCTAAATGCTTTTTAAAAAATCATACTAGAAGACACATTGGGTAATTCTGAACTTGTATTGTCCAAGTGAAATAACTATCTTCCCCAATCTGTTCCTTCTGGTCCTGGATTAGAGGCACTGCGCTACCACGATGGGTCCTGACTTCAGAATGGCTTCGGAACCCTCCATTGTGTTTTCCTGGCACCTAGTATTCTAACTTCAATTCTCAGCACTGAAAGGCGTGTTCCCTGACAGTTCATGTTAGCGGCAGGCGCTGTACATCATAATGGAGGAGTATACTTACTACTCCCGATCGGAAGCATTGTTCCTCCCTGTGCCTTGACATGTGATTTCAGGTGCCATGTTTCCGCATGCTAATGCCGAGATATTGCAAAAACACAGTATAAACCCAAATTATATACCTCTGCACACAAAATCCCAGCAAGCACAGTTTTGTGTCAATGTCTAATAGGTACACCATGAAAAAATGTCCAGGAAAGCGTGACATTCTTTGTGACTTCTCTGGAGGCACTGCTATGGTGTCAGACAAGGAAGGAAAACAGTGTACCAGGATCTTGACCTGATAAATATAGGAGGGCATGGGGAATTTAATATCTCAATGCGATGTGCTGCGTTCGAGTAAGCAGCGGGCCAGAACGGGAGGTGGGCAAAGAACGCTTGGAAGTATGATCTTCCTTCCACAGTGCACCGGGCTTTAGTCATTCAAGTCACTGTGTGAGTTCTGTGTCTTTTCTTTCCAAAACAAAGCTGTGGAATGCATGAACTATTTTAAGGCACAGCCTGTGTTTTGAACACCTATCAAGGGAGTCCTTGTGGTGTAATGGGTTATGAGTGGGGCTGCTAACCACAAGGTCCACAGTTCAAAACCACATGCTGTTCCCAGAAAGAAAGATGAGGCTTTCTACTTTCATTAAGAGGTACAGTCTTGGAAACCCACAGGGGCAGCTCCATTCTGTCTTATGGGACCACTATGAGTCAGAATTGATTCAGCGGTGATGAGTTTTTTGTTTTGTGTTTAGTTTGATACAGTGATAAAGAACTAGACTGGGGGTTAAAAATTCCAGCCATTATGCTATACTTGATTTTGCTCTTTAACTCAAAACATAGCCTGTGCAAGTCGTTGACCATCCCTGACTTTCAATTCTCAAGGACAAAGCTGGAACAGATCAATACTACACAGACTTGATGTAGCAGCTTGCAATTACGTTAGTAAGTTATGCCCAGAATCAAGGACAAAATAAAAATTTAATTTACTAAAACATGTTTTAGTGAAACAGAATTCGTTAAAATAGAGTTGAAAAGATCACTGCGTGTCACATGTATAGTACTGATTTAGGAAACATTCGTGTGGATTGTGGATGCATGTGTATTTGTGCGTGTTATTGGACCTTCAAAAATTTGCAAATATTTTTCTTGTTGTGTTGCAGTCAAAAAGGAATAAAAGTACTAGCCCAGATATTAAATGCCAGCTATGCCCTTGGCAGAAAACATCATTCAGAAGGTAGTGATGTCCAACTTGATTTATCGTTCCATTCAGTTCAGGACAAGACATGACAGCTTTTACAAAATTCGTGGAATTAGAAATATCTGGGAACAGCATCTTAATTGGAACTTTTGTCAATAATATTCCATCAGGACTCACCAGCCTCTGAGTTTGGACTCAAGGCCTTCCTCCCACCGTGGGGATAGCTAAGGGACCCTGTGACTGACCTCTAGGAAAACTGGGTGTGTCGCACAAAGAAAGATTATGACTGTACAATTTGGTATTATTATAATCATACATGGAAGCCTTAAAAAGGTCAAAAGCAGACTTAGAAGGATGTCCAGTGCTTTGGCTGATGTCATCATTCCCCAGCGGTCAATATTATTCTAAGGGAATTGCTCATCGGTAAGCTTGTCTTGAAGCTGAAAAAAATGAAAACATGTCCACGTGATCCAAGAGATGACCTTGAGCTCATCCCACTTGAATTTTTGAGGATGTCTTAAGAACCAATTTGACACACTGAATACTAATGACAGAAGACCTGCTGAACTGTGGGACAACATCAAGAACAGAATTCATGAAGAAAGCAGAAGGTCATTAAAAAGATAAGAAAGAAAGAAAAGGCCAAAGTGTATGTCAGAAGAGACTCTGAAACTCGCTCTTAATAGGAGAGTAGCTAAGGCAAACGGAAGGAATGTTGAGGTGAAACAGCTGAAGAAGAAGTCTCCAATGGCAGCTGGGAAAGACAAAGGAAAATACTATAATGAAGCCTGAAAAAGCCAAGCGTTAGAAAAGCAAAAAGGAAGAACACTCTCCACGTATCTTAAACTATAAGAACTCAAGAAAATAATTCAAGCTTCAAGTCGAAATATTGTAAGATTCTGTGGGAAAATAACGCATGACGCAGGAAGCAGGGAGAGAAGATGGAAAGAACATACAGACCCACTGTACCAAAAAGAACTAGTTGACATGCCACCATTTCAGCAGGTGGCAGGTGACCAAGGACAGTGGTGCTGGAGGAAGAAGCCCCAGCTTCACGGAAGGCAAAAACAAGGCTTCAGGAACTGATGGTGTACCGAGTGAAACATTTCAACAAGCCAACACAGCACGAGAAGCACTCACTTACCTATGCCAAGAACTTTGGAAGAGAATTAGTTGGCCAACTGACTGGAAGAGATCCATGTCTATCCCCATTCCAAAGCAAGGTGACCCAACAGAATACAAATATTATAGAACTTGAGAGCAGATGAAAGTAAAAGTTTGTGCAAGATGCAGTAGTGCATTGACTAGGAGATGCCAGAAACTCAGGGAGGGTTAAGAAGAGGGCGCGTTCCCTTGGGTAGATGCGCTTCACAGAACTCTTTCAAGTGTTGAAAAACAAGGATGTTACTTTAAGGATTAAGATGTACCTGACCTAAACTGTAGTATTTTCACTTGCCTCATATGCATGTGAAAATTTGACATTGAATAAGGAAGACCAATCTTCAAAGAAGAATCAATGCATCGGAATTATGATGAAGAATAGTGAAACGACCACGGACTGCCACAAGAAAAACAAATCTGTCTGGGAGAAAGTATAGCCAGCGTGCTCCTAAGATGCAAAGATGGCAAGACTGGTCTTACATATGTTGTACCTATTTTCAGGAGAGACCAGACCTTGGAGAAGGATATCATGCTTGGGAGAGAGGCAGCAGAAAAGAAGGCCCTGAAGGAGAGAGACTGACAGTGGCTGCGACAATGGGTTCAAACAGCAGAGTCATTGCGAAGATGGTGTAGGACAGGCCATGTTTCCTTCTGTCGCACAGAGGGCTAATATGACTTACAACTGACTTGAGGGGATCTGACAAGAACGACACTCTGTGCCTCTTCACCACTGCACCGTGGAAGCAGATAACCTATATTTCAGATTTAATAGCTTCACGGAGGCAGTGGAGCTCCCCTCCGGGATAGAATACACTGAAAACTGCACCTAGATTTAGGTGGTTTGGAAAAAGAAAGTTTGGGCTTAGAATTTATTTTAAGATTTGGGGGATGATGTTATAGGGTAAATGTATTTTTCATGTACAAGGATATGAATTGGGAGGGGAATCAAAGGGAGGAATGCTATTGATTGAATTATGAGGGGATACCAAAAATGGAATTTTTCAAAGCTATGTATTTAAAATGAAAAGAACACCCAAACAACCTTGTCAGATTCAAAGTATTTCCCATTATACTTCATACATTTGTCAAATCTGTGCTTCCATTCTCGGAAACATTTTTCAAACTCATCTGTTTAGATAGTTGACAGCACTTCCCTCATTTTTTTCCTTCACCTCTTCTATGTCTTCAAATCACTGTCCTTTCATATCTCTCTTTATTGGAAGACACAAAAAGAAGTTGCACAGAGAGAATTCAGGTGACTAAGGTGCATGGGGCAAGAGAGGCATACAAGTTTTGACCCAAAACTGGTGCCCTGAGATGACTGCATGAGCAGATGCATTGTCGTGGTGGCAAAACCAGTCCCGCGTCTGCCACAAATCAGGTCTTTTTTTGTCACACACTGTTACAGCAATCTTTTGAGAACCTCTAAATAGGAGGTTGATTAACAGTCTGACCTGGTGCAACAACCTCCAAATGTATTACCCCCTCACATCAATGGAGCTTTTTTCCATTTTGGGTGGGGAGGGTTAACCCCTCATATGTCCTCACAAAACATGTGTTGGCAAATCCTGACCTGTGTGCTTGTGGTGATAATCCCATTTGGGAATGGGTTGTCTTTATTGTGTTAATGATGAGGGACTTGTTCAGGGTGTGTTTGAGTTCATCTCTTTTTCAATGTAAGGGCGATAGAAAAGCATAAGATCCAAGATGGAATAACACAGACGCCATGGCGCAGGGAAATCGCCAAGGAACCTAGGGGCAGAAGCTCTTCCGACAAGAACCTTCCTCCAGAGTTGACAGAGAGAGACTTCCCCGCGATCCAGTACTCTGAATTTTGACTTCTAGCCTTCTAACTGGGAAAATTAATTTGTTTGTTAAAGCCATCCTCTTGTGATCGTTTCGTTATTGCAGCACTAGATAATTGACACAGTGGCTACAACCATGGCTCAAACTTTGTCGTTGTTAGGTGCCATCTAGCTGGTTCCAACCCATACCGACCTTATGTTCAACAGAATGAAACACTGCCGGCCCTGCACCATCCTCACTACTGTGCCTAAGCTTGAGTTCATTGCTGCACCAACTATGCCAATCCATCTCATGGATGGCCTTCTTCTCTTTTGCTGCCCCTCTACCAAGCATGATGTCTTCCAGTGACTGCTCTCTCCTGACAACATATCCAAAGTCCATGAGACACAAGTTTGCCATCCTTGCCTCTACGGAGCAGTCTGGTCACAGTTTATCCAAGACAAATTTTGTTTGTCCGTTTAGCAGTCCATGGTACTACTGCCAAGACTCTTCCCCAGTGCCATGATTCAAATGCATCTAGCCTTCTTTTATCTCCCTTATTCAATGTCCAACTTTCACATGCATATGAGGCAGTAGAAAACATGATGGCTTGGTTCACGTGCACCTTAGTCCTCAAAGCGACAGCTGATCTTTTCCACACACTAAAGAGTTCTGGTGTAGCAGATTTACTGTATGCAATGTGTCTTTTGTTCACTGCTGCTTCCACAAACAGTCGGATGCTGAAGGCTCAAACAGCAATGTTTTACTATGAGGCTGTCACAGGGCTGTGCAGTGTTTGGGTCTGTTGAACATGGACTCGCAATCAACTCTAGATCAATCACAACAACAAAGATACCAACTTTACCTCTCCAGGGTTAGATGCCCCTGGATTTCCCCTGAGAAAGCCAGTGGGAAAGATTCCCTGCTAAATCATCTTTACCTTCTATATGCTGTGAAAGGGAAGGAAAACTTTTCAAATCATAAATTCTGTGATAATCTATTCCAATGCTTTCGAAGATTTCCATGAAACGGTGTTCCTTGAACTTGAATGCATTCAAACTCTGCTCAATAGCAAACAGAGAGGCAGGAAACCACTTTAGGATCAGAATAGTTTCCGAGAACTTCTGTCTCCTTCGGCGCTTCCTAGAAACAATCCCATGAATAGCTAGCCCGACAGCACAGAATGCTCTCTAGGAAAAAATTATAGGGTGAGCACTGTTTACCCAGTAGGAAAAATTGATGGAATGAAAACCAGAAAGTGCTTTATAATGTACTTAATAGAGTTTTCTGTGAGAATACATGAGCCACTGTATTTTCAGGCCTTCCTAACGGTCTGTTAGAACCTTTGCCACACGAATGATACCGTTTTCTTTTCATGAATCTGTGAATACTGCTAAAGATCCTTTCGCTGAGTCCTAAAACAAATACAGTTAATTTCTCTGACCGTCTCATTTATTCTTGTTAAACATATTATTTTACCCCAATAATAGATAATAAGTAGAAAGAGTCAGCTTACCTTATTAAAGGTATTTAAATTGCCCTGGAAATCTGAGTATTTTCAGCAGGAAGAGTTGGAGGGGTCATGAGAATTTTGAAAGAATAGGTCTATATTTCAATAGCTAAAAATTAAGTCTATTTGCACAAAACTCAACATTCTAGAATGCCCCAAATACCTCACCCACATGCATTGAATGCAGCGAGTGAAGAATTGTAAAATCAAGGCAATTGTACACATGTGTAGACGGTTATAGTTTCTCATTAGAGGGATTGTTGGATTTGAAGTAGTATGCGGCACTAACTCTATACCATAATATCTGGGAAGGGAGTTTGGCTAAAAGTTAACAAATGGATCGTGTCCTCTTAGGACCCTTGATGGCACAGTGGCTAAACATTGGGCTGCAAACTACAAGGTCAGCAGTTTGAAACTACCAACCTTTCTGTGGGGAAAAGATGGACTTTCTACTCCCATAAAGAATTTCAGTCTCGAGGATTCTTGGAAGATGGCGGACCAGGGGACCCACATACTCTGAGAGCTCTTTAGAACAAAGTGGGTTTGGTGTCCAGGTAGCTGAGTGGTAGGAGTTTGGTGAGTGAAATATCCCCCCGGGACAGCACTCAGCCCCACCCCACACATTTGTCTTGAGCAGGGCCCTCGACCATACAGAACCCAATTCATGGGACATCTCCGGTCACAGGCTGCCGCCATCACGGCCACGACTAGCTACAGCCCCACTCCATGCCCAGATTGTGACCCGGAGCCCAGCGTCGCTTGCCTGCCCTGCCAAGACACTTGCAGCGGTCACAGGACCCCTACAGCAGCTGCCCACTCGCGGGACCCCAAAGGAGAGAAGCTTCCCTTTCTCACAATTCCTCTCTCCCCAAGTGGCAGCAATCTGCCTTTGGACCCACGTCCCTCTCTCCATTCATCCAAGGCCCAGTAACCGACGTGCAGGCCAGCTGGGGCTGCCTGACGACCCCTACGGGGGACCATCCACCCCATTGCTGTGTGGAACCTCTCCACCGGCACTCCATTTGCCCGGCTGCCCCAGTCAGCTTAGAAGCGCCACTCCCTGCCTGGGAACCTGCACTGACACTTGCCGCCAGCACGAGCCGCACTAGAGCCCATCCTGCTTCTACCCCGACACTGCATTTCCACTGGAGCCACTTCAGGCTGGCCTGCAGAGACCTATAGCCCTGGCCCGGCACACTAAGCCTGCCTGCTGAGGGTGCCCCTTCCAACGTCGACAGCGCCAGGCACAATGGGTGCCCCTGCCTACTGGGAGCACGAGCGACAGGGTTCTGCACTCCTGCGGGAGTGGCATCGCCCTCAATGGTGTGCTGCGGGGATTCCAGGAGCCGGTGCCTCCGAGCTCTGAGCCTGCTATGACACATCCCTTCCTGGGCGGAGGACAAGCGCCATTGCCCACAGTTTCCCGCCACAGCCTCCGCTATCGGATCCGG
This sequence comes from Tenrec ecaudatus, assembly GCF_050624435.1. NCBI lineage: Eukaryota > Metazoa > Chordata > Mammalia > Afrosoricida > Tenrecidae > Tenrec > Tenrec ecaudatus. The sequence goes on along the minus strand of NC_134540.1, from coordinate 88,306,717 downwards.
CTCAGACCACTTCGCTGCGGAGCGTGTGTAGCTCACACGGCCTGCAGCTTAAACAGCAAATGTCTCCGCCTGCTAGGGACCCTAGGGTGCGGCTTTGCGGTCCCCCCCAAGCTGTTTGTGTGCTCCAGCCAATTCTTACCACCGAGGGGCCCTGTGGGGTCCCCAGTGCCAGCTCCTAAGCCTGCCCCAGCCCTTCCCAGCCGGCATAGGAGGCGGGCGCTGCCACCTGTGCCTCTGTTAGCACCCGTAGCGGCCCCAGCATTTTCGGACTGGTGCAGGAGGCCAGCCCTTGGGGGCTGCTCCTGCCTATGTAGCCTCTGCCCACAGGCTCAACTCTACAGGCCTGCAAGGACCTGGGAGGGCTTGATGGTCTGAAGAGAATCCCCTTCTCCCCCCACATAACCCGGCTCCGGAGCCCAGCTCAGCACCATGTCCCGAGACAGCGAGGCCTCGCCTACCTCCGTGTTCTATTAGGCATCACTAGAACTTAGAGGGAAAAGAGGGGGGGGGGGAGGGAGGATTTATATATATATATCTTTTATCTCTCGCTGGTTTTTCCCTTTTCTTTCTTTTACCTTCTGTGTTGCCTTTTCTCTCTCCTTCCTCCTTTTTCATTGTTGCTAGTACTTCTCTTCTGCTCCTTTTCTATAGGTTTTCCTTCTATCTCTTTTTTCTTCTCCTTACACTTCTACTAGTATCATTTCTTTTCACTCCTCTTTTATAGCTTCTCTTTATTCCTTATTCATCTCTCTCCATTTTTTCTTTTTCTGCCCCAAATTTTGTTTAAAATTATTTTTTGATTTTAACCTTTTAAATTCTTTTTTATTACTAAACAAAAAAAAGGGCTGCTAAGGGTACACTGACAAACCAGGTCAAAACAGCCTGAGGGCACTCACTGAGGCACCAGCCCCCACTCCAGTTGCTGAAACATCTCACCACTGTGGGTCACTAAGCCATCAGGGAACTCTGCCTACACAGCAGTCTGACCCATCCTGTTAGTAGGTCATAGGCAGTCACCTGAAAGAATCCTTAACAGTAACACAGATAAGGTTACCCTGGCCTCCCAGAAGCATGTGGCCTATGAAAGGATCAAGGAATAATCAACAGACCACATCACTCCTAACAAAAAAAACAACAACAGAGAGAGGGAACATAGTAGCAGAGCTAACGTCTCTCATAGAAGAAACAGATACAGATCTGCTGCAGAAGGAAATCTTCAGAAGTCTGCTCGCAGTAATACAGGAGCTAAGGGAAGCAACCCAGAATAAGGATGCAATGATACAGGAGATGAAGTCCACAATAGAGGGGGATGAAAAATCCACCCACAAAAGGGAACTGCAGGAGCTAACAGAGGCACTAGCAGAAGCCACACACAAGGTCACAGGATTTATGATTAGGCATGAGGAGGCAGAGAACCGTATCAGTGATTTCAAGGACACTCAGACCTAAGTAAGTGAGAAAAACAGTCAGATAGGAAAACTAAAGAAACAGAAGATAGCCTGAGATCAGTGACAGATGCTATGAAGAAGAAGAATATTCAAATAATTGGTTTATTGTAGCACAACACACAAGTTCACAGACAAGATAGCAAAGGAATTTCTGGGAGAAAAATTTCCCATCATAACAAGGGAAAACCAGGCACTCATACAGGAAGCAGAAAGTATACCAGCTAGACTAAATCCCAAGAAGAACATGCCAAGACATATAATAGTAAAAATATTCAACTTAGAGGAAAAAGAGAAAATTTTATGAAAAGCAAGATGAAGGAAGACAGTCACATACAAAGGAGCCCAGGTAAGAGCATGCTCAGACCTATCAGTAAATACTGTAAAGAGGAGGAGAGAATGGAGTAACATCTTCCAAAAGCTGAAAGAAAAAAAATGCCTCCCCCAGAATCCTATACCCATTAAGTTATCCATTAAGATAGATGGTGAGATTAGGGTCTTCCAGGACAAGGAAAGACTCAAAGAATATGCTGCAAGTCACCCGACAATGTGGAAAATACTGGCAGACTCACTATGGCCAGAGGATCAACCTCCACCAAGAACAAACAGAAAACCACTATATAGTCCATTTCCATCTAGAAGCCAACATGCCATCAACAATTACCAGGACAACAGGGTCTCAGATGGAAAAGCGGACAGGATAGAAACTCTCCACTCAAACAGCACACTGATATGAAGTGAGATAGATAAAGACCCCAAACACAAAACAGGGTATGACAACTATGAATCCACAGATAGTGATAACAACTCTGAATTCCAACGGACTCAATTCATACATTAAAAGAAAAAGGATTGAGGACTAGCTCAGAAAACATAATCCATCAATCTTGCCTGCAAGAGACACATCTCAAGCGCACAGATAAGAATATGCTAAGAATAAAGTGTCCACAGAAAGTTTACCAATCGAATGGTAACTCCAAATAGGCAGGGATGGCTCTCTTAATCTCTGACAAAAGGACCTCAAGAGCCCAACCATAAACCGAGACAAAGAGAGACACTACATAATGCTCGAAGGTTCAGTAAACCAGGAAGCACTTAGCATATTGAATATTTATGCTCCTAATAATGGTGGGGCAAATTTCGTCAAGCAAACTATTAAAAAGATGGAAAAAGAAATCACGGAAGCAACAATCATAGTAGGTTACTTTAACACTCTACTATCAGAGAAAGATAGATCACTGGGAAAGAAGCTCCGCAAATAGGACAGAGAGATAAACAATGTAATTAGACAACAGGGCCTGATAGACATCTATAGAGCTTTCCATCCAAAAGCAAAGGATTTCACATTCTTTTCAAATCGACATGGATCTTTTTCAAGAATAGACCACTTGCTGGGACACAAGTCCAGCCTGAGTAAATTCAAACACATAAATATTATCCAGACATCTTTCTCAGATCACCATGCCATAAAACTGAAGATTAATAAGAGGATGCCCAGAAAATCAAGGGCAATCATTGGAGAATGAACAATGATCTCCTGCGACGTGACTGGGTACAGGCTCAGATCAGAGAGAATATTAGGAAGTTTTTTAGAAACTAACAAGAACAGGAAAATAACATATCAAAACTTATGAGACACTGCAAAGGCAGTTATCAGAGGTAGCTTGATATCATTAAATGCATATATGAAAAAAGAAGAAGGGCGTATGACAGATACGTTAACACAAAACCTCCAACAACTAGAACAGACTCAGCAGAACAACCCCTCCAATAGCAAGGGAAAAGAAATAATCAAAATCAGGGCAGAGTTAAACTAGTGGGAAGACAAGAAAACAATGTAAAAGATAAATGCAACTAAAAGCTGGTTCTACAAACGAATTAACAAAATGGACAGTCCTCTGGCAAGCTTACCAAGGATAGAAAGGAGCAAACATCAATAGCCAGGATGAGGGATGAATCAAGGGCAATAACAACAGACCCCAATGAGATTAAATGTATAATTACAAGGTACTATGAAGGTCTGTATTTTAATGAATTCAGAAACCTGGAAGACATGGATAAATATTTGGAAAATCAGTCTCTCCCTAGATTATCTCAGATAGAGATCAAGAACCTCAACAAACCCACAGTGAAAGAAGAAATAGAGAGAGTCATCAAAAAGGCCCCAGAGCCAGATGGTTTCACAGCAGAATTCTACCAAGCATTCAGGGAAGAGTTGACACCAGTCCTCCACAAAGTATTTCATTACATAGAAGAGGATGGCAAACTCCCAAACTCATTTTATGAAGCCAGCATTACTTTGATACCCAAACAGGGCAAAGACCCCACAGGTATAGAGATTTACAGACCAATATTTCTAATGAACAGAGATGCAAAAATTCTTAACAAAATATTGACCAATAGAATACAAAAGTATATAAAACATATCATCCACTACGATCAGGTTGGATTCATCCCAGGGATGCAGGGATTGTTTAACATCCGAAAATCCATCAATAGTACACATCACATTGAGAAGAAAAAGGATAAAAACATATGATAATATCCATCGACACAGAAAAAGCATTTGACAACATCCAGCACCCATTCCTAATCAAGACACTCATGAAAATAGGATTGGAAGGTAAGCTCCTGAAACTTAAACAAGCTATCTATGAAAGACCAAAGGCCAACATCATAGTCAATGGAGAAAGACAAGAACAATCCCACTGAAAAAGGTTACAAGACAAGGATGCCCCCTGTCCCCACTTCTTTTCAGTATCGTTTTGGAGGTTCTGGCTAACAACATAAGACAGTGGAAATACATCAAAGAGATCCAAATGGGAGAGGAGGAAGTGAAACTATTGCTATTTGCTGATGACATGATCTCGTACATTGAACACCTCAAAAGCTCCACAGCTCGAGTACTTACAGCGATAGAGGTATATGGAAGAGTAGCAGGATACAAGATCAACAAACAAGTTGGTAGGTTTTCTATACACATCAGACAGGGCCATGGAAGAGGGGATTAAGAAGGAAGAACCCTTCACAGTAGCTAAGAACAAACTGAAATACCTAGGAATATATTTAACAAAAATACTAAAGACCTAGATAAGGAAAACTATAAGCCCCTACTACAGGAAACCAAAAGCCACCTCCACAAATGGGAGAACATCCCCTGCTCGTGGATTGGAAGGCTCAACATAGTAAAGATGACAGTCATACCTAAAGCACTTTACAAGTTCAATGCTATACCAATTCAAATACCATCAACCTTCTTCAAAGAATTGGAAAAACTGACCACCAATTTCATTTGGAAAGGAAAGAAACCCAGAATTAGCAGAGAACTCCTCAAGAAGGACACAGTTGGAGGACTTGCCTAACCCAATTTTAATGCCTATTACACAGCTACAGTGGTCAAAACAGTGTGGTACTGGCACAACGACAGACACTCAGACCAGTGGAAAAGAATAGAAAGCCCAGGAGTAAAATCATCAGCATATAGACAACTGATCTCCGACAAGGGTCCTACAACCATCAAGTGGGAAGTGTATGCCCTTTTTAACAAGTGGTGCTGTAAATAATGGATATCCACATGTAGAAAGATGAAACAAGACGTTTACCTCACCCCATGCACAAGAATAAACTCAAGGTGGATCACAGACCTAGAAGTTAAACCCCAAACCATCAGGACCATCAAGGAGGGTATCGGAACTAACCTCAGAGCACTGGCCCAGGGAACTCATAGGCTCACTGCAATAGGGAAGGGTACACACACAGGTGAACTGGAAATCAACAAATAGGATTTAATAAAAATAAAGCACCTGTGACCTTGAAAGAATTCACCAAGAGGGTGACAAGACAACCCACAGACTGGGAGAGGATTTTTAGTAATGACTCATCGGACAAAGGGCTCATTACTAAAATCTACAACACCATCATGACCTGCAAAAAGAGGAAAACAATTAACCCCCTAAGGAAGTAGGCAAAATAATTGAAAAGAGCTTTCACTAGGGAGGAGACCTATATAGATGGCCAATAAGCATATGAGAAAGTGTTCCAGGTCATTAGCCTTAAGAGAAATGCAAATCAAAACAACCATTAGATACCACCTAACACCCCTGAGGCTAGCCCAAATCAACAAATCAGAGAGCAACAAGTGTTGGAGGGGCTGTGGTGAAGTAGGGACCCTCCTCCACTGCTGGTGGTCGTGTATATTTGTACAGCCACTGTGGAAAGCAATCTGGCGATACTTAAAGAAAATGGAAATTGATTTACCTTATGACCCAGCCATCCCTCTACTGGGCATATACCCGGTGGAAGCAGCAAATAAAACACGACCAGTCATATGTGCGCCAATGTTTATTGTGGCACAATCACAAAGACTTGGAAACAGCCTAAGTTTCCATCGATAGATGAGTGGATTAGTAAACTCCTACACATACACACAATGGAGTATTGTGCCAGCACTGAAAAGCACGGACGATCAGATGAAACATGTTGTTTCGTGGGAAGAGCTGGAAGGAATCATGTTAAGTGAGGTAAGCCAAACTCAAAAGGACAGATATAACAGGAGTCCCATGAGGTAAGTACAATCAGCATGCCAGAAGTAGAAAATAAACACCTATCTCACAATAAACGGGTGGAAGCATAGATAGTTGGAGGGAGGGCAGGCCACACCTAGGGAGGAGTACATGAGAGCCCAACATAAAAAGGGGAAAAGTGGTAGGTGGAGGGAGAAGCAGGGTGGGGAGAAACTGAGTGGATGGCATGGGGGAAACAGGGTAATAACCCACCCAGGGGAGAGTATTGGTTGTGTCACCACAGAACTGGAACATCCATATGGACCCCACCATGGCACGCCAAACCAGGAGGGCAACGTAAAGCGTGGAGGAATACACAAAGAGACTGGACCATACGCCACCCAACCAGAATTAGCCCGACCCCCATCATCGAAGGGAGTACCACAGAAAATTAAATTAGATCATCTGGTGTGGGAAAGGAAATGACCTACCACATCGCACCCAGAAGGAAGCTGAAGCAAAGGAAGGAGGAAGAATGGAGCGGAGCACACCTGGGCCCACCAAGCTCAGAGGATGATAGCCTGGCTCAAAGGGCCCAATGTACAGAGAGGACCATATAGCCAGCCCCACGGCGAGATGCAACATTCTGCACTGACCCATGGCCCTACATGGGACAGCACCAGAGATACAGTGTGGGATGTGCAACTGAGCTGACCCCATCACACTGAGGCAAAACACTGGGGACGTGCAATGGAGCGGTGGGGGAAGCAGAGCAAGGAGGTCCCGGGGGAGTATAAAGGATGGACTTTGTGGCCAGCACGTGGCACCCCATCAGCCTCGTCCAGAAAACACTCCTAAAGGTCAACAAACAGACCTCGAACTACTATCAGGTTTTTTCTTGTTTGTTTGTTGCTGTCTTTTTGTTTTGTTTTTTTTCTTTTAAATTTTGTATGTCAGTGGCTTTTTTTGTTTGTTAGCTTGTCGGTGTTGCTGCTGTCGACGCCATGTTCTTATGTGCCATTTTGGTGCTGTCAAAGCTATCCGCATTTTTATGCACATATTACTATATCTGCAGGTCCACCTAGATAAGATAGGCTGGACAAACAATGTGAGAAGAAAATAACGGGACCAACGGTCCCGGAGGGACATGAGAGTGTGGGAGGTATGGGGAAGGGAGGAGGTGTTGGCCAACCCAGGAACAAGGGAACAATGAGTGGTTCAAAACCAGTGGAGGAAGGGGATGGGGGACTGGAAGGAAGTAGCCAAGGGCAAGGTAACTGAGAGGAATTACTGAAACCACAATGAAGGTTGAACATGGTAGTGGAACAGGAGGAAAGCATAAAGAAATAGAGGAAAGGAGTAGGAGGCAAAGGGCATACATAGAAGCCTAAATACAGACATGCACATATGTAAATATACTTATGATTATGGGGGAAACAGACATATTGATTGCATATATTTATAGGTTCAGTATTTGGGTAGCAGGTGGACATTGGGCCTCCTCGTGGGCATTCCCTCAGTACTACACTTGATCTTAGCCAAAAGGCCGAGAAGCAATAACACATTCCCTCAATACAGTAGCACCTTGCTCAGCTAAAGGGTTATTCCATGATACCCACCTCCCCGACATGATCTCTGAAGATCGACGTGTGCATAAGAAACGTGGTGAAGAAAGCTGATGGTGCCCAGCTATCAAAAAGATATAGCATGTGGGGTCTTAAAGGCTTGAAGGCAAACAAGTGGCCATCTAGCTCAGAAGCAACAAGGCCACAGAGAAGAAGCACACAGCCTAAGTGAACACGAGGTGTTGAAGGGATCAGGTAGCAGACACCAAAGAACAAAAACCATCATTGTGTGATCACCTTCCCCACATAAATGTGAAGACGAGTGTGTGCATAAGTAAGTGTGGTGAAGGAGGCTGTGCCCAGCTATTGAGAGATATAGCATCTGGGTCTTAAAGGCTTGAAAGTAAACAGGCAGCCATCTAGCTCAGAAGCAACAAAGCCCACATGGAAGCAGCACACCAACGTGTGTGATCATGAAGGGAAGAGGGGACCAGGTCTCAAACAACAAAGGCGGGGGGGGGGGGGAATCACATCACCGTGAATGAGGGGGAGTGCATGAGGGGGACCCAATGCTCATCTGTAGACAGCTGGACATCCCTTCCAGAGGGGTAGTGGGGAGGAGATGAGTCACTCAGGGTTCAGTGTAGCAATAATGAAACTCAAAACCTTCCTCTAGTTCCTGAACGCTTCCTCCCACCTCAACTATCATGATCCCAATTCTACCTTGCAAACCTGGTTAGACCAGAGGATCCACAGCGGTACAGTTAGGATCTGGAAACACAGGGAATCTAGGACAGATGAACCCCTCAGGACCAACTGTAAGGGTAGTGATACCAGGAGGGAAGGAGCGGGGGGTAAAAAGGGGGGGGGGCTGATCACGGGGATCTCATATAACCTCCTCTCTGGGGTATGGGCAATAGGAAAGTGGGTGAAGGGAGACACCGGGTAGTGTAAGATAAGATAAAATAATAATTTATAAATTATTAAGGGTTCATGAAGGGGAAGGAGGGGGAGGGAAAAAGGAAACTGAGCTGATTCCAGGAACCCAAGCAGAAGGCAAATTTTGAGAATGATGAGGACAACAAGTGTATAAGGGTGCTTTACACAATTGATGTATGTATGAATTGTGATAAGAGTGTATGAGCCCCAATAAGATGATTTTTAAAAAATTACAGTCTCAGACACTATTCTATCCTATAAGGTCGCCACAAGCTATAAATGATAGCACGGACTTCAACGTTTGGTTCTGAGTGTCCTCCTAAGTATATGTATTCAATGTAAACAGATATGAAATCATCCCTTCCCCCAAAGATCCAAGTTTATAGTGTAAGCACTATTTTCTTAAAATTTATAAATTTGATGGAAACCAAGACTTCATTTGAACAGAAGATTAAAATGAAGACATGAATGAATGTATTTCATCCCAATTCCTGATAGAAAGGGAAGTCTTCTTACAAACAGAGCACTCAGAGGATGGTGCTGTCCTGGTTTGTAGGTGATGCTAAAGAAACACGAGGCTGACATGACCAACAGATGCAGTGGTTTACGCAGACAGTCTGTGTTAGGAGGGTAGGTGCCTGAGAAATTCTTCTGGATCCTTATTTTCAGGTAGGTTCTCATTAATGTGTTAATAGTCTGCTGTAGAATTCAGGGGGACTGTCTGTAGATTATCAGAGTTCATTCTTTATATATTTCTTGGGTAAACACTCAACCACTAAACAAAAGGTCAATGGTTCAAACCCTCCAGTGGTTCTCTGGGAGAAAGGTGTGGCAGTCTACTTCTGTAAAGATTACAATATCGGAAAACATATGGGGCGATTGTGCTCTGTCCTAAACAGTCACGATGAGTTAGAATCAATTCCACAGTCTACAGCTTGGTTTTTGTTGGTTTTGTTTTCAGTTCTTCTCTGGTTATCTTTCCTATGAACTCTAGCTGTGTTGAGTGCAAAGATGTTATCTATGTGATGTTTATCTAAGTAAGGAATTGTTCTGTCCCACTTGCTCATTTTTGTCTAGGATTTATATGCTTATGTACCTGCATCAAGTGGACCTGTAATTTTCATAAGCATCAGTGTCCATTGTCTCTATGGGTATTTTTAAAGTCCATCTGAATGAAAATTTTTGGTTTTCCTTTTCTTCAACATGAGAATGTCACTGGTATCTTCTACATGCGAGTCCCATGGACTATGCTTCCACTCACAAATGGGAAGAAAGTCGGAGGACAACAGTGAGCATCAGAAGTGGAGGTGGAGTGGCAAGGGGAAAAGAAGACGATAAAGGTAGTGTGCGTACATGTGAGAAACAGAGGGGCCCCGATGGAGTTAATCACCCGGTGGTGGGCAAAAAGCAGAGGAAAATGTGGTGTGACGGGTCCCCCGTCCAACCTAGAGGGAAATAAGCCTAGAAAAGACAGGATTCTGTTTGCATGGCCCTCCCCGCCTGGACATCAAAACCTTGATTGCCATAAATCAGAGAGGTTCATCCTGTCTATAAGGATCCCCTCAGGGGGTTCCTTAACTTTGTTTGGCGTGAAGAACTCAAAGTCCACACCATGAAAATAACACACATTTTTCATTACAATTACTCAAGCATAATCTACCAGCAACTATAAATGCTATTACACTGTGAGGTTCTGATTTCAATTTGTCCATTCCAGCCTCACTTTCTCATAGGGTGCCCAGGGAATTGTCTCTTTTCGGGTCTGCTCCAGATTTCTTATCTTGCCCTGTGCAGATTCTCTTGATCCTCCTCTGTGTTCCACGCTAATCCGGTCTTAAGCCGGTGTGTGCAGGGATATTGCTTCTCTGTGTTAGGGACCTTATTGCTATCTGCTTAAAATGCTTGGCCCCTGTCTCTGCAATTACTCAAAGTTCACATTAAGTACCACGTCTCTATCAATTACTAAGAGGCTTGCTTGCTTCTAATAAGTTCTAAAAAGTGAAAAATGCTTCTTATTGAATTTGTGTGCCTCACTCCCTTTCTCTTTCTTTTTTGAATTCTCTGAGCTTTCTGGTCAACAGTGTATGTGGAGTAATAATTAATAATAATAGAAGCAGTTAACATTTATCTAATCTCATTATGTGATGGACAGTGTACTAAGAACTTTATCTACATAATCTGTAATTTTCACAACTTCTCAACACTTAACTTTATAGATGAGAAAATTCAATTTCCAGAGCTTGCCAAAGTCACAATTTACTTGAAGAAAAATCATGCACCACGACGTTTCCAATGTGGTTCTAACCTCACATACATCTTCTTGTCCTGAAATCGCCCAGGGGGCTGGGCTTTTTAACAATTCCACACCTCCTGCCACTTGAAAATGATGCCTAGTGGCCCAGGGGTCAAGTGTGAGGCTGCTGACTAAAAAGTCAATAATTCAAACTCATCGAGTTCAAACGCTGCAAGAGAAAAACATGATCATCTGTGTTTGTAAGGATTACAGATTGGGAAAACCCGTGGGGCAGTTCTACTCTGTCCTTTCAGGGTTACTATGAGTTGATATTGACTTGGTGGCAATGGATTTGGTTTGGCTTTTGAGTCATTCTGAAGTCAAGGACAAGCAGTAGGTGCAGAAGCCCTATTGTAAGCAGGAGGATAGAGGTGTGAGAAAAGGGCACTAGCAAACTTGTCCCCACTACCTGGCAGCCACTCCAGACTATGAAATGAATTAGGGAATCCTTTCCAAACAATGACCCATCAGACTCTGAAAGTGTATGGTTTTCTGTGTTCCTCTCAAAACCAGCTGGGAAGTGTATCTGTGTAGCTATCTGCAGCAATGTTAGTGGCTCTTCCTTTATTTCCTTCATGTATTGCTCTTCTAATTTCTCTTGAAGGTAGGGTTGGCCGAGTGGAGTGCTTCCATTCTCCACATGTGGTTTAACAGAGTACACCCTCAGGGTTGTTGTTGTTGTTGTTAGGTGCTGTTGCATCATAGCAACTCCATGTGCAACCAAACAAAACTTTGCCAGGTCCGGAGCCATGCTCGTTACTGCCCTGCCCTGGAGCCTTTATTGGCCCCCATAGGGTCGATTAATCCTATTGAGGTTATTCCTCTTTTTTTTTCTGCCCCTCTACCAAGCGTGACGTCCTTCTCCGGGGACTTGTCTCTTCTGATAACATGTCCTAACTCCGTGAGGCAAAGCCTCACTTTGCTTCTTTATAAACAGGAATCTGACTGCACTTCTTCCAAGACTGATGTGCTCATTCTTCTGGAAGTGCATGAACCTTATCCAGTGCTGTTACAACAGAAATACCGCAAGAGGATGAATTTTACAAACAGAAATGGATTCTTTCACAGTTTAGGAGGCTAGAAGCCAAAGAACAGGGCACCAACCCTAGAGAAAGGGTTTCTGTCCATCAGCTCTAGAGAAGTCCTTCTCTCCTTTCAATATTAGAGGGCTGAGAGACATTTGGGAATCTCCATGTGGATTGGCATCAATTTCCCCCTGGATCTAGGAGGTTCTCAGGACCCAGAGAACATACTCTATTCTGGGATCTCCTTTCTGGTGGCATTTAAGTCCCTCTCTATCTCTGCTCATTCCTCTCGACTTTCTTCTCTTGTAAATTAAAAAGTAATGTAAGCCAAATCACAGGGAAACTCCCCTTACATTGGTCCAGGTCTGTGTTCAGTGAGCAATTTACATTCTTCTCCAAACCCCCTTATAACTGATCAGTTACTCATATCAGATTACATCACAAGGGATGATTACATCAGTATATAACTGCCAAATCACTGAGAATTATGGCTGAACCAAGTTGACACACACTTGGGGACACAACAACCCAAGACACCATGGTATACTTTCAGTGGTTCTCAACCTTCCTAATGCCATGACCCTTTAATACAGTTCTTCATGTTGTGGTGGCCCCCAACCATAAAATTATTTTCATTGCTACTTCATCACTGTAATTTTGCTACTGTTATGAATTGGGTGACCCATGTGTAAGGGTCGGTCGTTGGACCCCCAAAGGGGTCACGACCCACAGGTTGAGAACCACTGGTATGTTGAGTATTCTTTGCCAGTGCCATAACTCAGAAGCATCAGTTCTTCATGCTTCCTTATTTATTGTAAACTTTTACATGCCTAAGAGGTAGTTGAAAATACCACTTTGGAAGAGAAAATACCTTAGTCACAAAGTGACATCTTTGCTTTATAATACTTTGAAGAAATCTTTTGCAATAGCTTGGCCCAATGCAACGCATCCTTGAATTTCTTGACTGCTGCTTCCATGAGAGTTGATTGTAGATCTAAATTTAAAAAATTATTGATAACATCATTGGCTTCTCAATTTTGATGGGTTTATTGTGCCCACTCGGCTTCCATAGAAACATTTGGCAGAGTTTAATCAGGTTGCAGTTTGATTGGAGGGCAAAGAGATAAATGACTCTTCAAGGCCACGCCCCCCCTTTCCTTCTTTCTTCCTGGTGAGCACACTAGTGCTCTGCTGCCTGAGTTAGTCCTTTGCCTCAATCATGTGCTGTGCGATTGTGGGCCACACCAACCTGTGGATCATATCGCCCTGCCGTGCATCGCTAGAGCTCCTTTGAGACCTGCTTCTCCATGTTTCTTGAGGATCATCAGGGCCACTCACTATACTCCTGTGCTACTGGCTCTACTACACCTCAACTTCTCATCTTCTTGCAGTAGCTGCTTGTCTTGCCTGAGAACCAGCAGCCCACCTGAGTTGAAGGACCTTGAGTATTTTAATTGTTGCACAAAAGTGAGTTGAACGGAGCGCTCTGTACTGCTGTGTGGACTATTGGCTGTTATATTCACTCTTGCTATATAAACCTGTCCATTGATACAAGGGGGTTTACCCCCCCCCAAAAAAAACCGAATTGTCTGAGGCAGAGCAAAGCTTTCATAGCACACATTTTTCCCCCACTAGGCAGGCATCGAACAACTCACTCTGAGTTAGTGCACATAGTGGCATCTCCTGGGAGGTTCCTCTTCAGTCACAGTGAATTTTTTCATAGAAGCAGTTTCACTCAAACCTCATTTTTGTGGTGGCCGATTTAAGAAAATATCATGTGGCTGTGAAATTTTGTTTCCTGCTCAGGAAAAATGCCACAGAAACTGTTGTGATGTTGAACATACCTTACCAGGATGGCACTATGGGCAAAACTCAAGTGTATGAGTGGTTTTCTCATTTTGAAAAAGGTGAAATGTCGAATGATGACAAATCTCATTCTGGACGTCTGTCAACAGCCCAAATGGATAAAATTGTTGACTCGTAGTGCATTTAGAGTTCATTCCAGCAGGTCAGACTGTTAAATCAAGCTTTCTGAGATTCTGAAAGATTACATTACAGTTTGTGACAAAAGAGGCCTGATTTGTGGCAGATGGGCGACTGATTTTGCCACCACAACAATGCACCTGCTCACACAGCCATATCAGTTCATGAGTTATTGGCAAAAACAGTATACCTCTCTTGCCATATTTACCTTACTCACCTGACCTTGCTCTGTATGGCTTCTTTTTGATTCCGTGAATGAAGAGGAACATGAGAGAACAATGATTAGACAACATAGAAGCGATGAAGAAAAAAATGAGGGAAGTCCTGTTAGCCATCCGAACAGACGAGTTTGAAAAATGTTTCCAAGAATGGAATCACAGATTTGACAAATGTATTAAGTGTAATAGAGAGTACTTTGAAGGTAATAAGGTTGTTTTGTAAAAATATTTAAATACATAGCTTTAAAAAACTTCTGAGGGGAGCACTCTCTCATATTTGTAGTCCTAAGTGTCCTGGTTTTGTTTCTCTCCAGAACGCTGCCTAACACGTCCATTGATCATGATGTAGTTTATTGGTCTGGCTGTAGGATTTTGGTTTTCATTACATTGAATTACAATCTATACTGATGACTGTAGTCTTGATTTCCTCAGCAAGTGCTTCAAGTTTCAACAAGCAAGTTTGTGGTTTCTGCACAGCATAGACTTCTTCCAATCCTGATGCGGTGTTCATCTTCCTATAGGCCAGTTTCTCTGATCATTCGCTCTGCATACAGATGGAATAAATATGATACAAGTGTACAGCCCTTTATGCATCTTTGCTGCTTTTGAATCACGTAAAATTCTCTGGATCTGTTCGAACAACTGCTTTTTGGTCAATGTACTGTCTCTGCATGAGCACAATTAAGTGTTCTACAATTCACCTTCTGCAAAACGTTTCTATAACTTGTTGTGATCCAGCCAGTTGAATGCCTTTCATTGTCAATAAATAAAGGTAACAACCACAAGAACAAAACAAAACATAAAGGTAACATGTTTCTGGCAGTCTCTGCTTTCCATCAAGATCCATAAATCATCAGTAGTGATATCCCTTGTTCCACATCCTCTTCTGAATCTGGCTGGATGTTTCTGGGAGCTCCCTGCTGTCGGGAATAAGACCTACAAATAAGTATCAAAAGCTGAATTGGGAATCAGTCCTTACCAAGGCTGTGGGGTTTTGAAGGTGGAATGGGTCTTCAGAAATGTCCTGAATCGAGAGAAGAGATTGATGTTTTGTGTTTCCACAGCTACTTAGACCAAACTAGTTGCTACTAAATTGATTCCAACAAATAGTGACCTCATGTATGTCAGAGTAGACCATGTTTCATAGAGTTTTTAGCGGCTATTTGTAGTTGTTGTTGTTTTGGAAATACATTATCTAGCCTTTCTTCCAAGTGAGAGAAAGATGAAACTTTCTGATCCTGTAAAGAGTTATAGTCTCATAAACCCACAGGGGAAGTTCTACCCTGTTCTATGGGATAGCTATGAGTTGGAATGGACTCAATGGCAGTGAGTTTGGTTTGCTGTTGTTCTTCTTCTTCCAAGGCATCTCTTGGTGGACTCGAACCACCAACCTTTCAGTTAGCTGCCAAGCAAGCTAACCACTTACATCAATCAACAACTCTAACAGCTACCCACCGTCACAAATACGTAGGATTCCCCAGCAAAGGGAAATCTTAGAAGAGACCTTCCCCTTCAACCAAGGGACTTCTGGAGATGGCTCAGCTGTGAGCTTTCAGAAAGTAGCACTCCTGACAGTTGGTCAGGGTAATGAGTGCCTCATCTTGGAGAGGCACCTGGGAAATACCAAAGTACAGGGAGTTTCCAAGGTGACAAGATCTGTTCTTAAATGTGTCTTTAAGAATTTGTAGGTCAGTCTGAAGAGGTATACACAACTCCCCTTAGCTTTACTTTAGTGCAAGAAAAGACTCAAAACCGTTTCAATGACTTAAAAGCTACACGCATAGCAAGTGAAAGTAACTGATGAAGAATTTGACGTGTGTAGGCGTTAGTTCAATGATTTCAAAGTGTGGGCAAATTTACAGCATATTAAAACAGGGCTTCAAAGACAGTGGCACCCTGCTCAAAGATGCCGGCTGCCGCGTATATGTGAGGCTCTCCACAGCCCTGCCAACAATCCAGCCTCAATCATCAGGATCCTGAAAGGGCTCACTAAACTGAGTCCGAATGTCCCATTCCAGGACTTCACTTCTGACTACCAGGATAAACCACCTGAATCACAAAAATAAAGGTCTGTTGCTATTTTACTTTACTGGTCATGACAGTCTGAAATCCTGCAT
Organism: Tenrec ecaudatus; assembly: GCF_050624435.1. NCBI lineage: Eukaryota > Metazoa > Chordata > Mammalia > Afrosoricida > Tenrecidae > Tenrec > Tenrec ecaudatus. Next base: position 88,290,630 of record NC_134540.1, on the reverse strand, counting down.
TCAAGGGCCAGTAGGAGTCTATAAATTGGGCCTGGATACTGCCTGTATCTACTACAGGAGCTGCAGGCTAAAAACCACTGAATTCCGAAAAAGGAAGAAAGAGACTGGTCATATGTTCTAAGTATTTGTAAGTTTAGTGTTCATAATTTTTAAAGAAAAAATTAATTTCTAGGTTTAAGTAGCACAAATGCACATTTAACATAGCAAGAAATCAAATAAGGAAGTTCCCCCCCCCCCCCACACACACACACCCTGGCAGATAGGCACACAAAGCAGTTTATCCAGATTAAAATGTCAGACCTGTTTTCTGCCACAGTACTTATTAGTTTCTCCCTCTAGCCACTCACAGCCCAGTTGGGAGCATGCCAAAGCCTGTCAATTAGCAGTAAGCCTATCCCTCATGAACACAGACAGGAACTGTGATCATGTCCAACTAAGATCAAGGATTAGCAGATCAGCATGGCCCCAGATTGCAGACACTATTTAAACCCCACCGGCCAACAAGCCAGTGAGTGTGTGTGTGTGTGTGTGTGTGTGTGTGTGTGGTGTGTGCTTTCCTGGCTGAATAAGAACAGACTCTCACTACCTACACTAGCTCATCTCTTACCTTTAGTCATCTGTCAATTATATTAATTAAAATGAGCGCCAATTTTATCATGCTGCCTTGCTCAAATACCAGCAAGTCAACATTCAAATTTTATAATCTTACTATCCTATCAACTACCTTTTATTCTATTAGATGTGTTTTCTTACCCACCTTCCCTTAAAAGACGGGGCATCTTCCAAACAATACAAACAGGACCTTAAAGGGCCACCTGATTGAAAACAGGCTGACTTGAAATAATGGCTTTATTCCCTTTCCTCCACCTGGAGGATCCTTGCTGGCATAGTGGGCTGCACACTGGGCTGCTAACCACAAGGTCAGCAGTTTGAAATTACTAACAGCCCTCAGGGAGAAAGATGAGGCTTTTAATCTTGTTAAGATGTACAGTCTGGGAAACTCATAGAGGCAGTTCAACTCTGTCCTATGGGGTCACTGTCAGTCAGAATTTTCCTGAAGGTTGTGAGTTTGGTTTTCGTTTTCTTTCACCTAGAGAGAATTCGGAAACACCTATTCTTTACCACACTCCCACTTCCTTCTGCATTTTACATTTTCAATGTCAACTATATATGTATTGTTGTTGTTGATGCTTGTAAAAGTACTACAAGAAACCAGAGTATTAGGAAAAATCACATCTATTATTAATTATTTTGCATACTGTGCATAGTCTAGAAAATCTTACAATAACTCATATGATGTTTGTTGTTGTTGTTGAAGGTCCCTGGTGGTGTGATGGCTGGATGTGCTAAGATGCTAACAAAAGGCAAGCAGCTGGAACCCACCAAGCGCCCATGGAGATGAAGGGGTGACGTTTTGTTTCCTTAATGGCAGACCACCTCACAAATCCTAGGGACTGTTCCACTCTGCCCCGCGGGGCAGTAGGAGTCAGAATCCATCTGACAGCTGTGCTTTTGGTGACCGGAGATAAACACCAACTCAACAATTTCTATATACAATTAAATGGCATTTATATTTTTCGAGTTGCCAATCTCAACCAATCTCTCTCTCTCTCTCTCTCTCTCTCTCTCTCTCTCTCTCTCTCTCTCTCTCTCTCTCTCTCTCTCTCTCTCTCGTTGCTCCTCCCCCATTAGCATAATCTCATTGTCCCCAAGTTTCTTACCTAATCTCTCAAGTTGCTGTTGTCAATTTAAGCCAATATAGATATATCTTTAAAAAGCACAAGGCTCAAGGCAGATATTCATACTAGTTAAGCTAAACTATTGTTGAATTTTGATAACACTTAGGGTAGATTTTTAGTTTAAAGTTTAAAGGTAATCTCAGGGTAACGGTTTGAGGAATTTGGCCAGTATCCATAGTTCTAAAGAGCTCTGGAGTCTGTGAGAATCTGAAATTCAGCTCCACACTTGTCCCTTTTGATCAAGAATCTTCTATGGAACCTCTAATTAAAATATTCAGTTGGGTGTTAAAGGCTTGAAGACAAGCAAGTGGCCATGTAGCTGAGAAGCAACAAAGTCCACATGGAAGAAGCACACCAGCCTGTGTGATCATGCAGTGTTGAAGGGACCAGGTATCAGGCATCAAAGATCTAGAACTAAAATTTTTATCAATGTGAATGAGGGGGAGTGCAGAATGGATACCCAAAGCCCATCTATAGACAACAGGACATTCCCTTACAGAAGGGTCACAAGGAAGAGATGAGCCAGAGAAGGTGTGGTACAGCACCAACGAAGCATACAACTTTCCACTAGCTCTTTAATGCTTCTTCACCCCCGCCCCACTATCATGATCACACTTCTACCTTACAAATCCTGCTAGACCAGAGAAAGTACACAGGTACAGATAACAGCTGTAAATACATGGAATCTAGGACAGAGAGATGTCCGTTTGTTTATCTTCAAGCCTTTAAGAACCCAGATGGTATACTTTTGGATAGCAGGGCAGCATCAGCTTTCTTCATCTCATTTACTAATGCACCTGCTTTGTCTTCAGCAATCATGTCAGGAAGGTGAGCAGCATGGAATGCCAGGTTAATAGAACAAAGCATTCTTCTGTTGAGGGAGTACTTGAGTAGAGACCCAATGTCCACCTGCTACCTTAATGCTAAACCTATAAACCTATAAGTACATAGATCTATTTCCCCATTGTCATATATAAATGTATTTACATATGTACATGCCTGTATTAGACCTCTATAAATGCCCTTTGCCTCCTAGTACTTTCCTCTATTTCCTTTTACTTTCCTCTTGTCCCACTATCATGTTCAGCCTTCAGTAATTCGTCTCGGTTACATTGTCCTTGATCAAGCCCTACCATGCCTCCTACATCCTCTTTGCCATTGATTTTAAATAACTTGTTTTTTCCTTGTCCCTGGGTTTGTTAACACCCACTTCCTTTCTCCGGGACTCCCCCTCTCCCATGTCCCCCGGAACCTTTGGTCCCATTGTTTTCTCCTCCAGATTGTTTATCCAGCCTATTTTATCTAGATAGGCCTGCAGAGAAAATAATATGCACAAAAAAAACAAGACACAGCAACAACAAAGCAATGAAAGAAAAGAAAACAGCAACAACAACAAACCAAGGATGCAAAAAAAAAAAAAAAGAAAAGCCTATAAATAGTTCAAGTTCAGCTAGGAGGCAAAGGGCAAAGGGCATTTATAGAGGTCTAGACAAAGACATGTACATGCAAATATATATATGAGGATGGGGAAATAGATCTATGTGTCTATATTCATAGGTTTAGTATTAAGGTGGCGGAAGGACCTTGGGCCTCTACTCAAGCACTCCCTCAATGCATGAATACTTTCTTCTATTAAATTGGCATTCTATGATGCTCACCCTCCCAAGACAACTGCTGAAGCCAAAGCGGGTGAACAAGTAAATGTGGTGAAGAAAACTGATGGTGCCCGGCTATCAAAAGAGATAGTGTCTGGGGTCTTAAAGGCTTGAAGATAAACAAGTGGCCATCTAGCTCAGAAGCAACAAAACCCACATGGAAGAACACACCAGCCTGTGTGATCACGTGGTTCCGAAAGGATCATTTATCAGGCATCAAAGAACAAAAAAATCATATCATTGGCTGCACACCTCCATGATAAGATCGCCGAGGACAAACGGGTGCATAAGCTAATGTGGCGAAGAAAGCTGATAGTGCCCAGCTATCAAAAGAGATAGTGTCTGGGGTCTTAAAGGGTTGAAGGTAAACAAGCGGCTATCTAGCTCAGAAGCAACAAAGCCCACATGGAAGAAGCACGCCATCCTGTGTGATCACGAGGTGCCAAAGAAATCAGGTATAAGGTATCATCATAAAAAAAAATCTTACCATAGTGAATGAAGGGGGAAGTGCAGAGTGGAGACCCAAAGCCCATTTGTCGGCCAATGGAGATCCCCTCATAGAGGGGTCTAGGGGAGGAGATGAGTCAGTCAGGGTGTGATGTAGAACCGATGAAGAATACAGCTTTCCCCCAGATCCTAAATGCTTCCTCCCCGCCAACCACCATGATCCGAATTCTACCTTGCAAGTCTGGATAAAGCAGAGGTTGTACTCTGGTGCATATGGGAGTTGGAGGCACAGGGAATCCAGGGTTGATGATACCTTCAGGACCAGGGGTGTGAGGGGTGATACTGGGAGAGTAGAAGGTGAGTGGGTTGGAAAGAGGGAACCTATTACAAGGATCTACATGTGACCTCCTCCCTGGGGGATGGACAACAGAGAAGGGGATGCAGGGAGACACCGGATAGGGCAAGATATGACAAAATAATAATCTATAAATTATCAAGGGCTCATGAGGGAGGGGGAGCAGGGAGGGGGGGGAGAAAAAAAAGAAGACCTGATACAAAGGGCTTAAGTGGAGAGCAAATGCTTTGAAGGTGATTAGGGCAAAGAATGTACAGATGTGCTTTATACAATTGATGTATGTATATGTATGGATTGTGATAAGAGTTGTATGAGCCCCTAATAAAATGTTTTAAAAAAATAGTTCAAGATCTGTTTGTTGACCTTTAGGAGTATTTCCGGTTGATCCGGTGGGGTGCCACGCCCTGGCCCCACAGTCTACTTTTCGGTATCCCCTGGGGACTTTGTTGCTCTTCTCCCTTGCTGTTCTGCTGCAGGCTCTTAGTGTTGCAACAGTTTTCTGATGTATTACCTTGGGAATCTATCACGTCTTAGAAAAGCACTGAAAGCAATCGCTTGTCTATGCCAGGACATTTGGAAGACTGATACTTGGCCAACTGACTGGAAGAAATCTAGATTTGTGCCTATTCCAACGAAAAGTGAGCCAACAGAATGCTCAAACAATAGAACAATATCACACACAAGTAAAATTGTGTGCGCATGAACAAGGTAGTTATGGTGGCAGAGATGGAGGTTCGGTGTGGATTCAGTAATTTGGACCATTCACCAAGGTTGACTTAGCTACTGCTATTGCTACTGCTGACTGCTCAATCTGCCAGTAGCAGAGACCAACACCAAGTCCATGATATGGAACCATTATTCAGGAGGAATCAACCAGCAACCTGGTGTAGGTTGATACTATAGGACCACTTTCTTCATGAAAAGGACAGTGTTGTGCTCTTACATAATTTTATGTCAACTTGAAGATATGTAAAAATGTAGAGTGGTATCCTACTTGTCAATCAGGTCAAAGCCTGATGGTGCCTCCTTAGGGGTGTGGCCTTTTCATAAGTAGGACCCTGGCAACCTCCCCATCTCTCTGTTTCTCATCCTGCTTGCTGGCCACCCTAAGAGCTGCTGGAGCCCTGCCATATTTTCACTGACCTTAGGTCCACGTGATTTTGCACCAAATGGCCTGTGATCTTCCTGAATTCTGCATCATTGCATTTGACTCTATGAGTCTGAAGAGGAACTTATGAACTTGAGTTGGACTGGGTTAGAATATTTTCTTGATAGATAAATAAATCATATATATATATATGAATTTGCTTCTCAAGTCAACCTGGCCTAACACACTGCAATAGACACTCTCGATATGGTGTGGCAGTTACATAATCTCCTGTCAACTTACAAAGGGGTGAAGTCTAGCAGCTCATTTGGAGGTGTGAAGGAGATAAATAGCTCACTGGAAATGAGATACACTCTCTCCTTCATCTTCCTGCTGACAAGACACATGGAACTATGCTGATAGAACCAGAGCCCAGGAACTGGAGGAGTCACATGGAGACCCTTGCCCCGCTGAGATGCTTTCACTGCCACTGAATCCACAAGACCTTCCAAACACTATCCTGTGATCTTCCTGCATTTGGCATCATTGCATGTGTTGTGTGAGTCTGAAGAGGAATTTAAAGATTGGTATCAGACATATGGGCTAATTTCAGACTTATGTACTAGATCTGGACTGGGCTGGGAATGTCTTCTTAATGTACAATTACTCTTTATATAAAGCTCTTTCTTATACACATATTAGTACCTATGAATTTGTTTCTCTAGTCAATCCAGACTAACACATATGAATTAGCTTTCCCTGTACCCATTGCTTCTGCCAAAACGGACCATTTAAGGACCTTACAGAAGGTGTCATTCACAGGATGGTATCCCACACAGCATCACTTCAGATCAAGAGACTCACTTCACAGCCAATGAAGCACAGCAATGGGCCCATGCTCACCGAATCCACTGGTCCTATCATGTTCCCCACTATCTTTAAGCAGCTGACTTGATAGAATAGCAGGATGGAATTCTAAAGACATAATTACGGTGCCAGCTTGGTGGCAACGCCCTACAAGATTGTGGCAATGTTCTCCAAGAGGCTATACATGCTCCAAACCAATGTCTAATACATGGTGCTATTTCTTCAACATCCAGCATTCACAAGTCCAGGAAACAAAGGGTAGAATTAGGAGTGGCACCAATTACTATGACTCCTAATAACCCACTAAACACATTTTTGTCTTTTGTCCCTGCCATCCTCTGCTCTTTAAGCCTGGAGGTCTTGGTTACAAAGGGAAGAATTCTCCCACCTAGAGACATAGCATTGACTCCACTGAACTGGAAGTTAAGAATGCCTCCAGAACCCTTTTGATTCTTGATGCCTCTGGATCAACAGCCAAAGAAGGGTATTACTGTACTGGTTGGTGTGATTGATCATGATTACTAAGAGAAAAATTGGTTTTGAGTGGTGAGAAAGAATATGTCTGGAATCCAGGAGATCCCTTAGGTTATTTCTAAGCACTACCATGTCCTGTGATTAGAGTCAATGGTAAAGTACAGCACCCCAATTCTGACATGACTATTGGGTTTGGCAGGGTTCTCTAGAGAAACAAAACCAGATATGGATAGGCTTATATATGGATAGGCTTATACAGCAAGAAGGAATATAATAGCATCTAATTAATCCACACAGCAGTATAAAGGGCTCAGTTCAGCTCACTTTCATGGAACAGTTAATATACTGAAGGTCCTTCAACTCACTAGGGCTGCCAGTCTAAGGTCAAGGAAGCAGACAGCAGAGTCTGCCCTCAGGCAAGACAGACAAAGTCTGCAGGCAGCAGAAACTTAGCAAAGCAGGCCCGGTGGAGTCTCAAGATATACACACGATGCCATGATCCTCCAGCCTGGAGCTAAAGTGATGTGCACAGCAACAGCGTGGCAAAGCAGGTGTTAATGAAACCTCCGCGATGCATGGAAAGGCAACAGGATTCATGGGTTGGCTTGGCCCACAGTAGCGCAGCACATGGTTGAGGCAAAGGACTAGCTTAGGCAGCAGAGTGCTGGCCCGATCACTAGGGAGAAAGAGATGAGGGGGCAAGCCATTTGTAAAACCATTGATCTCATTGTCCTCCAATCAAGTTGTGACCTCATTAAACTCCACCCACATGTTCCTATGGAGGCTTAGTTGGCACAATAAACCTAATGATCACAACTTTTAATAGCCCAGATTCTTTAGGAATGAAGGTTTGGGTCACCACACCAGGAAAAGACCAGCAGCCAAGGAACTGTCTGAGGGCAAAGGAAATGTGGAGTGGGTAGTAGAAGAAGGTAGTTCCAAATATCAGCTCAGACCAGCTGTGGAAAGGAGGACTGCTATTGTTATGGATAAATCCTAGTTGTATGCATGCACCAAATATTTTTGTTTTATTTACTTATAAAATAGAAGATGAAAATGGGGTTAGTGCATTTTCATTTGTCCTCATGTTAGCTGTATCATGTTTTCCTCAAATTCTATGATAGTCTTATCTTTGTTTGGTAATTATATAAGGTTAAACCATTGTATATAGGTGTCAAGCTGACAAGGATTGGTCTGTGATGCTTAGGGATTATGACTAGACACTTCCAAGTAAGGGTAGGGGCAACCTGATGACATTCCTTTGGAGTGTGGCCTATTGTATAAGAAAGAGACAGAGCAGAGCCAAATCCTCTTTGACCTTTCCTTCTGCTGGACCTGGATCTTATGTCTGCTTCCTGGATTGCTCACACCAAAGGATTAGATTTTGAAGACTAAGATCAGGACAGGGTCAGGGACGGGCGAAAGGGAAAGGGAAGAGACGGGAAAGTAAGGAGAGAGGAAGGTGGAGGTGGGGAGGAGAGCAGGGAGGGGAAGAATCGCATATACAGCGGTTTCCATGGGACACGGTCACTCATTTAATGAGGTGAGCTGTGAAACTACATAGAAAAGGTTTGTTTCTTTGTATTATAGTCCACAAACAAAAGGGGGAAAACACAGATAAATAAAAACACACACATATATATTTAAATATGTAATATATATATATATTTAAATTTAAGGTAAAGAGAAGGGTCACAGCCTTGAAAATCCCTCCAGATTCCTTAACCATAGGCTGCACATATTGTTCTGAGTGGCTACAAAAGAGAAAAAAGTAAAACTGAAATAGATTTGGATTCTTTTGTGACACTCAAGTTGGTTTCAAACACACAACAAACACTAACAGATTAGAGTGTGGATTTTTAAAAGAGCTATAAGAGCCCCCAATAAAATGATCATGTAATTAAAAAAGGAACCACTCTAATTTATATGAAAAGTATATTTTTATAATAAAGGCTCATTAACTTTAATAATAAAGGCACACAATTATAATCACCACAAATGGCTCAGCCTAACTTTATGTATCTAAGCTTGAATCAGCTTATGGTTGAAACTAAGATCAGGTTCTATACTCTCACCAAGACTTCGATAAGAAGATAGAAATAGATATTTTTGATGCATAAAAGTCCTTTGGATATCAAAAATCGAGAAACACCACAACCTGTCCTATGTCCTAGTATAGGTTCAGTATACCCTACAATTGTTGTGAGTTCAAAAACTTAGAAATTGGCAAGCTTACTGGAAACTTCTCTGCTACAGTGCATACACTCAGTACTGGTGGCAAGAAACACTGAAGACGTACCCAGTGTGTGTGTCCAACCACAGTCCTGGACCATCTCAAAGAAACAGTTTCCAAGACAGCAGCGAGAGCTGCACCTCACGGTCATCACCTGTGTCTAGGCAGCAACTTCAGGTCAGATTTTGAAGGCACGTTTGTAATTTTAGGGGGTCATAGATTGATTCAATAATGGTTACTTGCTAAACAAAAGGAATCTTCTTCTCGCTGACAGCGTCTGTGATGGTGTCAGACTGACTGAGGAGCTGCTGAAAACATCAAATGCCGCTTGACAAGGCTGGTGCAGGTAAGCTCTAAACATTCAGAGTGTTCAAAAGGCAAAACCCACCTCTCCTAAGAACAAACGACTACTGAGCCTGTTGACTTCACATGACATGGAGAAACAATGTCCACATGTCCTGTGGACTCCGTGATCTGAGGTCAACAGAGGAGAGGATCCCTCCATTCTCCTGCCATCTGAGGGAAAAAATAAAAAAATCAACTCGTCAGAGCAGAGAGTGTGTCTTTTCTGCTTCTAAAGCAGGCTGTGCAGCCTTTAGGACAGTGAGCTATTCTCTACAGGGTACAAATGCTAGCCAAATACCTGGCAGGTGAGCCAACGTGTTCACAAAGTAAAGGAGCCTTTCAATTTTTAGGTCCACCAGTATCTATTGACATCTGTGGTTATTAGGTTCATCTGTAGCTATTATAATAATTTCGACTAAGGTTGATGCCACCTTGTTCTTCAGCAAGCTCCAACCACTCTTCTTAGGTCATGGTATAATTATACATGTGAGTTAATAACAACTGAAGTTGGCAACTGATATTTCTTCAGGCTTTATGACAGATAATCTGTTCAGATACGTTGTCACCTTACCCTTCATCTCACTGGTGGATTTTCATTCTCAACTTAAGGAATCAGACCCTGAGAGATAAAGTTAGCTGCGCAAGTAAATGAAAAGGACTGAATTCTTTGGTTAGTTCTCCTGTTTTTTTGTTTAAAAGTCTGTCAGTACTTCAAGGAGCTCTAATGGTGTAGTGTGTTATGCATTGAGCTGTGAACCAAAAAGACGGCAGTTTGAATCCACCAGCTACTCCACAGGAGAAAAATGAGGCAGTCTATTTCTGTAAAGTAGGAACCTTAGTGGCTTACTAGGTTATGGGCTGGGCTGCTAACTCTAAGGTCAGGAGTTCAAACCCACTAGCCACTCTGCAGGAGAAAGATGAGGCTTTTGACTCCCATAAAGTAGAGATTTACAAGCTTGAAAACTCACAGGGACAGTTCTACCCTGTTTTTTAGGGTCAATATGAGTCAGAATTGACATGATGGCAGTGAGACTCTTGTGAAGAATTAAAGTCTCAGGAACCCAAAGGGTTCCTATCCTAGGACAACCATGAGTGTGGTCAGTACTACTCCTCAAGGACAGGGCCCATGTCTTACTTACCCTTGCTGCACCCACAGTGCTTAGCAGAGGACTCCATGTGTATTTGTAATCTATATTATTTCTTGAATATTTTCGGGTAGTGCAAACAGTGAAGGGATCATCTAATAACAGAAGAGTTGGTAGTTTGAATCTACTCAGAAGCACTTTGAATGAAAGGCCTGGCATTCTACTTCTGAAAGAGCTCAGCCTCGGAACCCAGTGATGCTCAGCATCCCGGGAGCACACCGTGAATGGGAATGACCCGCCAACAAGCGACTACTCTATTATTCCTTGGGGGCAGATTTGAAGCATGTCGGAATGTACATTTACATGAGCCAATGCATTGAAGTTCATTTTTGGTGAATCTAGTTTGTCTATAACTAAAAATGCCAAGAAAAAGACAAGCGTTTACCAGTAAAAAATAAAATCTAGTGTTTGAAACACAGACACGTCATGGTCCCGCCTTAGTTTTTTAGTACAATCACAGAAGTTACCCACAGTGGGTGGCTTAAAGAAACAGGCTGGTGTTCAAATTCAGAGCACTGGCTCTAGAGGAAGGTTTTCTCTCTCCATCAGCTCCCAGGGAAGGTACCAGTGTCTTCTCGGGCTGTGTTCTTCCATCCCTTGGTGGTTTTCATGTGGTGCAGCATCGAGCTTCCACTCTGGTTCTGTTTGCACCGCTATGCCTAATCTGCCTCTTTAATATAGCTCAAAGGTGCTTGACACACCTTGCACTTACATGACCTTGTTAACATAACAAAGAAGACTCTATCCCCAAATTATAGAACTACAGAATGCAGGATTTATAATACAACATATATTTCAGGGAAATGCGAATCAAAACATTTGGATTAAAATATTTTCTAGCAAAGGGGGAACCTATTACAATGACCTACATATAACCCCTTCCCAGGAGGAGGGACAACAGAAAAGTGGGTGAAGGGAGACATCGGCCAGTGTAAGAGATGAAAAAAAATTTATCAAGGGTTCAGGAGGGAGGGTGGAGGAGGGGAAGGAAGGGTAAAAATGAGGAGCTAATACCAAGGGCTCAAGTTGAAAGAAAATGTTTTAAAATGATGATGGCAACAAATTTACAAATGTGCTTGACACAATGGATGGATGTACAGATTGTAATAAGAGCTATATGGGTCCCCAATAAAATTATATAAAAATATTTTCTAGTATGTATTGAGCATCTGTATTCAATATTATCTTGTTATGGATGGATTTTTCGGGACTTTGAACAGGTTTTTTTTTTAATTTTGAGCAAGTTTAATTTTTTTAATGCCTGAACATATCATAGTAGCTATTTTATTTTCTATTGAAAAGGACAACAATGCTGAACACAGAAACATAAATCAATTTATACATCAATCCAGAATAAAAGATAGAGAAAATATTTAAAGATGGAGATTGTTTTATTAATAACTGTATGTTCACGGAACACATTTTAAAAGTACATATAGATAGTTGAAAATTTAGAGCTCCCAGGTTTTTCTATCCCAAGCTACTTGTAGTCAAATCTAGGTTAGCTTATTGAACTTGATCTTCTCATTCAACTGTAAAATGAGAATCATAATTATACCTACATATTGTGAGAATTTTGGTGAGGGTCGATAACAAAGAGTAAGACCCTCAAGGAGGCGGATCGACACTGTGGCAGTAACAATGGGGTCAAACATAGCAACACATGTGAGGAGAGTGCAGGGCTGGTCAGTGCTTCATCCCATTGTAGGGAGGGTCATTATGAGTCGAAACCAACTCAGTAGCACATAACAACAAACAATCTTATGAAAATTAAATAAGAGCTGTAAGTGTGGTTTGTGCCCCATGCCATTCACTATGTGTTAGTCTGGGTTGACTAGAAAAACAAATCCAGGGACCCTAATGGGTGCGTCAGAGAGTTTTATATAAAAAGAGTAATTGTATATTCAGAAAGCATCCCAGCCCAGTCCAGGTCAAGTCTATAAGTTTGATATTAGCCCATATGTCCGATACCAGACTATAAATTCCTCTCAGACTCACACAACACATGGAATGATGCCAAATGCAGAAAGCTCACAGGCCAGTGGGTGGAAAGTCTTGTGGATCCAGTGGTGGTGGAAGCATCTCAGCATGGTGTGGGTCTCCATGTGGCTCCTCCACATGGCTGCCATCAGCATAACTCTATGTGGCTTGTCAACAGAAATGTGAAGCACAGAGAAAGAGGGTGTCCGCCTCCAGGGAGGAAGAAAGGAAAACTCCCAGAATCCTCATGAGGAGACCATGCCCATGAGGAGGTATCAATCAAGCTCTGACCTGATTGACAGGCCAGACGCCACCTCTATAACTTATTTAACATGTTGACATGAAAGTATGTAACTACCACAAGCTGCAAATCCGATGAACAGTTTCCAAGCACGTTGTCAAAATCCCACCTCAAGTGCCCACCTCATCATCTCCACGACCTCAGGACTTGTTCCAAAGCCAGAACTCACTCAGTACAAACATGAAGCCATCCCAGAGCCTGGGTGTGCAAGGAGTATCGGTCTCATGAATGTTAGTCATTGAACAAAGACCCTGCTTCATTTTAAAGGCACAACTCAGAACCACCATCCTCAATGTTTTCAGAGAAGTATGACTTAATCCTGCTGGGTCAAAACAATTGCTTTTGCTATTGGTTCCTGGGCCTGTCAAGTCTATTTTGACTTATAGAGACTTCATGTGATGGAAGAGAACTGACCCTAGAGTTTTCTTGGTTGAAATACTTTTTTTAAAATTCATTTTATTGGGGGCTCATACCACGTTTATCACAATCCATCCATCCATCCATGGTGTCAAGCACATTTGTACATTTGTTGCCATCATCATTCTCAAAACATTTGCTTTCTACTTGAGCCCTTGGTATCAGCTCCTCAATTTTTCCTCTCCCTCCCTACTTCCCCCTCCCTCATGAACCCTTGATAATTTATAAATTATTATTATTTTTGTCATCTTTTACACTGTCCAAAGTCTCCCTGCATCTGCTTCTCTGTTGTCCATCCCCAAAGGAGGAGGTTATATGCAGATCCTTATAATCAGTTCCCCCTTTCCAACCCACCCTCCCTCCACCCTCCCGGCATCGCCACTCTCACCACTGGTTCTGAAGGGATCATCTGTCCTGGATTCCCTGTGTTTCCAGTTCCTATCTGTTCCAAATCTGGTCTAGCCAGATTTGTAAGGTAGAATTGGGATCATGACAGTGGGGGGGGGGGGAGGAACTATTTAAGAACTAGAGGAATGTTGTATGTTTCATCATTGCTGCCCTGCACCCTGACTGGCTCGTCTACTCCCCGTTGGCTGAAACCTTAACAAGAACCGACCACCACATCTTTCTCCCATGAAGCTGCAGTCTGGGTTGGGACTGATGACCTTGTGGTTAGCTGCAGAACACTTGACCATGCCATCACCAGGCTTCATGACAGCCATCACAAACTCAATTGTACAGCTTTTATCCTAAGGTGGGTTTTTTCCCCCAATAAGAGCTGTTTTATCATTACCTAAAAATACATCCCATGGTTATTCACATATTCATTGTCCCTCTCTAGAACCTAAGTAACAAGGTGATAGAACTTTGACATTCAAGCTTTCGGCATCTAGAACAAATCAGTCATGAAGTTAAAGAAGCCCAAGGTGAACATCTCCATAGAAGTGAACTCCTCCGTCATTTCCTCAGAGGAAGCCTTCAAATAGGCATAAGATCAGATGGATCATTCACCTCATCGGGATGGAACTTCCAAAGACACACAGAACCATCTATTGTGCATGCATTCCACGTGAATTAGCTCTCTGGTAATACAGTAGCTAAACAGATATAAACCAGTAAAATCACATTTTATCCTCTTACTGACACCTCTTCTGGTACAGTCACCCTTAGACATCTATCACTTTGACGTACTTTCTATCTTGATTGGGGGGAATCATTACACAAATCAAATTCTCTCAACATCAGTTCATGCATCTGCTGTCAGAGTCCATTGTTTCCTTCCGTGGGTTGCAGTTAGCACATGAGACAATGCTGCAGAGATTGTTGCGAATCTATGGCTCCCTGGAAAATTTTGAATCCAAGAAGCAGTTCGAGAGCTACTTTCGGAGACCTGAGTTTCACAGTGCTTCCCTTTTCCCATAGCTCACGAAGCCTCTTGCAGCATCGAAGCAAAGAAGCCCCACCAGCAGAGAGATGCATGCTCCTCAGAAAGTAAGAGACCCCCCAGAACAGATGAGGAAATCTGTTTAGGATGACGGGAAAACAAAAGGTAAAGTCAACACCAGCTAATGAGAGTGCAATTTCCAAAATATTGTCGGAGAGGCGGCCTCAAGACAAATATTTTTGAGTTTCTAATGGAAAAATGGCATTTCTTTTCTTTATTTTTTATGTATTTTTGAGTTTTAACAAATAGTTCTAGTGATAATTAGCATCTTTGTATATTTATTGAAAACCAGCACTAAATCTGTATATTTACAGAAAAATGCCTTAGACAGAGATAATAGCACAATTCCATGTTTGTGAATTGACAGTTTCCTCTAAACATAGAGTAGAAATTCAGCAATTATCACTACAGCTGTTTGTTCAAATTTGACAATAGATAAATAATGCCTAGAAATCAATCTTTTCATTAAAATTCAACAAACAAAAGATATCTAAAGGAATTTCATTATTCCTTGAACAAATCCAGGCCAGTCTTTAGGAACCTCTTACACATACAGTTGGGTGTTATTTCTACTTTTTATGGTCAAAACTGTTCTTTTTATTCACACAGATGTGCATAAAAATAAACATTAAGATTTGGGGTCGTCTTGGGGAAGGGGAATAGGTGGTACATGTCATTTTTAAAATTTTATGTTACAGCCTTGTTTCATTGATCGAAACTTTGGTCTATACACATGGACACTCGTACGTATAAGCACACAAGAAGGTACTTAAACCTAAGTGCTCATATTGCTTATTCTGTCTATCCAGAGGACCAACAAACTGCCTCTTCTCCAAAATAACCTCTTCTGTTGAAAAAAGAAGTCTGTTTTAAATTTTAAATCACTGCAAACATTGGATTATGGATCATCTATGCCTGAGAATGGATTATTGTGGACTTTCATTACAAATCAAAGAGCAGGTTTTATACAACCAAAGCAAAGCAAAGATGGACACATAGAGACATACTTCCACCGAGAAAACACATTTTATTCCATTTTAAAAGTGGGAGAACCCCACTCTTGGTAGGTGAGTGTGGGAAATCTGTTGCCCATGATACGTCATGTTTCCATGACAGGTGCTTGACTGTCTTATCACGGATGCAGACATGCTCACTCAGAGGGACACTGGTCAGCTCAAGTCAGTGAAAATACTAGCTAAGAAAGTTTGCCTCAAATAAGATTTCCTGTAGATGCGTGCCTCATTTTCAGCTTGCAAAGATGTGAGAAAAGAAATCAGGACATTGATTTCTAATGCCACCCTGAATCTAAGGGTTGCAGGCCAATATACCCCCTTTCTCTCATGATTTCAGGCATTTATTTTTCATTTTTATTAGGTCAACATCATCTCTACACAGGCCACACATGTAAGCATGTGCATGCACCCCTTCACTGTGGGTTTCAGAATAATGTAATTACTCATGCTGGAAGAACAGAAGAAGCACTATCACAAAAGCCTACATAGTTTACAGATCTTTATTTTTAAACTTTACTTAAAGGATAAATATAGTATTTTCCATTTGGGGGCTGGAGACATTTTCTTCTTGTTTCTTTCCCTTCCCTTCTCCCCTTCTTGAATAGTCCATGTTTTGGATGAACAACAGGGGGTGCCACTTTACACAAGGAAAAAAGCAATTATGTAGAAATTGTACAAGCCAAGTTGGCGATGTCTAGAAGCATTCCGTGAGTCACCATTTCTATTAACATTGCTCTCAACATGCTCATCTAGTCATGACACAGCCTCACCACCAGTTCCCGGGGATCAGACTGTTGCCACAAACAGAAGCTGGTTTAAAAAAAAAAAGATTTATAACTCTTTGTAGATAAGAGGGGGCTTCAAAATTCCTGGGGAAATTCCATTTTTCTTCCATACTGTTAAAACCCCCTCATATTGTTAAAATAAAAGCCAATCATTTTAAGGAGTAGAAATCAAGCCTGTAGAGTAGTGGTTTAAGCATTCAGCTGCTAACCAAGAGGTCATGAATGCAAACTCACTAGCCACTCCTTGAGATAAAGGTGTGACAGTCTGCTTCCCTGAAGATACACAGCCTCAAAACCCTCTAGGGCAGTCTCATTTTGTCTGTAGATTACCATAAATCAGAATATAACCAATGGAACCAGGTTTGGGTTTTGTTTGCTACTACAAGGAGGGTGGGGGGAGAGAAAAATTGGTAGCAGGGGAACAGAGCACTGACCCACCCAAGGGGAGGGTATTGTTTATATCTCCACAGGGAAACAGGGACCAGACTTCAACCCTGCGCTCCAAGATGTGAATGCAACCTACTGGCATGAAGCAGGGAACCAGTAGAGAGTTCTGAGGGGCTGGCCCCAATCCTAATTACATGGACAGCCGCTCCTTCCCTGCCCCTCCCAAAGAATTTACTTCAGAGGACATAACTGAAGCTGCAGCTCAGAGAGAGGGACATCTCTGATCAGAGCACATGGGAGTACATGAAGGGGGAAGAAGAGAGTGGAGCACCCACTGGCCCACCAAACCTTGAGGACGATATCCCTGCTCAGGGCAGCCACTGCACAAAGAGGACCATATGGCCAGCCCCACTAGGAGACATAATATTCCTCACTGACTCATAGCCCTACAGGGGACAACACTGGGGACACATTGTGGGAATTTCACCCGATCTGACCCCATCACGCTGAGGCAAAACACTAAGGGTGCACAACAGAACAGCAAGGGGAATGGACCAATGAAGCCCCAAGGGAGTACCAAAAATATATTGTAGGGCCAGGGCGTGGCACCCCATCAGACTCAACTGGAAAACACTCTTAATGGTCAGTAAACAGACCTTGAACTACTTATAGACTTTTCCTTTTTTGGGGTCATTTGTTTTTTGTTGCTGTTTAGTTTTCTTTTGTTGCTTTGTTTTGCCCTGTCTTTTTTTGTGCATACTATTATCTCTGCAGGTCTATCTAGATAAGGTAGGCCGTATAAATAAATAATCTAGAGGAGAAAACAGTGGGAAGGGAATGGGACTGATGGTTTGGGGGTGGGGGCGAGGCATGGAAGAGGGGGAGGTGAGGAAAAGGAAGTGGTGTTAACAAGCCCAGGAACAAGGGAACAACAAGTGACCCAAAATCGATGGCAAGGAAGGTGTAGGATACCTGGTAGGGCGTGATCAAGGGTAATGTAACTGAGAGGAATTACTGAAACCCAAATGAAGGCTGGGCATGATAGTGGGACAAGAGGAAAGTAAAAGGAAATAGAGGAAAGAACTAGGAGGCAAAGTGCATTTACAGAAGTCTAAATACAGGCATGTACATTTGTAAATATATTTATACGATATGATGGGAAATATATCTATGTGTATATATTTATAGGTTTAGTATTAAGGTAGGAGGTAGACTTTGGGCCTCCACTCAATTACGCCCTCAATGCAAGAACACTTAGTTTTATAATAATGGCATTCTATGATGCTCACCTTCCTGCCACGATTGCGGAAGACAAATGGATGCATAAGCAAATGTGGTGACGAAAGCTGATGGTGCCTGGCTATCAAAAGCTATAGTATCTGGGGTCTTAAAGGCTTGAAAGTAAACAAGTGGCCATCTAGCTCAGAAGCAATAAAGCCCACGTGGAGAAGGACACCAGCCTGTGTGATCATTAGGTGTCGAAGGGATCGGGTATCAAGCATCAAAGAACAAAAAATCATATTGTGAATGAGGGGGAGTACAGAGTGGGGACCCAAAACCCATCTGTAGGCAACTGTATATCCCCTTACAGAAGGGTCACAGGAAGGTGACAAGCCAGTAGGGTGCAATATAGCAATGGTGAAACATACAACTTTCTTCTAGTCCCTAAATGCTTATTCTCCCCTCTCCCTATACTATCCCAATTGTACCTTACAAATCCAGCTAGACTGGAGGATGCATACTGGTACATATAGGAACTGGAAACATGGACAATCCAGGACAGTTGAACCCTTCAGGACCAGAGGCAATACTGGGAGGGTCGAAGGATGGTGGGGTAGAAAGGGGGAACCAATTACAAGGATCTACATATAACCCCCTTCCTGGGGGACAGACAACAGAAAAGTAGGTGAAGGGAGACATTGAACAGTGTAAAGCATGACAAAATAATAATAATTTATAAATTATCAAGGGTTCATAAGGGAGAGAGGGTGGGGAAATGAGGAACTGATACAAAGGGCTCATGTAGAAAGAAATGTTTTGAGAATGATGATGGCAACAAATGTACAAATGTGTTTGAAACAATGGATGTAGGTATGGATTGTGATAAGAGTTGTACGAGCCCCCAATAAAATGATTTTTTTAAAAGAATCTGTCGTTAGGAGAAAGAAGTACAATGTGGGGTTAGAGGCTTCCTGGTTTTCTCGTTGCACCAGCAAGGTTAAGCAACAAGGATTCAGAGTGAGAGTTAACCAGGTTGTAGCTAACGAATCCCATTTGGGTTGAAAGTCTCATAATCCCACTTGGGTTGAGAGTCTCATTTGATAAAAGACACTTGAATTTATCCCCATGAATGTTTCCATGTGAGGGTATAGATGGGCATGGTCCATCGCAATTGCTGATCCATTAGACAAACATTGATGGAACTATTTATTGAATGTCTATGACATGTCTCTGCCTTAGAGAAACTCATGGTCAATCATACTGTTTTATAAATGCATTTCTGTTGAAATTTCATTTTTCAGTGTCATCGTAAGATTAACATTTCCTCTCTATGCCTCCGGGCATCACCCCAGATGTTCAAATACCTGAGAAGCAGAACTTTGTTTGAAATCAGAAGTAACCCAAGACAAACTAGCTTCAAACAAATAAGGACATACATGTAACTGACTGCACAGCCTACCTGTGGGCATTGCTGAATCAGAGTACTTAAAGACTGCTGAAGTCTCTCAGAGCTGCCTTCATTGGTACCGTCTTCATTCTCAGTAGGTTTGCCACATGGGATGGAAAAAAATGGATTATAGACCACCGATTTAGTAGTCCTCACAAAAGTATAATGTCTCACTTATTTGTCAATGGCTTATAAAAAAGCATGTATGTTTATCTATTTATCTTTCCAGCCAGCCAGCCAGCCAGCCATCATCTATCTATCATCTATGTATGTATCTATCTGTCATCTCTCTATCATCTATCAGTACTGCATTAGTGATCTGGGTGAACAGGGTAAAAAATTCTCGCTGCTCTTGCAGCTTTTCCATAAGACTGAAGTTAATTTTTCTTTTTGAAATGCCCCTTTTCTGATGGTTCCAATAAACCTCCCAGGTGAGGTGCTTATTAGTCTGGCTCAAATCTTGAGCCTCTTGTTTCACAAATAACTTTGTTCTGAACATGCCGAGTTCTGTAGTCACCCCTCCTTGGACCTCCGAAGCACCTCTGAATTCAGGGTGTGGAATTAACCTCTGCAGAACCATCTGACTTGACTGTGGATGACGGGGGTTTTTTCCAAAAGACATCTATGACCCAGTTGCCATATGAGGGGAATTGACTACTGGAAAATAAATATAAAGGTCCCCTGCACCTTACCTTCAGAAATGCTGCCCAAATGGCCCACTATTATTTCATTCTTTGTGTTCTGCTAAACAAAAGACTTCAGCTTATGCTTACTGGAAGTTTTTTTTTTTGCAGAAGTCTTGACCTCAAAACACTGTGATTTTATTTCAAACATCTATTACTGAGAGGGCACTATTGGTAGTTATTAAAATAATACCACCCCCCCTGGAAAAAGTAGAACTTAGAGATTTCCATTAGTCTTCAAAGAACCAAAAAGACTTTCAGTGGGGAGGAACAATCGTTTATAGGACTAGACTTGGGGGATCTGTGTTAGACCAGTTTAACTAGAGAAACAAATCCAAGGACACTCACATTTGTGTATAAAAGAGCTCTATATCAAGAAATTATTATGTATATCAAGAAAACATCCCAGCCTAGTCCAAAACAAGTCCATATGGCCGATACTAGATCACAAGTCCCTCTTCAGACTCACTAAGCCACATGCAACGATGTGGAATGCAGAAGAGCACACGCCAGTGGCTGCAAAGTCGTGCGGATCCTATGGTGCCGTTCACCACAGGGTTCTGCAAAGTCTCAGCACAGCTCGCCAGCAGGAAGGAAAAGCAGAGAGAGGGGGAAGGTTCCTAACACGCTACTTATGAGAAGGTTGTGTCCCCAAGGAGGCACCATCAGATTGCATATACTTTTATAGCTTCAAGTTGACCTGAAAGTATGTAACTACCACAGGATATATGTTAACATATGAGGAAACAATCATGAATGCTACCACCTGAAATCACATGCATGCTCATATACCATCTAAACTATGGGGGAAAAAACCTCTGGTCAACATTTTTTAACTGTCCAAATCACTCTTATCTTCATATCAATTCATTCATTCTGCCAAGACAAACCAATATAATAGGATACTGTGTCTAGCTTGAGAGGGTCTTTCTAAATAATTTCTTTTATACTGAATTTCAATAGATTTCCATAAGGACAAACTATCCTTTTAGGATTTGACTTTAATAGAACAACTCCAAGATCATCATATGAATTATTTTCATAGGATAATTTTAAACAAAAGGTTTTACTCTTCCTTACTTGTTATTAAATGAAAAAAATAGACTACAATAATTTTCTTTTTGTCCCTTGGAAGACTAGCCAAAGGACAGACATTTAAATAGTTTTGGAGTGAATATTTGCAGAAACAAATCAAAATCGGAAACAATAATATTTTGAACTTAAGTTATGAGATAGAGTTTTGTTTTATTTTTAGAACAAACCTGGGGTTTTTGCCTTCGAGCAAATGGACACAGTAAGCTCTTCCTTCTGGAGCCTCTGTATAGATTCACAATGAACATCACGATATAAAATGCTCTGAGAAAGTGTTGAAGTCATGAGATCTTCAGCCTTATTTAGCTCCGTTACATGCACATTGTACTCCAGGGTTCTGTTTGGAAAGACCCTTGGTTAACCTTTCCCAAAGTTGTTCTAAAAATTTTTTATTGGAGATGCCAAAATAGCCTAGCCTCCCCACTTTACTGAAGCTCAGAAAGATAAAGTGATAAAATGTTATAGTGGATAAAAAGTTATTGACTGGGACAAATGCCTGTGTTTACTGAACCCAGCCTTTCTGGGAGATAAGCAGTTGTCTTCAACTTCCCAATACCCTTTCCACAAAATAAACCCTTCAATATGGAATCAAAGGAGCTGTGGTCATACTGTTCCCACCGGCCACTCTGTGCAAGAAAGATGAGGCTATCTGCTCCCAGTAAGATTTCCAACCTCCAAATCCCTATATCGATCAGGTCGCATGAGTCAGTGGTTCAGTGGTTGCTGATATCAAGGTCAGCAATTCAGAACCACCAGCTGTTCTACGAAATGTAGGCGAGGCTCTTTGCTTCAGTGGAGATTCACAGCCATGGAAATGCACAGGGCCAGGTCTGCTCTGCCCGATCAGTGCCCTGTGCGTCCGAGTTGACAGGATTCCTGGGAGTTTGGCTTTCTTTTTTTCAATGAGTCAGAATTGACTCATTGGTTTGGGCCTTTGGTCCCAGAGGTGAAGTCTTGGAAGACATATGGAATCTTAGTTATTTACACCAGCCTCACATTTTCTAGCCTCAGTTAGTTTGAGGATTGATGAGAAGCTCTGATTCTAAAACAGATGTTTCGAATTAGCGTGTGTGTATCATAGTGGGAAGAAATGAGAACAGTTTGCATGGGGAAGAGACTCACCTTCCTAGTTATTTACCCACATATGTATTTTTTTTACAGGAGTAGAAAGCCTCATCTTTCTCCCCAGGAAAAACTTGTGCTTTTGAACTGCTAACATCAAGGTGAGCATCCCACTGTGTAACCGTGATGCCACCAGGGCGTCTTTTTCACAGTCACTTAGATAGTATCATTTATTATAAAGCTGGATGAACCCTTATAGGCCCAAAGACAATATTGAGAATAAAGCAAGGTATATATAAAAATCCTCTGAGTATGTTTTATAAAGCTTTAAAAAAGATCCCTATACCACTCACGAGTTCCTACATGTTGTATTTGGATTGTTCTAGCTTACGTGGAATGTTGTCTCTCTTCTACCCAGTAAGTGCTTAGGGGGGCTGTAACATTTTAACACTGCTCTAAAGTACATGTTTCCTGTAAGAAGTGTGCCTCCAGGTTCAAATAGAATTCCATTTATATCCCAGTGAAACATTATGGTGCAATTACTACACTTTTTATAAAAACCTTCATGCCACAAGATATAAAGTCCAAAATATTTCTGTTCCTGATTGTCAGTCTTTCCTTCTGAGAGATGTTGAAGATAAAACAAAATAGACAACTCATTTTGTTGAATCAATACAAACGTATTATCACAGCAAGATTATAATTCAGGTGCACAATACCTATATTTTCGGAGCACAGCAAGGAGTTGGGCAGGTACTGTGAAGCACAGCAGGTAACCAATATCAATAAAGTAGCTCAGGTTTGTGTTCAAACCACAGAGTGGGGGGTCTAACTTCAGCCCACAAAAGTAATGAAAATCAGAGTTAAGGCCAAAGTCCTTTCCTCAGCCTACCCTCTGCCCGTAGCTCGGGGATGTCCTGTGATGCGGCAAACGCAGAGGACCGTGGTTGTGGACGCCAGTGCCATTTCCTCCTTGTGGCTGTGGCTCCTCTGCTGAAAGGCCGTGATTCGTCTAGTGAGAGAAGCAAATTGATTAACGATGAACATATTTTGTCTGGAGCACAAACAGATAACCCAATTACAAGTATCATTAAAGGAACTTTTGTCTAAAAGTGTTTCTTTTTCTCTTCAGCTGTCACTGTCCCACTTCTCTCTCACCTGTCTTACCTCCATAAATCTATATTCTCCCCACCCGACCCCCTCCCTTTGTTCTTCCTCCTTCCTCTCCTTGCCTGATGGCTTTCAGAGCTCTGTCAGCTCTGGCCTCGGCATATTGATGATCTCTCTTCCGGAAGCGATGTTACAACAAAATAGAATAGACCTCAATCATACACAAGTAAAGTAATAGTTTACAGTATTTAAGCACACTTCTGAATGTACTGAATATACATATAATTTGAATGTAAATTTTATGTCTATTTTGGCTTTGAGAGAACGATATATCCAGAATTTCAACTAAGTGGAGAGTTTCCTACAATGAGTCAATAGCCCATCCCCAAATATAGAATGTTTTATTGGTTGCCTACCAAGTAAGTCTTTAAGAATGCATGTCTTGCTCTCAGATCAAAACCAGCATATGCGCAAGCGCACACACACGACACGCACATCTTCACCTATAAGCAGAATCTTCCAGTTAGTTGGAGAGCAGTAATCCAAATGTATCTGTCACTAGTAGAATTTGGAGGACACTAGGAGTTCAAATTTTATGTCTTAAGAACATCAAGATACTATTTTCACTATGAGTCATCACAATGACAGCCCTGGTAGTGATGGTAACCAAGCCTGGGCTTGCGGGAAGCAACTTCGACGTGTGTTCCCTGTCAAGGCTTAGGCTCAGACTCTATTCATGATTTGTCAGTGGCCAATTGACGCATGGATCATACCACAGGGTGTCTGTGACTGTGCCGTTCCCTTTAAGCAAAGCAGACGTCCTGCCTGTGGCACATGTCATGGGGGCCACATTTGACCTTCTCCAGTTTCAGCAACTAGAAAGAGAATCTAACTCGACAGCGCCTCAAGAAAGATTATTATGAGGCATGAGTGAAAGGTGTCTCTACTCTGTAACTTCCCTTACTTTCTTCTTACACAGCCATTGGTAATACAACACTCATTGCTGGCTTTGCTGCTATATTGCAATAGCCACTCAGAACTCACGGTTAAAGATACTGTGTTAGACAGGGTTCTCCAGAGAATCAAAACCAGAATGCTAGTAATTTTATATATATTTATACAGATAGGTAGATAGATAACATAAGAAATAAACAGTTAATTAAATTATAAAGCAGTGCAAATGGCTCAGTGCAACTCACTCCCATGAGACAGTTGTGAGACACTGGCCGTCCTTCAAGTGTTAATGGCCGGCAGGTAGTCCTCTGTAGACCAATTCAGGCTATCCAGGAACAGGAAACAAACAGGAAGGCAGGTCACCAACCGTCAGCCAGATGACAGGTCCGTCAGTCCCCAGCTCAAGAGATGTAAATTCCAATGGTGTGGCAAAGCAAGTCTTAAAAGAACCTCAAATTACAGTGACACAGTCCATGGGTTAGGTGTCCCACAGGTAGTGTAGCTTGCAAATTGAGGCACAGAACCAGCAAGGCAGCTACACACTGCTCCTATGAGCAAAGAGCAAGAGACAAGAAAGCCAAGCCATTTATCTCTCTGCCCTTCAATTAATCCCACATGTGCTTATCGGCCAGGTTGGCACAATAAACTACCTCAGATACTAACAAGTTATCACAAGCCAGGATCAGAAAACATTAAGGATACAGTTCTTTGTCCACATAAGCACCTCTTATCAGTCAAGCTAGCAGCACATCACTCTCTGATCCTCACCCTCTCAGCCATGTGACCTCCTGGCCTCTGCTTAGTTCTGTGGGCTGAGAAAGCTATTGCTCTGTCTCGTGGTCCTCGTCCTGCTCCTCTGCTCTGTGTCAGAGTGTGAGCTGCAGAGCTGTGGATGGAAGAACGATAGCAGGTCATTTTACTTCACCATGTGCTACAGGCAGTCAGAAGAGATCTCCATCTGTTAGCTCACAAGTTCCCCCAGGAGACTGCGGGGAAACTATAGTCTTAATTAAGGACAGGAGTCTCCAAACACAGGAACCATAATCAACTCACCTGGAATACTAGGTTTGAAATTGAGAAGTAATTACATTTTTTCTCTTTTCCATTAAAAAATTTTTAATTTCAACTCTTTATAGACCAGGGAGAATTCATATGCTTTGCTACTAGCCAAAGAGGTGGAGTCTACCCACAGGCACCTCCTTCCCAAAATTCAGCCATTACCCTCCCAGCACCATCACCAAAGGCAAAGTGGGTACAGAAGCAAATGTGGTGAAGAAAGCTGATGGTGCCCGACTACCAAAAGATAAACCATCTGGGGTCTTAAAGGCTTGAAGTTAAACAAGCAGCCATCTAGCACAGAAGCAACAAGCCCACATGGAAGAAGCACACCAGCCTGTGCGATCATGAGGTGTTGATGAGATCCGGTAGCTGGCATCAGAAGACCCCCAAACAAAAAAAACATATTGTTGAGAATGAGGGGGTCAGGGCAGAGACCGAAACCAAAACCCATCTGTAGACAAAGGGACATCACCTCACAGTGTGGTCACAAGGAAGGGATGAGTCAACCTGGGTGAAGTATAGCACCAATGAAACACACAATATTCCTCTGGTTCCTTGAGGCTTCCTCACCCCCCACTATCATGACCCCAATTCTGCCTTTCACTGTGGGCTAGTCCAGAGCATGTACACTGGTACAGATAAGAGCTCAGGACACACGGAATCCAGATCAGATAAACCCCTCAGGAACAGAAATGGGAGTAGCAATACCAGGAGGGTAGGGGGAACATGGGGAGAGGAGGCTTGGATGAAGAAACTTCAAGGGCAGGGAGACAGCAGTCAGTGTAAGATGTGAAAATATAATAATTTATCAAGTGGTAATGCGGGTGGGAGCAGGGAAGAGAGGGTAAAAAAAGGAGCTGATACCAAGGGCTCACATAGAATGTAAATGTTTAGAAACTAATGATGGCAACATGTACAGATAAGCTTGATACAGTGGATGTATGAATTATTATCAGAGCTGGAAGAGCCCCCGATCAAATGATCTTAAAACAAGCAAAAGAAATCAGCCATCGAAGGCCCCGGGGAGCATGGTCTCCCTCTGACACCTGTGGTTCCCATGAGGCTGAATTGGCTTCAGGGCAACTCTTGATTTTTCCTCTTTTTCTTTCTATTGGCTGACCTAATTCATAGCGCTTAATGGGCTATACTTATTCTTAATCTCCCAAGTCTCCTCTGAGGAGGGAAGATATAAACATTAATCAAAGGAAAAATAGATTTCCTAAAGCTCCTGGGTCTGTCCTGGGCCCAGATTCATCTGCTCTTGTGGAGGGCGGCGGCTGTTGCGATTGGGTGGTCACGGACGGAGAGGTTGGGCTCAGGGGCTGCTGCCGCTGTCGTGCCTCTGAGCCAAAGTCATAGCCAAGGAAAACTGTCCAAGAGGGAGCACACCTGGAGATGAGCCCAGGCACCCCGTTGACCTGCTTTCTGTTGGGCGTGGCTAAGGCAGGACACTTGAAAAGAGGAATTACCATGGGGAAATATTCAGGTAGAAGCACCCTGGCCAGGTCAAAATATGAAAGTACTTGTATTTTTAGTGAGGAAGCGGACTTTCAAACACCCAACTGTTTGCTCTGAATTCCTTGTGCCTCTGGCACTCACAGTGCCTATGAGGACCCACTGAGCTACTAACGCATGCCAGGTGCTTGTGACCTTGCCTGGAACACTGCCAGGCTCACTCAGGTGGTTATTTCTACTACTATTACTATTGCTGCAGCGGTTAGACGCCATTGAGCTGGTTCTGACTGATGCACGACACAAGGACACACTGCCCGGTCCTGCTCCACCCTCCCCATTGTGCCTGTGCCTGAGCCCGTGTGGCAGACATGGTGCCCATCCCATCATCGAAGACCTTCGTCTTTTTCGCTGCCCCTCTGCTTTACCAAAACGTGATGTCCTTTGCCAGAGACTGGTCATTCCGAGAACATGAACATGCTCAAAATATGAGACAAAGTCTCTCTGTCTTTGCCTCTCAGGGGAAGTCTACAGCCTAAGATTTGTTTGTCCTTTGGGCAGTCCACGGTATTTCAGTGTTTTTCTCCATCCCCACAATTCAAATGTGTCGATTATTACTATTAGTACCCAAGTATTTCTGTGAATTAACAATTTTTTTCCAACCCTCTTCCCAATTCTCCCTTCATGAGCCAAACTTTAACCTTGACACACCTCTGGCCTTCCTCCTCAAGGGTAGGGGCAGGGGATGGGTTGAAGCGCCACAATGGGTGATGAAGTCTGTGTTCCTCATTAGATTTTTTTAAAAATCATTGTATTGGGGGCGCTTACAGCTCGTATCACAATCCATCCATCCATCCATTGTGGCAAGCACATTTGTACATATATTGCCGTCATCATTTTCAAAGTATTTTCTTTCTACTTGAGCCCTTGATATCAGCTCCACATTTCCCCTCACCCACTACCCATCTTCCCTCCCTCATGAACCCTGATAACCTCCAATGTGATAGTTTGGTATTTGCATTGCCTCAAACTGCCCCGTTCAAAAAGCATCCCATCCAAAGAGCTGTGTCGGTGTGCCCTGGGCGTCTGAGTGATGATGTGGTGTGTGTCCTCTTATTCCCGAGCTTTCCTGCTTCTTGGAGGTCCTGCAGGTGTCATTCAATCTGCTGACACAAGTGTGCTGAGAGGCACAGATGACAGTGATTAAGAGAACAAACTCTGGAGCCCCAGTTGCCTAGTTCCTGTCTCCTAGGTCCCGGGGGCTAGGAGCAGGGCACTGCTCTGGGTTCCCATCTATGAACCGGGGCAAACAAGAGAGCGATTGTGGGGAGCCATTGAATGGGCTTTCCTGCGGTGCTGAGGAGAGCGCCTGGCATAAAGCAAGCCGTGTCTAAGTGTTTGTTACTATTCCCATCGCCCAGTGACTGTTTACATGTCCCCGTGCAGACCAAGGACAAGCCTGCGATGATGTCTTCTTCCTACTTGCTGCCCTCTCTGCTATCATTCCGTAGGGGGTGGGAGGATGGGCTGTGGTGGCTTTTCCACAGAATGAATATGGAACAGAGTGGCAATTTGCTAATCCCAACACTGCGATCTGCCCTGTTTTGAAAGAGGACAGATGATAAAAATCTTAACCAGCTACAGAGAGACGGACGGTAGCACTCAGCTGGACTTTGAATAATAAACCAGTCAGTCTCCATATCAACCGGGAGCAGGGAGCGTTTTCTCTTCTCCCCCAGATGGCGGATCTAAGGACAGAGATCTCACCAGATAATGTGTTCCCTATGAACGTATGCCTTAGATAATGTCTGCCCAGGTAGGGCTTGAGCCCTGGGGGTCTGAGACTGTCGCTTACAAATGATTTGCCTACATAAATGCAAAGGAGAACAGCATTTTACCTTACACCCTTTTGCTCTGCCTTTCGTGTGGTTGGTACAGACCTTTCTCTCTCTCTCTCTCTCTCTCTCTCTCTCTCTCTCTCAGCAGAATGAAACAGCCTTGAGTTTAATAGCCATGATAGAACTTGGAGCTAGATTTGCACCACATACCATGGGAAGATTCGCAGTCTACAGGCGACATCAGACGACCCTCCAGCTCACTACAAAGTGCAACTACAACATCAACAACATAGCCGGAGGATCCCCTGTGGTTTCGTTATATTTAGTTACTCTTACCAGTACCCACAGAGAAAACAAATTACAATTTTCTATATCCTCTGGAAGTAGCTCCACCCCTTTGCGTCTTTGCCCATGAGTCCATCATCCACCATGCTGGGGCACGTTCTAGTCATAGTTGAGCCTGCCTTGTCATCATTCAGCCACGTCTCGTCACTCAGTCATTGAGCCTTAGCAATTACTCTTTGATAACAATTCTAATATCCTTGCTTTCCTCTCCATTCCTTTTGCCAAGAACCTCAATTACTGTCTGTGGTTGGAAAGGGTGCCAGCCCCCCACAACTAATCACAGGCTCGGTAAGCACAATTGTACAGTTGAGATATATAAATATTATATTAAAGTTATCAAGAGCATGAGAGATAGAAGAGAGATTGAAATAATGGAGTCAGACCCATTTCATGGTAGCATGCTCACCTCCTGAATGGCCATGATCTTACCGGGCAAGTCCGCGCACAGAGTGGGCTGAGGCAAGGTGGGGCAAGAACCCAGCAGGAGGCTCGAGGGACCCTGTTTATTGCTAACCAAGGGTTATATCTACTTCTGGGGGCCTGATTGCAGGTAACCACATGTCACAGGAAGGAGCAATACAATAGGCATACACATTATAGGAAGGGGATGGACAATGGGCATAGGCGTAACAGGAAGGGGATGAGCTAGGGCTGTACACATGATAGAAAGGGGTGGAACTAGAGGTATACATGTGACAAGATGGGCGGACCCTAGATTCAGGATGGTAGCCTAAGCTTGGTCACCCTTGGGTGGGCTTGACCTCTCTGGTGTCTCCTATAAGGAAACAGTCAACTACTATCCTTATCAGAAGGAAGTGGGCCCTACTTGCTGTGAGGTAAACAGTGGTGCCTGCTTGCTCTAGAAGGCCCATAGCTCTCAGGGAGAATAACCCTGACCTACTTCTGTTGACCTCCAAGTGTATAGTCATTCGCAAGCAGCTAAGTTTGGCATATATTTGGGGGAGACAACTTGGGAGAAATCCTTTTGTTTCTCACAATTGTCTTAAATGTCGACTTACTGGATTGCCCAGGCACCAGACTTAAATGCAGATCCTGATAAAGGAGTTCTGGAGTGGGGGGTGGGGGTTCTGTAGACCTAACAACCACCGTGCAGATGTTTTCACGACCACATCTGAGCATCCCTCCCTTCTCTACATCTAGGCAATGGAACCGGCCTGTCCTAGCATAACTCTGCCTGCACACCTCTGCTAGATCCCCTGCCTGGAGACGTCAGATTCCCAGTGAATCTGCACTACCTGTGCAATGAAATCTACAATGTTGCCTCATCTCTATGCTTTTTGACAGTCCAGCCCCAACTAAATCTTTTGACTTGCTTTCTCGTGTACACATCTGCTACTTGAGCCAAATGGGCTTACTGCCCACTTCTACAGTCTATCAAGCTCAAGCATATCATATCTATTTCTATACCTGCCTGTAATATCCCAGAGTCCTACCAAGTGTACATACTCTTCTTTCCTAACCACCTAAGATTTCCCTCACTAAGCTCTCCCCTACTCATTGGCCCATAGTCACATACTATATTATCTTTTAGACTGTTGCTGGATATTTTCAAGTACATTTAAATGTGTGTATCTTAGGGAGGAGCCCTAGTGACACAGTGGGTGATAGCTTTGTTGCTAATCGAAAAGTAGTCACTTCAAACCCACTGACTGCTCAGGGGGAGCCTGAGAAGCCCTACAGGGCAGTTTGACCCAGTCCTATGGGCTTGTTGGGCCTCAGAAGCATGGACTCAATGTCAATGGATTCTTATTTTTTGTTAATTCCAGTTATATTGATTTCTCAGTTGAACTAACACTTCTCTATGGCAAAGTCGTATATAATACTTAAATTTAATTCCTAATGGGACCCAAATTGTTCTGTACAAAATAAAGCATTCTTATATGGATAAACACCTGTTTATTTCCTTTTTTTTTAAAGATATAAAAGCCACTCTCTGCTTAAACGTTAGAGATAATTCCCTACCATATTGGAATCTATGAGAATAAATGTATGTGTGTCTGAATACATGAATACCCATACACGTACACATATATGTGTGTATATGTATATAATAGCAGATGGACTAGACTGTATTTATGTAGCACAACAGAGACATTTTTTGTGACTTGGCTCTTTTTCAAAATGGCTTATCTCAAGAACACAGCACTCTGACTCAAGGCCTTGTAGCCAGCACTTTTGAACAGTAAGGGAAAAGTGCCCCTCTGAAAGGAGGCTGCACAGCTTGCTGAGAGCACAGGCTGGATTTCAGTACTAAAGGGCCTATGAGATGGGAAAGCCCACATAACAAATGTAGAGCCTGCCCTACAATGTTCTGGGTGAGTGTGATACCAAACTCACAGCCATTAAGTCCATTCTGACTCACCAAAACCCTGTGCGACAGGGTAGAACTGCTTCTGTGGATGTCCAAGGCTGTATCTCTTGATGGGAGACGAAAGCTCCATCTTCCTCCCACAGAGCAGTTGGTGGTTTCAAACTGCTGACCTTGCACTTAGCAGCCCAACGCAAAAGCCGCCACTTCACCAGGGCTCCCGCTTAGGGTTTTGGTTCCTTGAGGTGAGTTCAGGGTGGAAGAAAGTTCCTCATCCCCAAACCTACCATTCCCTCCGTGCCATGCACAGCCTCACCCCACCCTGTGCGTGAAATTCTCTCTTTTGGAGATTTCCTCTTCAAAAAAGCCCTCTTTGAAATGCAAGCCTTAGGATCAGGCCTGTTTTATGTTGTAATCAGCTAGCATCTTATCAGAGACTGCAATATCAGCTCCCCTTCAGTGTATGTCAGCCAGCTACACTGGACCCAGGCAGACTTCACGGGGGACAGACCAAGTTGGGGTATTTCCCTTTTCTTTCCCTTTCTCTCTGAGCCAGTGTCCTTGCTGCGACTTTTTAAAGCCTTCCATTGACTTCAGAAAGGAGGAAGATGGAGGAGTTACTTTCCAAGAGAATGGAGAAACTGTGTATTTTTACTCACCTCTAAACTGAGACTATTCAACCTGAAATAGCTTGTGTCTAGTGGACAGTTCCGGAACAGTTTAAATCAATTAAAAATAAAAATGTTATCTATGACAAGTATTATGTCAACATGGTTAGACCTAGATTATCCCAAGATAAACTCTAACACAGCATGGTCAATGTCATGATGGGATCTTCTGTGAAGCAGCCAAGCAGATGTGGAGAGAATGGGCCTCTGTAACCTGGCCACAGTTTGATGCCATTGAGAGAAGTTTAATTCAGGGTATGGCCTAATCTTAGGATAAGCGGGCAGTGTACAGAAGCAAGCTCACTTCTACTGCTGGATCTGGATACTTCATCTGATTCGTAGACCTCTGATTACATCTCCAGCCAATGCCAGAGGCCATCCGCAGACTGCCAATCTTGGATTCATTCAGCTGATCTTAAGGCATTCAACTTGGCATCCACCAACCTGTGGTCTTCCTGCTTCATCTTCCTGTTTCCTGTTCGTCAGCCACAGTAACCATGGGAGAAAACTTCAGGTAACATATGGTCCATGGACCGAACTTAACCACTTCGACAACTGTGTGAGCCATTTTTAAAATATAAATCTCCTTCTATATACATATACATACAAGCATCACTGGTTTTATTACTCTAGAGAACCCGGCCTAACACAATATTCCATGCAATAAAATAAATATCCACAAGTCTCAACTGGTGTAAATCATTGAGTCAATAAAGTACATAAGTGAGGGAGAAGAGAAAGCTCTTTCTTACAGTAGAATTAATAAGTGTGAAAAAATGGACAGAAATAGAAAATTCTTCTGGCAAGCAGCACAGTCATCATTGTGGAAGGCAAGAATTATTGATGATGCTAAAGTTGGAAGGCAAAAATATAATGAGAAACAGGATATTTGCATCACCTCAAAATATCTCCGCACTAGATAATGATTCATTACAAAGGGGAAAATCATTACGTTTGCAATGGAGAGACTTAACAGATATTCCTTTAATCAACTGATCGCATTTACTGATGTTACTTATCATCAGGTGAACTCTGATTCGTGGGGACCTTTTTTGAACAAACAATGAAATGTTGCCCAGGCGCATAGCATCTTCACGAACTTTGGTGTTTCTGTGGCTCTTGCTGTGTTCATTCAGCTCATTGAGCAATTGTGTTGTATTTCCTGGCCCTCACTTTCCCAGACATGGTAAATTGACCCGTCCTTCTCCAGTGACCTGTCCCACTGGATGACACATCCAAAGGAAGCAAGTCTTGGATGATATTCTATGATGCATAGGGTTTTTCTAAGTTAGTTCTCAGAAGTAGATGGCCAGCCCTTTTTTTCCTGGTCTTAGTCTATAAATTCTGCTGAAAGCTGTTCACTTTGAGTGGCCCTGCTTCTATTGAAACAACACTGACATAGCTTCCAGCATCATAGGAAACATGCAAGCCACAGTATGGCAAATTGACTACGCCTGGTAGTCATTAACATTACCATCACCAGTAATGAAACGCAGCAACATCATGTACTCACTGATGCGAGGACCAGCATCCTGTCTGGGCCAGTCTTGCCAAAGATTGAATAATCTTAATTCATTCATGAGGAATGAAGAGACAAACCAGACCTTTTGAAAGTATAAAGGTCATCAAAGACAAATATCCATTAAAGCGCTTCCCTGGAGAAGGAGCCCAGATAGCACTCAACTGACCACCTAAAGGTTGGTGGTTTAAACGTACCCAGAGACTCTATAGGACAAAAGACCTGGTGACCTGCTCTAGTAAGACAACAGTGTAGGCAACTCTATGGGGCAGTTCTACTCGGTCACAGAGTCACTTATGAGTCAAAAGTGGACGAAGAGTCACTTAATAACAACCCAAAAAAAGACACACTAATAAATATAAGAGGGGATGCTGGATTGGATTTTGGATCAGGAAATAAGGGACAATTGTAGGAATGTAGATTAGTTGATAATGTAACAATACTGAGTTTTAAATTTTAGTAATTGTGTTGTGGCCATGTATGATATTAACCTGAGGGAAGCTTCGGGAAAGTATTAGGGAAGAGTTTGTATTCTTTTTGGTATTTTGTAAGTCCGGAATTCCTTTGAAATGAAATTTTTTTTACTTAGAAAGGCGATTAATAAGCGAATATTCCTTGAGAACCTAACCTAGGATTTGCTTTTATCCAGGGCATTGCCCAAACGAAACCCCTAAATTTAGAAATTGAAGTATCAGCCATCCCACCTTTGGGCGAATTCCTTTCCCAACCCCTCTCTCTGTTGGGCCCACTATTCACTGGAAACTTCACAGTGATCTGGCTGAGCCTCTCCAGCTGTGACTTAATCTGCTTCTTCAGCCCCTGTTAATTAAGGGCCATCAAGGGACTGCCCTAAAGCAGCCTTTGAGAACTCCCTGTCTGCCCTCTGGAAATTATGGGCCTTGCTGCAACCACACATAAACAAGGAATCTTCCGGAAAGCAATAATGCCAACAGTGCTTTGCATTTTTATCGAGATGCTCCTAAAAAAAAAAAAGGATAGGCAACTGGACATCCCTCCGCAGAGAGGTAGCGGGGAGACGAGTCACTCAGGGTGCTGTGTAGCATCAATGAAACACTCTAGTTCTTACATGCTTCCTCACCGCCCCCTCCCCCAATCATGATCCCAATTCTACCTTACAAACCTGGCTAGACTAGAGGATGTACAGTGGTGAAGATAGGAACTGGAAACGCAGGGAATCCAGGACAGATGAACCCCTCAGGACCAGTGGTGAGAGTGCTGATGCCAGGAAGGTGAAGGAAAGGTTGGGTGGAAAGGGGGACTGATTACAAGGCTCTACATATAACCTCGTCCCTGAGGATGGACAAAAGTAAAGTGGGTGAAGGGAGATGTCAGGCAGTGCAAAATATGATAAAATGGTAATAATTTATAAATTATCAAGGGTTTATGGGGGGGAGAGGAGGAAAAATGAAAAATGAGGAGCTGATTCCAAGAGCCCAAGTGGAAAGCAAATGTTTTGAGAATGATGAGGGCAGCAAATGTACAAATGTGCTTGACACAATTGATGTATGTATGGTTCATGATAAGAGTTGTATAAGCCCCCAATAAAATGATAAAAAAATATTTAAGGCTGTAGTAATAAAAAAATCACAATGTTTCTCACACTTCTTCTGCTTGGCTTCCCCACATTCTCTCTTTCTTAGCACCTGGCTCCCACACAGCCCCTCACCCCCAACGCCTTCTGCCAATGACCTACAAACCACCATCGAAACATGGAATCTCAGGACCAAATTTACATAGCCTGGTTTGCGGTGGGGGGTGGGGGGGTGTCCTCTGGCTTGGTGCCCTGTGGTGTGAAGGCTTACTTGGGGAAGGCATGAAGACCAGAGAGAGACCTTTTAAAAATGGAATTGCACGACTCCCCACGGCCATGGAGTCCATGGAAAGGCTCACAGCAACCCCATGGAGCTTCTGAGGACAGAGCCCTGGTGGTGTAGTGGTGACATGTTGGCCCATGATCTGCATGGTCTGCAGTTCTTCCGGAGAAAGACTGGGCGTTCTACCCCCTCTAAACAGTGTTAGTCCCAGAAACCCAGAGGAGGTCCCTATGAATTAGCATGGACTCACTGGCAGTGAGAATCCTTTTGAGAGCAGATTGCCCCACCCTTTTCCCATGGTGCAGATGATGGATTCCAACCGCCAACCTTTCGATGAGTCGAACCTGGAATCATTGTGAAACAGACCTCCTCTTTATCAATTATTCATACAAGGGCTATGAACTCCAAAAGCTACCCCTTTGGCACTCTTGCATTGAGAGGAATCGCTGATCCTGTGATCTCCAGCATAGCTTTCTAGAATGTCGTAATGCTAGCAAAGAGGAGGGACTCCTTACTCAGAGGGCAAAGAGATGCCCCCATTCCTCTCACGCGCAGTAGCCACCATTCGCCGGGCAATTTCAGGACGGGGGCTCAGAGAGGAGGCCCTTTCACAGCCATCACTAGACTTTGTGGCCCGTGCTCTACAAACTCTCTGCTTTTCTAGTCAAAACGCCACATATGCAAAATAGCCTCACTCTGTTCCTCCTCAGGAGTGACCGCCCCACTCTCAAGCACAGTGGTGGTGGAGGTCCAGGAGACACAGCCTTCGGGCACTGGTGCTGTTAGGTGACATTGAACCCACGGATTCGGACTTGTAGAGAACCCATTTGACAGACTGGAACTTGCCCTTGAAGAGGGACTATATATACATAGGGTGGGATCTTTTCATCAAGTCTTCTTTCTCCTGAGTCAATGAGCGAGTTCCAACTGCTCGCCTTTCACTTAGCAGCCAAGTACTTAACCATCTTACCACAGCCACGAACCATTACCCATTACCCCCAAGGGCATTCCGATTCTGAGCAGCCCCATAAGATGGAGAAGAACTGCCTCCGGCTTCCTGAGGTTGTCATCTTGGTGGAAGCAGACTGCCTCCATCATTCTCCCTTGGAGTGACCGGTGGATTTGAACTTCTGAACACTTACTGTTGTGCCATCCGGACTCCTTCTGGCCACTGGTTACTTTGGTTCGCTCTCCCCGCACCATAAGGTTATCTGAGACCGTTCCCCACTCATGCCCCGAGTTCCCATGAAGAGGTACCGACGTTCTCCTTGGGAGCTTCTTTGCCACACATCCTTGAGGCTGGTCTTCTCTTTTGGGAAACACAAAGGGAAACAGAGCACGGTGCCTCCGGTTCCACTCTCATCGGCGCATTATTCCCTTTAGTCCTGCAGGCAGTCGCTTTGTACTGTGGATGAAGAGCATGCGATATGCCACCATGAAAAAGAAACTACTTCAATTAACCCTTTGAAGAACCGGACTCAGAAAATGAAGGTTGGAGAAAGCAGCCTTTCCAGGCTGCCTTGGGAGAGGAGTGTGCTTGTGGTGGGGCCCAGAGCTGCTGAGTTAGCGTCAGACCTCGGACTCTGCCCTCTCCTCCCTCTCACACCAAACCAAGCCCATTGTCATTGAGTTGATTCTGACACAGAGTGCCCTGCCGTTTAGGAGACTGCTAGTCTTTGTGAGAGTAGAAAGCCTCTTTTTCTCCCAAGATGAGAGGGGTGCATTCAAACTACTTTCAAACCTTGTAGCCAGTGAACCGATGTTAGTGTACTACCCCTCAGCTCAGATAATTCATTGATTGCAATAAGTCATTCTGAACCCCTAACCACCCACCCCAGGTACGCACAGTAGGATTTCTCCGTAGCTCTCCACTCTTGGGACCTTTCCGAAGTAGATCGAGGGGCCTGTCTTCTGAGATCCCTGAGGGGGTGAAAACTGTCAACCTTTTGGCCAGTAGGCGAACTCTTTCCACCCCCTCCATCCCCCCCAAAAAGAACAAAGCCATTTTATTAGCTAATCCAGACGCCTGATCCTGCCGTAGTTCATTCACACCAATAGTAGGCCATTGGTGCTACAGTCTATTCTGACACCCATGCAGGAGCTGTGTGTCCGACAGAGTCCGCATCAGCTAAGGTGTTTGATCTTAATTTTAGTTGCTCTGAGTCTGAAGCAAAGGGTGTGTCTGTAGATGCTTTTCCTCCAGAGTGTGTTAGTTAAACTGGTACCCATTATCACCTTCAATTTGAGAAAGCCACACTAGGCGTGATTGCCCCTGCCCTTTAAAGCTGCCTCCATCCACAGTGGGTTTAAACTGGGCTGTGCTTCGCAGGAAACCACCTGCAGCTCCAGAGGAGAAAGACGGGGCTTTCTACTCCATACAGTGACTGCCTTAGAGACTCGGTCCGGGGCAGTTCTACCCTGTCCCATAGGGTCACTACGAGGCAGGGTTGACTCGATGGCAGTGTGTTTTCTGTTTGTTTTGAATCGGTGTTTGGCCTCTCAGTGCTGCCTAGAGAGATGAGTGCTTCCCGTTAAGCTGGAGTCGGATTCCTGGGAAAATTCAGCTCCACTGTCCCTCTTGTTCTTCTTACTCAGAGACTCCAGAATATTAAGGAGGCTTTAGTCTCTGTGAAAGAAGTTGGGGGATCGTTCTCTATTTCAAATAAGCAGGTGTATGATTTCAGAGTTGATGAAGTCAATTTGGAGGGAATAGCAGGGAAACAGCCCCTGGGTGATTGTGTGATTATGCTCAACCCCTTCCGTGGCTGAACCAGGAAGAGATTAGTGTTCTGCCAATTGTGAACCTATGAACCCCTGAGAAGTCAGCATGCAAAACCAATGAGCTAGAACGTCGTCCCACAGGCTTAGTTCCAAGGCAACTGATGTAGCAGGAAAAGACGTTAAAATCATTGCCCCTCTCCAGTCACAATGGGACACACAAGTGTTTACAAAGGGATTAAAGGCTGCTTTAAGGAGTTGTTCTCAAAATTCGTTAACAGGACCTTGTACTGAAACCTTGCTCTAGCTGGCTCATCAGATTCTAGGCAGTCTCTGGTGAATGTATTTGCTTTAACTTTAATGAACTTTAAAATACCCAGAGCATATTGGTAAAATATACTCCCTCATCACAGTCTACAGGACTGTTAATAACCTGCCCAATTATGGGATGGGGGGGGGAGTTCCCGACCCCTTGCACCTGGTAATTAAAATTGCTAATCACCAGCAATTATCTGGCTGAGCTTTAGAGGCAAGAGAAACAGTTTGACCCTTTGCCCAAGGAGGGAACAATGTTTGCTGTCCATTGCCGGGTGCTTAGGCAAAGCTGTCCTAGGCCCCTGCCTATTAAGTGGCCACTAATAAGAAATCAACAAAAGAGTCCTGACATCTGCGCGGGGACGTCCTGGGCCCCAGGTCTGAGTGCACAGGTGTTGGATGCTCCGATGCCAAAGAGCGCGCCCAGGAGCTGCAAAGTTTACCAATCATCAAACAAACCATTCTCAGTTCAAAGTTGGCAACTCCGTTATCCAACCGTCGCCACCACAGCAGCCTGATAATTAGGTCCTAACATGCTGGAGAATTAAAAAAATTGAAGTTAAAATCAAAAACAGAAAAAATAAGGCCGCCTTTTGTTCTGAAGGGTTGGTTGATCAAACGCGCTGGATGTGAAGTTGTTTTGTTGTTTGATTGGATGGTTATTAATCTTCATTTTAATGGATCTTTTCTTGTTCCTGCTCAAGCATGAATGAAAGATGTTGTTTTGAAAAAGAAGTCTACTGAGATCTTGAATGTGTAGCCTTTTATTTCAAAGGCACAGTGGAGGTTTCTATCGTTCAGGGAGCTAGGAAGAGCGTCTCAGAGGAGGGGGAGCGTTATTTCCATTGTTGAGTTGAAATGGACACACAGAAGAGACTCGTTATGACCTTCCCTTGGGAAAATTTTTTGAAATAGTTTACGGTCCCCAAAGGTAGCTTCTCTGGAAGCTTCTGGGTTTTGTGAGCACCCATCACCTCGGCTCTGAGGTTGTTGCTGCTGCTTCCCCAGAAAGATCTTTAGTTACTCTGCCTTGCCTCCAATCCAGCGGAGTCACAGGCCATGCCACCCATTCTTCCTGGCATTTTAAGGATAAGATGGTCTAAGTTTAGAAACATACCCTCTGAGTGGCTTCAACTGTTTTGTATATAAAAATAGTGAAACAAGGAAATTTAAATGAAGCTGGAATTGGGATGCACGCAATTTCAGACTCAATTACTGGGTGGACGCAAAGAGAGACAGAAGTAGGAGGATCCAAATGCAAGGGAAATTTCACTCCAATGGAGGGTTGTGGGAAAAGTCTGTCGTAGGGGATAATCAGTGCCCACATCATTCTTTAGTTCTTTGTGTTAAAATTAAATTAAATTTAAAATGCATTTTTAAAATGCCTTCTGAGAAATGTGTAAAAAAACCCAAAACAAAACAAAAACAGAGGGGCGAGGATTGCCCAGCTTTCTGGATTGACTTGTATTGCCCCAAATAGATATTGTAAACTCCTTCCTCATGTATGGGGGGATATCACCCCACTTGGGAGTGGAGCCTTCTTTGTAATGTTAATAAGGCTGTAACTGCATAGAGTGTAGGGGAGGAATGCCCTAGAAGCCAGGTAAGCAAGGGCGTGTGTTTCTTACTATTCTGGTCAATAATTTCACATATTTTCACCACATAAAAGATTCTGCCTCTAAGTCTGGTTGGCATCTGTATCTCTTCCAAACCCACAGCACTTTCTTACAGAATCCAGGCCTCTTTTCAAATTCACAAAGGAGCCCTGGTGGCAGGGTGGCTGCTTGTTGGGCTGCGAACCACAAGGTCAGCAGTTTGTAAACCAGCAGCCGCTCCTCAGGAGAAAGACGAAGCTTTCTACTCTGTCAGCTGTTTGGGTCTCAGGAATCCACAGGGGGCACTTCTCCTCTGTCACACTGGGTCACCATGGGTCAGCATCGACTCTAGGGCAGGGAGTTTGGTTTGGGTTTGGGGGGAAAGGACAGAGTACCCATTGAACAACGTATTCACAGACTCGCTTGTACTTGCAGACTAATCTGTACAGTAATCAACTGGGTAATCCAACACTGATAAGGTGTGTCTTTATCCTGACCATTTCTGAGATGTAAAAAGAGCAGTTTAGGCATAGAAGCAATTAAGCAAAACGAAGGAAAAAATTGATGATCTGGAGAGATCTCCAAGAAATACCTAGATGGCTAGAGATGCTGAGATACGGATTTTCCTGAGTGGACAGAGAGATTCCTTCCGGCACTGGTACACTGCATTTG
The DNA here is from genome assembly GCF_050624435.1 of Tenrec ecaudatus. Lineage (NCBI taxonomy): Eukaryota > Metazoa > Chordata > Mammalia > Afrosoricida > Tenrecidae > Tenrec > Tenrec ecaudatus. Next base: position 88,250,042 of record NC_134540.1, on the reverse strand, counting down.
GATTTCTTGCTTCCTAAACTGTGGGAAAATAAACTCCAGTTAATACAAATCACCCGATGTTGGTCTTTCCGTTATAATAGCAGCACGAAGAAACTAAGATGTCTCGTTTGTTTTAATGACCTCCTCACCCTTCTCTTATCTTAGCCTTTTTTCCTACCTCTCCATGTAACGTAGCAGCAAGACCCTGGCATGTGGTGCCGTGACGGGAATGTGGGCATGTGAGGTTGAAGCATGCTCTGGATTTATTTCAAACAAGAGAAAGAGTTGTCTGACATGACCAGAATTTCGCCAAAGCCGATTTTAAGGTTCAGTTTCTATGTGTAGTTCGGAGAGTGTAGCCAATTTCTGGAATTCAATATGGAAAGATGGCAAGAGATGCCTTTGGGAAAAATAGAACATGACAAATTGAGATTGTTGCCAGGTTCTCCACTTAATCCAATTTGGACATTGCTGAGAAGTCGGGCTGCTATGACCTGGGGGGGCCTTCTGTCTTAATGTGGCCAAAGGAAATTGTTAGCTGCTGACAGCAGAGAAATGGACTAGTAAAAACAGCCGAAGCATGCCCATCCTGTTTCTGAGGAGTAGCTGGTAGTTTTGAACTACTGATCTTGCAGTGAGCAGCCCACCACCCGGCTCTTTGTCTCTCCTGATCAGAAGTCTTTTGAGTCCTGGTTCTTACAAGACAAATTGGTTCCTCCTTCTGGCAGTTCGCTGTGCTTTCAATATTCATCATCAAACCCATAATTCACCTATATCAACACTTCTTTATTATTCTTTACCCCTTTCCAACTTCCACGTGCATCTGAGGCCTCTGAAAATAGCAGGGCTTCCGCCAGTAGCACCTTAAGCGTCAAACTAAGATTCCTACCCTTCAACAGTTTAAAGACGTCCTTGTACGACACGTTAGCCCAATGCCACGTGTCATTTGATTTCCTGACTGCTGCCTCCGTGTGCATTAGGAAGAGAAGGAAGATGAAATCTTTTGACAAGTTAAATCTTTTTCTCGATTCAACAGGATAAGTTGGCAGGATTTTTGTTTACTTTGAGTTTTAATTCTGACTGAAGGGTACAGTCCTGATCTTCATCAGCAAGTGCTTCAAGGTCTCCTCAATTTCAACAAGTCAAGTGTGTCATTTGCAAATGGCAGTTTGTTCATAGGCCTTGCTCCCATCCAAATGCTACAGTCTTCTTCCTAGAGACCATCTTCCAGGGTGGTTTGCTCAGCAGACAGGTTGAAAAGATGCAAAATGGACACATTGCTTCCGTGGTTAAAATCATGCAGCATTCTCTTGTTCGCGTCAATGACTCCTTCTTGGTCCATGAAGCAGTCAAGTGCCACAGGAAGACAATGAATCGTTCTGAAATCCCGGTTCTTCTCAAGGTGACCCATATTTGCTATATTCTAGAGAGTCCAGTGCCTTTGCCTTGTCAATAAAACACAAGAAAATATCTGGTATTTGTGGTTCTCAGCCAAGGTCCATGTGACGCCGGGAACGATCTTTCTGAATCTGGCGGGAGTTTCTAACAGCTCACTGCTGATATACTGATGAACAGCCGCTCCTATTTTAAAACACTATCTTTGGAAGAATTTGACTTGTGTGTGATATGAGTGATATGGTGCCATAATGCCCACATTCTATTGCCTCGCTTTTCTCTGGAACGGGCACAAATATCGATTTCTCCCAGTTGGTTTGCCAGGTTGCACCTTCCAACTGTCTGGCCTTTGACGGCGAGTCTTCCTGTGCTTCGTCAATGTGTGGAAGCGCATCAGTTTGGGTTCTGTCCATTCCTAGAGTCTTCTTCCGAAATGTCCTTAGGGCAGCCTGGGCTTCTTCCTTCAGTGTCATTGGTTCTTGATTGTATTACTCCATAAGATGATTGTCTACTGATTTTTATAGTTTCCATATAGTCCTTTAGTCTTCTTTTGATATTTCTTGTATTATTCAGTATTTTGCTCATAGAATCCGTCAATAGTTCAGCTCAAAGTGTGATTTTTTTTTCAGTTCTATGCTCTTCCTACCCCAGGTCTGTACCGATTCCCGTATCATGCTTGTCTTCTCAAGCTGTCCTTTGAAATTTTCTGTCTAGTTCTTTAATTTCATCATTTCCTCTGTTTGTTGTAGCTATTTGCCTTCACGAGCAAGTTTCAGAGAATCTTCCGACATCCACTTTGAATTTTTCTTTCTTCCTGCTTTTCCAATGACCTTGTCGCTTTCTTTATGTTTGCTATTCCTACTGTCGTCCCTTAGCTCATGCAGGTCTTCTGTCCTTCGTGTTCCATGCTGCCAATGTGTCCTTGAGATGTTCTCAGAATTCATGTGGGATAGACTCACGGTTATACATTGACTCTTATGGTCTTGTTTGCATTTTCTTCATCTTCCTCCTGAACTGACATACAAGCAATCGTGGTCCGTTTCACAGTCAGTCCCTGGTCTCCTTTTGGCAGCTGATGGTGAGCTTCATCATCTCTTCCCACAGATGTATATTCTATCTGACAAAGTCCATATGCTGTCACCATTTTTGTTATCGAAAAAAGGCATTTGCAATGAAAAAGTTGTTGGACTTGCAAAATCTCATCATGTGATCTCGTTTCATTTCAGCAAGTGCTTCAAGGCCTCCTCAATTTCAACAAGCCAAGTGTGTCATTTACAAATGGCAGGTTGTTCATAGGCCTTGCTCCCATCCAAATGCTACAGTCTTCTTCCTAGAGACCATCTTCCAGGGTAGTTTGCTCAGCAGACAGGTTGAAAAGATGCAAAATGGACACATTGCTTCCGTGGTTAAAATCATGCAGCATTCTCTTGTTCGCGTCAATGACTCCTTCTTGGTCCATGAAGCAGTCAAGTTCCACAGGAAGACAATGAATCATTCTGAAATCCCGGTTCTTCTCAAGGTGACCCATATTTGCTATATTTTCCATATTTGCCATATTTTCCAACTACTCTTCTTTCTTGTACTTTTGCCTTCCAATTTCCAGTAATTATCAATGCAGTTTGATTGTGTTTTATCCGTTTTCAGATTGAAGAGGTTGGTCGAATTCTTCAGTTTATTCGGCACTGGCTTTATTGATTGGCGTGTAATAGTTGTACTAACCGGACTGCCTTATAGACAAAGCGATAGTATCCTATCAGAGACAGCATTGTACTTCAAGGTAGATCTTGACATCTTCTTTTTGACAATGAATGCAAGGTCATTCCTCTTGAATTTGTTATTCCTGGCCTGGGAAACCATGGGGCTATTTGATTGAAACGGGTCAATACGGGCCCCTTTCTCCTCACTAAGGTGTAGGCTATGGATCTTTAGGCACCCCATTTCATTTAGAATGACTTAATTTTCCTAGATTCATACCTCGTACATTCCAAAATTCTATGAATTGATGTTTTGCAGCTGTTTCTTATTTCCTATTATGTCCTAACAGTAAACGAAGGTCCCAAATCTTGACTTGATCCATGTCTCCATGGTCAACTCGATTTTGAGAGAGGTGCTTTTCTTCCGTGATATTTTGAGTGCCTTCTCCCCGACGGGCTCCTCTTCCAGCACAGTCTCCGACGATACTCGACTTGCTATTTCAGTTTTCTGTGGCTGATCCCTCAGAAGCGGACAACCTATCCCTTCTTCTTATAGTCTGTTCTTTCCAAAACCTATGCACTTTGGGTGACCCTGCTGGTATTAGAAATACCGGTGATAGAGCCCCCGCATCACAGAATCAAAAGTCACCACAGTACAACAAACTCACAGACAAGTGGTAGAGACAGGCTTTGCCCCGACCCCCTCAACCAAATCCATGTCTTGCCCACATGTAATATGCCCACATATTATCCGGAGTCCTAATCTTACCTCTGAGCCTCTTAAATAAAATATGAGGGCATCTTTAGGTGTACCCCATCCTGTGCCAAACAAAATTCCTCTTCATCTGTGAAACTATGGAGTCTAGAGTATGTTATTTATATCCAGAGTACGGTGAGTGAATACATAGAAGGTGTACACATATATTAGAAATGAAGTGATAACGGCCACCCATGAAGTCTAAAACCCAGCAGAACAATTTCCTTAAGGTCTCAAGGGTTGAAAAAAAGAACAAATAGAACATCAGGAATCTGTGGGACTTTAAAACACAATCTAGCCTTGGTGTCCTTGGAATGCTGAAAGTAGAGGAGAGACAATGAGGCTGAGAAAGTATTTGAAGAAATAATGGTTTTAAACTGTCCAAATTTTCCATAGGCATATACAAACAACCCTACATGATCAAGAAGCTGAGTAAAACCCAAACAAGTAAAACATAAAGATATCCACATTGTAATCAAGCTTCTGAAAATGTAAGACAAAGAATAATTCTCAGAAGCAGTCAGGAAAAAAAAGATGCTTCACTTAGGAGAGGAGATGGGTTAATTAGGGTGCGAGGTAGTACCAATGAAGAACACAGCTTTCCCCCAGATCCTAGATGCTTCCTCCCCCCAACTACCATGATCCGAATTCTACCTTGCAGGGCTGGATAGGACAGAGGCTGTACACTGGTGCATATGAGGGCTGGAGGCACAGGGAATCCAGGGTGGATGATACCTTCAGGACCAAGTGTGTGAGGGACGATGCTGGGAGAGTGGAGGGTGAGTGGGTTGGAAAGGGGGAACTGATTACAAGGATCCACATGTGACCTCTTCCCTGGGAGAGGGACAGCAGAGAAGGGGGGAAGGGAGACTCCGGATAGGGCAAGATATGACAAAATAACGATGTATAAATTACCAAGGGCACATGAGGGAGGGGGGATAGGGGAGGGAGGGGAAAAAAAAGAGGACCTGATGCAAGGGGCTTAAGTGGAGAGCAAATGCCTTGAGAATGATTGGGGCAGGGAATGTATGGATGTGCTTTATACAATTGATGTATGTATATGTATGGATGGTGATAAGAGTTGTATGGGTCCCTAATAAAATGTAAAAAAAGAAAAGAGGAGAAAAAATGATTAGGGCAAAGACTGTACAGATGTGCTTTATACAATTGATGTATGTATATGTATGAACTGTGATAAGAATTGTATGAGCCCCTAATAAATTGTTAAAATTAAAATAAATAAATAAATAAAAAAGAAAAAAAAATTTTAAAATCAACCTTTTTCTCCATCAGACACTTGGGAGAACAGACAAAATAATCACAACATATCTCAAGTTCTGAGGAAATGAATCATCAACAAATAGTTTCATATCCAGCAACGCACAGCTTTCAGGAATGACTTTATTGTGAACAAATCTTTCCTAAACACACAAACAAAAGGCTAGAGGAAGTTTGAAGAATTGAACGAGTGCTAAAGGAAGAGCTATTTTAATGTAGAATGGAAGAGAGAACACAGAAAGAGGTAGAATTATGAAAAATACAGCAGACTTGACTGTTTCCTTGAATTTTAAAAATTATGGTTGATGGTTGAAGTAAAATTTATAACATCTATGGTTTTCAATGGAAGGGAAAATACCTTCTAAGGAAAGAAAGCTTTATGCACGTCACTGATGTGTGTGGGTAAGAAAGACAAATCAGAGTGGATTAGAATCGTTAAAAATAATACAAAACTTTAATTTTCCATTTCAAAGTTTGTAGAAAACTCAACACAATTTTAAAATGCAGAGCCAGAACATAAGCATTGAGAATGAAGGCAGCATCTGGACTGAGCCACTCTGAAGAAGAGACGGTGGCTGGGCAGGGGCTTGGGTGTCAGACCCCCTGTATATGTAAGCTCTCTGCATCATCACAAAAGTTCACCAAGCAAAGTGCTGCTTTCTTCACTTTACAGATTGAGACAGATGAGGCAACTTGCCCAAAGGGATTAAGTAAAAATTTAAAACTCAAACCCTGGCCAGAAAAAAATAATTCAGACTGGAATATCTTCTCCAAATCTAAGGTTTCCACACTGCCTCTCTGTTTATCTATTTATTTATTTTTCCTATCAGATTGTAGCTTATGTTGAACCCTTGTCTTGTTCTTTATAAACCTAAATTACCATATATACTCGTGTATAACCCGAGCTTTTCAGGTTCGGCTTATACGTGGGTCAGTGGTACCCCAGCGAGGTGTAACATCTCGCGGGTGACTGCCGTTCCTCTGCTGTTCATTCAAAGCCCCGCTGACACTGCAGGGCTTTGAATGTTTGTTTACTCACATCTAACCAATCAGAGCCGTCCTATGACATGGACGGCTCCAATTCGCAGAAGCACCCATAGTGAACTAGTAAGGTATGTGTCTGTGGCTGCACTCCATCTCTCCCCTCTGGTCTCTTTCTGTTAATTCACATCCTGAATTTCTTACCCTAGGTTTATACTCGAGTCAATCAGTTTTTCTGGTTTCCCAGGTAGTAATTAGGTACCTTGGCTTATACTCGGGTCAGCTAATATTCGAGTATATACAGTGTATCCATACAGTATGGTTCCTTCCCATGCCCACATTCACAAGTAAAATTTCTATATATACTCAGGCAACTGACAAACTTTCATTATGTAGTTTGGAATTCATCTCTTGATTTAAACTATTCATTTCATAAAACTTCACCTCATTCTATAGTGTGCTGTATTTTTTAGAGTGCATTACATTATGGAGATAAACCACCTATATGTTTTAAAATATTGTTAAGGGAAACATATTTTATATAGGTATGAGATACATACATATATAGAAATAAATTCATGATAGTTGTTGATGTTAAGTGTCATCGTCAGTTCCTATCCGTAGCGATCCTATGCACAAGAACAAAACACTGCTCAATCTTGTGTCACCTTCGTTGTGCTTGAGCCCACTGGTGCAGCCCCTTTGCCAATCTTTCTCCTTGGGAGCCTTCTTCTCTTTTGCTTCCTCTCTACTTTACCAAGCATGATGTCCATCTCCAGGGAGTGTTCTATTCTGCCAACATGCCCAAAATACCCGAGTCTCTCCATCCTTGCCTCTAAGGAGCACGCTGGCAGTACTTCTTCCAAGACAGACTTGTTTGTCCTTTTGGCAGTCCCTGGAACTTCCAATGTCCTTTACCAGCACAATTCAAGCACATCAATTCTTATGTGGTTTCCTTAGTCAGTGTCCAACTTTCACATGCATGTGCATACCACGGCTCGGGTCAGGGGCGCCCTAGTCCTCCAATTCACATCCTTGCTTGCCAACACTCTAAAGAGGTCTTGCGCAGCAGAGCTGTCTTGTGACAACATGTCTTTTGATCTCTTGACTGCTACTTCCAAGAGCATTGATTGTGAATTCAAGCAAGTCAAAGTCCTTGACAACTTCAATCTCTTCTCCATGTATCATGACATTACCTATGATCCAGGATTTGGGGTTTTCTTTACATTATTTGTAATTCATACTGATGCCTGCAATCCTTTATTTCCATCAGTTAGGGTTTTAAGTTGCCCTCACTTTCAGCTAGCAAGGCTGTGTCTTCTGTGTATCTCAGGTTGTTTAATCAGCCCTCCTCCAATCCTGATGCTTCATTCTTTTTTTTTCATTCTTCATATAATCTCTGATTATTTGCTCAACATACAGATTGAATAAGTATGGTGAGAGGACACAAACCTGAAGCACGCCTTTGCTAATTTAAGCCCGGCAGTATTCTCTTGTTCTGTTTGCATAACTGCCTGTTGACCTGTGAACAAATTCTGCATGAGCACAATGAAATTTCCCAGAATTCCCTTCCTTCTCAAGGTTATCCCTAGTTTGTCATGATCCATACAGGTGAATACTTTAGCATAGTCAATAAGACACAAGCAAACATCTTTCTGGTGTCCTCTGATTTCAGACAAGATCCATTTGACATTAGCAAAGACATCCTTTGTCCCATGTCCTCTTCTGAATCTGGCCTGGACCCTTGGCAGCTCCTTGTCAATGGACTGATACAATCATTGTTGTATGATCTTCAACAAAATTATTATACTTATATCTGATATCAATGTCATGATTCTATCATTTAAATATTCTATTGGGTTACCTTTGTTTGGAATTGATATAAATATGGATCTCTTCCAGTCAGTTGGCCAAGTAACTGTCTTCCAAATTTCCTGACTTAGACTAGTAAGGGTGACCAGTGTTTCATCAGCTTGTTGAGCATTCCATTGGTATTCAATCAATTCCTGAAGCTTTGATTTTGGATTATGCTTTCTGTTTAGCTTGAACTTCTGTATTTAATACCATTGGTCCTTGCTCATTTGCTGCCTCTTTCTGGTACAGTGACTGTATATTCCTTCTATCTACTTTAAAAATATATATTTTCCCCTCTCACAGTCGCCCTCTACTTTAAAAATATTAATTGGTAAATAATACATATGTAATATGATTTCAGAGTTCAATCACGTCCAGCAGAATCGTACATTTGCTACCACAATCAGTGTCCAAACATTCCTTTTCTTTTTTCAGGTAAATTTATTTATTTATTTTAAATACTTTTATTGGGGGCTCTTACATCTCTTATCACAACCAGGGTGACCCTGCTGGCATTTGAAATACTAGTGACATAGCTTCAGGCATGACAGCAACACAAAAGCCCCCACAGTAAGACAAACTGACAGACAAATAAATGATCAAGCAATAAATACATAGATGTGCCGCTGCTTTCATGGAGTGCAAAACATACCCTGAAGCTGTACCATTTAATTTCTAAAATGGCATATTTAAGTGCTTGCACATTTTCATTCTTATCTTAATGTTGTAGTGTGTATTTGGTGAATGTTTACAGAGTACATGTTTTCCATTCAACAATTCATACACATTGTTTCATCTCATTGACTGCAATCCCAATGAAACAGCACTCATGTGACTTCTTTCCTGTTACTGTTATTCATTATTCTTCCATAACCCTTCTGAAATTTATCCTTTGGCAAATAAATCAAAATTGTGTTATCCATTCTCCAATTGCTGGGTCTTTAGGTTGTTTCTAGCTTCCTGCAATGGTGAAAAACGCGGTCATGAACATGTGTCCACATGTCTACCCATATTGCAGCTCTTCCTTCTCTATGTAGTATTTCCATTTCCACCTGATTGAGGAACCCTCGTGGTGCTGTGCACGGTCGAGTTTACAGTCCCCACAGTGCATAATGCTTCATTTCCACACCCTCACTAGCATTTGTTGTTTTCTGTATTTTTGAACTTTGCTATTAATGCTGGGGTGAGGTGATATCTCATTGTTCTGATTTACGTCCCTCTAAAGGTTAATGGGTACAATGATGATTTCCACTCCTGTAAAGAGTTACAGTCTCAGAAACCCATAAGAGCAATTCTACCCTGTCATTTAGGGTCACTATGAGTTGGAATCAACTTAATGGCAGTGAGTTCGCTTTGAGTCTGTATTTAAAGCATTTTATTGGAGGCTCTTATAGCTCTTCTAACATTCATCAATTGTATCAAGCATATTTGTTCATATGTTACCATCATCATTTCCAAAACATCTTCTAATTGAGACCTTGGTATACGCTCCTTTTTCCCCTCCCACCCTCATGCCATTTCTGTTACTCATCCCTTGGTGGGGAGGCTATATATCCAACCTTTCTCTCCCTTCCTCTCCCCAACCATCCCCCTATCCTCAGGATATTACTACTCCTGCTACTGTTCCTGAAGGTTTTATCTGTCCAGAATTCCATGTGTTGAGAGTTCTTACCTGTACCAATGTGTGTCCTCTGGTCTAGCCAGATTTTTGAGGTAGAATTGGGTCATGGTAGTGGGGGGGGGGGGGACGCATTCAGGAACTAGAGGAATGATGTGTTTTGTCAGTGCTATACACTGCACCTTGGTTGAATCATCCCTTCCTTATAACCCTCCTGTAGGGGGATACCCAATTGTCTACAGATGGGTCTCCACTCCAAACCGCCTCACTCACATCTACGTAATTGTGTTTTGGATCTTTTGATACCTGATACCTGATACCTGATCCCATCGACACCTCATGATCACACAGGCTGGTGTGCTTCTTCCATGTGGGCTTATTTGTTTCCCTGGAGGTATAGCTATAGGCATGCATATATGGTCATATACTAATTTATAATGAAGGTATAGACACATATATCTGTACATATATTTATGTTATTTGTTACATATTAAGTTAGCAGACGGACTTTAGACTTCTGCTCAAGACCTCTCTTAACACAAGAACACTTTGTTCTAATAACCTGGCACTCTTTGATACTCACTTTCTTGACACAATCGCTGAAGACAAAACAGGTGCAAATGCAAATGTGGTGAAGAGAGCGGGTGGGGCCTGGCTAGCAAAAGATACAGCACTTGGGGTCTGGTGTGAGTTTCTTATGACTAGTGACCATAAGTGTGTCTTCACGTTTGTTGGCCACCTGACTGTTTTCTTTGGTGCAGTGTCTGCTCATGTCCTCTGCCCATTTTTCAATAGGATAATTTCTCTCTTGCTTGCTGAGGTATTGTCGTTTTCTATAAATTTTAGAGAGCAGATCTTGGTCTGATGTATCACTGTCAAGAATTTTTTCCCAGCCTCCAGGTTCTCCTTTCACTCTGTTGGTGAACTTTTTGGATACACATAAGTATATAATTTTTATGAAGTCCCAGTCATTATATGTCTTCTCCTCTTTGTTTCTTTTTATTATATTTAGTGATGTACTGGTGCCAATGTGTTAGCACTTCTAATTTTGTTCCTTTGTTTTCATTGATGATATTTGTAGTTGTAGATTTCACATTTAGGTTTTTTATTTACCTCAAGTTTAATTTTGTAATTCTTTGAATAAATATGTGTTCTATTCCTCGTATTTTCATTTGAGAATGGTTGAATGATTTAAAAGAATAATAGCAATGATCAGGCAAAGAACTGGGAAATTAACTAGTTAGTTACCTAATATTTTGTAATTTGTAGGGTAGTGTTCTTCTATGTTGGCCGCGGTTGTATAACTGAATCATCAGGAGAGGTAGTAAAATCCCTGCTGCCCAAGCTGTTTCCAAGATCAATTAAATCAGACTTTCTGAGTTGTCGGCATCAGTCTTCTTAAAGTCTATTTTTAAAATTTACTTCCAGTAGACAGTCAAAATTGAGAGCTGCCACTCTGGGGTGAATACTAGACTTTTATCTAGTTTTCTGAACTGAAGAAACAACTTAAATGTCACTGTTGAGCATACACCAAAGACAAAATAGCATGACATTGTATCAAGAACATGGGCATGGAAGCCTGGCTTCAAATCCTGCCCTTATCATTTAATTATTATTTCTACTGAAATAATAATTGAATCTCATTTTTTCCCCTCTGCAAAATGTTGTAACACTAACCTTGCATTTTTCCTATGAGAACCAACCTAGCTAATGTTTGTAAGGCAGGCTGTAATCACGTTCCATAAATGGCAGTTACAACATTTATTATCATTACTATAACAATCACATCCCTAACCTCTAGCTTTAAATGATAAGAAGCACTTTGCGAATAGGTAGAGACTGAAGTGTATGTAACTGTTAAGCATGGCTTTGTGTCAGATTTGAACAATATGATTCCCTTCCAGTACCAGCTCTAAGATTGGTAGTGTGTGTGTAGCCATGAAAGAATTATGGCACAGTATCTAGATTAGTTTGTGATGGGAGAGAAAGAGTGAAATGGACATACATGATTATATATATATATATATATATAGAGAGAGAGAGAGAGAGAGAGAGAGAGAGTACAGTCAAAAAGTACTGCTACTAAGGTCTCAGCTCATACATGCTTGAGTTTATTTCAAATAAAACATGTTTAAACATGTCTGTATGGTCAAGAGATGCTGCACAGAAGTTCTCTCAGCAATACACTTGGCTTACCCTTGTTAGGTTGTCTTTAAACAAAGGTCTAATGAAAAATGGGTTCTGTAGTTAAATTCAAAGCAAAGAAATCAGAGGTTTTTTAGGATTCCCAAGAGGTGATCTCGATAAATTTTTCTCTAAAGACCCATAGTGATCACTATAAAGAAATTATTTTGTTTTAAATCATTTTATTGGGGGCTCATACTCTTATCACAATCCATACATACATCCATTGTGTCAAGCACATTCGTACACATGTAGCCATCATCATTCTCAAAACATTTGCTTTCCACTTGACCCCTTGGGATCAGCTCCTCATTTTCTCCTCCCTCTCCGCTACCCTCTCCCCCATGAACCCTTGATAATTTATAAATTATTATTTTACCATATCTTACACCATCTGACATCTCCCTTCACCCACTTCTCTGCTGTACATCCCTCAGGGAGGAGGTTATATGTAGATCCTTGTAATCTGTTTCCCCTTTCTCCCTCACCTTCCCACCATCCTCCCGGTATCACCACTTTCACCACTGGTCGTGAGGGGTTAATATGTCCTGGATTCCCCGTGTTTCCAGTTCCTATCTGTGCCAGTGTACATCCTCCGGTCCAGCCAGATTTGTAAGGTGAATTGGAATCATGATAGTGCGGTGAGGAAGCATTCAAGAACTAGAGGAAAAATGTATGTTTCATCATTGCTACACTGCACCCTGACTGGCTCATCTCCTCCCTGCAGCTCTTCTGCAAGGGGATGTCCAATTTCCCACAGATGGGCCCTGGGTCCCCAATCTGCATTCCGCTCATTCACAATACTATGATTTTTAATTTTTTATTTTTTTGTCTTTGATGCCTAATACTTGATCCCTTCGACGCCTTGTGATCTCAAAGGCTGGTGTGCTTCCATGTGGGTGTTGTGGTTTCACAGTTAGATGGCCCCTTGTTTATCTTCCAGCCTACAGGACCCAGACTCTATATCTTTTGACGGTATAGAGAAGTTTTAAGAAAATTGAAAATGCATTAGTTAGAAAATGTCAAGAAAGTTGCTCGGAGGAATTTTTTCCTTCACTACAAAGCACCTGCTCCTCCTGGGAGAAATATTTTCCTTATGGAAATATCACCTTCTGAAATGTATGGACCCAGATGAACAAATATATCAGGAATCAACAGCTTCATATTTTGATATTTTTGTTTCACCTGGTATCTATGATTTTATAGCAATGCCTTTTGACTCGCCCATGTATTTTCTGGCTTCGCCACAATCTGATCATCTGGAAAAGATCTAAGACCAATATCTGATCATTTTCTATATGCGGGGTTACTGGCCTTCTCTGATTCTAACAGCTTTAGCAAAGTGGCAATCAGTCCCCCCTGGCCTGGGAAAACCATTGCCTTCCCATGAACTGATAGACTTCACTTCTGCTTAGATAGAGCCCGCTTCCAAAGACTGCAACTCTCCATCACTTCAAAGATGCTGACGCTCCTCCTCTGATGTTTCTTCAGCTGTTGAACCAGACAAGCACAGGTTAGTGAGTGCCCGAGTGATAGCCTATGGGATAGCGTGTATATTTTTCTATTGGTGGAAAAAACAAAGAAAGAAATCCAAAGCCATCTCCCAGGTCTGCCTTTGCCCCCGAATGGCCTCACTGCGGCAACAGTGCCAGAATACTGAGTAAATGGCTTCCTAGGACACGTTCAGTACCACTGCCGCTGCTCCTCCAGCGTAAGTGCGACCCACAGCCAGTACTCAGCTGGCAAGAGAGAATGTCACCCAATTCACAAGAAACCGATCAGATTAGATGTGTTTTCTAAAGAGGCGTTTGGTGACTACAAGAAGGCTTAAGGGCAAGAGGATTATAATGAAATGTGCAAAGACCTGAAGTTGGAAAACCAAGAATGAAGAAGTTAGGTATATATCAAGCTGAAAATCACAAGAAAGGATTCAAGTCTTGAGTTGTAATTTTTAAAAGTCTATGGGAAAAATACTGAAGGATGCAGAAAGCATGAAAAAACAACGCAATACTCAGCATCACTGTTCCAGGAAGAACTGGTTGACATTCAACCACTTTGAAAGGCAGCAGCATATCATTAGGATCCCATGGTACTGCAGTCACTAGCACACAAAAAAAGGCTCCGTGAAGTAATGGAACACCCATAGACCAAGAAGCAGTCATTTGGAGAGAACAAGGAAATACTGCGTGGTTTACGAATAAACTGTTAGACCTATGCAGATAACCAAAACTTGTTTGCTGAAAGTAAGGAGAACTTGGAACATCACTTGCTGAAGAAGATCAAGGACTGCAGCCTTCAGTATGAATTACAATTAAATATACATATTTAATAAAATCCTCACAACTGGACCTAGAGATAACACCATTATAAATGGAGAAACGCTTGAAGTGGTCAAGAATTTCATCTTCCTTGGATCCTCAATCAATGCTCATGAGAGCAGCAGTCAGGAAACTAAGCATTGTATTGCATTGGACAAACCTGCTGACACTTCAAAGACTAAGGTGTGCCTGACCCAAACACGGTCTTTTCAATGGCCTCGTACATATGTGAAAGTTGGACAGAGAGTAAGGAACGTGGAAGAAGAATTGATACATCATTGTGCGGGTGAAAAACATTGGAAGTACCATGAAATTCCAGGAGAACAAACAAATCTGTCTTGGAAGAAGTGCAGCAAGTGTGCTCCTTAGAAGCAAGGATGAGAGACTTCGTTTTATTCAGTGGCATGAAAATTCCATTATTTAATTTCATTTTTCCATGAGCTTCCTAAAGTGCCCTCATCTATTAAATCAGCAAGTCACGATGTGCCAGACATTGTGTGAGGCACACATGGAGAAATGCTCATTATCATGGTGAGAAATGCACAGTATCATGATATTTATATATATAGTGACAGCTATGTATAAAACATAAAAGGGCTAAAGGAAAACATGCAAAAATGTCTTCTTCTTTATGCTTTATACCAATGGCATTTTCCAAATTAATATATATCACTTTAAAATTTTGTACCATCTTAACATACAACATTTAATTTATTTTTAAAAGAATGAGTATTTTCCCTCTAATTGGTTTAGAAGAGCAAGGTAGACTTGGCATTATAGTATCAAATGTATAACAAGATCTCTCTCCCACCCAGAGGTGAAAAATAAAATTATTTCAAAGCAGTTCATGGAAGATCATATTTTTGGTTCCCAACCATGTCAGTCCTAAGCCCTGGGGCAGATACTATGGTGAAATTGGTCAATGACAGAACAATTCCTATTAGCTGGCAAGGAAGTTTTTACTAGTAACCCATGGATCCTTACACGTGTCCTAGATTGATAAATGCTACAGACTCATTTATCAGTAGGAACTGGGGGCACCTACCCTAGTTCTTGGGTGGCTAAAGAACATTTGTGCTAGGTTGAAAATGCTAATTCACATGGAAGCACTTCAAAAGAAAGGCCCGGTGTTTTTATTATTATCATTATTAATTATTAACCTCTGCAAACCAGGGGAGCACAACTCTAGTTGAAACACATAACATCACCATGAGTCAGAGTTCACATCAGTGGCAAGTGGTGGCTGGCACCCTAATGAATCTATTTCTTTTTGATTCCTGGATGACAAAATACCTAAAGATATACAGACTATTTGCCCTGCCTCTGCCCACTCATCAGGAAAGAAGTCAGTTCAACTCAGATCAGTGAGTAGGTTAAGCAGGACTTTACACAAGTAGTCGCAGAGATTTATGCTCTGTTATCAAAAATATATAACTCCTTAAGAAATGTTGAGAAAGAATATTCTTTCTTCTTTCTCTTATTTTAGAGAGTAGGAGATCGCTACAGGTGAAGTATTTACCAAAGCCATCTTGTCTTAAAGGAATAGCTGAGGAGATGGTAGGAAGAGAGAAGGGGAAAGAAAGGAGACAAGAGAAGGGGGTGGGGGTGGGAGTGGATATGAGGGTGGGGGGGAGACAAACCAAAGCAGGAAAAAAAATCAGATCAGCAACTTCTGAACACTTTGGAGGAACCAAGATTGGCAGTTGAAAGAATTTGGAACTTTCATTAACTGAAGAGGGTTAATGAAGGTGTAGAAACTTGTTGACTAGGATGATAGAGGACATGCTTTGGAGAATCAAATCCTGCTGAGAAACTGAAAACACAGTCTCATGCTAATGCTGTGCTCAAGCCTCACTGAAGTTTAACTTTTCCAGTGGCCTTTACTGTATAAATCTTGGCTATCTTTCTTCACATACACTGTGGTAGTTACATAATCTGGTGTCAATGGGCAGATTAAGAGTGCAGGGGTGGAGTCTAGCCTGTCAATCCAGAGATAGACTATGAGACCTCTTTGTGGGCATGGCTTTCCCCCTGAGAATTCTGGGAACTCCTGTATTTTCCTCCCTGGAGGTGGGAGACACGTCTCTCTCTCTCTCTACTTACTCCCTGAGAGACAGTGCAGCTGACAAGATACATGGAACTAGCTATTGCCCTGAGCTGGAGAAGCCACATGAACCTACCCTGATGAAACCAGACCTATGGAGCCAGAGAAGCTACATAGAAATCCCTGCCAACACTGAGATGCTTACAATGCCACTGGATCCAGAAGACTTCCAACCCACTGGCCTGTGATCCTCCTGCATTCAGCATCATTGCATGTGTTTCGTGTGTCTGAAGAGGACTTTATAGATTGATATATTAGTCTGGGTACTTTAGAGAAACAAATCCACAGAAACTTATGTATAAGAGAGAGTTTTATATAAAGGGTAAATATACATCAAGAAAACATCCCAACCCAGTGCTACCCAAGCCAACAAATCCAACATTAACCCATATGTCCAATACCAAGCCACAAAGTCGTCCTCCATGTCACAAAACACACACTATGACGCCAACTGCAAGAGGAAAGCTGAATCAGTAAACGTGTAAGCATCTCAGCACTGGCAGGGGTCTCCCTATGACTGCTCCAGCACCCAGGGCTACATTGGGGTAGGTCCATGTGGCTTCTCCTTGGGGATGTCTTGCAGGAAGTGAGCCTTGCCAGCTGAAGCAGGGAACTGGCTAAGGCAGCTACACCCTGGTCCGACCATCAGAAAGCAAAAGACCCAAGAACTCGAAAGGCAAGGCTCACTGAGCCATTTAGCCCTCTGCCTTTCAATTAACCCCACATGTGTTTATCGGCCAGGTTGGCACAATAAACTAACTACCTCAATTAATATCAGACATATGAACTATGAATATTGACATGACTATGACATATGAATATTGAACTTATGGACTTGATCTGGATTGGACTGGGTTGTTTTCTCAATATTCAGTTGCTCTTGTATATAAGTCTTTCTTATTCACATGAGTCTTTACGAATTTCTCTCTCTAGTTGAAGTAGTTAGTTTATTGTGCCAACCTAGATTACACAGAAATTTTCATAGTTACACAGAGCGTGGTGTTGAGAAGGACTATGGAACCTGATTAGAAAGAGAACAAGGCTGCATTAGTGATACCTTATGTGTTGTCCAACTTTCACATACATATGAAGCAATTGAAAATACCATGCTTGAGTCAAGCACACCAGTCTTCAACAATGTAAAGAGGTCTTGTTCCGCAGATTTGCTCAATACAATACCTCATTTGTTGTGCCTATGAACAGTAGTTGTGGATCAAAACAAACAAAATCTTTGACAACTTCAAATGTTGCCCTCATCTATGAAGACAGCAGCAGCAGGTTGTTGCAAGGCTGTGGCTGCAGGAATGAATTAGGAAAAAGTTACCTGGTCCTCTGAACTTAATCTGCTTTTGCTTTCTCCTACTGGAGCTAAACTAAGGTCCTTGTCAGTCTAGAAATGCTAACATTTGGGCTCCTAGTACCTTTTGGATTCTTAGTAACAATATCATGAGCAAAAGCTCCACATAAGACCTAAAATCAGGGCTTTAAGTAGCAGCAACCAGATGTGGGTCAGTCCATCGGAATTTCATGTCCAGTTCACCTGTGTCTATCCTCTGAGTCTGTGATAGTTAGGTTTATTGTGCCAACTAGGCCTCCGTAGGGACATGTGGGCAGAGTTTGATCAGGTCACAGCTTGATTGGAGAGCGACCAAGATAAATATTTTCTGAGGCCAGCATCCCATCTCTATTTCTCCCTGCTGATCAGAACAGCATGCTGTTGCTTGTGTTAATTCTTTGCCTCCGCCATGTGCTCCAGAATAATTTTACTTGTATGTGATATTAATGACGTTATATAATCTCCACATTCTGTTACATCACCCTTTTGGGGGGGAATGTGGTCAAATACTCATCTCTTTTAGCTAGTTGTCTAGGTAACTATCTTTCAAATTTCTTGACATAGACAAATGAGTGCTTCCAGTGCTTCATTGGCTTGTTGAAACATTTCTATTGCTATCCCATCAATTCCTGGAGGCTCATTAAAAAAAATTATTTTTTTTTTGCAAATGCCTTCAGTGCAGCTTGGACTTCTTCCTAGGAATAGAAGCCGAGAAGAAACAAAGCCATTTTCACCAGCACCAACAAAGAGCCTTCCCTTAGAGCCAGCACACTGTGTTTGAGACTTCTCACCTCCTAAACTGTGAGACAGCAAGCTTCTGTTTGCTAAAGCCACCCCCTTGTGGTATTTCGGCTCTAGCAGCACTGGGTAACTAAGACCTTCTCTAGCACAGGCTTTTATTAGTATGGAGCAAATGAACGGGTGCCATGTTGCATCATCTACATATTTTCTACGTTTGTCCAAGTACAGTCTTCTCAGTACCTCCTTTTCCTTACTCGATCACACAAGATGCCTCCCACACAAATGTTACCTAACCTATACACACAGCAGGGATTTGCCTTGATATTAAATTCACTATGGCATAGACATACAAGCATCACTCCCTAGGACAACTCACTTTAAGTGTGCTCTTTTAAGAAATTACCCAAATTTTCCTACTAAAATATATGATCCAATTGAAGTTCATTTACGTTTACATTCTGCTCCACCCCTTGGAGTAATTTTGTCTCATTGTCAGAGCTTTGAACCAGTTCCTTCTGGTTCAATCAACTGCTGAGAACTTGCTTTTTTCCCACGGTCTCAAGACCAGAATCTACATTCCAACAAGATCTGGAAGTGATTCTTACAGATGTCCTGGTGATTCCAATACAGTGATTCAGTATATCTGAGGTGGAAAGGCAAATTCTTATCAGGGTACCGAACTGGAGTGAATGGGTTCAAAGCCCTGGTGATCAGGAAGGATAGAATTTGGGGATTTGCTAAAATTGCTTATTCCCTCCAGACCAGAAACCCCATCTTTTCTCTTGTGATTCTATTAGTCAAATGTAAATAGATAGTAGTATATAGGTTGATATAGATCAACCACTTATGTTTCTGAGTCGACTCTTTCCCAGGGGCATTCCAGTTTCCGGCCCTTCACCACTCTTTTAGCTAGTACTTCTCTCTCTTTTAAAAACAATTTTCATCATCTATGCCCTTGGACTTTATTTCCTGCCTTTGCCTATTCAGACGTGTTGGTAGGGATTGGTGGTGTAAACGGTTCACATGTTTAGCTGGTACTCAAAAGATGAGAAGTTAAGTCCACCCAATACATCCTGGAAGAAAGGCCTGTCAGCCTGCGTCTGAAATAAAGCAGCCATAGGAGACACTATGGAGTTGTACTCTGACACACAGGAGGGTGCCAGGTGTCGGTGTGAACTCAATGGCAAATGGATTATGAGGAATAAATCATTTTAATACCATGGTATTGCTCCAGAAAGGACACACTTAGAAAAGCAATGTGAAAATGATAGTGTTCTAGACACTTCTTCCTCGGCGTATGCTCAGGGATTCGGGGGTGGCTCCCTTGTTCTTTACCTGGTGCAGTCCTGGTGGAGCTTCCAGGCAAGCACTGGACGGCGATCAAGTGGATGGTTTGAACCGGCGGCTCCACGGGAACAAAGGTGAAGATATTTGCTACTGTAAAGAGTTTCAGCCTCAGACACCCTCTCTTGGGTCATTTGGAGGATTCATGGATTCAATGACACTGGGTTTGGTTGATTTTTTCTGTTTCATTGGCTCTTGGGAGGATGGAGAGTAAGGTTTGTTCTAGAGCGGTAAGCTTATCCCATCCCCCACCTTGTCTATTTTCTTGTGTATTGATGCTGAGTGCACAAGTCATATATCCTTAACCCCAAATCCAAGTATTCCCAACCCAAAATTTGAACTCAAGGCAATTCTATAGGTGAAAGCAGAACTACCCCATAGGGTTTCCAAGACCATGGTTTTCCAGATCTGTGTCCCTTTGCTTTTCATAAGGACACCCGTCTTAAGGAATTAAGATCCACCCTATTCCAGTATGACCCCAAGAAAAATAAGGAAATACCTATTTGCTTACTCTTTTGCACCCAAAAGAAACTACATGTTTCTTCTTTAAAAAAAAATTTTTTAATGAGTCAACAGTTTCTGAAGAGAGTGGTTTAGTTCAGAGACAATTTTTTTGAAAGGCCCAGTCAATTAACTTGCCAATCACTGATGGTCAATAGGTAGTTGTTGGACAGGAGCTGTGGCAGGCACTTCAGGTGTTTGAAACAAAAGAGAACCAAAATCACACTCATCACACATTTATTTTTTTAATGAAGTGATGATAAATACTTCCCAGTAAAAGCCAACCCACCCATCAGTATCCTTTTCAAAGCTTGCCTGTCCAGCAGCAGCAGGCCTTACCAGGGTGATGAATACAGTGATGATGGGATTATGTCATTCCCTCTCCCCCCACCCCTGTGCATGAGGGAAGTTTGCAAGAACTCCACCTGGTTCATGAGCTGGAGCAGGTGACGACAACTGTAACCTTGTTTAGTAGCACGGTGCTTTCTCAGTAAAACATTGTTTTTACAAAAAAAACCCAACAAACTCTTTTTTAATTGCAAGAAGTCCTAGAGGGGATTTGATTTATCCTACCTAGTCACAGAAGCTATGGAGCAGGGTTTCCCCAAGGCTCCGCTTGTTCTTCCCAGCCCGAATACTTTTTACCCGTGCTATCCCAAGCAAACAAACATGCAAATGAAATCTCATTTCTCTGTATCATGTCAGAGAAAGCAAAAGGTGACACTGCAACCTGAATCTCCTTAAATTCTGGCTAGGAACAAAACTGCAGGCTAATTTAATTTTCCGCTGATGAGCTTGTTCATTTCAATCATGGCTGGACCCTAACTAATACCCAATGTATATGAAAAGGAGACCTTTCACTGAATGTTCTGCTCAGAACAAGCTGCTTCAGGTGGCTCATCCTTTCAGACTGGGTCCTGAAAGATAATAAACTGATTTGTTAAAGCACTGATGATGTGTCTCCTGACAGCCTCTAGAAAGAACTCAGTGACCTTGCTTAATTAGCCATGTAACAAACCAGCACTGAAATAACGTATCCCTACCAACCACATCCCAGCACCTTTCATTCTACACACCCCTGGCCAGAGGCGCAGTGAAACGCAGCATAAAGCACACCCATAGCCTTTGCCCCAGTAGTTCAAGAAAAATTTTTAAATAAAACAAAGTTCTTTTCTCAACTTCTTAATAAAGACACTTGCCTAAGTGTTTATCAGTTGTCCCTCATGCATATTTCTCCCTTGTCTTGATTTATATCTTCCCACCAGGCTCATTAAAAGTGTACTTTTCTGTGGGAGAAATTCAGTACAAGGTTTTTAGGGAACACAATGGACAACCAATTTCATTTCGAAAGGGGAGCCCCCAGGACACATCACGTAACAAGTATTCACAGCATCCTCTTGTAATCCACAGAGAACGGCTTTAAAAACATCATAAACACAGTCCGATGAGTTGACAATCCAGGCATCCGTCTTCAGGATTTATCCTACCAAGAAGGGGAGAATCCAAGAAGAAAGAGAAGAAACTCTCACCAGAAAATTGGGACTGGGAGAAAGTGCAAGTCATCCCCATCCCAAGGGGAAATCTACCCCGTCAGGTCTCTTGGAGCCTGCGTGTCGAGATGAGGAGAGCATTCCCACAAAGACACTGAAGTCACAGGTCTGCGAGCACGCTGGTATCATGTGCTGCTTCTTTTGACATGAAAGCCTTTTTTTACTCAAGCAGCTTGATCCTTCGTGGTTATTACTGCTGGTCTCCTCTGTTGAACACGTGAAGAAACTTTTAACATTGGATTTTCCCGTAAGTTAGCAATTTCCACAATCGGTTTGGGACTTCCTCAGATGGCTTATTTCCTTCCATTAGATTATTCCCATACCACTCAAAAATATGAATGAATACTTCAAAATGTTATTTTGGATAACACAGATACACATACTTACTTCTCTTCCATTGGATCCCAAATAAGTGTGCATTTATAACAAGTATAGATAATCCACACTGACCAGTAGATAGATGCACAAAGTTCCTTGACGTTTCATAACAAATCTATAGGTTTCTTTCTTTCTATAGTATTAGATGTTGTAATATATTAGGCATATATCTTATATATGATACCATTTTGCATTCTTTCCACACACCAAGATCAAAATAACCATACATGTGATGTAGCTCTCATATTTCGTGATGGACACTCTTCATCCAGAACTTTCTAAGGGGACCAAATGTTGGATAGGCTGTTCTTCCAAGGACAGTACAACAGTCCTGAGAATTGTAATTGACTCCACAGCAGTGGAGGGTTTATGAAGCATCAAAACCCCACACTTTTTACTGTGGGGCAACGACTTGAGTGGTTCATTCTAGTTATCTAAGAGGTGTTTAGAGCTTTAAGAATGATTTTGTATGCACTGTTGTTGTACACGTTGACTAACCTGGTAGAATTGCGGTACTCTGAAAACCTGAAAGTCTATTCATTGTTCTTCAGGACCACAAACAGACTGGTGAGTTGGCCCCTTTCCAAGTTCACTTTGAATGTTTTTAAGAGTAGGAACTATTGTTTTGGATGACTGAGAATTTCATGGATCCTCTCCTAGATATAGAAGATGACAAAACATTTCATTCATACTTTTATATTAACCAATATAGTAAGAAATACAGCTCTCTCACACAAAGTTGCCTTTCTTTAAATGAACCCTGCCTGAATAAAAAAAAATGAAAGAAAAATACAATTAATGGTATGTAGTCTAATTTGTAAATGAATGAATATTGAAATAATACACACTGTGGATTTATTTTAAAGCCTTATGCAGTTTTGATAGTTCTGCTTGTCCTGTGGTTATGCCTAAGACGATAGTAGATTTCCTTCAAAGTGTAGCTAGTATTGTGAACGCTTTGGTTTGGATGTGTCTAATAAGAGCAAAGCAAAGACATATCACTCAGCTGGGCTTGTTTGTGTTCTTCTACGCTCCCTACCCTCCACCTGGGCTTTGAACCCAGAGTTCTTATTTGATGCCCTGCTAGGAATTTGCCCTCACATTCCCTCTGAGTCATAACCAACATTTTACCAAAATTTCCAGGTGATTCTTAATAGATCCCAAAGTGACCCTTATTATATAACATTTTTTAAAATGTAGATCCTGATTCAGTATATGTGGGGGACTTCAACAAATGTGAAAAGATGGTATGAAAATATTATGAAATTTCTCTAGGAATTTTGTAGTCTCCTTGTGTCTGGGTTGGAATTGCAAGCTTCCAACAGAGAGTCAAACCAGAATCAACTGTTTTAGGCTCTGCCCTCCACCACACGGAATGAAAGCCATTGTCATCCTTTACAGAGTGTGACTATAATTAAAGTTTTTCATTATAAAAAAACACAAACTTTTTTCCTTGAGTCGATTCTATTTCATACCCAGTCCTATAGAACCGAGTAGAACTGTCTTATAGGATTCCCAAACTGCTAACGGAAAGGTCAACAGCTTGAACCCACCTGAACAGCTTCATTAAACCTAGAGCTGCGATGTAGTGGGTTTGTCCTAGTGGGTCCCTAAGAGTTATATTCCACTCAAGGACAGTGGGCGCAGTCTTTGCAGAAGCAGACTGACCCCCACATCTTTCTCCCTCAAGGCAGCAAGTGACTTCCAACCGCAAGCCTTTGGATCAACAGCTGCACGGATGCTGAACCACAGTGCTAGGAAAGTTGCCTTCCATACTGACCATGCAGCACGGGACTTTAACGTCCTCAGCCAACTCCTTGCCACTCCGCAGGAAGAGCAGAGAGGACGAGGCCACACATACAGAATTTCAGAAACCTTCCTCTCTGCCCCCATGCTTCAATGCATTCTGAAATGTTTGAAGACAGTCCATAAACTAGGGTACTATTTGACTAAGCTCATTAATGACCCCACCCCCAAGGCAGAAACAACTGGGATTCCTCAGGAAATCTAGGCTGCGCCATGACTTGCCCCAATTGCCATCTGGAAGCCTCCCCGGAGAAGATTCCACCAGATTCAGAACTGTCAGAGCCTTTAAGGGAGCGGAGCGTCCAGCTGAATGGGTTTCTCCCCTCTGGGAAGGCTGGAAGACGACGCCCTCCACTGGCTAAGCCTCCGCTCTCATCAGTCATCAGAGGCTACAGAGAAATCACTTTGAACACTGAGGCGGGGAGCTAGAGGCAATTACCTGTGATTGATAGCACTAAATATGAAACCGCATGTACCTCATCCATGAAGCATGGAATCAGAGGCATATTGTTAGTGGGGGAGATGAATGGAACTTGAGATAACCTTGGCAAATTAGGCATATGTTAGCATTAAGCTTTGTCAGTAAGCAGGCTATAAATTACAGACATATTGTAACTCCATAAACTCTTCTAATGAATTGAATGACAGTGGTAATTTAATGCAGAACGTACCAACTAACCCTCTTAAGAAGTTAGCCACAGGTCTCCACTATGCAACAAGCCAAAACATATTTTCCAAGTTAATATTTAATACCTCTCCCCATAGCATATGTAACAAGATGGAATGACTTCTTAAAATTGTCTACACGTTTACAAACAAAAATGCAAGACCCTACAGGCCATTACATTCTTCCAGTTAATCCTGCTTGAGTTTTTTCCTGCACAGAATCTTCATTATAGTTACCCTTTCCTCCTAAAGTGATCCCATTAAACATATGGAAGCTGTAGACCCAGCGTGCAGTGCATTTCTGGACGATTATTGAACACACCGGGGGGGATTGTGAGCACCAGAGCTAAAGACTCAGAGACTTTAACCAGAAAAGGAGGCAGTAATTCCATACAAATGCACTACCTGTGGTGTCTCGTTGCAATAATGAAGTGGAATTTATAAATAAAAATAAGGAGCAAAGACAGACCCTATGCATTTCCCGGCCATTACTGACAGAGGTATGACATCAGTGACAGCTAAGCTGAGATGGTGAAGCGATTTCATAATTTGCTGTATATTTTACTGAAAGTTGCATGGAGGAATAACTGACAAATCAATGTTGATCAAAAGAAAACTTTAAATTCAAATGGGAAAATTAAAGGTAATATGTCATTATTTAAAATGTGTTGACATAGTAAAAAGCATTCTTTCGTTCATATTCAAATGGAAGTAATGCAAAATAGTACCAATGGGTATAATTATTGTATAACAGGTACAGTTACTTCTACTTAGTGTTACAAAACTAAGAATTTTCCAAACAAATTACCCTGATGTAAGTGTATTTTCTCTCCTCCAGACCACAATTTTCTTTACTATAGGTGTTAAAAGAAGCAGGGTGCTTACTTGTCTGATTGCAGAGTTAACACGTGTGCAGCCATCTCGCTTTAAGCAGACCCACAGCACGTAATGCCAACCACACGCTCAGCCACCGTCAGATGCCACCTCAACAGAGCTCCCGGAGGACTTTCTCTGGAACTAACAGAAGTATGTACTTACCATTTCTACTGGACCGAAGCATAGCATTTACCCTAGTTGGGGGGGGGGGGGGATCATGAGCATAACCACACTTTTTTGTTTACATGTTCCAATTGCATATTGGGTCTAATAACCTTCAGGACCCTTGAAGGGAAAACGGTCAGGATATTGGTTATTCAGAAACATATGGACTGTGATCACTAAAGAATCAGACAGATTTACTTCACGACCTCACTTGGGAAGGTCATCTATCGACCTGTCATTGACCTGTAGGCGGCAAAACGAAAAGGAACTCTCCACTCCCGCCTTCCACTGCTTTTGTGGAGTGGATGCATGGTTGAGTTAAATGGAACTAAAATTTCAGGTGAACTAAAGGGGCACTGTTTATAACTTTCTAACAGAAATAGTTGCCTTGCCTTTTCTGGAGCAATCCATCCCAGGGCACACTGACCTCCTCTGGAGCAAACCTGAGCTGGGCTTAGAGACTGTCTCATGTAGACGGAAGTCCAATAATGGGATATGGAGGAAAAGGCGCATCCTGTTTCTTGGAATGCCCTCTCTACCCTGAATGCCTTGAACACTTGTGGTGACATCAGATTTGGTTCCTATTTTCTTTGCTATGGAATTCTACTGGTGTTGCCAGTTGAACATTGGACTGCTACCCACAAGGTTTGCAGTTCAAACTCACCAGCCACTCCTTGGGGAAAAGATGAGATTATCTGCGGTCATAAATATTTATAGCCTCAGAAATCCTCTACAATGTTGCGATGAGTTGGATTGGACTGGATGACAGAGGTTGGGTTTTGCTTTGTGTTCTTTTGTTTAATCTCCTCTCCTTTACTTATGTTCGTGGACAGAAACACTTTGTTGTATTGCTGGTGTATGGTTAGCTTCTGTAATTGATGTTAAAAATACAAGCATGAAATTGTCTTTAAATTTTTAACAAACAACCCTTGAACTAACAACAAGCTTTTCTTTCTTGTGTGTTGTTTTGTTTTTTTGTCATTGGTCTGTTGTTGTTTTTAATGTATATTGCTCCTTGGTTTTGCTGTCTTATTTTTCTGAATGTTATTTTCTCCACAGGTATGTCTAAATAGGACAGGCTGGATGAAGAATCTGGAGGAGAAAACAACAGGACCGACAGTTCTGGGGGACATGGGAGAGGGGGAGGTGGGGGGAAAGGTAGTGGTGTTAACAAACCCAGAGACAAGGGAACAACAAGTTATCCAAATCGGTGGTGCAGTGGGTGTGGAAGGCCTGGTAGAGCATGATCAAGGGTAATGTAACAAAGAGGAATTGCTGAAACCCTGGTGGGGACTGAACGTGATAGTGGGACAGGAGGAAAGTCAAGGGGAAAAAAAGAAAAAGCTGAGAGGCAAAGGGAAGTTATAGAGATCTAGATAAAGACATGTACACATGAAAATATATTTATATATGAGGATGGGAAAATAGATCTGTGCGCATGTATTTATAGGTTTAGTATTAAAGTAGCAGAAGGACATTGGGCCTCCACTCAAGTACTCCCTCAATGCAAGAATACGTTTTTCTATTAAATTGGCATTCTATGATGCTCACCTTCCAACACAACCACTGACAACAAAGCGGGTGAATAAGCAAATGTGGTGAAGAAAGCTGATGGTGCCCGGCTATCAAAAGATATAGCATCTGGGGTCTTAAAGGCTTGAAGGTAAACAAGCAACCATCTAGCTCAGAAATAACAAAGCCCACATGGAAGAAGCACACCAGCCTGTGTGATCACAAGGTGTCAAAGGGATCTGGTATCAGGCGTCATCAGAACAAAAAAATCTTACCATAGTGAATGAGTGGGGGAGTAGAGTGGAGTGGAGACCCAAAGCCCATTTCTAGGCCACTGGATACCCCCTTACAGAAGGGTCTCAGGGAGGAGGCGAGCCACTCAGGATGCAATGTAGCAATGATAAAATATACAACTTTCCTCTAGTTCCTAAATACTTCCTCCCTCCCCTACTATCATGATCCCAATTCTACCTTGCAAGTCTACCTAGATCAGAGGATGTACACTGGTACAGATAGGAACTGGAAATACAGGGAACCATGTTGGATGATCCCTTAAGGATCAGTGGTGTGAGTGGCGATACTGGGAGAGTAGAGGGAGGTTGGGTTGGAAAGGGGGAACCAATTACAAGTATCTACATGTGACCTCCTCCCTGGGCGACGGACAACAGAAAAGTTGGTGAAGGGAGACGTCGGACAGGGCAAGATATGACAAAATAATAATTTATAAATTATCAAAGGTTCATGAGGGAGTGGGGAGCAGGGAGCGGGGAGGGAGGGGGAAATGAGGAGCTGATGCCAGGGCCTTAAGTGGAGAGCAAAAGTTTTGAGAATGATGAGGGCAATGAATGCAAAAATGTGCTTCACACAATTGATATATGTATGGATTGTGATAAGAGTTGTATGAGCCCCTAATAAAAAGTTTTAAAATTTTTTAAGAAATATTCTCAGCCATGAGGGCTGGCCAAAATCCCAGAAAAGAGCTCATTAGCTTATTTCGTTTTGCCTACTGAGAATCTAAAAATCCCAAGGTTTCACATAAATATCAAGCAAGATGAAATCTTTAATAACTTCAATATTTTCTCCATGTATCATGATGTTACCTATGGGCCCAGGTCTGAGGATTTTGGTCTTCTTTACACTGAATTGTAATCCACACTGAAGGCAGCAAACTTTGATCTACATTAGCAAGTGCTTCAAGTCTTCTTCATTTTCAGCAAGCAAGGTTGTGTCATCTGCATATCACAGGGGGCTCATAATCCTTCCTCCATTCCTGATACCACATTCTTCTTCAAACGATCCAGATAATTATATGATTATACATCATCTAGAGATGATAATTATATTGGGTAAACATGTCAATAACTGAGAACATATAAATAATACAAACCATAGCTAAAATTCACTGAGCACTTACTAGGTTCCAGACACCAGGCTAAGCACTTTATATATATCCTCACATTTAATCTCAACAACCATGTATCCACACTTGTAGAGCCAGTATTAAGAAGAGCAGGCATTTGAAAAAGGAGACAGTGGCCACAGAACTTCCAATTTCAACCATCATGCCTCTAGTCTCCTGGTGAATGTATTTGTTTTATGTCGGACCTCATGGCTGTTGCATTCTCAGGGAACATTAGGAAGAGAGCCTAATAGGCTGTCTTCCTCTTGTTCAAGTGGATCTGAAAACAGGTCTTTCTGCTGGCTCTTAGCACCTGCACCTTCTCAACCAGAAAGTATTTTGAGTTTCTCACAGCTCATGGTATTTTTTTTTAAGATGCATGTAGTAGTACCAAATATCACCCAAACTCTGTGAGATAGTTTTAGGAACATGAAGTAATAAGTGACTGTGAGACTCTTGTTGAATCGGGTAGAGGATAAAATCTGAGTCTGACTTTAAACACAAAACAAAACAAAAACCACTGCCAACAAGTCTTTGCTGACTCATAGCAACCCTGCAGGACAGGCTAGAACTGCCCCCAGGGACTGCCCAGACCGTAATGTTTACAGGATCAGAAAGCCCGGTCTTCCTCCCAAGAAGCGACTTGTGGTTTCAAACTGCTGACCTTGAGACTAGAAACTCAACTCAAAACCACTTCTCCCCCCAGGCTCCATGTCTTGAGGAGGAGTGAATGAGGACTTCACAATGAACGGGATGGGCATACGTGCAGAGATTCCAGACTTCCTGGCACAGGCAAATGGCCCCAGGCCACAGGGAAGGATCATGCAGAACTGTCCTGTGGGTGAAGACCCTGCTCAGCTCTATTGAGACCAACTGCCTTGTTTGTTTCTAGAAGCACAAAATATGGATTGCATGGTTTTAGAACATACTGAATTTTTCCAGTTAAAGCAAGTGCATCGTAAATCAAAAGCAGAGGACACTTGATGTTATTCAGAAGCTTACCAAGTGCTGTTGTCCATTTTCAGAAAGTGTGCCTTGAGGAGCTAAACCCCACCATTCCTAATGTATTTGACTCATCAAAGGAAGAAAGTATAGTGCCAGTCTGAATTCGTACCTGTTGCTTCCAAGGAGATCCCCTCTTATGTTAGACAGAGTTCTCTAGAGAAACAAAACCAGGATATTAATAATTTTAGAGAGAGAGAGAGATAACATACTAAATAAACAGCTAATTAATCTATAAAGCAGTACAAATGGCTTGTTGCAACTCACTCCCGTGAGACAGCTAATACACTGGTAGTCCTTCAAGTCTTGAGGGCCACCGGGTAGTCCTCTGTAGAGCAATTCAGGCTATCTGGCCACAGGCAGCAAACAGCAAGGCAGGTCACCAACAGTTAGCCAGATGACAGGTTCTGAGAGTTCCCAGCTCAAGATATGTATATTCCAGTAGCGTGCTGAAGCAGGTCTTGAAGGAACCTCAAATTACAGTGACACAGTCCACGGGTTAGATAATCATTTGTCAATTTGATGATTAAGAGTGTAGAGATGGAGTCTAGTTTGTCAATCAGATCTTACATAGCCAATGAGGCCTCTGTGTGGGCATGGCCTTCTCCTGGGAATTCCGGTACTTCCTCCTTGGAGGTGGGAGACTCTCTGCTTACACCCTGAGAGACATAGCAGCTGACAAGACACATGGACCCACCCTGCTGCAGAGACCCCTGCCAGAACTGAGATATTTCCAACGCCACTGGATCCGAAGACTTTCTACCCACTGGCCTATGATCGTCTACATTTGGTGTCATTGCATGTGTTTCATGAGTCTGAAGAGGACTTTATAGATTGATATTGGACATATGGGCTAATATTGGTCTTAGGGACTTGATCCGAACTGGACTGGGATGTTTTCTCAATGTTCAATTGCTCTTGTATATAAAATTCTTTCTTATACATATATGTGTGTCCAGGGATTTGTTTCTCTAGTCTACCCAGACTAACACAATATCCCACAGGTAGTGTAGCTTGCAAATTGAGGCACAGAACAAGGCAGCCTCACACTGGTCCGATGATCAAAGAGCAAGAGACAAGACAGGCGAGGTTCACCAAGCCATTTATCTCTCTGCCCTTCAATTAATCTCACATGTGTTCATTGGCCATGTTGGCACAATAAACCTACCCATCATACCTCTATGTTTACATAAATACAAATGTGTGTAGTCCTTCTTTAGCCCTTATTTCAGCATATCAAATATAAAGGGTTAAAAATAGTTGAATATCTTCTCAATCTCCAACAGAAGTGTTTATCTATTTCACTTTGTTTATGCTCTTCTAAACATGCCTGTTTATTGGCATGATGAATGATAATTTATTAGCAAATACTCTCCTTCTATTAGAGTTCACTGTTATCCTTGCTTAATTCAAAGTTAAGGCTAGGTATTGTTTCTGAGGTACGTGGGTTCATCACATTAACTATGCCTTTCACTTCACGTAAAGAGAAGTTATGCATCATTTGTCTTTAAAATGGCGGTATTGGTTTTGATGGGGTTGGACACAGCTGCTCTGGAGTGCACAGTCTCCCTAGGAGCTACATTCAGATTACTAGCTATTAGCTTATGTGTTCAATAAGGCGCTATTCTATTCTCTCGATGGAAAACACACAGGTTTTCTAGTGACAAATAAATAAATAATGCCTTTGATAAAAACAAGAAGGCCATCTACAGTTTTCTAACTCTGAAACTGAAAAGCTGTAAGCTCAATAAAGCCATCAAAGTTTTAGCATTCTGACCTGAACACACAAAGACAGTGTATAGCTAGAAATTTGACTTTCAATCCCAGCAGCCGTATTTGAAGAACAAGTAGCTCTCAAAGACCTCAAGGCACAGCAAGCCCCAGTGGTTCTTGTCCTTGGAATGGCAATGTTTGTCAAGCATTCAGAACAACAGCATAAGAACGATTTGCTTTTTGAGAGAAGGCATCAATCTTGTTGCTGAAACCCCGAACATTGTCTTCAGCCAAAGGATAACAAAAGTTATTTCAGAAATTCTTATTAGCCTCACTTCTTGAGCACACTTCACCTCAGAAACTTCTATTGACTTTGCCTCTCTCAAACGCTTCCAGGGACCTGAGGTGGGCCTTGTCTGGCGTCAGAACTTGAGTACAATGAGGTCGATTCTATGCTGCATTTTCAGAAGAAAAAAGTTTTAAAATGCTTCCAGGAGTAGAAGCACTGGGAAGTAAGGGAGCGGGAAAGAAAAGGAAGACAAGAGTGGGTAAAGGAGAAGAGCTTTTTAGGTAAATTTGAATAGGAAAAAGAAGTTAGGCGATATCCCAAAGTTGTTTGAAAGTCTTTCTAGAGGTAACGGTTTCGATGTGGAATGGAAGGTGGCGTGAATTGGGTATGCTGTCCATCTAGAGAGGCACCTTGAATACAGGCTGCAGAGAAGATCATGGAGGCTGTAGAGCAACCAGCTCTTCTGAATTCTCTGAGCATTTCTTCAAAGGCACTTGAAATCGTGTTGTAACTTGGGTTGACACTGAGGAAGCTGACCTCCATGAGGAAGGTATGACAAGATCACTTGGGTTGTCAGTACCAAGTGAAGAACAGATGCCAGCAGAAGAGATCACCCAGGCTAGGTCAGATGGAGCCATGGGAAAGGAAAAGGCCAGAGGGTCAGTAGGCTGGACTGTGCTGAGATTACTGAGGTCCTCTCAAAGAGACAGCGTGGAGGCCAGAAATTAGTGCCTAGGGAGTGTGAGGAGATACAGAAGGGATGCAAAAATGCACGATACTCACTTTCCCAACATGATCGCTGAAGACAAAATGGGTGCATAAGTAAATGTGAAGAAAGCTGATGGTGTCCGGCTCTTAAAAGACATAGTGTCTGGAGTCTAAAAGGCTTCTGGTTAAACAAGGGGCCATTTAGCAGGGAAGCAACAAAGTCCACATGGAAGAAGCACACCAGCCTGTGTGATCATGAGGTGTCAACAGGAATAGGTATCAGAAGTTCAAAAACAAGCAATCAAATTGATGTGAGAGAGCATAAGCAAATTAAAGATGCCAAGCCCACCTGTAAGATAATTGGACATCTCTCACAGAAGGGCCACATGGGAGGGATGATATGTTCATGGTGCAGTAGAGAACTTATGAAGCACATAACTATCCTCTGGTTCTTTAAGATGTCCTCCTCCTGCTATTATGGCCTCTGTTTTACCTCACTAATATTGCTAGACCTGTGTGTGCACACTGGTACAATTAAGGTCTTTTGAGGCATGAAATCCAAGATAGAGAACCCTCTCAGAAACAGTAATGGAAGTAATGATTCCCTGAAGGTATGGTAAAAGAGGGAGAGAAAGGGTTGAAGAGGTACCTGATAGCAACAATGACTGTATAACTCCACACAAGAGGAACAAACATCAGAATTTTAGGTGAATGGATTCATCGTATGGTGTAAGTTATGGCAAAACAACAATAATGTATATTAAGGGCTCAGGGGGGTGTAGGTTGGGGGCAAAAGGGGCACTAATATCAAGGAGTTCAAGAAGAAAGAAGATGTATTGAAAATGATGATGCAACAATTGTACAACTCTGCTTGAGCTAATGAACTATAGATTGTAGTAATATATGTAAGAGCCCCTAACTAAATGTTTGTTGTTGTTTTTTTTTAAAAGAAGACTCCAGATTGACCCTTGTTTACCATTCCTGGCTGTCATCATTTGGTCTGATCCCTAGCAAGCTGAAGCTGGCAGATTATGCTTGGTTATCTGTCCCTTTCTTTCATCGCCTCTTTTCTCCTCCGAGGTCTGACCTTTCATGTTCCCTTTTCTCATCAAAATTGTCTAGCCAGGAAAGGTTCATTAATCCATTTAGCTAATTATTTGACCTATTTCCAGTGCCTCAGACATGGGGCTAGGCAGTAGGGAGAATCTGTAAAAACCAGAGGGACTTTACATGACAGTGGAAGCTCTGGAGGTAACAATAATATCTCACACTTGTAAAGCCTTACCAGTACTATTGTACGCACGTTAGCTATATTAACTTATGTACTCCCCACAGCTATGCTAGGGATGTGTTATGAATGTCCCCATTTTACTGATGAGAAAACAAGCACGGTGGGCTTAAGTGACATGCCTAAGGTAACCGAGCTCATAGTGGTGGAGCCAGGTACATCGCTATTGAACGTAGGCAGTCCAGTCTCCTAAACATACACTCTTGCCTACATACAATTGTAGTGAAGTGCGATCAAAAAGCAGCAGAAGGTGCTGTGGAAGCAGGAAGCAGGAGTACATCGCCAAAAGAAGAAGAGTTAGCCACTGAAGCATTCTACACAAAAGTGAGAGAGCAGGAGGATGCTCTGCTCTCTACGAACTCCATGTGTCGCTGACGAGTCCAATGAAGAGATTTTCTCCAAAGCACGATTTGCCTTAAATACATCCAATCTGGTGTATTGGAAGACAAGCCCAGTGATCTACTTCTGAAAAATCGGCCAATGAAAACCTTGTGAGTCACAGTGGTCCAATCCCATTGTACGTGGGGTCGCCTTGCGTCTGGGGACCTCTAAGAACAACTTGCAACCACCACCACCACCTGGTGTGTTCTCTGAGATTCTCCTGGTGATGGGGATTCATAGGTACACGTTGAACTGAGGAGGAAATGGAAGGAGTGCTACATAACTTGTGGAGATGGTCCTGGTGAAGTGCCAGGGGGAGCCATGGGAAAGTAACAGGTCAGAAGGCCATTAGGTTGGTCATGGTGAAGAGCTGGCTAGAATATGGTCTTCTACACAGCTGGCAGCATCACCTGACTGCCTGCCTGGCTTTGGGGCTCTGGCCTCATGATGATGCACCATACATACCTCTTGTTTGCTTCTACCATGCATGCTACCAGTACCTTTTTCACTCAGGTCCCTTCTGATTTGTGACAGCCCCTGCATTCTATGGGATTGTCTATGGAAGATTGTTTTTCTGCAAGGAGCCAGGTTCGTCTTCACAGGCACTTTGGAGTGAGCTCTACACTCTAGCTTTTTAATCAGCTGCTGAGTGTGAACCATTTGTACCATCAAGGGACTGCCCAAAGCCTGCTATGATGATCAAAAACATCCCTCCTGACACCTGCTTGTTCAATACGTCTTTACATCAAGAGTCCACCCTCTCTCCCTTTCTATAAGTCTTACCCTAGCCACATAGTGGTTAAACATTGGCTGGGATCTGTGTTAGTCTAGGTAGACTAATGAAACAAATCCAGGGAGACTCATATGTATATAAGAAAGATCTTTATGAAAATGTTTTGAAAATGATGATGGCAACAAATATACAAATATGCTTGACAAAATGGATGGATGATGGATGGATTGTGATAAAAGCTGTGTGAGCCCCCAATGAAATGATTTAAAAAGAGAAAGAACTTTATTGACAAGAGCAGTTGAATATTGAGAAAATATCCCAGCCCAGTCCAGATCAAGTTCATAAATCCAATATTAGTTCATCTGTGTGATACCAATCTACAAAGTCCTCTTCAGACTCATGAAACACATGCAATGACGCCAAATGCAGGAAGATCACAGGCCAGTGGGTGGGAAGTCTTGTGGGTCCCGTGGCATTGTAAGTATCTCAGGGAAGCAGGACTTTCTTTGTGGCTTCTCCAAATGCAAGGCTCTAGTGTAGTTCCATGTGTCTTGTCAGTAGAGTCTCTCTCAGGGAGTCAGGAGAGAGAGAGGGAGAGTCTCTTGCCTCCAAGGAGGAACACAGAAGTTCCCAGAATCCTCAGGGGAAGTCCAAGCATCATTGGCTATCACCTGACTGAGAGGCTAAACTCCACCCCTTCGCTCTTAATCCTCCCAAATTGACAAATGATTATATAACTACTACAGAATCCTCAAGGTCTAAAGTTCAAATCCACCAGCCCATTCTGAATGAGAAAGATGAGGCTCTCTACTCCCATAAACAGTTATTCTACTGTGCCATGTAGGGTTGCTATGAGTGGACATCAGCTCAATGGCAGTGAGTTTGATGATTTCTTAAAATAATCCTGGGCAGCACCCAGAGGGAGGAGCTGACCATAGTACCCATCCCAGTCTCTACCCAAGATAACGCGCCAGTGACGAATTGAAAAATGGCTGCCACAGTTGATGGAGTAAACAGTTGGGTCCCCATCATATAAAAGGCCCTGTCCTGCCCTGCTGAAGTGAGCCCCTTGGCAAGGCTTATCCTGTTCTCCTGGGTTCACAGTCAACTTATTGCCCCCTCACACTCAGGCTACCCACACGCCGATCCTTGGTATCAAGCCCCTAAGTGAAATTTGTATTCCAGAGAAATAAATCCTAATATATAATCAAACCAAACTTGCTGGGAGTTTATTCACTTTCAGGCAAAATAAATGTTGAAAAGGTTCAAGCTATAAAATTTTTTTTTAATTTATGCCCTATGAGACGGTTCAGATTTTTAATGCATTTTGATATTTGCTTTATTATGCTAAATCACAGTTCTCTTTTCACTGGGGTTGAGCTCATCCACTGAATAGTTAAATAGACCATTTTGGAAACGATTTATAAGGATGCCCAGAGCATCCTGGTCTTCTGTTCTCATGGTGGCAACTTTTCTTCATGTAAAAGGGAATGCCGAGCCAGTCAAAGTACGATGGAGCACAGATGAAAAATACAACTTCCCTCTAGTTCCTAAATGCTTCCCCCCACCCCCACTATCATGATCCAAATTCTACCTTGCAAGTCTGGCTAGACCAGAGGATGTACACTGGTACAGATAGGAACTGGAAACACATGGAATCCAGGGCAGATGAAGGCTTCAGAGCCAGTAGTGTGAGTGGCGATACTGGGAGGGTAGAGAGAGTGGGTTGGAAAGAGGGAACCGATTATAAGGATCTACATGTGACCTCCTCCCTGGGGTATGGACAACAGAAAAGTGGGTGAAAGGAGACGTCGGACAGGGCAAAATATGACAAAATAATAATTTATAAATTATCAAGGGCTCATGAGGGAGGGGGGAGTGGGGAGGGAGGCGAAAAATGAGGACCTGATGCCAAGGGCTTTAGTGGAGAGCAAATGTTTTGAGACTGATGAGGTCAATGAATGTACAGATTTTTTTTACACAATTGATGTATGTATGGATTGTAATAAGAGTTGTATGAGTCCCTAATAAAATAATTTAAAGTATAAAAAATGAATGCCTGTACTTGGTAGCAGAGTAGTTGTTAAACTCCCCAGATTTTTGTTCACTTGCAGGACTAGGCTGAGGAATTCCATCTTCTTTGAAGATAAAAATAAAGTTTTACCAACATGTGTAATGATACTGAAGGAAACCTTGAAGGGAAACTCAAATGGAACAATTGCTTGTTTCCCATTTACTTTTTTTAAAATATGGATACCATTTTAGGCAGTTAAATCCTAAATTCCCTGTTATCTGTACAATTATATGTCCTACATTGTGTATATGCTATACTAATAAAGACACAGAGGTTGTGTTTTTCTACTTGTGCCCCAAGCCTCAAATTATTTTTACTTAGATAATGTCATGGACCTGTGACTTGCTAATCTTTTGGCAGGAACTTGATCTTGGAATAAAATTAGCCCCTGATTTCTCATCCCAGTAGAAAATTGTATGATTTTTCCCTCTCCACTTTCTTAATGGTTTCTTCACTACAAAGCCACAATTGAATGACTATCTCAGCCATCTCTAAGATTTGGAATTGAATTTACCGAGTGTCAATCGATAGAAAGGAAATCAAAACTAAAAGGCCAGAATTACTTTTGCAGATCCCTTTGTGCAAGACAACTTTGCATTTAACCTCCGGACCACCTGGAGTCCACTTTCAGGTGCATTAATATAATGAAGCAACTTTCACGAGCAGAGATTAATGACAAGATCTAATAAAATAGAATTATAAATCCAGTCCATTCAACCTTCAAGAGCTACCAGCTAACAAAATTAGAAAATTCAGAATCCTAAGTGTTCAATTTCAAGTTGAAAGGGACTCTGTCCTTGCGACTGTCTCCGTGGCCTCTCTGTGCTTCCAAACTCAGATTACCATAGCAGCTCATTTTCATGTGCATTTTAAATGCATTGCTTTCTCTGTTAAACAGTGGGGTATACAAGGAAGATCTATGGGCGCATTTAGAATCGAGTGGAAGGTGCCTTGAGGGAGGCTGCCCATCCTCCTTCCACGCACAGACACTCCAACAGCACTGGAAGTTTCTCTGGCGAATGAGACACTTCAGACAGGGCCCAATAATTCACATTAACTAGTCTGTCAATAGCCTCTGCCTTCAGACTTCCCAACTCTCTGTCTCACTTGAAAAGCAATTTCCTAAATGAATTCACTCTTGGGCCTCAATGGCTGGCAAATTATTAATATGTCGTTTCTCCCAAGGGTATTTCAGTTTTACATGATATCCCCAATCATGATGCTTTAAGCAAAGGAAGAACTTTCTAATGGTAAGAATTCAGTCACCTGAACCAATAAGAAGACACATTTGTACCTTTCAGATCTAAGGAGTGGCGGACTGTGTCGACATCTACGGTTGGTTCTGTGAACTGCACTATCTTTCCCCGTTGAATGTCTGCCAGGGTCAACCTGAGCCCAGATGAGATGAGAATTAAACCTTTTACTCTGAGCAAAAGTAACAAGAAGGCAAGAGTAACCATTTCACTTTTTCCTAGTTCCCAAGCATATAGGATTTTAAAAATTATTTTGCACGATTATAAAAATGTGGGATGGTACTCCCAGTGAAGAAAGATAAGCTTTGGTGGGTGGACCCCAAGTATTACAGAATCAGTGTTAAAGGATACAAACTATAGACTATCATTATTTCAAGGCTTTAAGTGTCATCGTTTTAAAGTCAATAAAAGAGACATCATAATTTTTATTCATTCCTCACATTATCCGCAAAAGCCAAAATGAACCTTTTCTTCCCCTGAAATTGATCTTATCTGTAGAATGTTAGATGACAAGAGATGTTTCCACTCTTTCGTTTTAATTGCCAAATTCTACCTCTTCTCTGGAGCCTCCGAGTTCTAGAACATACTTCCCTAAATAAATGCCAGAAATAAGAATTTCTACCAGAAAAGGCAGTAGAGTAGAAATAATACAACCAACACAGAAAACTAGGAACCCAAAAGGAATTTAAGTAATTTATAAATTAATATCTCTAGAGTGGTATGTTTTGAAATAGAATTCCTTGAGTGCATTTTGAAAACAGTGTTCTTTTATGTGGGAATCCGGATTTCTGTGAATATTTGTGTAAGCATAGTGATTGAGCTCCTAGGACTTTTGAAACTCCTCCAGAAATCATTCCAGGTTAAAAAATATATATGTATATATATATATATATTCCATGTTCAGGGTAAGGTCTTACCGAATGTAAAATAAAATGTCACTGTCATGTTCCAGCCAAAAATGTCTTTACGTTAATTATACATTATCTGGAGAAGTATATCTACATTCATGCTCTTCAGAGCAGTACACACTCTCTAGCACTTTTGTTCTGATTTTTAAAGAACCCTGACTAATTCACTTTAGTGCGAAGCTAATCCTACACCATAGGGCTAAGTATAAAACAAGTGACATTCTGAAACGGGTGACAAAAATGAGCAGAGTGGGGATCATTAAGTACTCATTAACTGCATGTTGTCACATTAACTATGGGGTGTAGCACCAATTTTCTCTTCTTTGTCATGAACCTCCACTATCCCCCTTTAATGGAGCAAACCAGTAGTGTGATATGATGCCCAAAGCTGCCTCTGGAGTCAGCCCCGCTCCTCGGTTAGGGTTCTCTCTTAGCTGCGGTTCCATGACCACAATTTTCAAAGTTCATGTAGAGGAAGCTGTTGCCTAGCCTATTAGTAACAGTGGGGAGAAATGGAAATGCTAAGCATTGTAAAGAGATTCCTTTTTTTCTGGATAATTTAACACATAGCCTATGAGAGCTATGGATATTAATAGAGTTGTTTTATTTTCAGGTCATGATAAAATGTGTTAGGACAAAAATCATATTAAGCCAATGATATAAATGGATTCAAAGTTTATTTAAGATATAATTTTCAAATCGGGCAATTTTCACATCATCCAAAGATGAGAGGATTTCCAAAGTTTCTTACACCCTATCTTAGCAACATTGCCATGGAAAATGGGGTTAAACCAGTATTTACATAATAACAATTTCCCTGTAAAACACTGCTTTCAGTTCAATCCTGAGGTTTCTGTTTTGCAAAATGGACTATATTCTTCAAAATCACACACTGTCCAAGGAAAATGCTCTTTATTAATTAGCAAGACTATTATTTGACTTAAAGGTGACTTTTAGGAAACCGCTTTGTGCCAGGCTCTGATCAAAAGATCACCCCAGGCGGGTTTAAACGGCCGAAGGGGGTCAACCATCCACATGGGTCAGCCACACCCCCAAAGGCTCAGCAATATGGACTGCGCAAACGTGTACAGTTCCACCGGGATTTTAAAGACGGTCCCGTAGCCCACCCTCACAGCTGTTGTCAGGTTTGAGCTCACTGTTGCAGCCAGAGTGTCACAACAGCTAGTCATAACAATGGCTAGGCTTTAGCAAGTTTTAGTGCGAAAACTTCTCCTAAGCTTCTTTAAGGATTATTATTTCATCCTTTCCCCAGCTCCTCCCTCCATTGAATGATGTTTGAAGGGAGAAAAGGTGCCCCGGTGGCGTCGTGGTTACACTTTGGGCTGCCAACCTCAAGATCAGCAGTTTGAAACCACCAGCTGCTTCCCAGGTGAAAGGCAGGGATTTCTATTCCCAGAAAGAGTTCCTCTCGAACATCGACAGGGGCAGTTCTACCCTGGTTCGTGGGACGCTGCCAATCAGAATCAGCTCGATGGCAATGCGCTTGGTTTTGGTTAAGGGGTGAAGCAAACAAGCCTGGATTTAACTCTGTATGCCCTGCTCACAGAAGGCCGCCTTCACAGCAACGTGTTTTGCACGTAGTAGGTGGAGAAAAACACTTTTAGGGAGATAGTCAAGTGTTTGTATCTAATCTCTGATCTTTTTTTCTTCTCTTAGGTTTTCTAAAAATCCTTATTTTTAGGTAAACAACTTTCCCCCTATGTTTTAAGGTGAACTAATTATCCTAACAGTGTTTTAGTATCGTATTTAATTTTGCCAAAATTATTATTTAAACATCGTTAAGTTCTTTCCTTGAATTCAAGAGACCAATACAAAACAGGACTCGAGAAAAACAAACTTGGTTTCCCTGAGCATACCTGTATTGATGTTCTGAGTCAGTGGGCCATCTAACCAGCTGGCTTTATGCCCCTGGTTTCAAAGCTGGACAACTAACCTGATCGGTAATAGAAAGATTTTATTGGATATAGAAATTCACAATTAATCAGATTTCCTAAATGGACAATACTGAGTGATAGCCCTCTCAGAAAACATCCTCCAGGAGGGGACAAAGACAATGAATGAATGAATGAATGAATGAATGAATGAATGAATGAATGAATGAGAATTTAAAAACAACACCTCACTGCAATTGGGTTAATTTGGACTTAAAGAGATTTCTTTAGTCAGCCAAACCTTTCACTATCCCTCCTCAAAAGAGCTCATTTCCATTGATACAATACTCTTATTGCTAACCGTACATAGCATCCCCAGTAGAGGCATGGAAGAGTTACTAGGAATGAAGAATTGTCATGGCCAGTTGAAGCAAAGATTTACATCCCCTAGATTAGCACCTGGCCCTGCCCAATGTCGGTCTCAGGCTTGTCAGCTGCACTGATGGTCCGTGCTGAGAGCCTTCCTTGGAAGGAAGGGCCACTAGCCACAGTCACACAGTGGTCCTGTGTGAGATCGGGGCCCTTTCAGTTGTATTTGCACTGTGCCTCACAGTGGGCTTTTTTTAAAGCCAGCTTGTCTCTTAAAGCAGTCGCATAACCAGTCTCTACAATTAATCTGTAAAACACCAGAACTTTGTGATTCTGACACAGTTAATCGTTCCCTGTAACTCTATTTAAAGCTCTATAAAGACAAAAGTAAAGAAGACAATTATACAGATTGCAGAGACCAGAGAAAGAGGAGCAAGCGAAAAAGAAACTCTGAGAGCCAACAACAATATAACATAAACAGCTCAGCAAATAATAGTGCAATTTCCCAGCTAATAGAATGGTTTAACACCTGAATACATTCACATGCCTGATTAAACACTAACAACATAAACCCATAAAGGAAGATTATAAGTTGTAATATGTCTTTGCAAGAAGCAGCATATTAACCACTGTTTGTATACTTCTCCAATTACGTTCCTTTAATTCTTTTCATTTAGAAAACAGTTTACATTATAATAGCCAACATCACTTGTGTTTTTAAAACAATTGATTATATGTATATTGCCAAATTGTGGGTCTACATCAAGGATATTTTCATAAGTGAAAACAATAGCAAGCAGGCTATGAAAAGTATCTTTAATTGAGGAGTCTGGGGACAAAGATATGTGCGGTCCAATGGTCAGTGCTTGCCACGATTCCAAGTGTTCTCAGTGAGGGAGACGATGCTGTTTTTTCCTTCCCAAGTTTTTTCAAAGCAGAGGGAAAGGGCATCGGGGCTAAGATTTGTGCTGCCACCAACAACGGCAGCAGTTCAAAACCACCAGCCAGCTCCCCAGGAGAAAGACGAGGCTTTCCATTCCTGTAAAGAGTTCAGTCTCAGAAACGCACCAGGCCAGTTCGACCCTGTCCTGCAGTGTCGCTATGAGTCAGCATCAACTTGAGAGCAAAGAGTGGGAACTACTAACTTCATACAAATACAGGGAGTGTCAGGCAGACAGAGGTTGGCAGCGGGAGAAGAGGTGGGCATGGAAGGAACCTCTTAGAGGCAGACACTGTAGCACAAAGAACAAAGGCAGCTAACCACGTTTTCTCATCAATGCAAGAATCTGGAGCTAGCGCAAAGCTTAGGCGGAGAAAAACAAGATGTTCACTACCGGCACAAGGACTGGACAGACTCTGGGGTTTGGAGTCGGAGACCAGGGTACAGCATGAAGTCTGGAGTGCTGGGATGCTCAGACCTGGAAAGAGGCGGTACACTACAGAGAACTGGCCAATAGCAGAAGACTCAGCAGAAAGCCAGCCTATCGTGGGAGGTTGGCCATTAGCAATTACAAGGTCTGGCTCTACATTCTACCAGGGACTTTTAGACTAGCTAAGAGTCCTTTGGAACTATTTCCTAAAATATCCCTTTCAATATACACACTCTTTCTGTTCAAACCTTTTCTGCTTCTGGTCTGAATTTTGTTCATCTCCTGAATCTTTCTTGTGAGCTGAACAAGAATAAAGGAATAGGGAGGCTTGAAACTTTGAGTTTCCTCACAGTAGTAGAAGCCAAGGTTCAGAAGGTTAAGTGTCTACTGCTCTCCTGGCCAGAAGTGGCTAAACTAGGAATTCGAATCGGGTCAATCTGACCTCCGGGCAGAGCTCTGAAGCACAATGCATTTTACCTCTCCAACGCTCAATCAAACGTGGAAATATATCCCCCAATCATTTGTGAGAGAGCATTAGTGGACATCTACTTCTGGGAAGCTTCCCATTAAGTACAACTAAAAACCCTGGATATTACTTATAAAGCAAATAAAGCGGTCGCTGAACA
Source organism: Tenrec ecaudatus (assembly GCF_050624435.1). Classification (NCBI taxonomy): domain Eukaryota; kingdom Metazoa; phylum Chordata; class Mammalia; order Afrosoricida; family Tenrecidae; genus Tenrec; species Tenrec ecaudatus. The sequence goes on along the minus strand of NC_134540.1, from coordinate 88,207,000 downwards.
GGAAAAAGAAGCCAGACTGTCTAGGGACCTTGGTCTCAAGGACTAACATGGCTATCCGTTCTCTGGATTTTCTTTCTTCTTCAGTTAAACCAATTGGCTCTGGAGAACTGGCAGCCCAGAAATACCAATGATAATAGACCAATAATTTAAATTAAAAGAACCAGCTTCAAAAATAACTTACTCTCTAGCCAAAAGGCCAACAAAGGGGTGGACTAATGAGATAGAAAGATCTTAGGTGGTAACTGTTCTACTCCAAACACCAAACAGCCAAACGCCAAAGAAAGTATGCTGTGACTGTGTCTATACCTCTACCAGCAAAAACTGAATGCTACGTCTAAGCTTCACCCTCACCACGCTATAACAGGTGTGTTAGGCTGGGTAGACTAGAGAAACAAATCCATAGAAACTCACTTATGTATAGGTGTGTTTATATAAAGGATAATTGTACATTAAGAAAGCATCCCAACGCAGTCTAGTCCAAGTCCATAGGTCTGATATTAGCCCATATGTCCCACACCAATCTATAAAGTACAGACTCACGAAACACATGCAATGACGCTGAATGCAGAACGATCACAGGGAAGTGGGTAGAGTGTCTTTGGATCCTGTGGTGTTGTAAGCATCTCAGCGCTGGCAGGGGTCTCTATGTGGCTGTTCCGGCTCAGAGCACTAGGGTCATTCCATGTATCTTGTCAGTAGAGAGTCTCTGGGAGTTAATAGTAGAGAAATGGTGTCTCCTGCCTCCAAGAGGGAATACAGGATTTCCCAGAATTCTCAGGGGCCTCATTGGCTATGATCTAATTGACAGACTAGACTCCACCCCTTCACTCTTAATCGTCTCAAGTCCCAAATTGACACCAGATTATGTAATTACCACAATAGGTTACCCTAACTTTTCCTTTGGGTATCTTAGTTATCTAGAACCACTGTAATGGGAGCATCACAAGTGGTAGCTTTAACAAACTGAAGGCTAAAAGCCCAACGGCCCAGGAGCCCTGGTGGTGTCATGGTTACACATTGACTGCGATTCACTCTGCGGGAGAAAGATGGGACTTTCGACTCCCATAAACAGTTATATTCTCAGAAACTCCCAGGGGGCGGTTCTACCCTGTCTTATGGGGGTCGCTCTGAGTCAGCATAGACTTAATGTCAGTGAGTTCTAGGGGTCAGTTCTCAGGGAAGACTCTCTACTCAGGGAGATATTCCTATAACTTCTGACCCTAGGTTCCTTAGAGATTGCATGGCATGTGTTTTCCCTGCTTTGTGCTTGCTTGTTGGATATCTGGTGGCACAGTGGATTGTGCAGTGGGCAGCTAACTGCAAGTTCAAAAGTTTGAAATCATCAGCCACTCCATGGGATAAAGAAGGGGTTTTCTACTCACATTAAGTGGTACAGTCATGGAAGCCCACAGGGACAATTCTCCCTGTCATATAGGGTTGTTAAGAGTAGGAACTAACTCAGTCCCAGTGAATTTGGGTTGTTTTGCTTGCTTAATCTGCTCTTTTATTTCTCAGAAAATACACCCTTCAGTAATTCATATTCATTAACATAACAAAGAAAACCTATTCCCAAATCAAATTATTAACCACAGATATAAGATATTAACCACAGATATAAGATTTAGGCTTTAGCACACATATTTCGGGGGACACGATTCAATCTACAACATGGTGGTATTAGAGTAGACTGAAAATGGAGAGTGACCTTCCACCCCTACCTGTAGGTAGAAGATGGAAGAAACAGTGAAAAGTTAGGGTTTGAACACAGACGCACACACACACACACACACACCCTCCGTGCTAAAGAAGCCACCATTCACTGCGGCCACACTTGAGGGTATATGGAGAGGAACACCACACACCCCTTTCTGCCCCAGCCAGGATGGTAACAGAAAAGAGGCCCCGTGGGGATCCTGAGCCCCCAAACCTTCTCAGCAGTAACAAGGAGTCCCTTCCTTTGCTTCAATGGGAGTAAGGAACGTAACCTAACCTCCCAACTTCGGTTGACCAAAACAAGGGGGCAGCCCTCTTTATCCCCTTTCAGAATGAAGTTGGAAAGACCTGCTAGAAGACAAGCTCTCAATGAGATCCAAAGTCATAATACACAAACTGTCCAGGCTTCAGTTGAAATAAGTGATCATCACACCAAGAACATGAAAGATTTCAAATAGAATACAAATAGATAATCGACACTTTACATCAAGAATACAAATGTTAGAATTAGGTGATCATGACTTTAAAACAATAATAAAAATACTTCAACCAGGATTACAAAATGCTTGAAACAAAAGAAATTATAGAAAGTATGGTGAAAAGATATAATTATGATGTGCACATTTTCTGATTTTAAATCAGGAAGTATCCCATCACAAGTATATCTTTTCACCCAACTTATTTGATCTATATTCTGAGCAAATAATCTGGGAAGCTGGGCTTAATGAAGAAGAACATGGCATCAGGATTCTGCAATATGCAGAAGACACACCTGGCTTGAGGAAAGAGGACATGAAGGAGTTACTGATGAAGAGCAAATAACAGAGCATTCCCTCAACTGAACCCATGGGTAACATCATGATAAGTGGAGAGGGAAAAAAATGGAGTTGCAAAGATTTCATTTTACTAGGATCCACAAGCAATCCTTTTGGAAGCAATCGTCAAGATATCAAGTCATATTGTGTTGGGCAAATCTGTTGCACAAGACCATTTAAAGGTGTTGAAGAGCGAGGATGTGCATGGCCCAAGTCCTGGTATTATCAATTATCTCATTTGCATGTGAGGAGGATAATTAGTAATCAAGACTATAGGAGAATTGATGCATCTGAATTATAATGTTAGCAAAAAATATTGAAAATATCATGGAATACCAGAAGAATCATGGAAGAATCATGGAAAATATCATGGACTACCAGAACCACCTGTCTTAGAAGTATAACCAGAATATTCCTTAGAAGCAAGGATAACAAGACTTTGTCTCCCAGACTTTGGAGTTCTGGAGAAGCACATCCTGCTTGGTAAAGGAGAGGTTCGGCTGAAACAGGAAAGCCCTGGATGAAATGGAGTGGTACACTGACTGTGACAATGGGCTTAAACATAATTCTGAAGACGGGGCAAAACTGGCTGATGTGTTGCTCAGAGGGTCAGAGGGTCACTATGAGTGAGAACAGACTCAAAAGCCTCTAACAAGAACAAAAGGTTTCTAGACTTCACTTGAGTTTGGCGCACTTTATTTCAACTTTAGGTAATACACAGAGAAAACACTAGACGGATATATAAAGCAATACACGCACAAGTGCTTTAGATAAATCCAATGGAATTCTCAAAAAACCCTCAGGTAAAATATAGGAAAGTAGGAAAACAACAAACAAACAGAAAACCAATTATTAAATGGCAGATTTGGCCCTTAAAACTTACAAGTCATATATGCCCCTGCTATGACAGTTACGCAAATGGGTTAAAGTCTGCTATCAAAGAAAAGCTGACACAAACACATTATTTTGTTAAATTCCATTGTTTTAAATGTTACCTAATTCAAGATGCCAATGCATGGGAATGGCATACACAGTTCTTGTTTAAAAGCAACGAAAATAAAAATGAAAGTGATTTTTGGTCACAAATCTTCCAAGAAAGTGTCTGCAAATTAGAATTTCAAGAATCAACTAATAAAAAAATTTACCAGACATCTTAGTCTACCCCTTCCAATTGTCTAACTAAATCTATGAATTATGATAGGACTTTATAGATTAAGTGTATATGGTCACGATATTTTACAACTTGAGTCTATTTGTCTACCCTTTGAATTTGGGCTTGGCATATGACTTGTCTTGACCAACAAGACATGAGCCAACATTGCTAAAGAAAAGCCTTGGAAAGGGCTTGTGCCCTGGGGCTTGGTCTCTCACTGCTGTGAATCTCTTCTGGCCTGTGGACAATCCTGGACTAGTCAGCTTGAGACCGAGGGACCATGTGGAGAGGTCTCAGCCACCCCATAGTTCCCATCATCCCACCCGATGCCTGGACATGTTGGTGTCACAGTTCTAGATCACCGAGACCAGCAGTTCTCAACCTGGGGTCGAATGACCCTTTCACAGGGGTTGCCTAAGAAAGCACATATTTCCCATGGTCTTAGGAACCGAGACACTGCTCCAAATGCAGATATGCCCACATGAGTGTGGTGTGAAGACTGTTACCCAGGCGACACCATTGAGATAATGAAGGTTTACTGTGGCAACCTGGCCAATACACACATGTGGGAATAATTGAAGGGCAGCAAGATAAATGGGTCGGTGAGCCTCGCCTTTCTTGTTCTTGTCTTGCTCTCTGATGGTCGGACCAGGATGCAGCTGCCTTATCCAGTTCTCTGCTTCAGCTGACAAGACTCACTTCCTGCAAGACATCCCCGAGGAGACGTTGCATGGACCTACCCCGATGCAGCCCTGGGTGCTGGAGCAGCCATGTGGAAACCCCTGCCAGTGCTGAGATGCTTTCACATTCACTGATTCTGCTTTCCTCGTGTAGTTGGCATCATTGTGTGTGTTTTCTGAGATTGAGGAGGAAGTGTTGGACATATGGGCTAATGTTGGACTTATGGGCTCAGATAACACTAGATTGGGATGCTTTTTTAATGTATACTTACCCTTTATATAAAACTTTCTCTTATATACATATGAGTTTATGTGGATTTGTTTCTCTAGTCTACCCAGACTAACACAATCATGCTGCAAGACAAATTTCATTTATTTGTGGTTAGAAATAACTATTTCACAATATATAATTACACATTGTTTTTGTGATCATTCACTATGCTTTAATTATGTTCAATTTGTAACAATGAAAGTATATCCTGCATATCAGATATTTACATTATGATTCATAACAGTAACAAAATTACAGTTATGAAGTATCAACAAAAATAATTTTATGCTTGAGGTCACCACAACATGAGGAACTGTATTAAAGGGTCGTGGCATGAGGAAGGTTGAGAACCACTGACCTAGGCCATCAGAGCCAGACTAGGCAGAAGAACCTTTCAGCCAACCCACAAAACCACAAGCAATAATAAATGTTGATTGTTTTCAGCTATAAAGTTTTGGAGGTGTTTTTGTTGCTCAGCAGACGTTAACTGATTCAGTGATAAATGGCAGCAATCATAGCTAACATATACAGAATGCTTTATTTATGTCAGGCTTATCGAATTAGTAGCATCATTGTACCTATTAACATATGAGGAAATTGAGATAATCTACCATATCCAATGTCACGCTACTGGCAGATATTAGTCCTTTATCTTATGTGGAGCCTACAGATAAGGAGATTTTCCATTTCAGGTCTGTTTCCACCTGCTCGCCTCATGAGTCATAGTCAAGGAGAATAAGTTAGTAGTGGTGTGATAACTGACCTTCAAAGGTGAGAAGGCATGTAGCTCTCAGTAATGGAAGATCTCGTCTATCTGCCTTCTTGCTCTCTCCTCAGGTAACCTCAGCCTGACAATGCGAGGCATAATGTCTCCATCCTGACAGAGGACCACCCCTTTCTCTCCATGAAGCTGAAGGCACTTCCTCTGTCTCAGAGGCTGCTGTGGCATGACTTCAATGTTCAACAAATGACGAACGATAATCGCCGTGTTCTAAAAAGCTGGGAAAGCAAGTTCACAGCTGTTCTTTCCTCTCAGTGTCAGCTCTGCTCACATCTTCATTCCCCTGCTTTGTCCATTTCAGAAAAAAAAAAATCAAAACAACAAATGGCTCACCATTTAGAGAGGGTATTTTGTAGCAAGAAAGAGTCAACATATGTGAAGCTTTAACTCTCTACGCAAAAGGGGAAGGATCGCAGTTTAAATTCTACCACAGATAACAAAAATGAAGCACAGAAAAGAAGCTGTCACTGGGCTGCTAATCTCAAAGGGAGTGGTTCCGAACCATTAGCCACTCCAAGAGAGAAAGGTGAGGCTTCCTACATCCATAAGGAGTTACAGTCTTGGATACCCACAGGAGCACTTCAACCCTGTCTGATAGGATTGGAAGGAGTAAGAATTGACTCAGTGGCAGTGAATGAATTTGTTCATTAATCAGAAAAAAAATCTATTTTTTTGTTGTTAAGAAAGTTAAGATCTTAGACATGCTTTCCAAATAGTGTTTTGTAATTCTTTGGTATTCATCCATTATTGCCAATCTTTCAAAGAATACAAAATATGTATTATTCCTATCTGGTTATATGTCCCCCATTTATTCAGCCAATGTTTCGATGAGGTTTCTAGATCTCACAGGATGGTGAAAATTACTATAAAATACTCTGCTCTTGAAATGAACTGCTAAGTTAATTCAAGAGTCTATAGCTGAGTGCTTGTGCTAAAATTTAGGAACCATGTAGTCAATGAGGAACCTAGGAGATTCGTTCACTACTGTAAATCCAAGACATCTTGTCATCAGTTATGGTGCGAGCAATCTGCAAGGCTAAACATACCATGCAAGATTTGGGGGGATTATAAGCCATGAAACTCTGGAATTTGTGTTTTAAAGGATAAATCTCATTATGGTTCAATGCTAAAATAAAATTCTGGGAGAAATAAATTTATTTTTAAAAAAGAAGCTATCTTGGGAGAACTTCAGTTCAAGTCCTAGGTCAGGAGTTGGTGGATTTTTGCGGCAGCTGTTAGAGACTCGGGGAACCACAGTGGCCCCCACAGTTAAGCAGAGGGCTGACAACGGAAAGATAATAAAAGCCCAGCTGCTCAGAAAGAGAACGTTGTGGCAATCTAGTTCCATCAAGGTGAAAGCCATGTGACTCAGTCCTATAGAGTCACTTTGAGCCAATTGTACAACAATGGGCAGAGGACACTGGTAACTGGGAAACCCTTTGGAATGCTGCCTCTTCTTTGCTTCTGGTGCAACTGAAGTACAATGGGCAGCAAAGCAGAGTTTCTTCACACTCAAGACAGAATCCCCTGGGGATACGGAACAATTTTGTCCTCCCCAAGTACCAACTCTTATCTTCCCTAGGGTGACACGGTGACCCAAAGTCTGGCTTCTGTTCACTTCTTTCGGTTTAGGAGACACGTGCTCCTCTGGAGGGCATGGCCAGAGTGGTATCCTCGGAGGTAGAATCTCTTGAGGAATTAGTATGTCTGTAGCTCCTGCCCATGCAGAATGGCCCGACAAGTTGTGACCCACAGCAATGTGGGCACCAGTGAACAGAGAGCATCCAAGTCCGGCACCTGGGATGCAGCATCGGAATCAGAGGAAGGCTTACTGACAACCTCTGATACGCAGATGCCACAACCTTGCTGGCGGAAAGTGAGGCGAACTGGCATCACTTGCTGTTGAAGATCAGGGATGCAGCCCTTCTCAATGGCAAGAAGACAAAAATCCTCACAACTGGACAAGTAACATTATGATAAATGGAGATAAAGTTGAAGTTGTCAAGTATTTTGTCTTGCTTGGATCCACAATCGGGAGCCCTGGTGGCATAGTGGTTACTCATTGGGCTGCTAACCGCAAGGTCAGCAGTTTGAAACCACCAGCCACTCCGAGGGAGAATGATTGGGCTTTCTACTCCCCTAAAGAGTTACCATTTCAGAAATCCACGGGGGAAAGTTTCCCCGTGTCCTATAGGGTCACTATGAGCCGGAATTGATGTGATGGCAGTGAGTTTGGTTTGAGTTTCAATGCTCATGGAAGCAGCAGATCAAAAGACGAGTCGCATGAGGTAAATCTGGCACACAAGACCTCCTCGTTAGAGTATTGCAAAGCAGGGCTGTCACTTTGAGGACTGAAGTGCACCTGACCCAAGCCAGGGAATTCACAATGACCTCATATGCATGTGAACATGGTGTGAGCAAGACTGAAGATGGAGAAGAATCGATGCCTCTGAATGGTGGTGCTGGCTGGCGAAGGATACTGAAAACCCCATGGGGTGCCGAAAGCACAAGCAGGCCTGTCTTGGAAGAAGTACCCCCAGAGTGCTAGTCAGAGGCCAGGATGTGACTTTGTCTCACACCCTTTGGACGTGGTATCAGAAAGAACCAGTCCCTGGAGAAGGACATCCTGCTTGACAAAGAAGACAGGCAGCAAAAGAGGAAGGCCCTTGGAGGTGGACTGACGCCATAGCTGCAACAATGGGCCCGGCCATGGGACCATTGTGAGGATGGCGCAGGACCAAGCCACATTTTGTTCTGTTGTGCTGTGGGCTGGAACCAGCTCGATGGCACTGAGCAACAACAACACAAGTCTAGAGCAGAGCTGGAAATATTATCTAGTGCCGATATTCAAGAAACAAGTGTACCTCACACCTGAGGGCGGGGAGGGGACACGTGAGCATGGACTCCTGAACATGGGAGCAGAAGATGTGAGCATGGGCGAGTCCTGGAAAGTAGACCGATCCCCCGCCCCCACCCCGGAAAGCGGCATGGCTCTACTATAGGCAGGAGGCACAGTGCTAATGCATTGCAGGTGCGGCACAGATGTGCTCATGAACAAATGAGATCCAGGTGCCAACTCTATCGCCCAGAAACAAACCTGCAAGGTTTAGACTCAACTCTTCTATGGGCTGAGATCGAAATAATATCGAACTCCTTTGCATTTCTTCTCTGATTACGATGTGGGCACTAAACAGAATCAGTGCTTGCCAAACAGAATCTAATAAAGGCTGGTTAAAGAAATACATCATATTCCTTCGCTTCCAAGAGGGCCTCTCAATGCGGCTCTCGAGTACAAAACTAAACACAAAACAAAACAAAACAACCTCTGGGAATCCACTTGCCCTAATATCACGTTGGTGGGTACGAAACAGAGTAGCAGTGGCTTCCTGCCGACTGGATGCGTTAATGTTAATCCTACGGAAGCAAATCCATGCAGCAGGCTCATCACAAGGGCCCTTAGTTATTCACATGCTGCGCCAGCCGCCAGGTTGGATATAATTAGGAACTGAGATGAAGTCAGTGTCCTGTGAGGCGAAGGCATCTGAGTAGCGCTTCGTGCGGCAACATGTTCTTAAAGGGGCAGGGTTCTAGACTGGGACAAGTTTTCTGATGACGCTTCCTTATTTGCAGGTCCTTGTGAGGGGGTGGGCCTCTACTCTAAATCCTCGGAGATACACCTCTGAAAGGGGGACCGCTCCATTTTGGTTCCTCATATCTCTAGTCAGAAAAATGACATGGAGCTTGCCGTGACCATAGCACCATGACCACACCCACTGCCACTACCCACCTGAGCAGGATCAGCGGTGGTGGGTCCACTGGACCGCCCCTCCTCACCCATGAGGGCCTGCGCACCATTCACATGACACCAGTCCAGCCTGCAGTGCCCAAGAGGAGGCCAGTGTGGCAGCTGGTTCTCTCTCACACCGTTCAGCAACAATCCCAAGGTCTCAACGACTCCTGGTTGAGGCATTTCAAAGGTGGTGCTTGATGACAGAGCCCTTCCTTGCTGTCTCTACCCCACCACCAGGCGGAGCCCCTTCCGCACAACTCAAGCAACTAGCTAAACACGGAAACAAACAAACGGCCTCTCAACTTCAATGCAACCACAAATCATCCGAGGATCTAATTAGAACACGGATCCTGATTCAACAGGTGGAGTGCGAGCAGGAGAGTCTGAATTTCTAACAAGGACGGCGCTCTCAAAAGCAAGAGGACCGCACTCCACAAGGTCGACCGTTTAAAGCCATCAATGCTCCAAGAGAGAAAGGCTTTCTACTCCCCTAAAGAGGCCCAGTGTCGGAAACCCACAGGGCCAGTTCTATCATGTCCTATGGGGTCTCTGTGAGTTGGCACCGAATGGGTGCCTGTGAGTGTGGAACTTAGTGTGTGCAGAAGGCTTTCAAGTAGGGATGTGAGAGGCCTCTGACTTTGTTCTCGCTGTGAGTCGGCATTGATTTGATGGCAGTGAGTTTTGTTTGTGGTTTAAGATCCTAGGCCTATGTCTCATTAAGAACCAAAAATTCTCTCAGAGTGGGGCATGGACCCAACATGATACTGTCAAATGCCTGCTATACATAGGATAGCTATGCTCTAGGCATGCAAAACACTGGAAAAGAGTCACCTCAACCCTTAAGGGGGAAAGGTTCCCACGACCTCTTTCAAAAAGAAAAAGTAAATAAAATTATGAAGTAGGACTCTATATCATCAAGGAAAAAAAAAACATTAACCCCCTAAAATATTTGATAGGGTCAGCCCTTTGTAGTGCCCTGATCCCGGTGTTAGGTGAATTGTGTTGGCTTTATTTCTAGTTTCACTCCCCCTATACCTCTGAGGCTGTTGTTCAAGGATTGGCCATCCCATCAGTCTACTCTCTGACCATAGTGCTGAGCACAGGATGGACCTGCTCCCCTCCCTGCCCCCCATCCCTGGGACCCTAGGACATAGAAAGTGATGCTGATATAGGTCATGACCCAGGCTGCCCAATCAGAGTGCTTCTTTTAGCTATTTCTCACTGGTCCTCATCAAAACAAAACTCCTCTAAACAAGGTGAGAGGGTGACAATAGGCCACAGACAACCATTTTCTCTGTCTTGTAATGAAAGTTTAACTAGAGGAGAGAGACTAAGACTAATGCTGAGAAAGACAGGAGGGTGGAAGAGAGGCTAGGGAGAGAGAGGACAGAGGTCCGGTGACAATCCATCCCCCTGTTCTTCACTGAGCTCTAGAATTACCTGGTCTGGAAGCTTTCCTTTCACTCAGACAGCGTGTTAACTTCCTTTCAGTAGATCTCTTTTGGCTGAAGCAGATTTTGCTGATGCCGTCAAGTCAGTTCTGGCCCACAGCACCCCCGTGTGCAACAGCAGGAACCACTGCGCAGCCTTGTGCCCTACTCACGATTGTGCCGATGTCTGAAGCCCACTGTGGTAGCCACTGTGTCAGTCCGTCTCATTGAGAGTCTTCCCCCTTTTAGCCGTCCGTCTACTTTACCAAGCATGATGCCCTTTCCCAGAGACCTGTCGCTCCTGACAATAAGTCTAACATTGCAAAATGCTTGCAACTTAGAGTCCTGATTCATATCCTTCCCTCCAGGCCTCAGATCCCTGGGCGTTAAAGAGGGAGCAGAGCATGTAATGAGCAGAAAGATTCACCATTACCCCAAAACCATCAGCCAACCTCTTCCTCCTCCTTCCTCCTTAGCCACAGATCCTGGGTACCACACGCTCTGCTCCCACAGGGCAAGACAGCCAGCTCACTTCCTAGTTGTGATGTCACAGATCTCTGGGCATTCCACAGCATCGTGGTAACCAAGGTTGGGAAAGCTTACGGACCTTCAGAAGGCCCCCCTCCTCCAGCTGAGGAGCATGGCAGCACACAGAAGAGCCGTAACCGTTTGCTTCGTTCTTGTCATGTGCTACTGGCAAGAAGCCCATTTTAAGTCAAGGACCACAAGTTCAGGTACAGTCACCTGTGGCATAGAGAACACTTGAGTTTCCCTGAGCCTGAAACAGGCAATGACCTTGCTCTCTTTTCCCTTCCCGACCTTCTTGAATTTACCATTGAGGGTGTAATCCTTGAGGGAATGGAGCAAATTAAAAGCTTTCTAAAACATATTTGAAGGTGTTCTTAAAATCCAGAACTTCCTGGAAGAATATCACACACACACACACACACACACATATTAACTTTTTTTTATTATGGAAAACTTCAAACATACCCAACAGTAGAGAAATAGTATAATGAACTCATCACTTAGTTTCAATCATTCTACACGCTGCCCTCTTGTGTACTTCTATCCCTACACACACACGTTGTGTTTTTATTGGGAGTATTTTAGCATTAACCTAGATAGCATTTCATCTAAAATATTTCCTTGCTAAGAGAGAACACCTTAAAAATGCATGACTAGAAACAATATTGTTCTGAGACACAAAACAAAGAATGTAAAATCTTATATTGAATAATCTAAATAATAAGAGCAAAATTTTTAAAAAGCATAACTAGAAGCCAAATGTCATACTAACCAAATTAACAAGTCTGCATCATCCAATAGTCAGTCTACACTCAAATGTCACCAATGTCTTTGCAGTGTCTATTTATAGCTCTTCGGTTTGAATCAGGATCCAAACATGGTTTTTGGTCCAGTGCCCCCTCGTCCCTCTTTGGTCCGTGGCCACTTATCTGTTTAGGAACCACAGCTTATTGAGGACGAATTCATCCAAATGTGAGTCCCTTCGTGGAGAGGCCCAATCAGACTGCTTGTGTATTGAGGAAGGAGCGAAACAGAAGGGGTAGGCGGTATTCATGACCTACATTCCCATCATTTTCAAGAGACTGCATATTTAGGGTCCTTGACCCTCCCCTCTCAACTATCCTCAGAGTTCACCAAAGAATAGTCCAAGAAAAGTTGCCCTGACTTGAGTTCTCTCAATCCCAGTTCCCAAAGGTAAGCAGGCAAGTCTGAATATTCAACCAAATGGTCGGTGTGACTCTAGCAAGAGTAGCACATTGCTGGGTCATGGATGCTGAGCATGGGCATTCCCTGTGCCTGCTGCAATATCCAGATTTATACTCCAGAAGACAGTCCAGTGTGGCCGTAGGTAATGGTGGAGCAGGCCGCAATCATGAAAAGACACTAGAATTTTAATTTCTTTTAATACAGAAACTGAGTTTAGGGGGCATTGAGTATAACAATGGTGGTGGTATAATTTGGAAAAAGATATCTATAATGCTGTACCACACGAAGAGTATAATCAATGGCACTGAATTATACCTGGAGAAGTTGTGGAAACAGACTGTTGTGTTGTGTATATTTTTACAACATTTAAGGAAAAAAGTACATGAATAACAATGACTACAAAGAAGAAGAAAATGTTCTAGAGTTGAATATGGTGACAATTGTACAAATTGAATTATTGACTTGTATATATGGATGAAATGCTAATAAAACTGCTAAAAAGAAAGAAAGTTGTAGTTGAGAAGCTTACAAATTCAGTGTATTTTGAAGTGCTGTCAGTGCTGAAAGTATCCAAAACTGCTCCCCTGCCCTGGAAGGATGATGCAGACCTTGAGTTCTTGCTTTACTCCCAATGCCCGCCTCTCTCCTAACTTCCTCTGACAGCTCTCCAAGCTTCCTGGGTTTTGACCTTATACATGAAAATGACTCTGTGCGGGCCTGTGCGAAATGGACTGCTGATCGTGAACCATAGTCTGTCCCTTCCCATCCCCAGAAATGTGCTCTTTACTCAGGCACTTCAAACTGTACCTGATAGTCTTGGAAAGACCCACAAATGAGCACAATCAAAAAGCCCGTCTTAAATTGTCTCCATGTGAGACGTCCCTGGGTCTCCTCACTCTGTTTCAAAGAGCGCCCCACCCGTGGGGACCTTACTGCCCACCTGCTACATGATTTGGCCTGGTCAGGTTGTGCAGTTGACCTCTCTTGCCTCCTCACCTGGTGGAGAAACAAAGCAGTAGACAGGATCCCAGCACTGGAGCATGCGACAGTTTGATTGGCCTCACCTCAGCCAGGCCTGAATCACAGAGCACAGCAGGGAAACCTCGAGTGGTGGGCAGTCTATGCAGTATGCAAATATCAAAAAAGAGCCATCAATTATCACGTAACTCGGGGCGTGTGCCTTTTTAAAATTGAGAGACTGTCAGTAAGAGGTGACAACAGTGGGATGGAACAAACAACGGGAAAGTAACTACACTTGACAATGCGCTTTAAAAACCGTACGGTTATTATAAAACATAAATATTTTACTGCATATGCTTACTGGCTGACTTGCACAATACTTCCATTATAATTACGGGACAGACACAAAATGAAAAGAATATTTTTAACAAAGTGCTCGCACGATGCAGCTGTATCCATTCTTAATGATTCATTAATGTCTCATCAAAAGAGAACTGTACTTTTTGTTTGTTTCATTTACCGAAGGTCAGCATACTGGGAAGCAATTGTCATCGCCAGTACAGACCTTTTTACATATTTTCCCTGCATTGTTCTAAGCCATCATGTGTGCAGATGAGTCAATTGGTATGCAGATTGTCTATCATTAAAACCATTTGAAAATCAGCTTTGTCATTGGTTTAGTGTTGGAACTTTAGATTCTTGCAGACACTACTTGAATGCTCTGTGCAGCTCAGAATGGGTAGGTGGATGGCCCTGCCAAGCCTTTCCGTGGGGGTTGCTATCTTCTTTCTTCTAGAAGATTTGCTGACTCTCCTAGATGCTACAAGAGGAGGCTGACCTTGACCTTGATGCCAGGCAAAGCACCGGGACGCTGAGGTGTCACAACCCTTAATAAAGAAAAGTCCTGCATGTCAAAGGGAAGGGCCATTTGGCAGATGCTGCTGAGAAAGGCTCAAAACCACCACAAAATTGCTACAGCCATTTAGCCCACTTTACTCATGTTGGTGAGGCAGCAGAGTGTGAGATACTCACGAAATCCTGTGGCCAACAGACACTCCTGATCCAGGCCACTCACCCACTAGACATCCGCAAGATTGCTTTCCCCACCTGTAAAAGGGGAAACGCTGTGTGGAGAGAGAAGTGGGCGTGGCACCGCACTGGGTCGCGCTCCTGGCTCACAGATGCGAGCTGTCAAGTGCATGTTATCTACTTCTCCCAATCATATCTTGGAGGTCCGAAAGGCCTGCACTATTTGATCCTTGAGTACAGAAGGTCAAAGAGTATTTCCTTTTTTAAAAGGAAGTATGCGTGTCCTTCTTCCTTTGATTTCCCCAAAAAGATTAAATGAGAAAAATCACCCTTGGAACCGGCACGGTTTTACTATGACCCGCGTAAGGTGGCAGTAGTGAGTCCTGGCGGGGCCAGGTTTCATCACAGACCACACTGCGGCTCCAGGCCACCTCACCTTCACAGCCAGGGAAGGTTCCCGCAGAAACAGCACTGCCCTCAAACTTGGGGTGGGTGGGAACTCCTAAACCAGAGCCCCTTCCTTCAGAGTGGGCTAGTGTCCATCCTAGAAAACCCTATCTGTTTTTACAGATGTAAATGCAAATTCAATGGAAATTGTTAAACTATTAGTGGTGTTTCTGTTTTGTTTTCTCCTTCCCTAGATCCAGCCACTGAAATACGCAAAATTTCAAAAAGCCAAGATACTTTGCCTGAAGTATTTGGTAAGAGACTCTGCATGGCAAACATTTGATCTATCTGAAAGAAGCTGGATGATTGTCAGCCGGTATTTCCTAAATAGTTTGTTACAAGCTCCAGATAGTAGGAGGAAGAGATTTAGTTTGGGACTAAAATCACTGTTCCACGGCCTATAGCTTTAGTGTCTGCCCTACAGAATCAGACTCCAGAGATAGGGACACAAAAACATCCCAGCATTTCCGAGAAGGAGGCCTGGTGGCATTGGCAGGTGAGCACTGAGCTACTAACCGAAAGGTTGCCTATTCTAGCTCATCTACCATCCCTCAGGGGAGGCTGTCTCTCCTGTGAAGATGTGGAGCCTCAGCAACCATAGAGGAGCTCTCACTGAGTCAGAATCAGCTGGAGGGCAGTGGGTTAAAGAAAAAGAAACCTTCAGACTTCTGCTTTTCAAAGTGATATCAGGGGAGTGGACCAGCAATGCTAGGAAGCCCTGCCTCAGGTTTCCTGCATCAGATTAACAAGATCCTAGCAGATTTTGTAGGTACCTAAGAAACCCTGAAATGAACAATCAACTTCTCCAACCCTCCTCAACACTCATTGCCCAGTATAATTTTCTGGAAAGATTGCTTAAACCATAGATACCTATATCTTATCCACAAAGATTCAGACGTTGCTGCCGTGGGTTTAAGCCAGTGACACTTTTTTTAAGCTCTCCAAATGATTCTAAAGTACAGCCAAGGTCGAGAAGCCATTATTTAATCCACTGCTGTCCAATAGAACGCAAGCCACATGCAAAGGAGGCATCAAATATTTCTTGGAAAAATCTGTAATTTTTTCCTTCTATTTTTCCACAGACTAACTGAAGTCTTCTCATAAGTAATTTTGTATTTCTAGTAACCATTTAGCATCCCTGTTGGCTTAGTGTAGTACACTTTGTGCTCTGAACTGCAAGGTCAATGGTTCAAATTCACCAGCTGCTTTGCAAGGGAAATATGAGGCTGTTTGCTCCCATAAAGATTTACGTGCTCAGAAACCCTAAGTAGTCCTACTCTATTATATAGGGTCCTTGGGATAGGAATCAGCTCAGTGGAAGTGGGTGGGAGTAGCCATGTGAGTAGACAATGCTGTCGGTGAGGGTTGAATTGCTGGCCACAGAATCAGCAGCTCAAATCCACCAGTTGCTCCTTGGGAGTAAGATGAGGGAGTCTGCACCCATAAAGATTTTTCAAGCTTCAGAAACCTTAAGAGTCAACTCAATGGCAGAGCACTGGGTTTTGTACCCTGTCCATGTACTGCTGAAACATTTTTTAAATTATCTTTAGCAAAATTCTGCTTGCATGTGCTAAAAATTGATATTGTTCTATAATTTCAGAATTCTCTTGGGTCACCTCTCTTTGGAATTTGCATAAATTTGGTTCTCTTCTAGTCCTTTGGCTAAGGAGCTGTCTTCTAAACTTCTTAGCATAGATTAATAATTACTCCCAGCATGACATCAGTGTTTGTATACATTTCCATGGGTACTCTGTCAATTCTTTGAGCCTTGTATTTAGTTAAATGTAGAGCACTTCTTTGGGGTACAGTGATTTCATGTGTTCCTCACACCATCTTTTGGTTTTCTTTTATGATCTGTCCTTTTTGGAGGTTGCTCAGCTTCTTAAATTCTTATCATTCATGATGCTAGGGAAGTTTTCTTCTAAAATCATTTTGACCATTTTCTCGGTGCTTTTTGTCTGCTTGTGTCCTCTCTCTGTTCTGGACTTTTGATCACACGTGAGTTGTTCCTCAGCATGATGTCGCATACAATTGTTAGGCTTTCCTTAGCTCTTCTTGTTCCCTTTCATCTTTTTTCTAGCAAATTAACATTGAGAAATTTGTCTTCAAACTCACTAATTTGCCCTTCCACTGATCTAAGTTCTACTACTTTTACCTTTAAGTACATTCTCTGGTTCTGAAATCTAAGTATTAATCTGGGTTTGTATTTGCTGTTTTTCAATTGTTTCTAATATTATGTTTACTTTGCCGGTTTTTTTCTTACAGCGTTTACCTTAAGTTCATCCATTTTCTTTATTTTCTCACAATCCTTTGAAATTACCTAATATGTCGCTGGCCTAGCGAGGAGTCCTGGTGATGCTATTGGGTTAAGTGTCCATGGTTCAAACCCACTAGTCACATCATTTGAGAAAGACGAGGCTTTTCTACTCCCATCTACTTTTACAGTGTCAGAAGCCCAGAGAGGCAGTTCTCTAACCAATAGGATTTTTATGAGTTGGAATTGACTCGATGACCGTGTCATTTTTTGTTGTTGTTTGTTTGTTTCGGGGGTTTTATCTGAAATCAAGAGCCAGATCTGGAAATACTTGGCATTTTCTCAGATGGTGACTGAGGTCAAGGTGCTTGCTCCAAGAAAGTAGCTCCTTCAAGCCCCAAGAGCAACTGGGGGCAAAGTGAGCTGTTATGGAAGGAGATCTAGCTCCAGCAGAGTAGTCTCCAAGGGGCCATCCAGCACTGAAGTTGTAATGAGGCAGGGGGAGGGATTTCCAGTGGGGGGGACCATCTGACATCCGACAGCATAGGGGAAGCATGTAACTTGCTGCTGGATAGATACCAGTGGGAGCTGGCATGTTTCTGGGCACCAGAAGAGTGCGGGGAGCAAAGGAGGATGCTACCTTCTTGTTGTCAGGTACCAGTGTGTACTTGTACTGGTCCTGAGTAAGCAGAGCTGATTATGGCCAGGTGACATCAGGCCAGTCAACAATTCATCCTTGTTCTTCTCTCGCCACTCCTATTCCACATCTCTCAGTCAGTATTCAATCCATCTTTGAATCCTGTCCTCTCAAGCGCAGGATTCCAGAATTTCCATCCATCTCTGTTCTCTGATGCCTTTGTTGTCGAGGGCCTGTGTAGCGCATCTGCCTAATCTGTATCTTGCTGGAATTCCACTGACGTCTTCTCAAAATGAAACAATAGTTTAGCGTAACTAGAAAAATTGTCTGTATTGAGCATTATGCCCTTTTAACAAGTCTCCATGAGATCAAATGGACAATTTAGAGGACTGTTGAAGCTTTTAAGGAGCCCTAGTCGCACAGTGGGTCAAGCATTGATTGACAGCCATAAAGATGCCAATTCAAATCCAATAGCTTCTCTAAGAGAGAAGAGGAGGCTTTCTGCTCCCAAGAATATTTACACTCTTAGAAATCTTATGGAACAAACCTACCCTGTCCCATAGGGGTGGTAAGAAGTAGAATTAACTGAAGGCAGTGAGTGAGACAAAGATTTCAGAGGAAAGTCTTCTCCGTTTCAGTTGGCTGATGTTTGAGGCAATCTTCTAGGTCCCTGTCCTGAAGGTGTTGTGAAGTTGGTTGGCCCAGACTCCTCTTTGGCCCCTTGAACTGTCACTGATATGCAAGCCATGAATGGATGGTCATGTGGCTTGGCCACCATCTGATGACTGAAAGGCTTTTCACAATGTATGAAGCTCATTGAACTTCATGTCCCGAGGAGTTTCTAAGGGCATGGATCTTTCCATATTAAAACTAGTAATGTCCTGAGCAGACAAGTTGGCTACCCTTGCTGGGACTCTAATCACCAGACAGCTAGCCCAATCGGCTGGACCAGGAATGACTACCACACATAAAGATGAGGAATAGCTGCCGTGTATTTCATCTCCACCCTGATCCGTGCCCTTAGTTGAAAACTTTCTACGTGCACTGCATTACTTGATCCTTAATAGAAACCCAGACAAATATAGGATCCTCATTTTACATACAAAGAATCCAAAGGTCAGAAAGGCGAAGGAACACTTCTAAAGTCACATACTGGGAAACCAGAACCAGAATTTGGGTCTAGATCTCTTTGCCAAAAGTCCAGAACTCTTATTGCTAAAAGCTTCCTAGGAGAGGTTATAAAGACTTAAAGGGAGAAAATAATATCACATTTATGTAGAAACTGGAAAAGATACTTGTCTTTATGTGGGGGGAGCTTGGGTAAAGTCTTGGCAATGGGACTGAATGACACCTGAGCAGGTTGGGAAATCATGACTACCTTTGGGGCAGTGTCTCTAACACCATGCATTTAGTGGGCAATGTTTCCTGCCCAGGATATCTGGCATTCTGGATTTTTCTGAAATTATTTAGGTAAGCAGTACTCTCTCCACCCTCGGTTCTTTATAATGCCATGCCATGTATCCACGGGTCCCTTTGAGTAACTTTGTCTTCATTGTATACTCAGACTATCTTGGGCACTAATAGAGTAGACATATATCAGCCCTACACTGCTGACTTTAACACGTCTTTGTGTGCTTTTCCCAAGATGAAATTCTAGTCCAAGAGATGTTGGCCCCAAAATACTCAACACTGAAGGCAACACCAAAGAAAGCAACATTAGCACCAATTATCAAAGACACAAGTAAGTATACATAAAAAAACCATAAGTGTAAATATCCCTAAAGGCCTATGGAGCTGAATACTCAATCCGATCCCTCTAGCTATATTTAAGAGCAGCTACTTTTTGGAAAGGAGTCCAGGTGGCTCAAGTCATTTGCAATAGGATGCTAGCCTAAATGGTGGTGGTTTGAACTCACCCAGCGGCTCCATAGACTAATGGCAATCTACTTCCATAAAGATCACAATAAACAAAAAGCAATTCTACTGTGCAATACCCGGGGTCACTATGAGTCAAGGGGTGACTTAACATCAGCTAACAGCAGTAATAACTCTTGAGGGAAAGCAAATGGAAATGTAAAAGAAATAAAAGGAAAATTCCCTTCTGTGATGCTGCCCCTACTATATTCATGGATCTATTTATTTGCAGCACCTGTAAATGAATATATAGAAATAATCTCTGAATATCTATATCGATATATCAATATATCTATATATTCATGAGTGTAGCCAATACCTTGAGGGAACCAGGATCACAGTCCTGGGAACACTAAGGTCAGTTCGTATAATATAGTCCACAATGACAATGTTCTGCATTCGTACTTGGTAAGTAGTAACTGGGGTCATAAGAGCTTGTGAGCAGCCATCTAGGTGCAACTTTTGGTCTCTCCCTCCCTTTGTGGAACAAAGAAGAATGATAAAAACAAAAACTTCAAGGAGATAATTGGTCTGCAGGCTAATGAACGCAGCTTCCATAACCTCGAGACTAGGCCAACTAGACGGTGCTCAGTGACCCCTGCTAACTGCTCTGAATGGAGCATAGTGGGATATGCGGGTGGAGTAAGAGGAGAATGTGCAACAACAGCCAGAGCCACACAAAATACAAGGCTTTCTCGAATGCTAGAAACTAGGAGAACCCCAGAAACTCTGACCCTTAGATAGTGCTCAAACTTGGAACTTAATTCACCCCTGTGGCTCAACTTACAACCAAATGATCAGCAGGCCTACCAGGGAATGAGGATGTAAGAGAGGTAAGCACTCCTTAGAATGATACAGGATTGACAGGGTAGCATTTGACCAGGAATGAAGATCAGAGAGTTGGAAACGTTGGAAAGACGAAGGAATGAAAACAATGAGCAGTAAGGAAGTAGGTGAAGAGCTGTTACACATCATGGGGATTGCAGTGCTATTAAAAATGTGGATTAATTATTAAATGGAAAGCCAATTAGTTCTGAAAATGTTTACCTAAATCATAATTTTTTTTTCATCATTGTATTGGGGACACATACAGCTCTTATCACAATCCATACATCCATCCACTGTGTCAAGCACATTTGTACCTATGTTGCCATCGTCATTTTCACAACATTTTCTTTCTATTTGAGCCCTTGGTAGTAGTTCCTCGTTTTTTCGCCCCTCCCTCACCCTTCCTCCCTCATGAGCCCTTGATAATCTTTTCTTTTTTTTTTTCCATGTCTTACACCAACTGCTGTCTCCCTTCTCCCACTTTTCTGTCATTTGTCCCTCTGTGGGTGGGGGGGTGTGTGTTGTTATACATTGATCATTGTGATCTGTTCCCCTTCCCCCGCTCCCCCCGACCACCTTCCCTCTACCCTTCTGGTATTGCTACTCTCATTATTGGTCCTGAAGGTTTATCTGTCCTGGATTCCTTGTGTTGCGAGCTCTTATCTGTCGTAGTGTACATGCTCTGGTCTAGCTGGGTTTGTAAGGTAGAATTAGGGTCATGATAGTGGAGGGGTGAGATGGAGGGAAGCACTAAAGAATGGTGGAAAGTTATGCTTAATCAGTGCTATACTACACCCTGACTGGCTCATCTGTTCCTTGTGACCCTTCTGTGAGGAGATGTCCAATTGTCTACACAGAAGCTTTGGGTCTCTACTCTGCCCTCCCCCTCATTTGTATCAATATGATTGTTTGCTCTGGATCTTTGATGCCTGATGCCTGCTAAAGCACAATTTTAAAATTTGTGAAAATCACAATATTGATGAAGAACAAGATAAAGTGAAGTATAATAAGTAAGGCTAAATAATGATTTGTGGTAATAAATAGGTGTTATTTTGTGACACTTATCAAAATATCATTATTATTAGTGTAGTATTATGTTAAAGATGTTTTATTGTAAAAGAACAAACATGTAAACCAAAAACTACCTCTATAAACTTCCAAGGACTATGGAAGTCAAACGTAGTTTGACATAGATAATCTCCCTTCATTTTGGGGTGCTCCCTGGAGTTCATTTACAAGTCAAGAATGTGCTTGTCGTCATTAGGATACAAATGAGATTGAACCATTCCAGAACCACCAGGCACTGTAAAAGTAGAAATTTCAGTTCACCACCATTTTATAGTTCAGCACAAATGATCTCTTTTGATGATATCTAAACCTTTAGGAGAAGGGGAAGCCCTGGAAGCATACTGGTTGTGCATTGAGCTGTGATCTGAAAGGTTAGCAATTTGAAATCACCAGCCGCTCCACAGAAGAAAGACAGGCTTTCTACTCCCATAAGTGACCAGAGGGTCACTGTGAGTCAGCAATCAACGCAATGGCAGTTAATTTGGTTTTCGAATTTTTAATCATCAGGGACAATCAGTTCAGTGAATATTCTCCCTTTCAACAGATAGTCAACCCGAGGTCTAAAACATGATGTGCCCAAGATTACACAATCAGTAATGAACAAAAACAATGAATATACTTCTCCAAAGTGCAGCTGTATATTGTTAAGAATGAACTTCAGTAAATCAAATAGCCAACAGAGAATCTTCGATGGCTCTCTCTAAGGAGAGAGCCCGGTACCAGGATTCTTCGATGGAGTGCATCAACATGCACTTAGCCCCAGGCAAGTTCCACATTCTCATGAAATTTTGCATCCAGAGGTGAATTCTGATTCCTAGAATCGGCCCAGCATCTGCCAAAACCCAAATCTTTGGGATCAAGGCAGTGATTCACATGTTAACTTTCCAAAGTGTATTTGCAAATAGAACTCGACAAACAGTATCAGTGTTCTAACGTAACATTTTTAAATAAATATGGACCCAAAATGTTCAAAAGTGTGTAATTTTAAAACTCCTCTACCCCTTTTTACACTCTTTATCGAAGCATCCTGTGATGATGATGAACAAGTCAGTGAGTCTGATAATAATCCTGAAAAATTCTCTTCTAGCAAATTAGGCAGAATCCCCAATAATGGCAAGCACAACCCAGTAATTACCCCTGGCTTAGCACAGAATTTAATGTGAGAGAAACAGAGAAGTCAGGCAGATCGCAATCAAAGCATAACCTTTATTAAGGATAAATGTGTGGTTGGAGAGTATAGGTGCCTCACCTACAGCTAGGAGATGTCCCAGGTCACCAGAAGGGCTGAAAAACACACTAGCCTTCTCTACTCTTTATCCTACTGACTCTGACGCTGGGAAAACAAGTGGGTCAAAGGACACAGCAGCCAGTCTGCTCTTGCAGACAAGAGGGGAATGCTGCCACAAGGCCTGGCATCTTCTCTAGCTAAATCACTCCTGGTAGGAAGACAGGAGAGAGAACTCAGAGGCCTGAGAGTTTGCTGACCAAGCCGGTGCTTGCAAAGGCTCAGAGGAGGAGAAACTAGAATCCTATGTATCATGGAGGGTCATAGGTCTTTTCTCTGCCCTACGGATAACACACACACATACACACACACACACACACACACACACTGATGTGTAAGGAGCTCTGTGGAAACCACTAATCAAAAGGTTGATGGTCCAAACTCACCAGCCACTCCAAGGAGAAAGATGAGGCTTTCTGCTCCCATAGGCATTTTTAGCCTCGCAAACCCTACATAAGGATGCTATTAGTCAGTATTGACTTGACGGGACTAGATGGATATTTAGAGTCAAGGGGCTATATGTGTAAGGCACATGTGGTGTTCCCTAGATAGAGGAGCAGATCATAGTTCCAAAGCCTTCTATATATTTTAATGTGTCCTATGTATTATTTTCCGCAAATTACCCGACGGATACTGGGGTGGAGAATGTGAGAGTTGCCCTTGTGGAAGAGGAGAAGGAAGAAGCAGGGGAAGGGACAAAGAGGAAGGAAAGAAAGAATCGGGGAGGGAGGGGACGAGGGAAAGAAAAAGAGGAGCTCAGTTACCCACGTCTACCATTCCTTCTACAATTATTGGCTGGAATTTAGTTGATTTTTAATATTCAGAAGAACTCATACACATTTACTACATTCTGTGGATCATAAAACACACTCATATTCTCATTCTTTTGTTGCTGATATTATCCCAGCTTTGGCCTCTGGAGCACGTTTTAGTTCGCTCTTCGGTCCTGCAGCGCGATCTATCCTTCAAGCACTTCCTTACCTTCCGGCATCACAAGATAGTCTAGACTCCTCATGACCTTCCCATTGCTCAGTCTGGAATCTGGAATCAACCACTGAAGAATTGTGCTGAGAAATTAAGCTCTGGAGGCTGGGTCAATAAAAGAGTGACATTTCTCCTATGACCTTTGAGCAGGCGGAGCTAAGAAATACATGCATGCAGTTACACATAAAATCAAACTCTTCCAGTCGGTCCCAACTCCGAGCAAATCTATACTGCAGAGGAGAACGTCCCCTTAGGGTTCTAAGACTGTAAGGAAGCAGACGATCACCTTTTCCCCCAGAGCAGCTGGGGGATCTGATCTGCTGACCTTTCCATTAGCAGACAATCACTTAACCACTACATCACCGGGGCTCATATATGTCGTACACATCTGTGCCAAATTATCTACCTTCTTTCTCTCTCTCCTGCCTTCTTTACTCTTTCTTTGAGCTATAAATTCATACTGATACCTCTGATCCCAGTCCAATAACACAGGGAACTTTCTAGATTTCCTTGTTCCTTCTTTGCAGTTCTTTTTCAGACAAATATCTTGTTCTCATGATTCACGATATCTTTAACCATTTGTTCAATCCTAATATACAGATCACCTTAGTTTTGTTTTCAGTCCTAATATATCAATTAAATAATCTTAGAATTGGTTCCCCAAGGAGACGAGCCAGGCAAGGTGTGATGTAGCAACGATGAAAATTACAACTTTCCTCTAGTTCCTATGCTTCCTCCACCCACCCACCCCCCTCCCACTCCACCCCCACTATCACGATCCGAATTCTACCTTGCAAGTCTGGCTAGACCAGAGGATGTACACTGGTGCAGATAGGAACTGGAAACACAGGGGATCCAGGGCGGATGATCCCTTCAGGACCAGTGATGTGAGTGGTGATACTGGGACGGTGGAGGGAGCGTGGGTTGGAAAGGGTGAACCGATTACAAGGATCTACATGTGACCTCCTCCCTGGGCAACGGACAACAGAAAAGTGGGTGAAAGGAGACGTCAGACAGGGCAAGATATGACAAAATACTAATTTATAAATTACCAAGGGTTTAAGAGGGTGTGGGGAACAGGGAGCAGGGAGGGAGAGGAAAAATGAGGACCTGTTGCCAGGGGTTTAAGTGGAGAGCAAATGTTTTGAAAATGATGAGGGCAATGAATGTACAAATGTGCTTTACACAATTGATATATGTATGGATTGTAAGAGTTGTATGTGCCCCTAATAAAATGATTTTTTTTTAAAAACAATTGGTTCCCCACAACCCTGTGAACAGCATATGTAGCTAGCATTTCTTTTTGGACAAATGAGAGGCTAGATCTATATTTTTTATATATCTTTTTCATGAAGGTTATACACTGGATGTAATATCTTAGCCTTTGCTTTTTCTAAGTTAGCATCATAATTGGCAATCACTCCACTTCAGTTCAATCCCATTTGCATGCTGATGACGAGAACATCCACATTTGTTAATAGAGATCTTCCTGTTTCTATTTACCAAGCAAAGTCATGGCCATTTAGTCAATGCCGACTCATAGGCACTCTACGGGTCAGGGTAGAATGGGCTGTGGGTTTCAGAAACCGTAACTCCTTAGAGGAACAGAAAACCCTGCCTTTCTCACGTGGAGCCGCGGGTGATTTCAAACTGCTAACCTTGCTGCTTGCAGCCTAATGTGTAAACACTAGCCCCGCCCCCCACCCAATTGTGTAATATTCCATCGTGTACATGTATTGTTGTTCAGTGTAATTGAGCCAGTTCTGACTCAGTCAGAATAAATACCATCGTTTACTCAGTCATGGTCCTTTCATGGGCAGACCTATTTATTCCAATGTTCTACAATCATTTCCAATGCTGCAATGGAAAGCTGAGGGCGCATGTGGTTGCAGCTGTGTCTCCAGGATACATTCTTAGAATCGGGATGCACAGATCAAACCATCAGAGTAATAAGAAAACATGCGACCATCCTGATCCCACTGTTTGATGAAACCTGGTTCTCCCATAACATCACTTTCTGAGACGTATTTTGAAATTAAACTTGAAAACAATGTGATCGTTACAAATTACCGTTTTAAAAATAAAGCAGGGTGAGAAGTGTTCAAAAGTGTGTGATCATGAAACCTTCTCTCCATTCTTCCCTGTACTTTGTTTAAACAGGTGGTGCTGAGGAGAAAACCCAAGTGAGTATCCCTGCAAGTTTTACTGAGACTCAGTTATCTTCTGCCAGCATAGGCCAAATCCTCACGAATGGTAAATGTAACTGTTTATTACCCTGGGTTCTGAACTTATGAGAGACAGAGGAGTGGAAACATGAGAGTGATCATCCGTGTGCAGCCTGGCTAACCACATGGTGTTCCGCTTGATCACTTTTTGCCAATCTAAGTAAGGGGTGGTATTTCAGTTTTGTTTTAATTTGTAATTCTCTGGTTCTGAAGGAATTTGAACACCACAGAACAAAACACTGCCCAGCTCTGAGCCTACCTCAGAACCACTGCTACACACACAGAGACTTCAAAATACAGAGGAGGGGGGTGGGGGTGGGAAAGAAAAGGAAAGTGTACTGGAATTTTGTGATGGACTTTTTGAAGCCCCCTCCTATAGTTGAGCCCATTGTTGTAGCCAGTGTCAGTGCATCTCACTGAGGGTCTCTCTCTCTCTCTCTCTCTCTCTCTCTCTCTCTCTCTCTCTCTCTCTCTCTCTCTCACTGCCATCCCACCAAACGTGAAGGATGTCCTTCTCCAGGGCTGGCTCCTCCCTGCTTGTACAAGA
This sequence comes from Tenrec ecaudatus, assembly GCF_050624435.1. Classification (NCBI taxonomy): domain Eukaryota; kingdom Metazoa; phylum Chordata; class Mammalia; order Afrosoricida; family Tenrecidae; genus Tenrec; species Tenrec ecaudatus. The sequence continues at coordinate 88,180,455 of NC_134540.1, read as the reverse complement.
GAGGACATCTTGCCATCCTCAAGAGCAGTCAAAAGAGCATTCTGGCTGTACTTCTTTCAAGTCACATTTGCTCGTTCTTCTGGCAGCTTCTGCTCTATTCAGCATTCTTCACCAACACCCTAACTCAAATGCCTCGATTCTTCCTCATTTGCCCTCTCCCTGGCTTTCAGATGCCCACAAGGACTAGCAAGACCCTGGCTGGGGTTGGGCAAGCCTTCATCCTCAAAGTGAGTCTTTACTTCTCAGGCCTTAAAAGAGGTCTTTGGCAGAAGATTTGCTCAATGAAATATGTCATTGGATTTCTTGACCGCGGCCTCCATAGGTACAGTTATGATTAAAATGAAACCCTGACAACTTCAGTCTCTTGTCTGGGAATTATGGTGTTGCTGACTGGCCTTGCTGTGAATTTTCATTTTAAATTGAGATGTAATCTATGCTGAAGGCTGCAGTCTTGGATACCTATTAATACGTCCTCCAAATTTCCTTTGCGTTCAGCAAATAAGGTTGCGTTGTCTGAGAGTGAGTTGTTTCCAGTCCTGACACGGCATTCGTTTCCATTCTTATGTTGCAGGTCTGTTTTGATCTGTTTTTCTGTTCATGTTTTTCTCCTCTGTTTGTTAGAGGTTTGTTTTTTGCCTTGTGTCTTCAATTTTCACATTTCATAATAGAAGGGTATCAGTCTCAAGCTACGTTGAAAATATTTTTGAGTTTGTCAGGCTTTTTTTTTTTTACAAGATGCCTTATGAAAAAAATATCCATTTTGTAGTAAAAATGATCGATCTTTTATTGTTTTAAGATACTTTGTCACAACTAGAAGTTCTTTCCCTACACTGATAATAAAGAAAAATTGTAGTGCTTGCACATGGCCCTTCTATCCATTTCTCTAGAACCCCCACCGAATGAGTGGTGTGGCCATGTAAATAGGCTGTGAGAAACTAATAGAGGGAATCAGTCAGTGTTGCTATTCCTATGAGCATAAGGGAGCTATCCCAGAGCAATTCCATGACTACCTAGCAAAAGGAGCCACCGGGGAACACCTGCCCATTTTCCACCTGAAGTGGCAGCGGCAACAGAGATACCTTAGGCTTCACAGGCTGCACCATAGAGACTGTGAGACAGAGCAGAGGAGCCACGCCAAGACAGAGGAGAAACACACTCCTGAGGCCAGGAGACAGTGAGGTAGATGGGCAGGAGGGCTTGCAGGCCCACAGAGGCAGAGGACAAGGGACCGTGTAGCTGAGGGGCTGAGAATCAAGGAGACTGGTGACTCCTGGCTGAGAAGAGGCTCTGCTGTACACAAAAGACTGTGGTCTTAGAGCTTTTTCCCCCTCATGATCATGAATATTGTTCATAAGTTCTGCCCACTGGCCATATTTTCCTTTTCTACCACATAAATATCAGTTTTTATCTATAATATTTCCGTCTTTGTGATTTCTTATAGGTTAATGTATTGTCATCGTAGTCTTCAGAACTGAGTAATTTTTATATCATATATAGTAGCTGCATTTTCATCATTTTAATACTGGACCAATCTTGTTAATACTGGACCAAGCTTGGGGTCAGCAAGCACTGTTTTCAATCGTTCTACTTTAAGATACTCACTTATGCTTTCTTTGTAATATGATATCTATTTTTTTGAGAATTTTCTGCAAGCACTTGAAAAGCAGTTGCATTCTCTATCACGTAGGGGTGAGGGGGATTTAGGAGTCCATGGGTGGCACAATGAGTGAAGAGCTTGGGTACTAACTGGGTTGAATCTACCCAGAGTTGTCCTTAGAAATGGCCTGGTGATCTACCTCAGACACAGCACAGTAATGGAAAACCTTAGGGAGCACAGTTAGACTATGATACACATAATCATGAGCCATAACTCAGTGGCAACTGGAAAAAAATATTTAATATCAATGCACATTATCTACCTTATTGATTAGATCCCAATATGTCTCCTCCTTTCTTATTTTTATCCATTTAATCTATTTTTTATTGAGAATGGCATATGAAGTTCTCCTATTAATAATGTGGTTTTACATATGGCTCTTTGCATTTCAGGTAGATTTTGCTTTATAAAGGTAACTTCTGTGTTTCTTTTCCTGGGTTATATCTTCATGTTGAATTCCAGCTATTAGCATATATCAGTAGTAATAAGTTTTCACCATCAGTCTTCTTGCTGAAATTTCTCAGTTATTTCTTGAAATATCCCTGGATCATAAAGCCTTCTACTCCCAAAAATAAATGTAAAATTACTGAGAAGGAACATATTCTTGACCCAGGCTTCATAGACAAAGCCCTACTTAACATAAGGTTATAATTCAAGCTACAAAATGTGTGGAAATCAATATACCATAAGCAAGAACAAGCAGATACAGTAAACAGCATTATTAACCCTCATGAACTTCAGAATAAGAAACCATCTGTTAGTTTGAAATAAATATGTTTTAAGACATACTTATTTCTTCTACTCAGAATGTAAAAATCTTTTCCTGACTCCTTCCCAAGTCAAACTCTCATACTAATAAGAAATGGAATCATCTACAAAATCACAGTATTTCCTAATTCCAAAGGAGTACTAAGTAACAGTAACTAGGTGCCCTGATTACCCAAGAGAGGAGTAAGCTCACCCAAGAAGAGATAAGACACATGGACTTTTTCAGTTTTGCCAGGCATGAGGGGCAAGAGGTCATCGCCATATAAACAGATCATAAATGAGTGAAATAAGAAGATACTAGGGGAAGTTGAAAATGCAAGAGGCGTCTGTACTCATCCACAAGCTCTTTTCTAAATGCCTCCATAAAGTGCTCATAGGAAGGAACCGAGGAAGAAGGAGAGTAGAGAGAGCCCCTGTTGCTAGCACAGGCATGGAAGAGATGAACTGCTGCTGCTGGGATCTGCTCACTTACCTAGTACCTTTGCGTCTATAAGACTTGGAGGTACAGCAAACCCTCTTATTCCTAGAACACAAGGTCATTACTTATGAGGGAGATAGAGAAGCAAAAACCGTTCTGCCTCTGGTCAATTTAATAAGGAGTCGTAATAATACTGAATGTGTACGCACCCGACCGCAAACTTTCAAAATGCAAAGAAACTAAATCCTGATCAAATAAAAAGAGAAACAGCTAAATTGTACCTGGAGATCTCAAAATTCATCTCTCAAATAATTAATGGCAGAAAATATAAGAACACAAGAGACCCAAAAATGATCAACCAACTTGTTTAATTAACATCTCCAAAATATACTCAACCCAACTATAGAATCCATATTCTTTTTAAATGTATATAGAAGGTTCCCTGGGATCTACGATATTTTTAGGAACAAATCAAACTTCAACATAAGTGAAATCATATAAAGTATGTTAGTATGTTAGATATTAGTAACAGAATATTATCTTAGGATAGCTGTCAAATGTTGCATATTATGCATTACATTTCCTAATAGCTCAGTAGGCAAAGGCACTATAAAGGGCATTAGAAACTGTTTTTAGTAGGATAAAAATTAAGACACAATATGTCAAAATGTGTGAGATAAAACTAAAGCAATGTTTGTATTAATGTCAATAATAAATTCGTGTATCAACTTAAATATGTTTAAAATTATTAGTTATGTGCCAATTATATGAGAATGGGAAATATCAAACACTAGGAAAAATGGAACATTTATGAAAGGAAATAAAACTTATAGAAAAAAGTTATTATAATTTTGGTGGATATAGATATGTTAAACAAAAGATTTGTCATAGCTAAAGAAAGAAAAAAGTAAGTTGCATGATAAATTTGAGGAAATCATACAAAGTCAATATATAGAGATGTAAAGATAGATGTTATTAAGTATAGAGAGTAGAATAAAAACCAACCAGCAGTAAAGAATAAAAAAATGAAAAACAGGGGCAGAATTTGAAGAAATCTTGACACTTCCTCCAAATCCATTTAAAAGAAGAATTTGAGAAACATAAATAAAAATGAAATCCTATACTCAACAATTTAAAGCAATAGAATTCCAAAATTCAACAGGAGGTCTTAAATGCAGACAGGAGAAATGAGTTCTTGCAAAGAACAAATAAACTTCAAGCAAATTTCTCTAGCGATGACAATGATACAAGAAAGGAGTAAGCGTTCTAAGATCGTGCAGATGATTGTACAACTCTCTTTAATATGGTTGAACTATTAAATCATATGATATGTGAATATGTGTCAATACAAGTCTTTTAAAATTTAAAAAAAGTTATGAAAATACTATAATCAAAAGTGAAGGAAAACAGCATAGAATTCCATATCCAGCTAAAGTAACAGAGAGTGACAACTTTGTCCTGATTAAGAGAAAAAAATTTCATGAAATTTAAACCTTCCACTCACAGAAAAAATTAAAATAATAGAGACTGAGGCTTGATAAATTCCCTGCACCTGGAGACGTTACACTTATTAACGAGTGCTTTGCTTATAATTCATCCTACATTTGGAATCATACTTTTTAATTTTTAGGAAGACTTAAATCGAAGTGTGAACGGGATACTAAAAATTAAATGAAAGATTTGGTAGAGTTGGCTAGAGACAATGGTCTCCCTAGGGAAAGGTCTTGTCTTAGCGCTTCCTAGACTGGGCTGTGAGTAGCCTTTTGCAAATCCGTTTACCCAGTAGATGTGGCCTCTGAGGGAAATATTAGATCTGCCCTGTTCATCCCAGCTCCTTTCACAGAGCAGGATGTGCTGAGGACTGTCTGACCAAAGTGCCTCAACTGAAGATAATAAGCCTTTGGAACACGTTTGAGCAAAAGATTGGCAAAGGAGCTTCCATGAAAACAAAGGGGAAAGCAAACAAACTCGCACTCATTAGCATGGAGAAGTAAAATTCCATAATGGTCTAAAAATTTTAAAAGCAGCTCAAATGTAACTGAAGCAAAGCTGGCCTGAGTTCTGGGGTCCAAAGATAAAACAACTTAAGACCTCACTTTCAAAACGGTCACAATCGGTGAGAGAAAAAGATCAGGAAAATCCTGTAGACAGAAAGCAATATGTGTAACTGTGTTAGACAGGGTTCTCTAGAGAAACAAAACCAGAATGCAAATACTTTTATATGTATTTAGATAGATAGATAGACAATAAAAGAAATAAACAGTTAATTAAATTATAAAGCAGTACAAATGACTCAGTGCAACTCACTCCTGTGAAACAGCTGTGAGACACTGGCAGTCCTTCAAGTCTTGAGGGCCGCCAAGTAGTCCTCTGCAGAGCAATTCAGGCTATCCGGGCACAGTCAGCAAACAGCAAGGCAGGTCACCGTCAGCCAGATGACAGGGTCCGACAGTCCCCGGCTCAAGAGATGTACCTTCCAGTAGTAGCATGGCGAAGAAGGTCTTGAAGAAATCCCAAGTTACAGCGACACAGTCCACGGGTTAGGTGTCCCACAGGTAGTGTAGCTTGCAAATTGAGGCACAGAGCAAGCAAGGCATCTGCACACTGCTCTATGAGCAAAGAGCAAGAAACAAGAAAGCCAAGCCATTTATCCCTCTGCCCTTCAATTAATCCCACATGTGTGTTATCGGCCAGGTTGGCACAATAAACTAACTACCTCAGTAACCATAGAGGGGCATGCTGTCGAAGAGCATGATGCTGTTCAATGAAGGCTAATGACAAAGGATTAGCTCAGGCTAAGGTGGACATTTATGCAAATCATGAAGGAAAGGCTTCACACAGATGAAATGATGAAATAGATACAATTGAAATGAATTCTCTTTCCTGCTCATTAAAGATATTAGTATGGCTTCTCCTCTACCTGACCTAGTTAGAATCCTTTCCAAAATCAAGGAGATAGTCAATCTGAGACAATGCCAAAAATAAGGAATCCTAAGCCAATAATTTTCAAAATGTGGATTTCTACCCATGAGTGGATCATGAAATCCATGTCTTGTAATGGCATCAACATTTGAAAAATAATAAGTGTATTTGATGTAACTTTTGTTTCAATAGTGGGTGGGTGTGCGTGCATGCATGCACGCGTGCACATTAGATTGTGATATAATACAAATTCCCTCCTTGAATCAAGAGCTGAAAAATGTGAAACTTGCTGTCATCGAGTCAATTTCTACTCATAGCAACCATGTAGGATGTTCAAGGCTGTTTGCAGGAGCAGAAAGCCACAATTTTCTCCCTCTAGAGGTTGGTAGACTCTATTAGCTCTTAAATCCTGAGCACTTTGGTTTGCAAAAGGGTATGGTTGGCAGTGACAGCCCACCATCCACGTGGAGAGTCCCCACAAGGATGGAGCCTCCATGGAATGCTTTCTGTAGATAATCCTGCCCTCAGGCTGCATGTCTTGGAGAGTGGATTGCCTCCGTCTCAAGCCAGCCCAAGGCGGGTCAGCCTCTCAGTTAGGGGACAGAGGGTAGCATAGCCATGAATCATGCCCTATCTGTTTCACTCTGATTGCCTTGCTGGGAAGACCCTGGCCCAACCTTATAATTCCTTTCTGTCTCACAATGTGCATGTCCCAGGGGTGGTCTTGTTGCTGTTTCCCATTAGGCTGGAAGCACATTCCCAATGTGATCGTGATCTATTGATCTGCCCCCCAATCAAGCTATTGTGACAGCGTCTTTGGCTTTGCATGTCCTTTCTTAAAGCACTGTCCCTCAACAAACCCCTGGATGCCATGTCAATCCAGTGCTAGTGGCCTCACCCAGCCAGGTGATGTGTTTCTGTTTCCTTTGTCTCTTGTAAGTCTTAATTAATGCTCGCTTTAAATCATACTTGAGATGGGGGTCTCTTTCGTATGCTGAAACTATTCAAACTGCTGGCCTTGGGGTTAGCAGCCTACCTGAGGTATAACCCGCCATCCACCAGGACTCTGGAAAATACGAAAGCCTCGACTTTAGGGACACACTGGTCTCCTTTGGGACCAGAGAGAAATAAAACCCATATGAGTCATCTATAGCAGCCATTCTAGAGAGCCACATCCCTGTTTCCCTCTTTGTAACACATTTCCAACCCGGTTCCGGTCTCCTGGAAGGAAAAGGAACCCTACCCATCGGATTTCATTGAAGCCTCTCCTGCTCATCAGACAGTCAGGTTTCTCCAGGTTTTGCAAGACGCTGGTGTTGCTCTCAGCATTTTCTCCTAAAGGAAATGTAGACCCATCACCTGCGATAGTAACTAAGGTATTCATCTGACACGGAAGGCCAGCTAGTCAGCGCGCAGGGAGAGTTTCTTTGCCTTAGCTCCTAGGGCTGCCATCAAATGCTGCAAGTAGGGAGTTCTAGGGACGGAGCAGCTCACAGCTCTGGAAGCTAAAAGTCCAAGTCAGAGGCTCAGCCGCGACAGTTCTTTCGGAGGGCCTCTCTCCTCATTCCTGGTGGCAACCAGCAATCCTTGGCATTTCACTGAGTGCACAGGGTCTTCCCGCGGTGACTGAGCTCCCCTGTGTGTGACTCTGGGTCTATTCTGTCTCTAGGTTTAGGACACACCCTACCTTTTAATAACCTCATAAATATAACAGAAGAAACCCCTGTTTTTAAACTGGGTCATATTGTTCAGAGGTTACCATTTCAACATAATTTGGGCAAGGGACATATTTTGATCCATCACTATGCCTGAATGTGGACTGGATTTTTGAATACAAATAAATACTTGGATGCTTTTCTTTGAGAAATAGAGAAAGGAGGTTGTTTGGGCTGAAGCACAAAGGAGGGAAAGACCACCCCCCCCCCACCCTCTATACATAGGTACCCAGAGACCAGAAAACTGGCTGAGAACCAATCTGAGAGCCATCGCTTGATTTTCCTTGGGGGGGGGGGGGGCTTACAGACTGGGACGCAGTACTGCTTCCAGGGCAGCTGACTGCACAGGAGTTCCCATAAAAGGGATCATTCTGGGGCCTCTTTTTATAGTTTTAATGCGGCGGGCTATTGAAACTATTGGTATCATAGCGCTAACCTGCGTGAAATTGGAATCTCATGGTTGGGTGATGATACCCTGATAAGAGGAGGAAGCGGGAAGTGTGCACCGTGCTTTGGGCCACGCTGCGGTCCCTGTGAGAGAAGGTTATCATCCAGGTGGGTCCAAGAGCACATGTGGAGTTGTCTGCTTAGGGGAAACCGACATTTCAGAGTATAAGCGAGATAAGCGAGTGTCCCTCGCCGGTGAAAAGAGTTTCAATATCTCTCCCTGTATTCTGTTTTGTTTTGTTTCTTATGATGGGGCATGGTCCCTGCCTCCCAAATGACTGGCCTGGGATGAAAGGGCACCACCAAGACCTTGGACATTGGAACGGTCACCCCCTATGGCTACTTCTGCCTCCACTGCCACAGTGATGACCCAGCCTGTCTGTCAGAAAACAGTTTTTGAGTAATCAGTGTCCAGAGCCCCATTAGGATATCAAATCCATCATCTGAACATTCCTCTGCAGAGACTGTTGTCTTGTAAGTACAGTGTTGTTCAGATCCCCGCCCCACCCCCCCTCCTCCAGAGTCAAGATTGATATGTGCTCAGTGTTGTCAGGCTATTTCTCTGCTGAAAACACTGAGAACATTTTTTTACCCCTGATTACTAAGCTCTGAGTAAATTTGGGGCTTGAGTTCAGCTGTTCCGGGAAGGAAATTGTGTATAAAGAAATTCAATTAGCACATTATTGTCCTTATTACTAATAATAATGCTTCAATGTGCCTTTCAGTGCTTCCTCTTCACAGAGGTTTTTATAATTTCATTTGCTACATGTAGGAGTATAGATGGGTAAGGAGAGTGATAACGTACATTCCAATGCGCCTGCAATTGACTAAGTACATTAATTTATTTCACCTTTCTCGTAACCTCATCAAATAGGTGGTGCATGATTTTTACAGAACAGGGAAACTTTTAAGGAATATGTTCCGATTTCCTCACACAATAGACTGTGTTAATAAGCCTGACCACAGGGAAAGATACCACTGCCAAGATAATTTTTTCCCTAGGAAAGTATACATCTTGCAGACAGGCACAAACCACCAAAGAAAATAGTTGCCTCCCCATGGAATAAGCTCCTCTGAGAAAACTCAGAAACATCCACTCAGGCTGCAATCGGCTATGGTCTTCTTGGAGACTGTAGGAAATTGGGCCTCTTCAAAGGTCTGACACTGCAACTAGGATGTAATGCACGCCGAGACCCTCCCTCAGGGCAAGAGCACTTTGTTCTAACAAACTGGCATTGTGTGATGCTCACCCTCCAAGCATGATTGCTGAAGACAAAATGGGTGCACAAGCAAATGTGGTGAAGAAAGCTGATGATGCCCAGCTATCAAAAGATGTAGCATCTGGAGTCTTAAAGACTTGAAGTTAAACAAGTGGCCATCTAGTAGAGATAGAAAAAGCACACCAGCTTAAGTCATCATGCGGTGTCTATGGGATCAGGTATCAGGCATCAGAATACCCCAAACAAAAGAACATATTGTTGAGAGTGAGAGGGGTTGGAGCAGAGACTCAAAGCCATCTGTAGACAATGGACCATCCCCTCACAAAAGGGTCACAAGGAAGGGATGAGTCAACCAGGACGCATATAGCACCGATGAAACAGACAATATTCCTCTGGTTCCTTGGGCTTCCTCACCCACCACTATCATGACCCAAATCCTGCCTTTCAGTGCAGACTAGGCCAGAGCATGTACACAGGTACAAATAAGAGCTCAGGACACATGGGATCCATGTCAGATAAACTCCTCAGGAGAAGAAATGGGAGGAGCAATACCAGGCGCATTGGGGGAAGGTGGAGAGAGGAAGGGAGAAGAAACCATGGGGAAAGGGAGACAGCGGTCAGTGTAACATATGAAATTAATAATAATTTATCAAGGGTGCATGAGGCTGGGAGGTGGGGAAGGGAGGGTATAAAGAGGAGCTGATACTAAGGGCTCAAATAAAATGTCAATGTTTAGAAAATAATGATGGCTACATGTATACAAATATGCTTGATACCATTGATGTATGGATTGTTATAAGAGATGTAAGAACCCCCAATAAGACAACCTATTTTTTTAATTGCCAGTTAAATGTAAAAAAATAAAACCACAGTAAACTTCCAAGTTGAACATATGATGTTATTGTTGTTGTTGTTGTTGTTGTTGGTGGTGGTGGTGGTGGTGGTGGTGGTGGTGGTGGTGGTGGTGGTGGTGGTGGTGGTAGATGCCCTCAAGTTGGTTCTGAGTCGAGTGACCCTCTGCACAACACAACATACCACTGCCCAGGCCTGTGCCATCCTCACAAGTGTTTCTGTGCTTCAGTCCAATGTTGCACTCACTAGGTCAACTGATTTCCTTGAGGATCTTTTCCTTGCCCCTGTACTTGACCAAACATGATGTCCTTCTCCACGGACTGTTCTCTCCTGACAACATGTCCAAAGTATGTAAAACAAAATCCTGCCATCCTTGTCTCTAAGGAGTTCTCTGGCCTTACTTCTTCTAAAACTATCAGTTTGTCTTTTTAGCAGTCCATGGTACTTTCAAAATCCTTCACCAGCACCACAATTCAAAAGCATCCATTTTTATTTGGTCTTCCTTATTTAGTGTCTAACTCTCAGATTCACTACCTTCCAGTCTATGCTGACTTACAGCCACCCTGTAGGTCGGGGTAGAAATGTTCCTGTGAGTTTCTAAGATTGTAACTGTTAACCGAAGTAGGAAGGCTCTGTCTTTCTCCCAAGGAGCATCTGGTGGTTTTGAACTGCTAATCTTGGAGATCTCAGCCCAGCAGGTAACCACTACCCCACTAGGGCACCTTTCACATGTATGTGTGAAAATTATTAAAATATTAAGAATACCATGGCTTAAGCCAGGCACACCTTAGCTCTCAAAGTAACATGTTGCTTTTCAGTACTCTAAAGAGGTCTTGTGCAGCAGGTTGACCCAATGTAATGTGAGATTTGATCTCCTAACTGCTGCTTCCATGAGCACTATGGGTCCAAACAAGACAAAATCTTTGACAACTTCAATCTTGTCTCCATGTTACCTATTGATCCAGTTGTGAGAATTTTGATCTTCCTTATTTTGCAGTATATTCTATCCTGAAGGCTGCAACCTTCATCTTCATCAGCAAGTGCTTCAAGTTCTCCTCACTTTCAGCAAGCAAAGCTGTGTCATCTGCACATAGCAGGTTGTTAATAAGCCTTCATCAAGTCCTGATCCCTGATAATTCTCTGATTATTTGCTCAGCATACTGATTGGATACATATGGGGGAAGCTACAACCCTGACACCCACCTTTCCTGATTGTAAGCCATGCAGTGTTCTCTAAGTTTTTGCATGGCTGTCTTTTGATCTATGTACAAATTTTGGGTGAGCACAGTGAAGTGTTCTGGAATTCATATTCTTCTCAAGGCTGTCCAAAGTTTGTAATGATCCACAGAGGTGAATGACTTGGAATAGTCAATTAAACACAAATAAACATCTTGCTAGTATTCTCTGCTTTGAGCCAAGACCCATCTGACATCAGCAATGATGCCCCTTTGATCCACATCCTCTTCTGAATTGGGGCTGAACCTCTGGCAGCAGCCTGTCAATGATACTGTATACAATTTGAGCATTTTTGGGTCACCATTCTTTGGAATGAGCACAAATGTGGATCTCTATTTGGCCTAGTAGCTGTCTTCCAAGTGTCCTGGCACATATGAGTAATTTGCTTCCCGTGCTTCATCGGCTTGTTGAAGGCAGAACATGACAATGGGACAAGAGGAAAGTAAAAGGAAATAGAGGAAAGAAGTAGGAAGCAAAGGACATTTATAGAGGTCTAAATAACAGGCATAATCATATGTAAATATATTTACATATAATGATAGGGAAAGAGATCTATGTACATATATTTATATGTTAAGTATTAAGGTAGCAGACATACATTGGGCCTCTACTCAAGTACTCCCTCAAAGCAAATTCACTTTGTTTATTAAATCATTTTATTAGGGGCTCATGCAACTCTTATCACAATCAACTTTGTTTTAATAACCTGGCATTCCATGATGTTCACCTTCCACCTAACAAGATTGCTGAAGACAAATTGGATGCATAAGTAAAAGTGGCAAAGAAAGTTGATGCTGATGGTGCCTGGCTTTCAAAAGATATAGCATCAGGGATCTTAAAGGCTTCAAGATAAACAAGTGGCCATCTAACTGAGAAGCAACAAAGTCCACATGGAAAAAGCACATCATCCTGTGTATTCATGAGGTGTTGATGGAATCAGTATCAGTGAATGAGGGGGAGGGCGGAGTGGAGACCCAAATCCCATCTGTAGACAATTGGACATCCCCTTAAAGAAGGGTCACAAGGAAGAGACGAGCCAGTCTGCATGCAGTATAGCACTGATGAAACATACAACTTTCCTCTAGTTCTTTAATGCTTCTATCCCCCACTATCATGACCCCAATTCTACTTTGCAAATATGGCAAGACCAGAGCATGTGCACTGGAACAGATAAGAGTTTGCAACACAGGGAATCCAGGACAGATTAACCCTCAGAACCAATGATGAGAGTAGCGATACAGGAGGGGAAGGGAAGGTGGGTGTGGGGAGTGGGGCGAGGAGAAAGGGAGAACCGATCACAATGATTGACATATAACTACTTCCGAGGGGGACAAACAGCAGAAAAGTGGATGAAGGGAGACAGCGGTTGATGTAAGACATGGGGAAAAATAATTTATAAATTATCAAGGGTTCATGAGGGAGACGGGGCAGGGGGGCAATGAGCTGATACCGAGAGCTCAAGTAGAAAGAAAATGTTTTCAAAATGATGATGGCAACAACTGTACAAATGTGCTTGACACTGGATGGATGGATGGATGGATGGATGGATGGATGGATGGATGGATGGATGGATGGATGGATGGTGATAAGAGGTGTAAGAGCCCCCAATAAAATGATTTTTTAAAAAACAGGATACCAAACAATTAAAAAATGCAAAGCCATTTATCTTGATTGTGTCGGTCCTGGCATAGTAAATCATATGATTTTCTGATTCAAAATGGCCCAAGCTAGTTCATTTCAGCTCACTAACCCCAAGGATATTGATCTTTATGCATTCCATCTCATTTTTATGACTTCATTATTCCACTGTACATATATGGCACAATGTGTCTATCCATTTATCCACTGACTGGCATTTAGGCTATTTGTGTTTTTTTGTTATTGTGAATAGTTCTGCAATTGACATAGATGTCATATGCCTGATGATGTCTTTAGTAATAGATCTTCAGAATTTAAAATTAACAGAGGAACTGCTATCTCACAAGGTAGTTTTATTGTGAACTTTTTAAGGGAGTGCTACGCCATTGTCCATAGTAATTGGTTTATTTCACAGCCCAACCAGCTGTGGCTAAGAGTTCCAAGATCCTCAGAACCTCATAGTATTTTATTTTCTGGTTTTGTTTTGTTTTTCATCAGTGCCATTTTTGGGATGGGTGAGACGATACCTCACTTTGATTGTATCTCTCTCGTGGCTGACTCTGAGAGGAAGATGAGGCTGCTTATTCCAGATTTGCCACCTCAGAAACACTTTGTACAGTTCTGTCATGACCCATAAACTTGCCAGAAGTCAGAATCGACTACGGCAGTGAGGGAAGCATAGGTTGGTACCGACTGGAAGGCCACAGCTTTTTCCATGGCTACTGATCCATCTACGGAAGCCGAAGTGACCTTTCCTGCCTCCCTGTTGTGACACTCAAGGGGATCATGAGTCCCTGGCTTCTCACGGGGCTTGGCTTCCCCAGTACAGGCGTGACTTCCACACGCAGCCATTTGTGGCAGGCTCCAACAGCCATGTTGGTGGATTTCTTGAGAACCTTCAGAGCTTCCTAAAGATGCCATATTTGCCAATAACAAGGTGCCCTTGGACTGTAAGTTTGATTGACTTGTTCTTCCTTCATAAGAGTCACTCCAAGGCCAGCCATTGATTTAAATACAAATGTTGAAAGTAGCAGGTGACTCGTTATCTCCAGATTTCCTCCAAAGAAACAAAAGGCAAACTGACTGCCCTTGAGTCCATTCCGATTCACGGCGACGCTGTAGGACAGGCTAGAATGGCCCCGGTGGGTTTCCGGGACTTTAGCTGTTTACAAGAACAGAAAGCCCAGGAGGGTGGGAGGTAAGGGGGAGATGATATCAAGGAGTTCAAGAAGAAAGAGAAACTCTTGAAACTGATTGTGGTAGCAGTTGTACAATACTGCTTGCTGTGATTGAACTATGGAAGGATGTGCTATCTGTATTAGCTCTTAATACAAAGGTTACGGGTGGAAAAAGAATAGAGAGTCTTGTCTTTCTCCCACAGAGGCACTAGTGATTTCAAACTGCTCATCTGGTAGCTAACAGCCCGATATACATGAGACACCCAAAAGAAATCAGATTTTTTTTTTTCAAACCTGTGTATTTAATTTTTTTAGATTATTTTTTCTTTTTTTAAAACATTTTATTTATTTATTTATTTTACAAAACAGCCTTCTCACCTTCAAAGAACTCTCCATTACAATTAATACATTTGCCAAATCTGTGATCCCATTCTTGGAAACATTTTTCAAACTCATCTGTTTGGATGGCTGATAGCATCTCCTTCATTTTTTCCCACCTCAAATACATCTTCAAATCGCTGTCCTTTTGTGTCCCTCTGCATTCACAGAAACAGAAAAAGTCGCACAGAGTGAGGTCAGGTGAGTAAGGTGCATGGGGCAAGAGAGGCATGCTAGGTTTTTTTGCCAAAAACTGGCAAACTGAGATGACTGCATGAGGAGGTGCATTGTCATGGCGACAAAACCAGTCCCCATCTGTCCCAAATCAGGCCTTTTTTGGTCACACACTGTTAGGCCATCTTTTCAGAACTCTAAATAGAAAGCTTAATTAGCAGTCCTCCTTGGTGGAAGGAACTCCAAATGCACTGTGACTCTATATTTACATCCTTTCAGGAAGTTGACAGACCTCCAGAGCGAGGTTTGTGACATTCTACCTTTTTTGAAATAAGAAAACCACTTGTACACTTGAGTTTTTCCCATAACGCTGTCCTTATAAGCTGTGTTCAACATCACAATAGTTTGTGTGACATTTTTCCTGAGCAGGAAACAAAATTTCACAGCTGCACGGCTGTTCTCTTAAACTAGCCATCACAAAAAATAAGATTTGAGCGAAACTGCTTTCATGAAAAAATTCACTCTGACCAGAGAGAACCTTCCCAAGTAACACCACTGGGTGCACTAACTCAGAGCAAGTTGCTGGATGCTTGCCTGGGAGCGGGGGGAGGGAGGGAGAATGCATACTTACTTCTGGGTTTTTTGGGGGGGACACCCCCTAGTATATATAACTACTATGCCACCAGGGCTCAGAGACTTCATTCCTAGGAAGGATGTGTGCTTCTCTTTCCTCCATCCAGATTCCTGCTTGTAACATGCAAATCCTTCTCTTCCAATAGTCAGAGAAGATTTTACCTGCTTACCTACTTTCCTCAGAATGTTGCTTCTTCTTTTCTTCAAAGGACACACAAAAGTCAGTTCACAATTGCTTTGAATTTTTTTATTCATTGATACCCAAGTTTTTGAACCTCTTATTGAGGGCTAAGCCTAACTTTACACCCAGATTCCAGAGATACAGGTATAAACTTATCAATATTGGCCTAGTAATCCATGCATTGGGGTGATGAGGCTAAGAGGAAGCTTAGGAATGAATCGCTGATGTAAAATTTTAGCTATCATGACAGGTGAATCTTTTTGGAAATTCACTCATTTTACTTCCTCAGCTTGCATATGACCAAAGAATCCATGTTACACGTACTTCTATCGAAGTACCAAGTGTCACGAGTGCCTGCCCATGGAAAACCACCTTCACCCGATGTTTGCTCATTTTTTATCTTAATTTGGCTTCTCATGGATGTGCCACATGCCGATGGAAATGGAGTGAACTTTCCACTCACTTCTCACAGATCATGGAAACAAGAATATTTATTATGGGTTGGGGCGGGGTGCAGGGATACAGTGTAAAGACTAACAATTGGGTCAAATTCTAGTTTTACTTTTTTTTCTACCTGTTACTAACATGTTATCTTGGCTAAGTTGGTTCATCTCCCTGAGCCTATCCATGGCATCATCTGTCAAATGGCAGTAGTACTCAGAGTATCTGACGACTGGTTAAAAACAAGTATTAGCTACCCCTGCCCCCACTGCGCTGCGCCCGTTTTTTATTAAGGAATTCTCTAAATTCAAAGGTAAACAGTGAATAAGGAAGGCCAATGCAGAATCCACGCACTCAGACTGTGGTGCTGGGGAAAAGCAGTGCACGTGCCATGGACTGCCAAGACAACCAGCAGATGTGTCTTCCAAGAAGTACAGCCAGAATGCTCCGAGAGGCAAGACTTCAGCTCACCTACTTTGGGCATGTTGCCAGGAGAGACCAGTCCCTGGAGAAGGACAACATGCTTGGTAAAATAGAAGGGCAGCAAAACAGAGGAAGACCCTCAGCAAGTGTCTGCAATAATGGACTCAAACAGAACCATTTTGAAGATGGCACGGGACCTGGGCAATGTTTCATTCTGTTGTACATAGGATTGCTCTGAGTTCGAACCGATTCAACGACACCTAAGGATCACAACATGCTTTATATTCAATAAAATGCACTCTTTTTAGTGATTTTTCCTCTAAAGGGTCAGATTTCTATAAATTTTGACCACAGCATAGAATTATATAACCACAACCGCAATGAAAATATAAGAAAGTTCCCAAGGGGCATCTCCTATGCCATTCGTAACCAACTTCCCCCCAGGCCCAGTCATAAAAATATACTGCCCTGTTACTGTCCTTAGAATTTTGCCTTTTTCAGAATGCCATACAAATCATATCATATACATGTAGCCTTTTATGTCTGAAGTATTTCAATTAGTGAAGTGCCTTTGAGATGTATGTAATGTGTTGTGTATAACAGTAGTTCGTTTCCTTTTATTGTTGGATAGTTTTCACTGTAACAAATCACGGTCTAATTTATCAGATGAATAGAATTTGATTTTTTTCAAGGTTTGAAAATTACAAATAAAGCCACTACAAACACTTGCATACAAGATTTGGGTGGAAGTAGGTTTTCCTTTCAGAAGGAGTATGAGTTAGATGTCATCCAGTCTGTTCTGGTTCGTGGGAGTGGGAAGGTATGAACATGGCTATTTACAAATGAAGCTAAGAAACAGTTATTTTCATTCCGACCAGCAGAAGAGTCACATATGCTCTGGGTCTTTCCCAATACTCTGTCTTTTCTCTATTTATTTATTTTGTCAGCCATTCTAATAGGTTTTTAGTAGTATCTTATTATAATATTGAATTACATTTCCCAAATGACTAATAATACTGAGATTTTTTCATGACGTTATTTCCATCTGCATATATAATTGGTCTTATGTGTGTTCAAATATTTTGCCCATTTTTAATGGTTTATTTTCTTATTTTTGAGTTTCAAGAGATTTTTATATACCCTGGATCCAAGTCCCTTATTAGATATGTGATTTGAAAATGCTTTCTACAAGTAAATGACATTGCCTTTCATTTGTTTAACAATGTCTTTCCATGATCAGTTCTTAAATTTGATGAAAGGCAATTTATCAATTTCTATTCTATAGATCATGATCTTGGTGTCATATTGGTAACAAAATTTTTCCTGATCCAAATGCAAATATTTTCCCTATTTCTGTAATTTTTAAAGCTTTGGATTTTACATTTAGTTCTATAATACATTTTGAGTTAATTCATGTAAGTGGTGTGAGGTACGGATTATCTTGTTGAAGATTGATGTCCAATTTTCCAATATAATTTGTTGAGAAAAGTTCTCTATTAATTGGTTTTTGCACTTTGCATGTGTGGTTATATTTATGCACTTTCTATTTTGTTACCGTTCTTCATATGTCCATTCTCTTGCCAACACATGCTGTCTTGGATACTGATGTTGATAATATGATTTGAATTTTCCAACTTTGTTCTGAATTTTCAAAATTGTTTTGGATCATCTAGTTCCTTGGTCTCATCATATAAATTAAAGGAATAGTGTGTTAATTTCTATGACGATCTCTACTAGGATTTTGACTGAAATTACTATTAGATCAACTTGGCAAGAGTTCACATCTAAACAATGTTGAGTCTTTCTATAGATGAAGGACTTAAATCTCTCCATTTATTAGGTCTTCTTTGATTTCTTTCATCAACATTTTGTAGTTTTCAATCAACTTCGGGTGGAAAATATTTGGAGAAAGAAAGCAATTAACTAATGAAAGACTACTATTTAAATCACATTTCCATTGTATTAGGTCTTTAAATATTTAGATATTATTTACAAGATAGGAGGGTTAGGTATTGTGCCATTTATAGAAAGTATTTGAGCAGTCACAGATTTGGGCAATCTTCATATGAGGGTAGGGTGGTCCTGGAACCAACACCTTGTTGATTCCAAGCAATAACTCTGTATGAAACATGATTGGTTTTACATACTCAAAATGCACCTGCAACATTGCCAAACTAATGTACTTTTCTTGTACATTCTTTGAGGTTTCTGCGTAGAGAAGGATATTATTTATGAATAATGATAGTGCTATTTCTTCATTTTCTATATATGCCTTTTTAAAGTTAAAAATTAGGGGGGAATTTACATTTCATATAATCAACTTTGTATTCAGTAGCTTAAACCACTCATAAAACCCTACAATAGTTTAACCCTCACCTCCTTCTTGAGTTAGCTTACCCTTCCTTAAGACAGTTATCTTCCATTTCACGCAAATGAACACTTAACAATAGTCCAGCCCATTCCATTGTCTCTGGTCTTATTGCACTGATAAGGATCTCTGGTACAATGCTGAATAGAAGTGCTAAGAACAGTTATTCTTTCATATATGAATGAAAGCATTCTGTTATTTACTATTAACCATGTCAGCTGGAGGGTATTTATCAAAGAGACCCCAACAACAAATGTCCAAATGTGCTTGACACATGGATGGATGGATGGATGGATGGATGGATGGATGGATGGATGGATGGATGGTTTGTGATAAGAACTGTATGAGCCACCAACAACAAAAAAATTTTTTAAGCTGAAATTCAGATGTCGAACTAGGCTCTATATACAATGAGGAGGTCTTTATACAATTAAAACTGATGTTTAAAAGTTACCAAGGGCACATGAGGGAGGGGGTAGTGGGGAGGGAGGGGGGAAAAAGAGGACCTGATGCAAAGGGCTTAAGTGGAGAGCAAATGCTTTGAGAATGATTGGGGCAGGGAATGTGCAGATGTGCTTTATACAATTGATGTATGTATATGTGTGGATTGTGATAAGAGTTGTATGAGCCCCTAATAAATTGTTTTAAAAAAACTGATGTTTAAAAAAAATCCCAAGCCTACTGTCAAGTCATAGTGGTCTTACATAGGATTTCCAAGGTTTGTAAAAGTTGGTGGAGTGGGGGGCTGTCAAGCAGACAGCCTCTTCTTTCTCTTTCAAAGTAGCTGGTGGATTTGAACTACTGATCTTGAAGTTAGAAGCCCATGTTTACCTGACAGAGCCACCAGAGATCCTTATGTTATGATTGTTGTTACATGGAGTCTATTAATTAATGACCCTATGTACAACAGACCAAAACACCATCAAAGCCTGCACCACCCACACATTGCTGTTATGTTTGGGCCCTTTGTTGCGGCTATTGTATAAACCTATCTCCTTGAGCATCTTTTGTATAAACTTATTGTTGCAGCTATTGTATAAACCTATCTCCTTGAGCATCTCGTATAAACCTATTGTTGCGGCTATTGTATAAGCCTATCTCCTTGAGCATCTTCCTACTTTTCTCTGCTCCTCTTCTAATAGCAAATCTAAAATACTTGAGACGAAGTCTTCCCATCTTCACTTCCAAAGAACACTCTTCTTCTGGCTGCCCATGGCACTTTCAATATTCATGCCAGCAACATATTTCAAGTGCATCTTTCTTCTGTGATCTTCCTTGCCGGTTGTCCAACTTTCACATGAATAACAAGTGATTTAAAATACCATGGCTTGGACCGTGTGCACATTATGCCTCAATGTGACATCCTTGATCTTCAACATTTTAAAGAGGGCTTGTTCATCAGATTTTACCAATGCAATGTATACATCATTTGATTTCCTGGTTGATGCTTCAATTAGCATGGATTGTAGATCCAAGTAAATGAAATTCCTGGTAACTTCAATCATTTCTTCATTTATCATGATGTTGGTCCAGTTTTGAGGACTTGGGTTTTCTTTACATTAAGTTGCAATCCATATTGAAGGCTGCAGTCTTTGATTTTCATCAGCAAGTTCTTCAAATTCTCCTCATTTTAAGCAAGCAAGGTTGTGTCATCTGCACACTGTACGTTGTTAATAAACCTGCTTCCAAACCTGATGCTGCATTCTTCTTCAAATGCTGAGCTACTCAGAGTACCTGCTCAGAATACAGATTGAATAAACATGGTAAAAGAACACAATCTCGATGCACATCTCTACTGATTTTTTAACCATGTAAAATCCCCTTTTGTTTGAACAACTAACTGCATCTTGGTCCATGTATAGGTTCCACGTGAGCACAAGGAAGTGTTGTAAAATTCTCATTCTTCTCAATGCCATCCAAAGTTGATTGTTATCTGTAGTCAAATGTGATGTGTCACATGGTCAGTAAAACACAAGTAGACATCTTTCATGTATTCTCTACTTTCAGCCAAGATCCATCTGGCGTCAGCAGCGATGTCCTCCCTGCGTGTGCTCTCCTGAGTGCAGATTAAATTTCTGGCAACTCCCAGGGAATCTGCTGCTGCAATCCTTGTTGAATTATCATCAGCAAAAATGTTCTTGCCTATATAATTAATGCATTCTATGTGGTCACTTTGTTAAGCTGAGTTGATCAGAGAAACAAATGCAGGGACACATATATGTGCGAGAAAGAGCTTTATATCAAGAGATAATTGTATATCAGGAAAATATCCCTGTGCTGACTACTCAAGTCCTTCAGTCTGACCCTAGTCCATAAATCCCTCTAGAGACTCCCGTAGTCACAAGCAATGATGCAGAATGCAGGAATATCACCGGTTGGTGAGTGCAGAGTCATGTGGAGTCCATTGTGGTGGGTGCATTCAGAGCCCTGGCAGCAATCAGCCAGCCAGCAAGAAAGTGAAGGCAGAGAGAGCAGCAGAGGTTCCCAGGGCCCTCCTTATAAGAAGGCCACACCCACAAGGAGGCACCATCAGGCTCTGTGACCTGGTTGACAGGTGTAATACCAACCCCACACTTCTATATATCCTCAAGTTGATATGAAATTATATAATTACCAGAGTCACCTGTTTTTGGAATGGGCACAAATATAAACCTCTTGCAGGTGGTTGCAAGTACTCTTGCAGCTACTTTGGTAGCTGTCTTCCGAAGTTATTTTCATAGAATAGTGAGTGCTTCCAGTGTTTCGTTAGCTTATTAAAACATTTTAATTAGTATGCTGTCAACTTGTGGAGCCATGTATTTTATTAATGCCTTCAGTGTAGTTTTAACATCTTTTAAAATTTTCATTGGTTCTTGATCATACACTACCTATTGATTTATATAGTATGCATTAGACATACATATACATATGTACATATGTGTATGTGTGTGTGTCAAAGGTGCTAGGGCCCTATATCCTCAGGACTGATCAGAGCCCAGTGCTAGACATCCTGGGAGCAATATCTTGCACAAAGGGTCTTTCAAATCTAGACTAGACTGTTTTCTTCAATTCCTTCAGTTTGAAAAATGAATATATTCTTTCTTTTGGTTTTCTAACCCCAGATTTTTGCATATTTCATCATAACACTATTCTACCTTCTTGAGCTGCCCTTTCAAAATTTCTGTTCGGCTCCTTTATTTCATCATTTCTTCCACTTGTTTAAACTACTCACATTCAAGAGCAAGGTTTAAGTTTCTCCTGATACCCACTTTGGTCTTTTCTTTCCTGTCTTTTCAATGACATTTTGCTTTATTCATATCTGATATTCTTAATGTCCTCCCACAATTCATGTGGATTTTGGTCTTTAGTTTTCAGTGCATCAAATCTGTTCTTGAGATGTTCTTTAATTCTCAGTCAAAGTTGTATTTTAAGCTTTTTGGACTTATTTTAATTTTCTTCACCTTCAAACCGAACTTCCATATGAACAACAGGCAGCCTGTTCCATAATATACCTCTGGTCTTGCTTTGGTGAATGATATTGGATTGAATTTCTACATCATCTATTCCCACAAATGTAGTCAATTTGATTCTTGGCAAGGTCCGTGTGTATAATTGCTGCTTATGTTGTTGTTTTTAAAGGTATTTTCATTGAAGAAGTCATTGGTTTTGCAAAATTTTATCATATGATCTCAACCTTCATTTATATTAGCAAGGCCACATTTTCTAACTGCTCTTTCTGCCTCTGGCTCTCAACTTTCAAATTTCAACTACCAATAATTATTCAAGCATCTTGATTGCATGCTTAATCAATTTCAGACTAAAAGTATTGATAAAGTTCATCGATGTCTTCATTGCTAGCTTTAATCGCTGTTTGTTTTAATTGAATAATAGTTATATTAACTGGACTTTCTTGTAGGCATATAGATATTATCCTATCACAGATAGCATTACACATCAAATTAAATCTTCCGTGTGTTTTTTGACAGTGAATGGCATGCCATTTCGCTTCTATTTGTCATTCCCAGCATGGCAAACTGTATGATTGTGCCTCAAAATGGTCTGTATCAGCTCACTAGTACCTAGGATATCAATCTTTATGTGTTCTGTTTCATTTTTTATGACTTCCAATTTTCCTAGATTTATACTTCAGACATTCCATCTTCTGATTACATCACTAGTGGATGTTTAGAGCGACTTCTTCTCATTTTGAGTCATGCCTCATCAAGTCACAAAAATTTTGTTCCATCTATGTCATTAAGGCCGATTTTACATCAAGGAGTCAGTTCTTCCTCAGTCATATTTTGAATGCCTTTAACCATGAAGTGTATATTTTCTGGCACTATATGGGACAATGTTCCAATGCTGTTCAAAAAAATTTCTGTGTCTAATCTGAACCATTCCTTCCCTGTAGTCTGAAAACTCCACTGAAACCTTCACCTTGTGTTATCCTACTGGTATTTGAAATACCATACGTTGCAGCATCAAGGCGATTCAACAAAGTAAAGACAAGTGGGCATTCCTCTGAGATACCATTCACTGGGTTGAAAAAGTTAGCTTTCTTTTTTAATGTAATGAAAGTTTGGGTCATAAATGGATATTGAATTTTGTATATTTACATTTTTAATCATTTTATTAGGGGCTCATACAACGCTTATCACAATCCATATATATATATATATATATATATATATAAATCTCAATTGTGTAAAGCACATTTGTACATTCATTGCCCTCACCATTCTCAAAACTATTTACATTTTTTATTATAAAAGCTTCCAGATAAAAATAGAAGAAAGTTTACTGAACCCTTATGTCTTGACCACACTGCTTCAATAAGTGTCAACTCATAGCCAATCTGATTTTTAAAAATAGGTTTAATTGACATAATTTATGTATCATACAATTCAATAGGTTCAGTATTTGAAAGACTTGTGCATTCAACACCACAGTGTATTTTAGAATATTATATTCATTCTAGTATCCATTATTATTAGCTCTTCATCCACCCCACCCCACCCATCCCCTTCATCCCTTGCCATAATCCTGAGTAACTATTACTAGTATTATAAACCTATCTTGAATTTTATATATAGAAAGTCATATCAAAACCCATTCAGATATAAGAATTTTGTATATATCCCTGGTTGACTTTAGAGGTAGCATCATCAGTTTCTTGTGAAATCATATAAATAATGTCCTTGAGACATTTGATAATTCTGGTAATAATATCATTAATCTAGCCAGTGGTATAGAATTTAAAAATTTTTAAATACTATTGAGAAAAGAAAACTATACATATATCAGAAAGATTTTTAGATTAAAATACATCTATTTTGGCTTTCACATGCTAAAACTTAAGGAGGAGCTGATAACCATGTTCAACACCCCCGGGGGCATGACAACAGAAACATGGGTAAAAGGAGACAGTGGATGGTGTGAGTTATGAAAATAAAAATAACATAAATTATCAAGGATTCGTGACTGTTGGAAGGGTGGGAGAGGGAGAGGAAAATGAGGAGCTGATACCAAGGGTTCAAGTAGAAAGAAAATGTTTTGGAAATGATGATGGCACCATATGTATAAATGTGCTTGATATAATAGATGTATAAATTGTTATAAGAGCTGTAAGATCCCCCAATAAAATTATTTATTTTAAAAATAAAAAAAGAAAGAAAGGAAAGGGTCAGAAACTGTTCAATATTGCTCAATCGCTAAGGCAAAACTATGCAGGACTAAATGTCATAAAAAGCAAACAGTATGAAAATATCGAATACATGATAGACTTAAACAGCCAGTTATTGGGCACCCTCAAAAGTAAGAGATTTGAACTCAAATCCAATGACTTCCAAATCCATGGCCTTGGAATAACAGGTTTTGCTTTGATTCATGGAGCATTTCAACTTTAGGTCCAAGAAGTATTTTAGCTCCTTCTATCTATGACAGATGTATTTAAGCTAAAGTCTGGTTCACTTAGTGGGTTTTCCAAATCAGATCCTTCTGGTTTGGCCTAAAAAGAGTGCTGTGCTCCTCGAAAGGACAAATCTAAAACCCAGGTTGCCCAGAGCACACAGGCTGGGTCATCAAGATCTGAACAGAAACTCGGTCAAAAATGGATGGGAGTTTATATAAGAATTCTTAAGTATTTTCCCCAGGGACATGTTGCCCTCTCTGGCTTACCCACCACCAGAATTGAAATCACCTGCTCTGAAACAGCCATACCCACCTGCCCTCTAATATTGATTTCCCATCTAAATTCACTGAACACCACTGTAGGAGAGTCTATTGATTTGGGATAAGTATGGGACAATGTGATATGGCCAGAACTATTTGATCCTCTCCCTCTCCCCTCAAAGTGAAAAACTGACCCCCAACTTAGATAAGGCTTCCTCTAAAGAAGTGGTTTTAAAGATGTACAAATGAAAGAGTGATGGGTGGATCATTAGAAAGGCATTACACCATTGCTAGGGAGACCTGACTAAAAGATTACGTGACCCGAGAACAGCTCTGTCTTCGGCTTGGTGTTTTGTCTTATAGAAGTGGTTAATAGTTATTTATAAATTATCAAGGGTTCAAGAGGAGGGAGAAGGAGGGAGTGAGGGGGGAAAATGAGGAGCTGATACCAAGGGCTTTAGTAGAAAGCAGGTGTTTTGAGAATGATGATGGCAACATGCGTACGAATGTGCTGGACACAAATGATGTTTGTACGGATTGTGAAGAGTTGTATGAGCCCCTAAAAAAATGATTTTTTTCAAAGAAGTGGTTTCATACAATAATTGATTTTTTTGTGGCTGATTGACTTTGCTAAGCAAAATGTTTTCTAGGCCTGTCCATGTTGCAAGGTGCTTTGTGGTTTCGTCAATGTTTTTAGCTATGTATAGTATTCCATTGTGTTTGTGTCAGTTTCTTTAACCACTTTTCTACTGATTGGCTTTTGTGCCATTCCCAACTTCATGCTATTGTAAACAGTGCTGCAATTAGCATGGGAGAGCGTACACCTGTTCCTGGTGTAGATCTTACTTCTTTCGGATATAGACCCAGCTGAGGTATTTGCTGGATCATATAAGACTTCTCTTCCTAGTTGTTTTAGGTGGTGCCTAATTCCATAATTGTACATGTTTACAAACCCACCAACAGTATACGAGAATTCCAATTTCTCCACACCCTTGCCAGCATTTGTTGTTTTCTGTTTCTTTTTTTAAAAACTGGGCTACAGTTGTCGGTTTAAAGTGATATCTCATCTTCATCTCCCGAATAGCTAGTAATTGTGAATATTTATTCATGGAGTTGTTAGCCATTTGAATGTAATTTTGGGTGACCTGTCTCTTCATGTCCTTGTGCACTTTTAAAATGGAATTATTCATTTTTATCTTTATTGATACATTTGTTTTCTATACGTTTTAGAGATTAATCTTTTGATCTATTTGTTATTTCTAAAGACCTTTTTGCTCAGTCTGTGGGCTATCATTTTGTTCTTTTAATAGTCTTTTGATGAATATAAGTGTCTTATTTTTAGTAAATCCCAGTCATCTATTTTGTCTTCTTTGTGTGACTCTTTCACTATATTTGATAGTTTGTCTATGTCATGTACTAGGGTACCTTAATTTGTCCTTATTTTATTTATTGATGATATTTACAGTTCTGAGATTTCCACTTAGTTCTTTGGTCTTTCTTGAGTATGTTTTGTACATGGTGTTTCTTTCCTTTGAAGATGAAGATCCAAGTTTGCCTGCCTCATTTGTTGAAGAGGTTGTCTCTTTTCATTCAGTATTTTTTGGGGGCCCTTTATCAAAGATCATTTGTCTGTGGGTGGATGATTTTATTTCCAGGTTTTCTATTCTGCTTCAGTGATCTATTTATCTATTATTTTACCAGTACCAGGCTGTTTTGACTACTGTGGCTACATAATAGGCTTTGAGGTCAGTTAAGCGTGAGGCCTTCTGCTTTCTTTTAAAGCAGTTCTTTGCTTATCCTAGTTCTCTTTCCTATATATATGAAATTGGTCATTAGTTTTTACATTTCTTTAAGGAATCAAGATGGGATTTAGATAATAATTTCATTGATTTTTTGTTCTGGGTCTTTGATGCCTGATACTGATCCCATCAACACCACGTGATCACACAGGCTTGTGTGCTTCTTCCATGTGGGTTTTGTTGCTCCTCAGCTAGATGGCTGTTTATTTATCTTCAAGCCTTTAAGATCCCAGACACTATATCTTTTGATAGCTGGGCACCATCAGTTTTCTTCACAACACTTGCTTATGCACCCACTTTGTCTTCAATGATCCTATTGGGAAGGTGAGCATCACAAAATGCCGGGTTATTAGAACAAAGTGTGCTTGCATTGAGGGAGTAATTGAGTAGAGGCCCAGTGTCTTTCTGCTGCCTTAATACTTAATATATAAGTGTATGCACATAGATCTATTTCCCTATCATTATATATAAATATATTTACATATGCACATGCCTGTATTTAGATGTCTGTAAATGTCCTTTGACTACTAGTTCTTTACTCTATTTCCTTTTACTTTTCTCTTGTCCTGCTAACATGTTTGCCCTTCATTTGGGTTTCAGTAATTCCTCGAGGCTACACTGCCCTTGATTAAGCCCTACCAAGCATTGTATGCCCTTCTTACCACTGATTTTGGATCACTTGTTGTTCCCTTGTCCCTGGGTTTGTTAACATCCACTTCCTTTCCCCTGCCTCCCCCTTTTCCATGTCCCCCCCGGAACTGCTGGTCCAGTTGTTTTCTCTTCCAGATTGTTTATCCCGCCTATCTTATCTAAACATTCAGAGACAATAATAAGTCCCAAAATAAAAAAAAGCAAAATAAAACAGCAAAAGAAACCCCAAAAACTAAACAACAACAAAAATGAAAGCCTATAAATAGTTCCAGGTCTGTTTGTTGACCTTTAGGAGAGCTTTTCAGTAAGTGTGATGGGGTGCCATGCCTTGGCCCCAAAGTCTGCTTTTGGTATTCCCCATGGGGAAATATGTTCTTGATGTCTGTTTCAAAGCTCTTTTTGCTAGTATACAGGAATTCAAGTAATTTCTGGTTATTAATTTTGTATCTATCTAACTATCTCACTGTTACATTTCCAAATCTCTCAATTGTTTCTAACAATCTTTTGTTGAGTCTTTGTGGTACTCTACATAGAAAATCATATTATATACAGATAATGAGAGTTCCATTTCTTTGTCCTGTTGTACTTCTTGATTTCTCTTTGCTAAAGGTTCTGGCTGTAACTTCCAGTGCAATGTTAAATGTGAGTGATGATAGGCAAGTATTCTCTCCTTGTTTTACAGTTTTTCCCCATTGAGCAAGACGGTGGTTGTTGGTTTTCCATGTATGGCATTTACTGTGTTGAGAAATTTCATTCCTATTCCTACATTGTTGGGTGTTTTTATCAGAATGGATTATTGCAAATTATCAAATGCCCTTCCTTCATTTATTGATATGATCATGTGGTCTTTATTCTTTGTCTTGTTTCTGTGGCATATTACATTGATTGTTGATCTAATGTTGGACTATCCTTACATACCTGGTAAGAATCCCATTGTGCATTGTTTTTATACAAGGTGGTACCCCCCAAAAAATTGGGGGAAAAACTTCACTGGGCAGAGCTTTCATAGTACAAAATTTTCCCACTGGTCAACATTGAGCAACTTGCTCTGATTTAGTGTATCCAGTGGCATCACCTGGGAAGGTTCTCTCTGGTCACAGTGAAAATTTTCCATAAAAACAGGTTCCCTCTAACCTAGTTTTTTTGTGATGGCCAATTTAAAAGAACAGCTGTTAAATTTTGTTTCCTGCTCAGGAAAAATGTCATAGAAACTGTTGTGATGTTGAATATAGCCTACAAGGGCAGCATTATGGGAAACACTCAAGTGTACATGTGGTTTTCTCATTTCAAAGAGGTGAAATGTCAATTGATGATAAACCTCATACTGGATGTCCGTCAACTTCCCAAACAGACAAAAATGTTGACAAAATTTGTGCAATTGTGCCTAAAGATTGATGACAGGTCATTGTAGAGATGGGGCAGTTTTCTGGGCTATCTTGGAGCTCAATTCAGTGAATTTTAGTGGAAGATTTTGGAATGAGAAAGATCACAGTGAAATGTGTGCCTCGAGATTTCATGACCAGGAAAAAGAACATTGAGTGGACACATGCTCTGATTTGAAAGAACAGCTCCAAAGTGACCCAAACTTTTCTTCCAAGGTCATTATTGGTGATGAGACATGATGTTATTCTTATGACCCCAAAATCAAACATCAATCAAGCCAATGGATGATGCCATTCTCATCTTGCTCAAAATAAGCTTGTCAAGTAAAATCAAAGGTCAAGATGATGCTCATTTGTTTTTCGGTTGTGAGGGGGATAATGCTCTTGTGGTTCATTCCCAGGTCAGACTGTTAATCAAGCTTTCTATTTAGAGGTTCTGAAAATATTACATAACAGTATGTGACCAAAAAAGACCTAATTTGTGGCAGACAGGAGACTGGTTTTGCCACCATGATAATGCATCTACTTACGCAGTCATCTCACTGCACTAGTTTTGGTAAAAAAAAAAAAAAAAAAAAAAAACCCAGCATGCCTCTCTCACACCTTACTCACCTGACCTAACTCGGTGTGAATTCTTTTGGTTTCTGTGAATGAAGAGGGACATGAAAGGACAACTATTTGATGACGTATAAGAGGTGAAGAGAAAAATGAGGCTCATGCTGTCAGCCATCCAGACAGATGAGTTTAAAAAATGTTTCTGTAAGGTAAACTGAGGTACGGAATAAAACCGGAGTTGGATTGAAGGAAAGTAAGTTCAGTGATAGCTTTGTTGGCGTGAAAGAGCTCCTGGACAAGGTTCTGCGACCTAGTGAGGCAGATGGTGGAAGTCACAACCAGTGGTCAGGATGGAGGGCTCTTAAAAAAGGTGCCTGGGGGTGGGCACACCATCCAAGGCGGCAAGTGCTGTAAGCTGTTCTGAGAATGGTTCGCCAGCTTCTTGCGGTGCTCTGTGTACTGGAACGCGTGGTGTCAGGTTCTGAGCTGAGTTGTTCCATCTTGGCTCTGTTTGGCCTGGCCAGTTGTCAGCTTTGAAGGGGGCCCTTCAATTCTCCTGACTGACACCATCCAGACATTCAGCCTTTAAGTGATAAAGAGCACTGTGATTTGATCTGGCTACTTCCTGCTGACACAAGACAACTCAGGGTTACAGGCCGGACCGTACTCGGTCGGGGTCAGCAGGCAGGGGGCTGTAACGGTGTAAAAGAAGCTGGTTAACTTTCAGGTTGGTAATGTCCCTCATCTGGTTTTTGGAGGAACTTAAAAAGACAGGGAGCCAAGAGCAACAGAAGGCAAATTATTACTAAGGGTCCAACCAAAGGCATGAGCCATGAAACCAGAGGATTTTGGAACCAGGGGGTTGCCGCCATGATGCGCCAATGGTGATTCCTAATCTTGTGGGTCATAGTTTTTAACACTTTCACATTCTGCTCAACCAACCCAGACTCGGTGATATAACAGCAACACTCCCCCCACTCCCCACCAAAACATGCATGTACCTCCCTTATCTGCCGTCAGCAAGTCTAAGGTTTTGAAGGGTTACCTGTGCCAGTGAGGTGAGTTGTCACTGTAGGGACGTGAGAGACTCTGAGGTAGAGTCCGTCACTAGTTGGCGCTTCCTGTCAAAGCTTTGTGTTTGGAGGATGCTGTGTCCCAAAGCCCCGCTGGTTATTCCTGCTGATGCTAGGGAGGAGGTGAAGTTGAGACCCACTAGGATGGGCACAAATATTGCCTGACAGTCGTGAGGGGCAAAGTGGGTTTCTATGTTCCATACCCATTTGAACTCTG
Organism: Tenrec ecaudatus; assembly: GCF_050624435.1. Lineage (NCBI taxonomy): Eukaryota > Metazoa > Chordata > Mammalia > Afrosoricida > Tenrecidae > Tenrec > Tenrec ecaudatus. Next base: position 88,149,979 of record NC_134540.1, on the reverse strand, counting down.
CCCACCCGTACATGGTAAGCTGAGGTACTATAGTTACTGGGAGGCAAAGGTGACAGTAGAATCATTGAGGCACTTAGTCAGAGTGCCATTGCACCAAAGGAACATCCCCTGAGGGGCTTTAATAAGACCTGTGATATTGTGGGCAAAGTTGCAGGGCAGGGTTGCTGGAGCTTCCTGTTGTTGATAACACAGAGGGTAAGTTACATTGCGGTCTGTTTTTGGGGTGAATAATGGAATGCCAAATAGAGAGGCAGGGCAACCACTACTTTCATTGGTAGGGGGGAAATTAGCAAGGGAACCACGGCCAGTAAAGGATGTTGGAGGGAGACACAAAGGAAGCAGGATGATTTATTCCTGAAACATTGAGGAGTTTTGTGGCCTCCTGGATTAATTTTACCCATTCAAAAGACTCAGGGGGTTTCATTTCTGTCTTTCATATTTGATTGACTAGATCCTGCTCATTGTTTAAAATTTCCTTGGCTACCACATCTATGTTTTTTATTTCCTGTGCAATCTGGACATACTGTCTATGTATTTTTAAAATTCCAGAGGATCATGCAAAGGCAACACCTCGATAAAGTCTGCCCTCAACACCTTTTCCATCGGGGCCCCAGGGATCCCTAATGTTTAAGCAAAATTTCCCTTAACCACCCATGATGAAAACCTAGTCCCTGTCCAACTTGGAGTTTCACCAAAGGGCTTGGTGCATGACACACGAGTAGAAAGGGCAACCAGCGGACGTTTGTGCCCACCAACAGCAGTAGTCCTTTTTCTGATCATAAAGGAAACAAAGGGCAGGGGCAGATGCACCTGTAGACATTTTTCCACATCCCTCCAAAAAGAAAAGGTTGGTGTAATTAAACTCAATTTGGACTTTACACTGACACCCTGCAGGGGCACGGTGTCCCTTAACCACAATGTGGTTACATTTCCAAAGGTTTCACAGACTACAAACTGACACACAAATGGGTCTTTTGGGGGGTGCTGAGGCTTTACTCAGACTTGTGGTGGCTTGCAAGAGGCATCCTAGTGAAGCAAATGTGAGCGGGCCCCACGACTTGGGTGGCATGCCTGGCACTTGGCTTGCAGACAACTTGGCGTTGTCTGCTTAACTCGGCTGAGGCAATGCCAGCTGGGGTTCCTGAGTACTTTAACCACTGTGGGAGTAGTGAGGATTGCGGTGTAAGGTCCTTTCCACTTTGGCTGGAGGGGCTGTGGTTGTAGTTCTTTCAGGAGAACTGATTCTCCGGGGCTAACAGCAGGCAGGTCAGTCCGTGTTGGGTCCTGGCTACGGAGGCACCGATCTGCATGTTCTCGAAGAAGCTATCTTAGTTGAGAGAGGTAAAGCACGTAAGTGGCTAGAGGAGGAGGCTGCATTGGTAGGTTGTGGTTGAATAAGAAAGGCCTGCTGTACAGCAACACAAATGGGCTTAAAAATTGACTGGGATCACAGAGCTGCATGAACTTGGGCCAAAGCTAATAGGAGCAAATCCACCCAGGACTTGCAGAGGCTTAGCGATAGTTTGGACAAATGATTTTTAATTATGCCGTTCATCCTCTCCACTTTCCCTGATGACTGGGACCAGTAAAGGATGTGCAGCTGCCACTTTATGTCTAATGCAACATAAAGCCCAGGCAATTGTCTGATTGAATGGAATTGGGGGGTCCAAACCTAGGAATAATTTGGGAAGTGAGAATGTTGGTAACGGTGTGTCATTTCCTGTCTGGTAGGGAAGGTCTCAACCCATCCTGAGAAGGTGTCAACAACGGCATGGAGGAACTTGAGACCTTTGTGTGTCGGCATATGTGTAAAATCAATTTGCCAATCTTGCCCGGGTAAATGGCCTAGCAATTGGTGTGTTGGTATTCTAGGGTTAAGCCCCCCTTGGGCATTAACAGCTTTGCCAGCTTCACAAGAAGAGCTGACTGTTTGAATGCTTTGTAATAAAGCAGAGTGATAGAAAAGTGGCTGTAAAACCTGTAATAGAGTCCGGGCTAATGCATAGATTGATGTATTTGGTCTTTAGCCTGCAGGGCTAATTTGTCATTTAGAACAATCCATCCCTCTGGTATAGCCCTACCACCCTTTTCCATCAGGGTGGCTCACTCTTGAAGAGTGTAGGGTTAGACTTCAGGTAGGGTAAAAAGCATTATGGGGGCCAACAATGCAGGGTCAGCTGTGAGGCCTCCAGCTGTGGCATTGGCCTTGGTGTTGCCCTGTGTGATGAGGGAATTGTCATTTTGATGGCTTTGCAGTGAATAATGGCCACATGAGCTGGCAGCTGGAGAGCATTTAAAAGAAGTAGAATACTCTGTCAATTGAGACCACAGTGTAGACTGCCTGTCACTGTCCTTAGGCATCAACAGAGGAACTTTCATCCACAAAGAGGATTAAATCAGGGTTAGGGCAGGCCTGGACAGAAAGACGAGGGTGGGGTTGGGCGAGTTCCTCAATTATCTGGGGACACAAGTGGCCGTCGTGACTGAAATGCACCTGTGGCAGGAAAGTTGCATGGTTCAGAATGGGAAATTGGCATAGGCTCAAATCGGATTTTCAGTAAAAAAGAGATAGATTTACTCTATCCAGTCCAGAGGGAGCAGGGCGAGAACACGGTGCGACAAACGATCCTGACATCTATGTGAAGAAAGTGTTTGGAGTTCTGTCCTAAGGTTAATTTGAGGGCCTTGTTGGTTAATGAGGCTACAGCCACCAGAGCCCAGATGTATGGTTGCCACCCTCAAACTTCATGCCCAGCTTGTTTGACAGGTATGCAACCGGAGAATACAACAGTCCCAGTGGCTGGACCAGGACTCCAACCGCCATGCCATTTCTCATCAGTAAACAAAAAGAAAAGTTTTCAGGGTTGGGTAAATGCAGAAGCAGAGACTGCAAAAGGGCTTTCTGAAGCTTGTAAAAGGCCACCTTGAACACTTGAGGGGAGTATAAGTGTCCAGCAGGCATGGCATTTGCAGCTCGTATAGATGTTTAGCCAGAAGGGAAAAGTTAGGGACCCAATGTCTAAAAATATCTCACAAAACCCAGAAAGGAAAGTATTTAGTCCATGGTTTCCTGGACTTGGAGTTCTATTGTGTGTCACCAATCAACCACAAGTCCCCGAATAGTGGGGGTGAGGCACAGCCCTAGGTAAGTGACAGAGGTGCAGGAAAGCTGGGCTTTGAATCGTGAAACTGAATAGCTCTTGGAGGCCAGGAAGTTTAAGAGTTGTGTCATATGATCCTCTGAACAGGCCAAGGAGGGGCTACACAACAATAGATCATCCACATATTGCAGAAGGGTGGATGGCGAGAGTGGGCACCCCGCAAGTCAGCAGCAAGGGCCTGGCCAAAGATATGGGCGGAGTCTTAGAAGCCCTGAGGCAACATGACCCATGAATATTTGGAGGCGGTGTGTGGGTGTCAGAATTCTCCTAGGTAAAGGTAAACAAATGCTGCCATGCAAGGTCCAGGGGAATGGTGAAAAGGGCATCCTTTAAGTCAAGAACAGGGAAATGGGATTGTGGGACAGTACGGTATAAGGATTAGGGACCAGCGGATGGATGGGAACAAAGGCATTATTAATGAGGTGGAGGTCCTGGACCAGGCAATACATGCTGTTGGCTTTCTTCACCGGTAAAAGCAGAGTGCTACAAGGGGAAAGGATGGAAGTAAGGAGATTGCTGGCAATAAGGCACTGTACAATTGACTTTAAACCTCTGCGGTATGTGAGTTATATGGGAAACAGGTCTAGATGGAAAAACGGTGGGGTCTTCCAGGCGTATCAGGACAGGACGATGATGAGTGGCAATCATGGGTTTAGAGGTGTCCCACACCACGAGATTGACTGTTAGCCAACAAGGCTCCAGAAGGTGTTAACAGGGGCTTGGTGGGAGAGAGTGCCAATAAAAGTGGAATAGAAGGGGAAGGAGAGAGGAGCATATGGTTCTACCAAAGGCTAATCTCAAATTTGGAGAGCAAGTCCCTCCCCAACAGTAGTGATGGACATGAAGGCATGACCAAGAAGGAATAAGAGAGAGGAAACCCTTCTATATCTAGGAACAAGGCGGCGGATAACCAAAGGCTTTAAGGGTTTACCATCTATTCCAATAATCAAGACCTGGGAAGGGGAGGTTGGGCCCAAGAAGGCGGGGAGGACTGAGAAGGCAGCTCCCATGTCCAACAAGAAAGAGATCAATTTACCAGCTACCTTGATCTCTACCCTGGGCTCAGTGAGGGTCACCAGGGTCGCTGAGTCAGGGCCTCCTCAATCATCATCAGCCTCCAGGCCCAGTAGTGCCAATGGTGGGTCAGAGTCTGAAAGGACTGATCATGACTAGGCACCGAGGAGCGGTCACTTCTCCAGTAGCCCTGTTGACCACACACCAGGCAAGGCTTTCTGGGCGGTCAGGGTTGCAGGCAGTTCTTGACCCAGTGGCCCTCCTGGCTGCATTTGAAGTAGATCCCGGTGGCAGGTGGTTAAAGTTGTTGCTTACTGGAGTCTTCTGACACCCACCTGCCAGCCTCAGGGCAGCGACCAAGGCTTGGGTTTGCTAATTAGCCTTCTGGCGAGCCCGGGATTCATGCACAGCCTCTGCCTGCTCCTCTCAGGTGTTAAAAACGTTAAATGCCATGTTCACCAGGTCTCAGATAGGGGTCTGAGGGCCATCCTCAGCCATTTTTCAGTTCTTATTAAGGTTAGAAGCTGACTGTGTTATGAAGTGTGTGGCCAACACAGTTGCCCCTGCCGAGGAGGCAGGATTCAGCCTAGTGTACTGAGACAAGGCTTCAGTCAACCAGGTAAGAAAAGCAGCTGGATTTTCACCCGGGTATTATGTGATTTCCTGTAACTTATCAAAGTTTACTGCCCTGTGGGAGATAGCCTGAAGACCTGCGAATAAGCATTGTATCATGTGGTCTCTCTGAGCCCTGCCTTCCCATTCCATGGGGGTATCTACTTGGTAGGTTTAGCCCCATTCCTCCTTTTTGACAGCCTGTTGGCCCACCAGCATTGTAGCATCAGTCAAATAGACCTGATCTGCGTGTTGCTGAGCGGATGTTAGGACACGTTCCAACACATCTGGGGTAAGGGTGGGGACCAGCATTGTATAGAGGTCATGCCAAGTGAGGTCATAAGCCTGAGTAAGGTAGCAAAACTCCTTAATACAGGGGGTAGGATCGTGTGAGAAAATACCCAGTCACTTTTCTATCTGGGAGAGATCTGTCAAGGAGAATGGTGCCTAGACCCTGACCAGCCCATCTGCCCCTGAAACCCCGCAGAGGGGGCAGACAAGGTTATGGTGAAAATGGGTATGGCTAACGACAGAGGACAACAAAGGGAAGGGCAACTACGATTGTGGGGTTTGAGAGGCTGCAGGTGTTGCCTCAGAGGAGGCCGAGTAGGGAGAGGTCAAGAAGGGGGAAGAAAGCGAGCCTCCAGGGAGTCCGATGGACCCAGCTCCAGGGAGGGGACAGGTGTTGAGGGTGCTGTCATATTTGCCTTTGGGAGTACGAGTGCCAGGGATTGAGCCAGAAGTACTTGCGTAGGATGGCAAGAGGTGTAAAGAGAGTGGGGGGAGCCTGAACATTTGGGACCTCCACCCACTTGGCAGTTCACCAGCAGAAGTTGTCGAGATCCCGAAGGATATTGAAATCAAAAGTGCCATTTTCTGGCCAGCGTGACTCATTGTCCAATTGATATTGAGGCCAAACCTGATTACAGAAAAAGACCAGACGCTTTGGACAGAGGTCAGGGGCCAGACCCAACTTGGAAAGTTGGCCCACAAATATCCCAAGGGACTATCCCTGGGAGACTTGGATAGTGGACTTCCCATGGTGTCTCAAACTGTGAGAGTACGGGTAGGGGAGGAGGGTGTCCCCGGGTCCCCTATCTGCACACAGCAGTCAGAAATGGTGTGGTAGCTTTGAGGGCATTCTGATCAGAGCTAGGTACCTAGGGCAGAGTCCTGAACTCTCCAGAACCGGAAGGTTCCCTGGTGCAGGCCTGTGACTTGGTCAGCAGACAGGGACCTCGAGACAGAGAGAGACACAAAGGAAGCTCTGGAAGGAAGCCTGCTCTGTGGCTGATATAATACAGTGTTGGCCTCTGTCCAGGATCAGAAAAGAGGCAAGTAGAAGAAGTTAGGGAAAGCACTGCAGAGCTGCAAACACAACGCACACAAACAAGTAGAAAGGGCCCGAAAAAAGTATACTTTGCAATTAAGTCCCATCTGAAGGCTCAGTGACTGCCAGACCCAGGGCGAACAATCCTGTTACTGGTAGAAAGCCTAGGAAGTAAATACCGAGACAAAGGGCTGGGGGCCACATGGGACTGGGACCACACTAACCGGCATGAGAAGTTGTCCTTATCATCGCACCCCTGTAGGGGAAAGGCAGGTATTTCCAGCTGCTCCTAGGAGCATTCTGTGGTGCCCCTTGCAGGGACTCTATGTTCCCACGTAAGTTTGCTGGTCCTCTTGTCTGAAGTGGATCTGCCAGAGTTGGGAAGAGACAAAATACTGACACTCAACACAGACACAGGACAGGTGAAGGAGTGCTAACCAGAGTACAGGCTAGTCAGGAGGTTCAAGGAGGACAGGGGGAAGAACAACGCCCTCGCCCAAGTTGGGGTGGGGCACACCGGGCCCCCTAGGTCTCCCGAACCAGTTTCGGTACCAAATGTAAGGTAAACTGAGATATGGAGTGAAACCAGAGTCAGATTGAAGTGAAGTAAATTTAGCGATAACTTCATTGACGTGCAAGAGCTCCTGGGCGAGGTTCCGTGACCTAGTGAGTCAGGTCATGGAAGTCACGCCCGATGGTCAAGATGTAGGGTTTTTTTAAAAGGTGCCTGGGGGTGGGGAAATCATCCGAGGCGGCAGGTGTTGTAAGCTGTTCCAAGAATGGTTTGTCAGCTTCTTGCAGTGCTCTGTGTACCAGAATGTGTGGTTTCACTTCCTGAGCCAGGTTGCCCCATCTTGGCTCCATTTGGCCTGGCCAGGTTTCAACTTTGAAGGGGGCCCTTCAATTTGCCCGCCTGACTCTATCCAGACAGTTTCCAAGTATGGAATCGCAGATTTGACAAATTTATTAAGTGTAATGGAGAGTACTTTGAAAGTGATTAGGTTGTTTTGTTAAAAAAAATTTTGATACATAGCTTTGAAAAAATAATTCTGGTTTTCACGGGGGGTACCCCGTGTATGTTGTATTCTACTGGTCAGAATTTTGTTGAGAGTATTTACCTCTATCTTCATGATGGATACTTTTCTGCAGCTTTCTGTCCTTGGGAGGTCTTTGTCTGGTTTTGATATCAAATTTATGTGCACTTCATAAAATACATTTGGGAGTTTGCTGTCCTTTTCTACATTTTTAAATAGCCAATGTAGAATTAGTAGCGATTTTTCGCTGAATATCTGGTAGGTTTTCCCTGTGAAGCCATCTCATCCTTGAATCTTCTTGGTTGGAAATTTCTTGTTGATCTTCTCTATTTCTTCTTTTGTTAGAAGTCTGTTTAAGTTTCCACGTCGGTCTGTATTAAATTGGGTATATGAGGTATTCCTAGATATTTGGACATTTCTTCTACACTTTCAAACTTGTTGGAGTTTAGTCTTCCATAACAATGTTTTATTCTTTTTATTGCATTTGGATCCATTGTGATGTCAGCCTTTTCACTCTAATTCTAAATATTTGTGCATTTTCTTTTTTAAAGATTGCCCAAGGCTTATCAATTTGCTTAGTCTTTTCAAGGAACCAATTTCTTGCCTTGTACATTTTTCCCAATTTTGTTTGCTTTTCACTTAATTTGTACCTACTCTAATCTTTATAATTTTTCTCTCCTCTTGGTTGAAGATTTATTCTGGGTGTTCTTATTCTAGATGTTGAAGATGTGTTAATGTGTTGTGGAATTTCTCCTCTTTTTTTCACATGTGTGTGCATTGCTATAAACTGTCCTTTGATAATTGCTTTTGGCATGTTGTATTGTCATTTTTGTTTGTTTCAAGAAATTTTAAATTTTCATCCTTTATTTAATATATTACCCAGTCATTTTCAAGTAGTATGTTGTTCAGTGTCCATGTGTTTGATTTCTTGCCCTTGTTCTTTCTAGTCTTGATTTCTACTTTTATAAGCATTGTGGTCTGAGAAAATGGATAGCAGGCTATCAGTGTTTTTTTAATTTATTAAGTCTTGCTTGCTGGTCTAACTTGTAGTCTATCCTAGAAAATATACCATATGCCTTGCGGAAGAAAGTATACTCTGCTGTTGTTGGAGGGGTGCTCTGTGTACACCCCGGAGGTCAGACGGGTTGATAGTGCTGTTTATCTCTTCTATTTCTTTACTGACCTTCTTGCCTGGTGATCTGTATGTGTTGAGAATGGGGTATTGAAATATCCTACTATTATTGATGAGCTATTTATTTCTCTTCAACCCAGTGAGGGTTTGATTTCATGTATTTTGAGGGTCTTTCGTTGGGAGATTACATGTTTATTTTGCCTTCTTATTCTATTTTTCCTTTAGTCATTACATAGTATCCTTTCTTGCATCTCATGATGTTATTTGTATTGAAATCAATTTTATGACAGTTTAATTTTGACACTCCAGATATTTTATAGCTGGCATTATCTTGGTGTGTTTTTTCCATCTGTTAATTTTTTACTTTTGTCTTTGAATTTAAGGTGTGTCAATAATCTGCAACTCTGTATCTCGAGTGGTACATTGAATCCATTGATAGTCAATATCATCATTGATGTGTACAAGTTTGTAGCTGTCATTTTGCTGTGTGTTGTTTTGAGCTGTCTTTTTAAAAATCATATTGATTTCCTGGTGATGTTGTCCTGTATGATGCTCTTAGGTTCGTCTACTGTTGATTCTCTGTCCATAGTTAATATAATTGTGTAATGCTAGTTTGTTTCATAAATTACTTTAATTTTTCCTTGTTGGGAAAAGGTTTATTTCTCATATTTGAGGGATAATTTTTTCTGGATATAGTAATCCTATTTGACAGGTTGGTTTTTTATTTCAGAATAGATATATAGTGGTTACACACTGGGCTGCTAACCATAAGGTCAGCAGTTAGAAACCACCAGCCACTTCGTGGGAGAAAGACAAGGCTTTCTGCTCCTATAAAGAATTACAGTCTCAGAAAACCCCAGGGGCAGTTCTACCATGTGCTGTAGGGTGGCTTAGTCAAAATCGATTTGATGACAGTGTACTTGATTTTGGATTTATTTTCTTCTTGGTTTCTACTGAGAAATCTGATCTTACTGGATTTCCTTTGAAGGTGACTATTTCTTTCCCTAGCTTTATTCTGTTAGAAAAGTTTTCTTCCATGCTTTCTTGTACTATTTTCTATGTAGTTTTTAAAACTTTGTTTCTTCTTGTTCTAGGACCCTAGTGAGACACTCCTCTTGAGAGTGTCCCACATAATGCTCCGACTTTCTTCAGATTCCTTTGTTCTGAGAGGGTTTTTGGAGTGATTACTTCTCTCACATATTACTCAGAAGAATTGCCCTCAAGTTCCTTAAGCCAGGTTTCCGTTTCCTCCATTCTATTAATCGGGTCTTTTATCGTGTCTATTTCTGTCATCTTATTGTTTATCTTCTGGTCTTCCATTTGATTTAGGGTTTTCAATTTTTTAATTATTTCCATTGTTTTTAATAAATATTCCCTCCATCTAGTGACGGCATCTAAACACCATTCTTCTGAATTCTATTTCTGGTCATTCAAGGGCCTCTTTTTCAGAGTACTGCTTTGGATTTTGGGTAGTTTAGAGTTGTTTATGCAGGTTTTACTAGATATTTTTATGTGTGTACATACTGAAAGTAACACTGCTTCCATGGCATTGTGGTGCAGCTATTAGTGGTGAGTGGGCTGGGTCATGTTTCCGTAGTTGGCTCTGTTGAAAGGTGTGCCAAGAGGTTTAATAAGAATCAAGGGTTAACAGGATATATATCCTTGCTTGATGTGTGTATGTTTAGAAGAAGTAATATTTAAAAGAAATAAAATAGAAGAAAGAAAGAGGAGAAAAAGAAAGAACAGTGCACCTTGGGTAGAGATTCAAAGTTCAGTGACTGCAGGCAGTGTTCATGAACAAGTCTGCACTGATGTGAGCTAAAGAAGAGGTGGGGAAGCATGGCTTATGTGGGAGTGCACAGTTGTGGGCTGGCATCCACCGGCACTTGCAAGTCTGCAGCTGAGTCATGCATTACATGGGGGGTGTGAGTGAGGAGGAAAAATTAAAGGGAGAAAGTGATGCTTGGGAGAGGATGTTTGGGTTGGGAGATGGGTGATATACACATCAAATAGCAGATATGCTCTGTATCCACATAGGGCCACCAGAAGGCATAGAGGTAAAATGTCCAGCTGGAGGGTAGAACAGGACCAGGGATAGATGCGCTCTGCAATGGTGTCAGTGCATCTCCAAGATGTGTGTATGCATGAGTGGAAGAATGTGCATAAGTGCTTCAGGAGGCTGATCCATGGTGAAGGGAGGCATGCACTACCCTCAACTCCCTGTGGGGAAGACCTCAAAAACTGCCAGTAGCAGATTTCAGGAGTTGCTGAGCTCCAAGGTCTGCTCTGCCTTCTCCCTTTAGTCAACTAAACATACTTTGAGGATAGTAGGGGTGGAACCAAGCCTATAAATCCAGTCGCATCATGATGACACCTTTTTGGATGTAGAAACTTTGGTATAAGCGAGATACCTTGGGCAGAGCAGAACCTCTTTGCCCCTTTGCCTTCTGTTGGGTCTAGACCCTGTGTCTGGTTCGTTGATCTGTTGTGTTGCCTGCCGATCGTAAGTGCTATCAGTGGACTTCCAACCTTGGATTTATTTGGCCAGCCTTGAATTCATTTACCTCTGCATCCATCAGCCTGTGGCCCTCCTGCTTCTTCATTCTGCTTCCTGTTAGCTTCTGCAGCTACCCAAGTCAGAGAAGCCTTCACCTTATATATGACCTATGGACTTGGATCAGACTGTACTTACCTACTTCTACCACTGTGTAAGCCATTTATTGATATACATATCTGTGTGTGTATAAATATATATATATGTGTGTGTGTGTGTGTGTATAAAAACATCACTGGTTTCGCTTCTTTAGAAAATGCACCCTGTTACACCCAAAGACTGCAAGTTGGCAAAACTTCAGTCTACTTACTTTTAAATTGTTTTTCTGGTTTCAAAAGAGGGCAGGATTTCCTTCTCACTGGGATTTTTGAGAGTTATTGTTAAAGAAGTGATCCTATGCTTGTTACCTGGTGGTCATGTTATCGGGGATAGCCCCAATTTCCTGGATGCTGAATTTTGACAAAGGTGTTCACTAACTCTATTCAGTATAGTAAACTTTTCTGTAAAGAGTCAGATACTAAATATTTTAGGCTTTTATACCAAATATCATCTCTAGTTCAACTATTCAATTTTGCCAGTATAATAATAATAAACCGTAGACAACGCATAAAAGAATGTGTGTCGTTCCAGTGACAGTTTGTTTACTAGAACAGGTGTGAGTCACTTTTGACCCACAGGTAATGGTTTGCCAACCACTGATCTATTGATATAATCAGGTCAATTTTCTTTATTCTGTTGAGATGGTGAATTACATGTGATTGAAATTTGAGGGTTGAGCTAGCCCTGTATCTCCAGGATATACTTGTGTAAGCATTTTCATATTTATGTTCATGAAGAATACTGATCTATGAGATATTTTTACTTGTTTTTTGGATTATTATGGAGGTCTTGTAGAATGAATGGGGAAGTGTTTCTTTCATCCTCGATTTTTCTAGATACGTTTGTGCTTATTATTCCCACCTCAAATGTTAGATGGAATTTACCAATAAGGACAATAATGATTTTCTTTATAAATAGTTCTGTACTACAAGTTTATTTTACAGAAAGAACTATTTGGAGTGTCCATTTATTAGTAGTAAGCTTTGATAATTTATACATATGCAATAATTGTTCATTTAATTTAAGTTGAAACAAAATTATTTATAATAGTCTCTTCTTATCCTCATCAGTGTCTGGAAGTACTGTATTAGTATCACCACTATCATTCTTGATATTAGTGATTAGTATTTTTTCTTTTTATATTTCTTATTTGTCTGATTTGAGATTTATCAATTTTATTAAATAGCCAGCTTTCTGTTTCATGTATCTTTCTCTACTGATTTCCTGTATTTTATTACACTTATTTCACTTTTAACTTTAGCATTTTCTGTTTGCATTTCAAATTCTATTCTTCCCTCTTTTTTTATAAGTCTTTAATGTTAAAATTGAGGTCAAAAATTTGAGATTACTATCTTTTCTAGTATGGCTTTAGTGCCATTAATCTCTTCTAAGGACTGCTATAATCAGATTCCACAAATTCTATGATGTTTTGATTCTCATTTAGTTAAAATATATATATAACTTTTCTTTTAACTTCTTTTGCTTATGGGTTCTTTAAAAGGGCATTATGTCATTTTCAAGTATTTGGAGATTTTTCACATCCCTTAAACCAGTCAATTATAATCTAATTGTGTGTTGATCAGAGCTCTTATATTATATGACTTTTAGATTTTTAGGGTGCAGATTATAGTGTATTTCAGAAAATACTCTATCTGCATTTGAAAAGGGAGTGTTTTATTCTGTTAGTGTGTGGAATGTTTTACAGATGTTAAATCAAGTATTTGATAGCCATTCAAGTCTTCTCTGTCCTTCTTGAATTTCTATCTAATTGTTCAACTGAAGTGTCATAAAGTAGTGCTAAATTCCCCAAATATAATTTATATTTGTCTCAATCTTCTTAGTTCCATCAGTCTTATTTTGAGTACTCTGAAGATTTCTTATTAGGTGCATAAACATTTTAGACTCTTACACACTTTTAATAAATTGATTTCTTTAATTATAAGAAATGGCCTTTTTCCTATGGGTGATAGCAAAAGCTCAAAGGCCCTTAGCAGAATCCTCACACAGATTAAACCTCTATTGAACTTCTTCAGACCATGGACCAGAAGCATGAATATCTTGCCCTCAGAAAGAGGGCATTAGAAAGTGGATTACTGTAGCTATAGTTAGGATAAAATTTAACATATTATCATTTTGCTTTCCCTTCTGCCCTATTTTTAATTTGTTCTAGTTTCTATTATCTTCTGCTTTCCCTTAGACTGAGGATTTTCTGTGTTTTATTTTGTTGTTGCTGGGATGTTTCAGTATGATATTTATATGAAATCCAGGGAATGTAATCCGTAAAGACAATGTGGCAGTTAGATTTTATGTCAACTTGAATATATATGAAAATGCCGGGGTGGAATCAAACCTGTGAATCAAGTTTTAACCTGATGATACTTCCTTTGGTATCACAAGGGAGAAACTAGGAACTTCTTCCTCTCTCTCTATTTGCTCATTTGCCTTCTTGCTTCCTGGGACTCTGTGCCTGCATCCAGGGGTGGCCCCATGTGGGCTGCCCAATTCCGAGAGCTGTCAACACCCTGCCATGTTTCCATGGACCTTGGATCCACTCGACTTCACCACCAGCTGTCATTTCCCCGCTTCATCCTTCCCTTTTCAACATTATCAGCCTTCAGCTCTGTGAGCTTGAAGAGAGACCCATCTATCATCAGACCAACAGACCTGAGTTGGACTGGGCTCGGGTGCCTTCTGGATATAAAGTTTTTTCTTGATATAAGTGAGTGTCACTGGTTTGTTTCTCTAGACCACATAGCCTAACACAGACAATAACTAGATGAATAGTTATGGCAGAGGAATGTTGGGAGGTAAAGGGAAGCTAATAATAATGGGTACAAGAATGGAGAAAATGTTGTAAAATTGACTGTGGTGATGATAGCACAACTCTTTTTAATATATTTAAACCACTAAATTGTATGTTATGTGAATTCGGTGCCAATGAAACTGTTTGGTTCTTTAAGAAATGGCCTTCTTTATCACTATTAATATTCTGTGCTCCTAAATACATGTCTGAATTTCTGAAATTTAAAAAGCCACTCATTCATTTGATTATGAAGGATTGTATACACATTTTCTATTCTTTTGTTTTAGTCTATTCCTTAAATCTATTAATATAAACTGTATTTTTAACATGTGTCTGCTATAATTTTTAATTATTTTATTGGGGACTCTTACACTTCTTATAACATTCCATATATTAATAAAGTGTATTTCTTATAAGCAGTATATAGTAGGGCTTTTCTTTATAAACATAATATGATAATCTCGACTTCTTGAACATAAAGAATAGTTTAATATATTTAATAATATTATCTGTTTTACATACTTATCTTTGCTGGTTTTAAATAATCTAGTTTGGTTTGAATTAATGTGTCTCTTTACCATGGGTTGTATTTTTCTTTGTTTTTTAGTATTGTAATTTATGTTTTCAATTTCAACATAAGCACAATTTACAAATATAATACATTAAAATATGTATAGTATGATTATTTTTTAAACATTTTATTAGGGACTCATACAACTCTTATCACAATCCATACGTACATCAATGTGTAAAGCACATCTGTACATTCTTTGCCATCATCAATTTCAAAGCATTTGCTCTCCACTTAAGCCCTTTGCATCAGGTCCTCTTTTTTTCCCCCTCCCTCCCCACTTCCCCTTCCCTCATGTATCCTTGATAATTTATAAATTATTATTTTGTCATATCTTGCCCTGTCCCACATCTCCCTTCACCCCCTTTTCTGTTGTCCATCCCCCAGGGAGGAGGTCACATGTAGATCCTTGTAATCGGTTCCCTCTTTCCAACACACTCACCCTCTACCCTCCCAGTATCACCACTCACACCCCTGGTTCTGAAGGGATCATCCTCCCTGGATTCCCTGTGCCTCCAGCTCCTATCTGCACCAGTATACATCCTCTGCTCTATCCAGACTTGCAAGGGAGAATTCGGATCATGATAGTTGGGGGGAAGGAAGCATTTAGGAACTGGCAGAAAGCTGTATTCTTCATCGGTGCTACATCGTACCCTGACTGACTCATCTCCTCCCCTAGACCCCTCTGCAAGGGGATCTCCGGTGGCCAACAAATGGGCCTTGGGTCTCCACTCTGCACTTCCCCATTCATTCACTATGGTAAGATTTTTTTGTTCTGATGATGCCTTATACCTGATCCCTTCGACACCTCATGATCACACAGGCTGGTGTGTTTCTTCCATGTGGGCTTTGTTACTTCTGAGCTAGATGGCCACTTGTTTACCTTCAAGCCTTTAAGACCCCAGACACTATCTCTTTTGATAGCCAGGCACCATCAGCTTTCTTCACCCATTTGCTTATGCACCCGTTTGTCCTCAGCAATTGTATCATGGAGGTGTGCACCCAATGATGTGATTTTTTTGTTCTTTGATGCCTGATAACTGATCCCTTTGGAACCACGTGATCACACAGGCCGGTGTGTTCTTCCATGTGGGCTTTGTTGCTTCTGAGCTAGATGGCCGCTTGTTTCTCTTCAAGTCTTTAAGACCCTAGATGCTATATCTTTTGATAGCCGGGCACCATCAGCTTTCTTCACCACATTTGCTTGTTCACCCACTTTGTCTTCAGCGGTTGTATTGGGAGAGTGAGCATCATAGAATGCCAATTTAATAGAAGAAAGTATTCATGCATTGATGGAGTACTTGAGTAGAGGCCCAATGTCCTTCTGCCACCTTAATACTAAACCTATAAATATAGACACATAGATATATTTTCTCATCCTCAAATATATAGTTGCATATGTGCATGTCTTTGTATAGACCTCTATAAATGTCCTTTGCCTCCTAGCTCTTTCCTCTATTTCCCTTGACTTTCCTCCTGTCCCACTATTATGCTCCATCCCCACCTGGGTTTTAGCTATACCTCTTCATTACATTACCCTTGATCATTCCCTACCAGGCCTGCCACACCCACCTCACCACCAATTTGGATCACTTGCTGTTCCCTTGTCCCTGGGTTTGTTAACACCACTTCCTTACCACCTACCTCCCCCTATCCCATGTCCCCCCCAAAACTGTCGGTCCCATTGTTTTTCTTCCAGATAGTTCATCCAGCCTATCTTATTTAGACAGACTTGCAGAGATAATATCATGCACAAAAATAAGACAGAGCAAAACCAAGCAACAGTATACAGCAAAACAACAACAACAAACCACTGACAAAGAACAAAACAAAACACAACAAGAAAGAAAAGCTTGTAGTTAATTCAAGGATCATTTGTTGGCCTTTTGGTGTGTTTTCTAGTCCAGTCTGTTGGTGCACCACGCCTTGGCCCCAAAGTCCACTTTCAGCATTCCCTGGGGACCTTGCTGCTCCATTCCCTTGCTGTTCCACTGCACTCCACCATGGGTTGTATTTTTATAGCTTTTTTTGAATAATTTTGCTTGGATACCAGAAATTGTGAAATTTTACCTTATTGGGCTAGGAAGTCCTAGTGGCACCCTTGAGTAGGTGTGGAATTTGTAACTGCCTGTTTGAACCCAACAGCCACTCCAGGGGAGAAAGAGGAGGCTATGTGCCCGATAAAGATTTTCCATCTCACTCTGAGTTAGAATTAATTGCATGGCAGTGGGTTTGGTTTGGCATTCTGATGATTCTTGTATACTTTGTCTTTAAATAGAATTTAACTTTGTCCTTTACTTACTTATTTAGACAAGTTTATCTTTTTTATGTTTACTTTTACTTTTTTTAGGTGGATCCAGAGGAACATTTGTTCTCAGGCTAATGTACTGAGGCAGTATTGAGGCAATATAGCTCTAAGTTTTATACCATTTGTATTACAGTAGTTTTTTCCTTTGACTGGTAGGACCAAGTTACACAGAAGCTTTTTAGGAATCATAAAATCCTAGGCCATACTTTGTGAACCCTCCATTAGCAGCAGTAATCAATGTAAAAGCAATTAATGTAAAACTATACTTTTGACAGGAAAAGTCTCATAAAATATGTGCCCAGATTGAGAGAGAGTAGGTCAAGCTACCAAAAGAACTGGATCAATCGAAGATAATCTAATCCTCACCATCAGCAACAAGGTGACATTGAGAGCACAGTAAAGCACCAATGAAACACAAAATATTCCTCTGGTTCCTTGAGACTTCCTTACCCCCCACTATCATGAGCCCAGTCCTGCCTTTCACTGCAGGTTAGTCTGGAACATGTGCACAGGGTACATATAAGGGATAAGAGCTCATGACACATGGAATCCAGGAACAGAAATTGGAATAGCGATACCAGAAAGTAGGGGGAAGGTGAAGAGAGGAGGGGAGGAAGGGGGAATTGATCACAATGATCAACACATAACCACCACCCCTGCAGAGGTATGAACAACATAAATCATGGGAGAAAGGATAGAGCGGTTGGTGTAATATATGAAAATAATTTATCAAGGGATCCCTGGCCGGGGGGGAAGGGAGTGGGAGGGAGGAACTGATACCAAGGGCTCAATAGAAAGTAAATGTCTAGAAAAGAATGATGGCAACATATATACAGATATGCTTAATACATTTGATGTATAGACTGTTATAAGAGTTGTAAGAGCCCCAATAAAATTATTTTATCTGTATATAGTCCCATGAGAGTATATCATAAAAGGGTAAAGAGGAAACAGAGTACAAAGCCAAAATTCCTTGGTTCTGGGTTTATTTAAGACAATATTACTAAGTCCAAGATGAGATCATTTGACAACTTAGAATAAAACTTGTCTTGGAAAGATGGGAGGACTCACTGCATACTCTGAAAGGGTTGTTTCGTTTCTGGTACTTAATGGTTTTATAAAGTTGAAAGCAAAAGACACTTGAAGTCAAACATTGATGATTTATCAAAGTTTTATGATTGTACCTATTTTCCCCCACAGAAATACAGATGATGAAAAATGATGAAAACCAAAACCCATCTGTTCTGGATAAAATACTTGAAAGTCTTGGAAACTTAACAGGTAAACTGGATTTTATTACCATGTTGGTAATAGATAATTGTAGAGAAACGTTCCTTTTTTGTGTTTCCTTTATTCTACTTTTTTTTAATTCATTTTATTGAGGGCTCTCGCAGCTCTTATCACAATCCACATGTAAATCCATTGAGTCAAGCACATTTGTGCATATACTACCATCATCATTTTTAAAACATTTTCTCTCTACTTGAGCCCTTGGTATCAGCTCCTCATTTCCCCCCTCGCCCACTCTCCCTCTTACACGAACTCTTGATAATTTATAAGTTATTATTTATTTTCACGTCTCAAATTGACTGCTGTCTCCCTTCACTCACATTTCTGCTATCTGTTCCCTGGGAAAGGATTACATATAGATCATTGTGATCAGTTCCCCCTTTCTTCCAACACCTTCCCCTCCCCCTCTTCTTATCACTACTCTCATTATTTCTCCTGAAGGATTCATCTGTTCTGGATTTCCTATGTTTTGAGCTTTTATCTGCACCAGTGTACATGCTGTGGTCTAGCCAGATTTATAAGGTAGAATTAGGATCATGATAGTGGGGGAGAGGGGGCGAGGAAGCATTAAAGAACTAGAGGAAAATTGTTTGCTTCATCAGTGCTATACTGCACCCTGACTGACTTGTTTCTTCCTTGTGACTGTTTTGTAAAGGGATGTCCAATTGTTTACAGATGCGCTTTGGGTGTTTGCTCTGCACAGCCTCTCATTCACATTGATATGATTTTTTGTCCTGGGTCTTTGATGCCTGATACTGATCCCATCGACACCTCATAATCACACAGACTGGTGTACTTCTTCCATGTAGGCTCTGTTGCTTCTCATTTAGATGGCCACGCCAAAACACTATATCTTTTGATAGCTGGGCACCATCAGCTTGCTTCACCACATTTGCTTATGCACCTGCTTTGTCTTCAGCAATCATGTCGGGAAGATGAACGAAGTGTTATTAGAACGAAGTGTTCTTGCATTGAGGGAGTACTTGAATATAGGCCCATGTCTGACTGCTACGTTAATACTTAACATAAATATATGTACATAGATCTATTTCCCTATCCTTCTATATAAATATATTTACATATGTACATGCCTGTATTTAGAGGTCTATAAATGTCCTTTTCCTCCTAGTTCTTTCCTGTTTCCTTTTACTTTCCTCTTGCCCCACTATCATGTTTGGCCTTCATTCAGGTTTCAGTAATTCCTGTCCACTACATTGCCCTTGGTCAAACACCACCAGGCATCCTATGGCCAAATCATCATCAATTTTATATCACTTGTTGTTCCCTTGTCCCTGGGTTTGTTGACACCCACTTCCTTTCCCCTGTCATCCCTCTCCCGTGCCCCCATCCCCAGCACTGTTGATCCCATTGTTTTATTCTCCATATTGTTTATCCCGCCTATCTTATCTAGATAGACCTTCAGAGATAATAATATGCACATAAAAAAACAAGAGAGAGCAAAACAAAGCAACAAAAGAAAACAAAACAATGACAACAAAAAGAAAAGCCTGTAAATAGTTCCAGATCTGTTTGTTAATCTTCAGGAGTATATTCTGGTTCAGTCTGATGGGGTATCACACTCTGGCCCCAAAGTCTGTTTTTGGTATTACCTGGGAACTTCATTGTTCTATTCCCCTTGCTGTTCTGTGTGGGGTCAGAGGGGGTGCAATTCCTGCATTGCGCTTCCAGTGTTGTCCCCCATAGCTCTTTGGGTCAGTGAGGGACATTATGTCTTGTAGTAGGGCAGGGCCCTATGGTCCTCTCTGTGCTTTGGCTGCTCTGAGCAGGAATATTGTCCTCAGGGCTTGGAGGGCCAAGTTGTGCTCCACTCTCCCTTCCTCCTCTTTCATGTGTTTCTCTGTGCTCTGATCAGACATGTCCCTCTCCCTAAGCTGTACCTTCAGTGCTGTCCTCTGAATTGAATTCTTCTGCAGTGGGGTGGGGCTTTCCATATAGTTGAGATTAGGTTTGGCCCCCTCAGACCTCTCTATTGGTTCCCTGCTTCAAGCTGGTATGTAGCATTCGTGTCTTGGAGCACTGGGTTGAAGTCTGGTCCCTCTTTCCCTGTGGAGATATAAACATTGCCCTTCCCTTGGGTGGGTTAGTGGCCTGTCCTCGCTACCCATATCTTTTTTCCCTCCACCCCCCCCTCCTTTTCAGTTGGCTACCATATGTGTCCCTAGATTTGGTCTGACCCCTGCCATACCACCTGGACCTCACCCCCAGAATGTATGTATAAAGTAGCTTTTTCCCTATGCCCCTTTTGCATTTTTAAGTGTACCTCAGTGTACTCATGTTGTATTTGTCCTTTTGTTCTTGGTGTCCTTCACTTAGCATAATTCCCTCCAGTTCTTCCCATGCGGTAATGTGCTTCATATGTTCATCACTGCTTTTTAGGGATGTGTAGTACTCCGTGATATGTATATACCACAGTTTTTTAATCCATTCATTTGTTGATGGAAATTTGGGTTGTTTCCAACTTCCTTGCAATTATGAACTGTGCCACGATGAACACTGGAGCACAGATGTCTGGCCGTGGTTTGTTTCTTGTCACTTCTGGGTAGATACCCAGTAGGGGGATTGCTGGGTTGTATGGTAGCTCAATTTCCATCTGTTTCAGATATTGCCAAATCGATTTCCATAGTGGCTGTACATACCTACAGGTCCACCAGCAGTGGATGAGATTTCCTCTCTCCCCACAGGCCTTCCAACACTTGCTGCTTCCTGATTTTTTGAATTGGGCTATCTTTAAGGGTGTTAGGTGGTATCTCATTATTGTTTTAATTTGCATTTCTCTTATGGCCAATAATTGAGAACACTTTCAAATATGTTTATTGGCCATTCAGATTTCTGCCCTTTTGAAACTTCTATTCGGGTCCTTTTCCCACCTCCTCAGTAAGAAATTACTTTTTTTCTTTTGGAAGCTTACAGAGTATTGTAGATTTTAGTAATAAGGCCTTTGGTGTGTCATTGCTAAAGATGTTTTCCCAGTCCATGGCCTCTCTCATTACTCTCTTGGTAAAATCTTTCAATATGCCCAGGTGTTTTATCTTTAGTATATCCCACTTGTCAATTTGTGACTCATCTGTATTTGTGTCTTAGTTAGTTTATAGCGCCAGGCTGGCCGATAAACACATGCGGGGTTAATTGAAGGGTGGAGAGATGAATGGCTCAGCGAGCCTCACCTTTCTTGTCTGTCACTCTTTGATCATCAGACCAGTTTGCCGCTGCCTTGCTTCTTCTGTGCCTCAATTTGCAAGCCACACTACCTGTGGGACACCTAACCTTTGAACTGTGTGGCTATAATTTGAGGTCCCTTGAAGACCACACAATTGGAATTTACATCTCTTGAGCTGGGGACTGACTTTTGGTGACCTGGCTGACTGTTGGTGACCTGCATTGCTGTTTGCTGCCTGTGACGGGATAGCCTGGATCTATCTACAGAGGACTACCTGGCGGCCCTCAAGACTTGAAGGACTGCCAGTGTCTCACAACTCTCTCATGAGAGTAAGTTGCACTGAGCCATTTGTACTGCTTTATAATTTAAGTGTTCATTTCTTATATTATATATCTATCTGTATACAATTTAACAGTTCATTTCTGTGTTACATATCTATCTTTATAAATAAATAAATATATATAATTATTAGCAATCTGGTTATGTCTCTCTAGAGAACCCTGTCTAACACAGTGCCCTTCCATATTTCTGAAAGCCTATGTATTCCTTGCACCAAAATTCTCAGGTTGGTCACAATTCCCTCATTGATGGCCTAATAGTTTGGGATTGTACCTTGAGGTCTGTGATCCACCCAGAGTATATTCTTGTGCATGGAGTGAGATAACGGTCTTGCTTCATTTTTCGGCAGGTAGATATCCATATTTTTCTAGCACCACTTGAATAGGGAATCCACTTCCCGTTTGATATTTTTGGGCCCTATCAAAGATCAGTTGTCTGTATGCTGATGATTTTATTTCTGGGTTTTCAGTTCTTTTCCATTGGTCTGAGTATCTATCATTGTGCCAATACCATGCGGTTTCGATCTCTGTGGCTGTATAATATGTGCTAAAGTCAGATAAAGCAAGCCCTCCCACTCAGTCCTTCTTCTTGAGGAGTTCTCTGCTAATTCTGGGCTTCTTCCCTCTCCATATGATGTTGGTAATCAGTTTTTTCTATTTCTTTGAAGAAAGATGAGGGTAATTGTATCGGGATTGCATTAAACCTATATTGTGCCTTGGGCAGAATTGGCATCTTTACTATATCGAGTCTTCCAATTCACGAGCATGGAATATTCTTCCTTTTGTTGAAGTCACTCTTGGTTTCTGGTAATAGTGTTCAGTAATTTCCCTCATACAACTATTTTATTCTTTTAGTCAGATATATCCATAGATATTTCCATTGTGCTTGGCTATTGTGAAGGGTACCTCCTTTTTTATCTACTCTTCTGTGGGCTTGTCCGATGTCTATAGCAGTCCAACAGACTTCTGTTTGTTGATCTTGTATCCTGTCACTCTGCCACATTCCTCTATTGCTTCGAGTACTCCCCTTGTGGAACTTTTGGGATTTTCCATATTATAAAATCATATCATCTGGAAATAATGATAATTACACATCTTCTTTCCATTGGCAAATGTATCTGATGTCTTTTCTTTATTGTAGGCTGTTAGCCAAAACCTCCAGTATGATGTTAAATAAGAGTGGAGACAAAAGGCATCCTTGTCTGGTCCACTTTTTCAGTGGGATTATGTGCATCTTTCTCCATTGCCTACCACGTTGATTGTTGGTTTTTCATAAATAGTTTGTACTATACGGAGGAATTTTCCTTCCATTCCATCTTCTCGGGTGTCTTAAACAGGAATTGGTGTTGGATGGTGTTGAATGCTTATTCCGCATCTGTCAATATTATCATGTGGTTCCTATAGTTTTCAAGTCAATATGGAGAATGATACTAATGGTATTTAATGTGTTGACCCATCCCGGCATCCCTGGTGTGAATCCCACTTGGTCAAGGTGAATTCTTTCTTTAATATACTTTTGTATTCTATTGGCCAATATTTTGTTAAGGATTTTTGCATTTATGTTCATTAGGGATATTGGTCTGTAGTTCTTGATTCTTGTGGGATCCTTGCCCGGGTTTCATATCAGAATTATTCTAGCTTCATAGAAGGAGTTCAGAAGTTTGCCATCTTTTTCTATGTTCTTGAAGAATTTGGATAAAATTGGTGTCAGTTCTTCCCTGAATGCTTGATAGAATTCTCCTGTGAAGCCATCTGGTCCAGGGGATTCTTTGTTGGTAATCACTTGAAAACCTTATCTATTTCTTTTATTGCTATGAGTCTGTTGAGATTCTTGATGTCCATAGGGAATAGTCTAGGGATTGTATTTCCAAGAATTTGTCCATGTCTTCCAAGTTGTTGAATTAATTGGATTACAGTCCTTTGGAATACTGTGTATTTATCCTTTTGATTTCATTAGAGGCTGTTGTAATGTCCCCTCTTTCATCCTTCATCCTTGCTGTCGAAATTTGTTCCTTCCTTTCTTTGGTTAGGTCGACCGGCGGTGTGTTGATTCTGCTTATTCTTTCAAAGAACCAACTTTTAGCAGCATTAATTCTTCCCATAATTTTCTTATTTTCCCACTCCTGAATTTCAGCCCTGGTTTTTATTGTTGTTTTTCTTTTGCTATTAGTAGGATTGTCCTGTTGACTCTGCTCCAACTGCTGTAAAGCTTATGCCAGCATATCAATCATCAGTCTCTTCCTTTCTCAGGTGTGCATGTATTGCCATGAAACTTCCTCTGATAACTGCCTTTGCTGTGTCCCATAAGTTTTGGCACGTCGTGTTCTCATTATCATTGGTTTTAGTAATTTCATCTCTGATTTGGGCCAGTACACACTCCTTTTGCAGTAGAGAGTTATTCATCCTTCGGTTGTTTTCCCTTGTTTTCTTCATCTTGCTTTTGATTTCCAGCCTTATGGCACAGTGATCAGAGAGAGAGGTCTGTATGATATCAATATGCTTAAATTTATGCAGATTCAACTTCACGATGGATGGATGGATGGATGGGTAGATAGATAAATGGATTGTGATAAGAGCTGTACGAGCCCCCAATAAAATGATTTTTTTTAAAAGAAGAAGATAATGCTGGTTGTATTCGCCCCTTGGGGTCTATATAAGTAATGCTAAGCATTTTTCTAATGGCAATTTGCCCCCATCCAGTTTCCCCACCAACAGATGTGAAATTGCTTTATTCAAGATTGACATGTCCCTACAACCTCTTGACTTGAATTCCCAATAAAGCACCCTAATCAAATAGTATATGTCTCTTTTTGGATTCATGTAGTAGTAATCCTTAGGGATTTTTAAAAACAAATATTTGTTTCTTTGGTTTTATTAAATAATATCTTTTGGGTGGTTGTTATACATAGTATTAATTTATTGGTGTCTTTTTCACAGTTCTAATCACTGGCTCACAGGAATCCAATTGATTTCTGCTTCTTAATCTTGTATCCTGGTTCTTTACTAAATCCCTCATTTGTTTCCAGGAATATTTTTGTGGAGCCCTTGGAGATATGTATATATTCTGTAAATAGTGAAAGTTTCACTTTTGGGGAATCCAAATATATTCCCTTGATTTCTTTCTGTTGTCTAATAATCCTAGCTAAGACTTCCAACACAGTATTGAATAAGTGGCCATTCTTGTCTAGTTCCTGATTTCAGGAGAAATGTTTCAGTTTTCCCCTATTGAGCATGATGTTGGCAGCTGGTTTTTCACATATAACCTTTATTATGTTGACATATTTTATTATATACCTACTTTCAGTGTTTTTATCAGATGAGTATTAGATATTGTCTAATGCCTCTCCTGCATGTTGTTATGCTCATGTGGATCTTATTATTTGTTTTATATATGTGATGGATGACACTGATTGTTTTTTAAATGTTGAACCATCCTTGCATCCTTTGCATTAACACAATTTGGTCATAAGGAATTATTTTGTTCATATTTTACTGGATTTTATCAGTCAGAATTTTGTTGAGAAATTATACATTTATGTTCAGGGAGGATATTGATGTGTAGTTTTCTATCTTTGCTCCGTTTTGATATCAGGGTTATGCTCGCTTCCAAGAATGAATTTGGGATTTTGCTTTATCTGCCTAGATTCTGAACAGTCTGTAGAATTGAGGAGGACTCTATACTGAATAATTGGTAAAATTCCCCTGTAAAGCCATCGGTCTTGGGCTTTTCTTGGTTCGAAGTTTCCTGATGATATTCTCTGGCTTCTTTTGTTATGGCCTGTTGAAATTTCATATATATATATATATATATATATATATATATATATATATATACACACACACACATTTTATTAGGGGCTTATACAACTCTTATCACAATCCATTCATACATCAATTGTGTAAAGCATATTTTCATATTCATTGCCCTCATCATTCTCAAAACATTTGCTCTCCACCTAAGCCCCTGGCATCAGCTCCTCATTTTCCCCCTCCCTCCCCGCTTCCCCCTCCCTTGTGAACCCTTGATACTTTATAAATTATTATTTTTTCATATCTTGCCCTGTCTGATGTCTCCTTTCACCCACTTTTCTGTTACCTATGCCCAGGGAGGAGGTGACATGTAGATCCTTGTAATCGGTTCCGCCTTTCCAACCCACCCTCCTAGTATCGCCACTCACACCACTGGTCCTGAAGGAATCATCCATCCTAGATTCCCTGTGTTTCCAGTTCCTATCTGTATAAGTGTACATCCTCTGGTCTAGTCATATATGTAAGGTAGAATTGGGATCAAGATAATGGGGGAGGAGGAAGCATTTAGGAACTAGAGGAAAGTTGTATGTTTCATTATTGCTACATCGCACCCTGAATGGCTGATCTCATCCCCAATGTCCATTGGTCTACAAATGGGCTTTGGTTCTCCACTCTGCACTCCCCCCCCCATTCAATATGATATGATTTTTTGTTCTGATGATGCCTGATACCTGATCCCTTTGCTATCTCATGATCGCACAGGCTGGTGTGCTTCTTCCATGTGGGCTTTGTTGCTTCTGAGCTAGATGGCCGCTTTTTAACCTTCAAGCCTTTAAGACCCTAAACGCTATATATTTTGATAGCTGGGCACCGTCAGCTATCTTTGTCACATTTCCTTATGTGCCCATTTGTCTTCAGTGATTGTATCATGGAGGTGAGCACACAATGATATGATTTTTAGTTCTTTGATGCCTGGTAATTGATCCCTTCAGCACCTCATAATCACACAGACTGGTGTGCTTCTTCCATGTGGGCTTTATTGCTTCTGAGCTAGATGGCAACTTGTTTACCTTCAAGCCTTTAAGACCCAAGGAGCTATATCTTTTGATACCGAGCACCATCAGCTTTCTTCACCACATTTGCTTATTCACCTGCTTTGTCTTCAGCGGTTGTGTCGGGAAAGTGAGCATCATAGAATGCCAATTTAATAGAAGAAAGTATTCTTGCATTGAGGGAGTACTTCAGTGGAGGCCCAATGTCCTTCTGCTACCTTAATACCAAACCTATAAATATATGCACATAGTTCTATTCCCCCATCCTCATATACAAATATATTTGAATATGTACATGCCTTTATTTGCACCTCTATAAATGCCCTTTGCCTCCTAGATCTTTCATGTATTTCCTTTAACTTTCCTCTTGTCCCACTATCATGCTCAGTCTTCATTTGGGTTTCAGTAATTCCTCTTGGTTCCATTACCCTTGATCACGCCCTACCAGGCCTACTACACCCTCCTCACCACTGATTTAGATCACTTGTTGTTCCCTTTTCCCTTAGTTTGTTAACACCACTGCCTTTCCCCCCACTTCCTCTCTCCCATGTCCTCCCGGAACTGTCGTTCCCATTGTTTTCTCCTCCAGATTACTTATCCGGCCTATTTTAGTTAGACAGATATGCAGAGATAATTACATGCACAAAAACAAGACAACAATCTCTGGGGAAGTTGTTCTTTGTGGCGGTCTTTTATTTATGCTTGGTGAGTGTTGTTCTGCCCATACTGGGTCGACAAGGATCTTTTGTAGGACTGGGATTCTCCTAACGTATTCTTTGAGTTTTTCCTTGTCTTGGAAGACTTTTAATTCTCCATCTATCTTGATTGATAATTTGGCTGGGTACAGTATTCTTGGGTTTGCTTTGTTTAACCTTCAATTTTAAGAATGTGTTGCTCCACTCTCTCCTCTTCTTCATAGTTTCTGCTGGTATGTCTGAGCATTTTCTTATTTGGGAACCTATATGTTATTGCTTGCTTTTCCCTAGCTGCTGTCATGTTTTTCTCCTTTTTCTCATAGTTGGAGAGTTTAAGTATTTTGTGCCTTGATGACTTCTTCTTGGGATTAGTCTAGCTGCTGTTCTTTCAGCCTCCTGAGTGGTTGCCTGGTTTTCATTCATTAAACTGGGGAAGTTTTCCTCCAAGAATTCTCTCTGTAGTTGCAGATGACTTCATTGTTGTGTCTTCCTCTGGTAAGGCAATAATTCTAATGTTGTTTCACTTCATAGCATCATACATAGCTCTTAGGTTTTCTTCAACTTCTCAGATGATCTTAATAGATTTTTGTTCGCATTTGTTAAAGTCTGCTTGGCTGTCCTCCAAGTCATTTGTGTGGTTCTCTGATTCCTCCAGTCAATTCTCGAAGTCCTTGTTTCTGCTACTGGTGTTTGTTATCTCCTCCCTAAACTCCTGTACTTCCCTTTGGTGTATGGCCTTTATCTCTTAAAAAATTTCATCCTTTTTCTCTATTGTTTCCCTCATATCCTGTATGTCTCCAAGCAGCATTCTGAACATTTCTTTCTGTGGCAGCTCAATGTTTGCTTCTTCTATGCCTGTCATTACGTTCAGGACATCTTCTGCCATTGCCTATTGTTTCTCCTGTATTTTCATTGAGGTCTTTGGCAATGATGGATGTTTGCATTGCATTGTTTTAGTGGAGTCAGGTGCCATTTTACAGGGAGTGAAGAGCACTTGCCTCTCTGGGAGACTTGCAGGGATGCTTCTTCGAACTGCCTACAGCTAATTTCACTATGGAATTAACCTACTACTTTATCCTCCTGTGGCTTACCTCTCAGGGGACTACCCCAGAAGGCTGGTGGGTTGCTTGCTTTAGTGTTGTGGTGGTTGGGCATAGGTTCCTGCAGCAGCTTGGAATGTTGGGGAGTGTTGGCTGAGCTGCCTTATGCCCCAGGCACACAGGCTGGAATTCCCTGGTAATATGTTGGGTGGAGTATACCTAGTGGAGGTCGGTAGGGATTTCCCCAGCCTCTGGCTAGATGCACAGTGTGGAGATCATTTAGCTGGGTGTGGCACAGGCGTAAATGCTTTAGGATAAGGTTAATGGTCGGAGGTCAGCAGTGGAGTGTGAGAGAACATGAAAGAGACAAAGAGGAGGAAAAAAATTGTAAAGGAAGCCTGCTGAGACGTGCAGGGACATAGAGAAGAGAGTGAAACAAAAGTAATAATGTAGCTAATCCCTGATCCCTGCGTTGGAGCAGCAAAGGTTTAATTCCTGCCCCAAGGTGTTGATGGAAAGCTGTGGCTGTGTTCAGAATAACTCTCTGAGCAGCCCACAGGGACTGTGGGGAAGGGGTGTAGAGAAAAGAGAGGGAGACAAAAGTAACAATGTTGCTGAACCCCAATCCCTGCCTGTGGGGCTGCAAAGGTTTAGTCCCTGCCCCAAGGCAGGTGGAGGAAAACTGCGGCTGTGTTGAGATTAAGCCCCCTCTTGGGCTCTCGCAGAGACAGTGGTGGGGCTAAAGTCAAGCCCTTAGCTGGCCTCTACTGTGGTAAGGCAAAATCCCCCAGGCCCTCAAGGCCTTGTGTGTCTGTGCCTTGTTACCTTTATGTTGCTCCTCCTGTGTTCCAGCAGTGTTGAATTTCCCTCTAAGCAACACTCCTGGGCTGAATCCTGCAGAGTCTCTTTGATATGTGTTACTCTGTCGCCATCTTCCTGGAAGGCTCAATTTTTTTTAATGCTGATCATAGACCCGAAGAATCTGCCACCTACGTCTAAAGTAAGAGAGACAAGGTTTAAGAGTAAAATGTCTTTTAAAATCTGCCATCACGTTGATGCTAGTCCTGACAACCTCAGTGCATCAGAGTTGAACTATCCTGTTAAAATTTTCTACATTGTCTACGTTAATTTAGGTAGATGAAATGTTTCTAGCTATTGGTCCATTTCTTCTAGATTATCAAACTCATTGGAGTATAGTTTTTCATAGCACTTTGTTTTTTTAAAAATTTCATTTGTATCTGTTATAATGTCTTGCTTTCCATGTCTAATTTAGTTCACTGTATCTTCACTCTCTTTTCCTGTGTTAGGTTTGCCAGTGATTTGTCAATTTTGTTCATCCTTTCACAGAATCAACTTCTTTGCTATTTTCCTCCCAGTGCTTTACTGTTTATCAGTTTGTTTATTTCTGCTTATTTTTATGATGTCCTTTGATCTCTTGTTGGAGGTTTATGTAGCTGGTCTTATTCTAATCGTTGGGATTGTTGTATTAAGGTATTGATTTTGGATTTGTCCACTTTTTTTCATTGTTGATGGCTATAAACTGCCCTCTGATAACTGCTTTTACTGTGGGTATGTTTGTGTATGTTGTTATTGTTCTCATTTGTTTTAAGAAATTTATTAATTACATCCCTTATTTAGTCATTTTTTCAGCTGTATGTTTTTCAGTTCCCATGAGTTTATCTTCATGTTCCTCTCCTTTTTATTATTTTTCGCCAGTTTTATAGCATTGTGATTTGAGAAAGTGAATTATAGGATCTCAATGTTTTTTAATTTGTTAAAATTTGCTTGTTAGCCTACTATTTGATCCATTCTAGTGTAGGTAGTGTGCGAACTGAAGAAGAGTGACTGGGGGATGCTCTGTATATGTCTGGGAACTGGAGCTCACTGCTTGTGTTGCCTAGCCTCTCTGTTTGTTTTTATAATTTTTCAATTGAGTGTTTTTTCTGATGATCTATCTTTCTTTGAGAATGATGTGTTGAAGTACGGCACTATTATTATTGAGCTGTCTTTCTCTCTTCAACTCTGGGAGGATTTGATTGGTGTAGTTTGAGAGTCTTTCATTGACTGCATATATGTTCATTATGGTTATGTCTTCCTAGTTTTTTGTTCCTTTAATTATATAGTGTCCATTATTGTCTCTCATTATGTTATTTACCTAGAATTCTATTTTGTCAGAGATATTTATTTTCACTCTTGCTTTTTTATGATTACCATTGTATGGCTGGTTTTCTTTTGTCATCCTTTGATTTTTTTGTGTGTATTTCTTGCCAGTCTTTTCATTATTTTTAATTTAACAGTTTTATTGGTATACAATTCAAAAATCATAAAATTCAATCGTTTTCTTTGAGTTTAAGGTATATCTTAACTAGACAGCATATAGATGGATCATATTTTCTAATCCAGTCTACTTCCTGTCTTTTGATTGGCGCATTTATTTCATTGACATTCAATGTTGTTGATAAATACAATTTTGTGGCTGTCATTTTGCTGTATTTGTGTTTGGTATCTTTTCTTTTTTTTTTTTGTGGTTTATTGGTGGTGTCTTTGTTCCTTATCTAACTCTGAGTTGTTTTGAGCCTTGTTTTCACTGCACTGGTTTCTGCCTGTGCAGAAAATGCTCAGATTTGCCTGCTGTTGATGATTCCCTGTCCATAGTGATCCCATTAATATTTTTCTAGTGCTGGTATTGTTTATACAAATTCATTAAGTTGTTTTCCTTGTCTGGAAATACCTTTATTCCTCCATGTTTGAAGATAATTTTGCTGGATATAGATTTTTGTTGGAAGGGCTCTTTTCTTTAAAAGATTGATGTGTCACTTGATATGTCCCTCACCTTCCTGTATGGTCTTGGCACTAGTTTTAGTGATTAGTGCACATATTTTAATAATAATTGTTTTAATTTGACCTTTTGCAGATTGTAGCTATTATCATATCATAGATAACATTGTCAATAAGAAAGGTATTGAAGTGTTCCTTTTAGATTTATTTATCTTGGTAGAGCAAACCACATAATTGTGAATTCAAAATGACCAATACCAGTTCATTTCAGCTTATAATAACTCAGATATCAATCTTTATATATTCCACTCATTTTTCATGATTTCTAATTATACTGGATTCATATTTTGGACATTTCATCTTCAAATTTTAATGGATTGGACAACCACTTTTCAGTGGTAACCCATCATCAAATGAAAATCCTGGAAGAGTTACTTCTACCACACCATTAAGGCTGACTCTATTTGAGAAGGCATCTCCTCCCAAGCCATATTTTGAAGGCCTTCTGGGCTAAGGGGCTCATCTTCCATCACTATATATGATAACATGTTGCTGCTGTTCATAGGTTTTCAGTGCCTAATTCATAAGGAGTGGACATCTTATCCTGTTAAGTAATTTGTTCTTAACTTGAAATTTCCACTGAAATCTGCTCACTATGGATGACCCTGCTGGCATTTGACATCCCACGGGCTTAGCTTCACAGCAAAACACAAGCCAACATTGTATAATAAATGGACAGATGAGTAATGTGTAGAATCTGAGGAGATTGAAAATACATGCTTTGGGTAAGGTGCACCCTAGTTTTCAAAATTCAATCTTTGCTTTTTAACACATTGTAGAGGTCACTTTGAACACATCTGCCCAATGCAATACATTGTTTGATTTTCTTGATAATTGCATCTAGGATAATCGATGACTGATCCAAGTAAAATGAAATCCCTGACAATGTCCATTTTAACTTCATTTTTCATGATGTTGTCTATGAGTACAGTTGGAGGATTTGGGTTTCTTTTTAGTGAGTTGATTTTCATCAGCAAGTTCCTCAAATCTTCCTGTTTTTTCAGCAAGCAACCTGTCATGAGCATATCATAGATTGTTAATGAGCCTTCCTCCAGTCCTGACACCATGTTCCTCTCCCAAAAAGTCCAATATCTTGGACTATTTGTTCAGCATACAATTTGAAAAAAACAGGGGGGGAGGTAAAAGTATGCAAACCTGACACATACCTTTCCTTATTTTGAACCAAGCAGTATCCTCTTACTTTGAATTATTGCCTCTAGATCTAAATATAGGCCCCTCTTAAGCACAATTAAGTACATAAACACTGTAATATAGTGGATATTTGTATGTTTTGCTGATGTATGCAGGATATTTTTTCAGATTATATGGTAATGTATGTGACATGTACTCTAGAAATGTGACAATATGAATACTGAAACATGTCTAGTGCCATATGGGCTGCAGCCTCACTTCACAGCAACTTCGTTGGCTCTTTTGAAGCAATTTGAAATCAATATAATCAGTCATAGAGTAATTTGAGGTTTTATTTGTTTTTCTTCTCCTTTCTTACGTGGATTGTTTTTATTTGATTTGGTTTCGGTTTTTTAAAAACTCTAGTGACTGGCTCCGTGTAAGGTCGGGGTGCTGTCTAGGACCATGAGTTTTGAGTTGAGTGGGTTCTGAACTTAAATCTCCACCAGACACTTTTTATTATTCCTGCATCCCAATCTCCAGCATCATAGGAATCACAGCCCTGAGGAATGTTGCATAAGCCTGAAAATCCACAAAAGATAGCTTAGGTCCAGAGCAAGAACCTTCTTTCTGTGATGATACCAACAGCTACAATAAAACAGCCTTAGACCAACTATTGCCTCTGAGAGAGATGATCTTAAATGCAAAACTAGAGCACGGAGTGTGCAGATAGTTGCAAGCTCCAGGTTAAATATGCATCTTTGAGTACTTTACAATGACATTTCTAAGAGTCAAAAAGTAAGTTGGCGATCCCTGGTGGAGATCTCAGATCCACACAGAACTTATCAATTGCTAACTATAGATCAGAAGCACTTTAAGTTGGCTTCAGGCCTCATGGAAACTCATGAAATGAAAGCTAATTGGAATGGTGAGTGAAACACCTATACTTTCTCAAGACAATTTCCTCTTTCCAAACAGAACACTCTTCAAAGAAAACAGATGAGGAGGTGGAACCTCAGAAGAGACTCAGATTTCAATCAATGAAGCCGCAAATTACAAGAGAGTTCCCAAAACAGGAAACCAAGGCTATTTGAGAGCTCATTTACTCACTCCCATCCTTAAGAATAAATATATACATATATATTTATATTTCAATATATATTATTAACTATTTTACAAAGGTAAACATTTATTCATATAATTTCCCCAATAGAGTTAGTATGTTAACTAGTTTTTTAACATTAAGAAACAACGAGCTGTGAACTTTTGTTTATTTGTTTAAAGAAAGGAAAATATTGAGCCCTAAATAAGAGCACCAGAAGCTTCCTCTAGTCTAGCAGGGCAAGTGTTAAAGCAATATAACGTCATACCTTGTGATGAATCTTGTCCCTAAAGAAAGTATCTATGAAGTCCTGAGAGTCATCCTCTCCACACAGCCCCATCCTGACATACCATTAAAAATGCACATGCTCATATACAAAATAAGCATTCACCCACAGAATTAGTTTCATTGCACTGACAGTTTTACCAGTTTTTGTACAATTCAAGCTGGGTCCCTGATTTATAGGAAAATTAACATTGTTCTATGTACTGTATCTGACCCAAAAGTATTTTCTGGGATAGGACAAGAACATATTTTTTCAGCAAGTTTTCTTAGGAAACAGTTTCTGATTGCGAACAGAGATTATGTGATTTCTGTTTGATATTATGAGTTGAACAGGCTAGAAAAAATTATTTTAGACAAAATGTGACTATCCTGTTTCTCTAGACAGACCAATGGGTTTGGTGAGATTCATGAATCGTGTTTAGAAAAACCCTCCATTTGTAGAATATAAGCAATTGGCATGATACTCTTTCTAAACTACCATTTTTAAAGGGAATTAATGAACTGTGATAAATATAGTATTGCAATATATATATATATACATATATATGTATATATATATAGTATTGTAGTACTATGCTAAATTAAAAGATACCAAATTTACCATTGTTGGCTGAACCCTCTTATTCACATATATAAAATGCCTATCATCACTATATACGATGCTTCCAGTCAACTGTAAAAATGAAGGAAATGGTAGACTTAGTATCACAGAATGTTTCTGCTGGACTAGTGCCCGCCAGGTTTTTAATCTACTCCCCTCTCACTTCTAGTTGAGACAAAGGAGATAGGGCTATCAGGTGGCGCACTACTCACATAGAAAATGAGTAGAGTGAGCAAGTCCTTCTAGTTTCCAGTGTTGCCTTATTTCTACTAAAATATACTATGGTCCTTCTAACAACATGTGGATATTTCAGTGGAATCTTTTTGTGTGGGGTCATGTACTTTTTATTTTTATATTTTGTGCTTAAAATTACAAAAAAATTTAAAATACTACAAGATTTATAGATGCCTTCTGTGCCCATTGTGCTAGTCTATCCTCAATCCCATGAGATGGACTTTATATGAGTGGATACTGGCTCTCAGATGCATTAAGTGATCCCTTTATTGTCATATGTGTTCACGTGGTAAAAGGTGGGCACAATACTGTCTCCCACACGGATCTGCCCTCTAGATGTTTTAGTAGTCAATACCATTATTGTTTTCCAAGTTGGACCTTGTGCTGCATGTGCACAGAGGGCAGGTAATGACAGTAGCACTGACCTAAATAAGACAAAATATAAACACAACATTGACCTTGACCCCTCTTCTCCCTCATTCCTATGGTCATTAGATCACTGGTTATGCTTTCAACAAAAGAAAGTTCAGTGATTTAATATTTTAACCACATCAAACTGTCTTCTAAGTAATGGCATCACATATAAATAAATGAAAATTTGGGTGTCTTGGCAAGGATTTATAGACATTAGGACACTTGTACATTGCTCATGAAAATGTAAAATGGTGCTGCTCCTATTGAAAATGATTTGGTGATTACATGTTAAATGTTAATATGTAATGTTAAATGTACCATTCTCCTAGGAGCCATGAATTTAACTCTAAATATGACCAAAAAACTTGAAAGAAATTAGTCAAACAGATACTGTGTGCCAATGTTCATTACACCATTGTTCACGGCACAGAGCTGGCCTAAAGATTCAATGATTGGAGAAGATGCTTACTTGGGTTTGTTTAAAATGTGATTTTAACCCTGACCTCAAAATCCTTTTTTGCATATAACAAGAGGGATCCATTTTTATTAGTATACCCTAATTAAATTAAGACAGGTGTTTGAGAGAAAAGAAATAATAAAAATCAAAGCAGAAATCAATAAAATTTGAAATATAACAGGGAAAATAAAACTAAAACTGGTTCTTTGAAAAAAATTAATAAAATGTATATACCTCTAGCTAACCTCTAGGCTAATCAAGAAAATAGAAAGAGCAAATTATAAATATCAAGAATGAGAACAGGGTCATCACAACAAATCTTGCCTACATTAAAGGAATAATGAAAGAATATAATGCCCAGAAATTTGGTGGAATATGATCAATTCTTTGAAAGACACAATGAAAATGCACACAAGGAGAAATAGATGATCTGAATAGGTCTGTGGTTATCAAAGAAATTGAAGCAACATTAATAGCATGCAAAGTAGAAGCATCATACTGAGATGGTTTTACTGGTAAACTTTAGTAAAAAATTTAAAAGAAATGATACCTATTCTGTACAGGTCATCTTTACCTTAATGACAAAACAAGATAAATACTATGCAGGAAAATTACAATTCAATATCTCTTACGATTACAGATACAATTCTCAACTAAATTTTAGCAAATAAAATACAAAGCAAAAAACACAAGACACAGTGACTATGTGAGATTTATCCAAGGTATGCAAGATTGGTTCAACATAGAAAAATCAATTATTGTAATTTATCACATCAAAAGCCTACAGATCAAAATTCACATGATCGTTTCAAGAGATACAGGGGAGTATTCATGATAAAAAGCTCTCAGCAAACTATATAGACCCACCCAAAGGCGTGAAGGCTAGTTAATGGAAGAATATTCTTTTCAACAAATGATGTTGGAATAATCGGACATCGGTTGTATATATATCAGCAATGATCATTTTAAATTTGAAATTAAAAACACAACTAGATGTCATCAAGTCTACTCTGACTCAGTGATCCCATAGTTGTCGAAACAAAACTGCGCTCCATAAGATTTTCATGGTTGATTTTCTTGGAACTAGATTACCATGCCTTCTTTCTGAGGTGATTTTAGGTGGCCTTGAACCTCCAACCTTTCAAGTAGAAGTAAAATATGCTAACAATTTCTATCACTCAGGATACATCAATACTATTTACATTAGTACCCCCAAAATTAAACACTTGGATGTTACTCTAATAAAATATGTAGAAACTGAAAAATTGATTTAAAAAATTTAAAGATTTCAATAAATTGACATGTTCATTTCATGGACATGGATAGGAAGACAGTATTGACAATATGTCATTACTTCCCACCCTGATCTATAGATTCAATCCAATCTTAGTCAAAATTCTAGCAAGTTATTCTATGGATATCAATAAATTGACCCTAAGCTTTATAGGAAAAGGTCCAGAATATCCATAATTAAAGAACAGTGTCAAAGAACTGAAACTATCTGGCTTAAGGACTTGCTATAAAATTACGTTAAAAATTGTTGAATTGGAAAACGCTGTGTCATTAATAAGGCGACATGGTGGCACTGTTGGGTAAGCCATGAACTGAAAAACACAAGGTTAGCAGTTCAAACCCACCAGCTTCTCGGCTGCAGAAGGGTGAGACTATCCTTCTTCAGTAAAAGTTTACAACCACAGAAGCCCCATATAGGGTAACTATACATTGGAATAAACTCAATGACAGGAAGTTTGGTTTTGGCCTTTTATGTTATATATATTTTTTCACAATAATAAAAAGTAAATATTTTTAAATGCCATAAAAATTTAATGATCAAAACAGTGTGGTTTGGGGGCAGGAGAGACAATGGAGAGCCTAGAAATAGACCCACACAAAGGAGTGAAGGCAATTTAATGGAAGAATATTCTTTTCAACAAATGGTGTTGGAATAATTGGATATCCAGTTGTAAAACAATGAAAGTACACACAAGCCTTACACTTTTCTCCAAATGGATCAGAAACTCAAAATTATATAACTTCTAGAAGATAATATAAGAGAAAATCTACATAATCGTATATTTGGCAAGGGAACTTGTTCTTGAATGCAAAGCAGATAAAGCAACTGGAAAAGTGATCAAGCAAATGAGCTTAACAAAATTTCAAAGGGCAGCTTCAGAAGTCAAAGTCAATTATTATAATGAAACATGCAAACATCTGGAGTTAGAAAGCCAAAAGGAAGAAACACGCTCAGCATTTATCAAACAAAGAACTAAAGAAAAAATTCAGGCCTCAAATTGAAATGGTGAACGATTCAGAAAGCCCCAAAAGAAGGTGGAAGAAACATGCAGAGTTGCTCTGCCAGAAAGAATAATTCAACATTCGACCATTCCCAGAGGTAGTTTATGATCTAGAACTGATGATGACATTGAAGCAAGACGCCAAACTTCACTGAAGGTATTTCTTTTTTTTGAAAAAAGTAAGACAAGTCTCCAGGATTTTCCAGAATAGCAATGGAAATGTTCAAAATAAGCAATGCAGTACTAGAGGTGCCCACTCATCAGTGCCAAGATATTTGGAAGACAGTTACATAGAAGACTAAGTGGAAGAGATATATATCAGTGCTATTCTAAAAAGAAATGGCTATCCAACAATGCTTAACTTATTAAACAGTGCTATTAATATTATGCAAGTAATTTTAATGAAAATAATTCCAAAAAATTGTTGCATTAATAAATCAACAGGGAGCTACCAGAGGTTAGATTCAGAAGAGGATATGGAACAAAGGATAGCATTGCTGATCTCAGATGAATCTTGCCTGAAATCAGAGAAAGAGATCAGAAAGCTGTCTAGTTGTGTTTCATTGACTATGTAAATGCATTAAGCTATGTAGGTCAGAACAAACTCTGGATTGTATTGAGATAAACTGGAATTCCAGATCAATTCATTATGTTCATGTGGAACCTGTGCATAGTCTAAGAGGCAGTCATTCCAACAGAACAAGGAAGCTGTGTCAGGGTAGTATCTTTTCACCATATTTACTCAATCTTTATGCTGAGCAAATCATTTGAGAAATTGGACTTTATAAAGAAAAAAATGTGGCAACCAGGATTAGAGGAAGTCAAATTAACAACCTGAGTTGGGCAAATAATACAATCTAGTTTGCTACAAGAAAAGATGATTTGAAGAGCTTACTGGAAAAGATCCAAGACGACAGTCGTCAGCATGGATTGCATCTCCATTTAACGATGATACAAATCCTCCTGAGAGGACCAATAGAGCGCCACAATAAATAAGAGAATGAAGTTGTTAAATATTTCAGTTTACTTGGATCTGCCATCAAAGTCCATGGAAGCAGCAGTCCAGAGATCAAATAGTGTATCATGATAGGTAAATATGCTACAAAATATCTGTTTACAGGATTACAGAGCAATGACATCACTTTTAGGACTGAGATGTGTCTGACACAAAGTCTGGTCTTTTCGGTCATCCCATATGCCTGGGAAGGCTGCATAATGAAGAAGGAAGATGCAGAGCAATTAATGTCTTTGAATTATGGTGTTGGCCAATAAAATTGAATACACCATGGACTGCTGATGGAGGAGACAACTCTGTGTGGGAAGAAATACTTAGCTAGAATGTTTCTTAGAAGCAAGTGTGGTGAAACTGCATCCATATACTGTGGTCATATCTAGAGGAGGAACTAGTTCCTGGCGAAGAACACCATGATTGGTAAAATCAGGAAAGGTATGTGTCAGCATTGCATCTTTTCATCATACTCAACGAAGGTCATTGAAAAAGAGGAAACAAGATGGATTGGTTCAGTGGCTGCTACAAGGAGCGCAAACATGGGGAAGACATGGGGCCAATATGATTTGAAACTGACCCAATGCTCCTAATGACAACACCAACATTCCTTAAGAATGAACGAAGGTGTTAAGAGGATGCTGGTACATTTTTCTCCTTTGTTCTGGTACAAATATAAGCAGTCCCCTTGGTTTTACACCCAATCAAAATGCAATGCCAATTGATTCTGAAGCAGGACAATTGGTCAAACTATGTCATGAAGCATATGTAATTTACTAGTAGAAAACTTACTCCCATAGCCACATAAGAAAAATTCCAGATGATGTACAGGTATAATCATTCATAGTTTCGGCATTCATTGTGTATCCCTCCTCATTGACTTAGCCTTTAGCCAGCAATTCTTTCCTGGGCACATTCCTTCATGTACTTTAGGGGGGTAAGGCAAGTAGGGTTCCATTTCAAGCTTACCTGGGTTCATTCCAAACAAAATATGTTTACACTTGGTTCTATAATAAGCTGATGGCTCCATACAAGTTCTCTCAGGAATGCACTCATATTAGTCATTTTTGAGTGCCTTAGCAAAAGGTCTAATAAAAACAATGGCTCCTGAGGAGATCTGCTGGGTGAAATTCAAGGAATAATGATCAGTTCAGGGGGTATGGCCATTGCTTTTAGCTACTTTTGATAGACTTCCTCAAAGGATACAGGGCAATCATGGCGGCTTATGATGAATAACTTTTAAGGAAACTGCACTGCTGAGAAAAAAGGCCAGGAACATGCCACTTCAGAGTTGTTTTCTATCATGACAGTGCACCTGCTCAGTATTTGAGGTTAGCACGTCCCATTCTATGAGGGTTTCATTGGAAGGCATTCCCAAGCCACCCTCCTGCCCCACTGCCGCCCCTTCAGATTGCTTTTTATTCCCCAAACTCAAGGACACTTCAAAGGAACATCGTGTGTGTCACTTGAGTGTGCCCCAAAAGGTCCTTGTGAAATGACCTCAACCAAAAAGCTCAGAATTCTTGAGAGAAAGGTTGGAGATGTGGGAACATGGCCTTTAGGAGTGCACGAACCTAGATGAAAGATGTGTCAAGAAACTGTAGCTTCACATTCTGGTATTTTTGCTTAATAAAGGTTTTTATTTTTAGCAATGCTTTTTTATTTGCACTAGCATACATATTGAAATGTTTCTGTGAAGGCAATTGATTTCCCATGATTCTGGTCTTGTTCCATTCTTGCTGTGTGTACCTCAAGCCATTGACTGGTGTGGGTGATAATGTGCACACCTCAGAGAAAGCTTTCTGCCCTCTGTTGACAACAAGCCAATGTTCAATCTTTCAACTACACAGAATTTAGGAAATGGTCGATCATTGCCCTTATTATTTTGAATCTTGTTACTATACAGGTCCATGCAATGCTGGAACTTCACGCCTGAGAAAGGCACGATTCCCTACAGAGGCTCTGGGATGGTTATGGATGCCTGAGAGTAGCCTCTGCCCTTCCAACTCTTGCGGACAAGACTCTCTCACATGTGCCAAACATATATCCTCTGGCAGTGTTCAGCTCTATTAAACGCCTTCCCCACTCCAAGAGAAGCAGCTCTGGTTTTGCCTATTTGTGGACAAGCCCTTGTTTCCTTACAGATGCACAGATAGAGCTGATTAACTCTCTATCTTAGATTAGTGTTTACCAAAATGAGATTCCTAGACAAGGAACATTCACATCATCAGGAAGCTTGTCAGGAGTACAGTAACTCAGACTGCACCCCAAAATTACCAAAGTAGATGTTTGGGCAAACTCTTGTAACCTTTGTTACTCTGGTGATTCTGATGCATGTTCAAACTTGAAATTCAGTGCCTGATTATTATATTTAAAAGATATAAAGAAACACTAATGTACATTAATACCTTTAAGCTTTGTCTAAAGTCCTCCCTATCTCCTCACTTTGATTCCACAAGAAGCGACTTCTAGTACAAAACAATGAATCACTCGCTGTGTTAGTCTGGGTTGACTAGAGAAACAAATACAGACACATTCATATATATATATATATGTAAGAGAGAATTATACATCAAGAAGTAATTATGCATCAATAAAACATCCTAGCCCAGTCCAGATCAAGTCCGTAAGTTCAATATTAACCCGTAAGTCTGAGATTAGTCCATGAGATCCTCTTCAGATTCACGCAGTACATGCAATGATGCTGAATGGAGGAAGATCACAGGCCAGTGGGTGGAAAATCCTGTGGGTCCAGCGGCAGTGGAAAAATCTCAGTGCTGGTGTGGGTCTCCATGTGACTCCTCCAGCCCCAGATCTCTGGCTGCCATGAGCATGGCTCCATGTGGCTTGTCAACGGGAATGTGAAGCAGAGAGGGGTGTGTGTTCAGCCTCCAGGGAAGAGGAGAGGAAAACTTGAAGAATCCTCATGAGAAGGCCACGCCCACAAGGAGGCATCAATCAGGCTGTGACCGGATTAACAGGCTAGACTCCATTCCTATAACCTATTTAACAAGTTAACATGAAATTATGTAACCACCACACTGGTGAATAGTATTTTCAGGTGAACATGTTTCAGCATTTTGAGGGCAAGCAAGACACACTTGACTTGGCCCTGCAGTGATGTTAGTGAGAGACCTAAAACTCCCAATAAGTAGAAGAAAACTTCAAAATCTAATTTTGTATCCCACTTCACCTTTCTGTGTCATCAGCCTACAGCCACGTGAGTCCGAAGCCCTATTCCTCCTGTTAGCAGGAGCCCTGACTTGGACTGGGATGCCTTCTTGATATGAAATTACTTCTTGCTATAAAATTCTGCCTCATACATAACAAAATACAAGTAGTTTAGAGTCCAAATAATATACTTAATTATAGGTAACTATAGAAAGTGTCTCTGTCTGCCTTTAGAGACATTTTTACTGAATACATGTCAGCCCATCTTTGCTTTACTTACAAAAATACACACTCTGTCATTAAACTACCTCTAGGAATTTTACCAAACCTTCAAAAAATGCCTTTTGGTTGTTTCTACATATGCACTATCACTTACCTGGCTGACGGTTTTGAGCTTCTATTTTGTACATAGAAGAAGTATATCCTGAATGCTCCTTAGAAGCAAAAATGGCAAAATTTTGTCTCATGTACTTTGGACATGTTATCAGAAGTGACCAGTCATTATACCCGTAATGACACCCCCACCACCAGGGCATAACACCAAGGGGGAGCAATAGAGCAGCAAGGGGAGCAAAGCAACAAAGTCCATGAGGAATTCTGAAAATAGACCAGACTCGGGGGCCAGGGCTTGGCAGTGTATCAAACCCAATCAAAAAACCCAGTAAGGAGCCCTGTTGGAACAATGGCTAGACTCTTGATTGCTAACTGACATGGCCAATCAAATATGCTGCCCGCCTCCTAGGAGAAAAGACCAGGTGATCTGCCCCCGTAAAGATTACAGCCTTGGAAACTCGATGAGACACTTCTAGTCTGTTTCATGGGGCTTCTGTGAGTCCTAATTTGCTCAATGGCACACAACTTCATGCAGGGGGTTGGTTTTCTCACAACAAGAAGGGTTATATTCAATAGTAGACCTTGACTCTGACATGACTGGCGTCCTCATCCTTCAGTGAACTGAAGCCAAGCCTCACAGTGGTTTAAAAAACAAAACACTTCACAGCTATGCACTGGCTGAAGCTCACTATCGACAGTGCCTGTGTCCAGAGTGTGTCTGACTCTCACTGTCAGCACAGCCAAACACTAGTCAGATAGGACTCGGTGCTTACAGTGTCCTTTCTTCTGGGTCTGTGTTACTCAGTGTGAAATGCATGATCTTGAAACAGCTGCTACAGAGATGACGTCGTCTGCAGGTGAAATTGGAAATAAAGAGCCCATTTCTCCGGAGGAGAGGAGGTCTGTTAATCCCAAGGAGGTTTGGTGTTTTCCTTGGGAAAAGAGTCTGTTTCTGTTCTGGACTGGTGCCATCTCTCCCTCTCCCTTGGCTAAAGAAAACGGTACCCAGGTAGCTCCCTGGTCTGCCATGGGCCAAGGAAGCACTTCTCATAGGCCGGCTGGATGCACACTTCACAAAGAACACTCTCTTATACACAGGGTCTTCAAGCCACATCGCTCTCCCTGCAGCACAGTCGGCCTAAAGGAGCGATGCAAACCAGGTTCGTATCTCTTGCTGTGGCATGTTGTGGACCTGCCTACTCAGTTATGCCATTTGTGGGGGAAGGATTAAGAACCCCAGATGGTGAGCAAAAGCAGGCCCCGGGGAGTTCTCGCTGCCATGTTATCCCCCACAGACATACCCATTTAGCTCACGTTTGAGCCAAAAATCAGAAGTCAGCACACGTTTCTCTAAGAGGACAGACAGGAAATATTTGGGGGCTCTGTGGATCCTGCAGTCCCTGTTGTAACAACTCAGCCCTGACCTTGCAGTGCAAAAAGGGTACAAGCAATTCTTCAAAAAAAAAGTTTTCCAATAAAAATAAAGTTGAACAGGCAATCCCTGACTTAGGATGTGCTTCAGTTACAATAAACCTCAGAACCATTCCTTTTGTTTGGGGTTGATGTTGGACACCTTACCGTTAGTAATATATGCTACATATAAGGTTACAGAACATAATTTATGAACATCATTATTCCTAAATCAATTCTAAAGAGAAAGGCTGGGGTTCTAAAAAATATAGGTATTAAAACCCAATAACAATGTGGGAGGGGCTTTAAAGAGGTGCTCTGCTTACATCAGAGCCAATTTATGACAAAGTTGTCAGAAGGGAGCGCCACCTAAGGCAGGACCTGCCTTATTTTCAAAATAGGGAAGAGGGTTCAGTGTGTGGCCCTCATTTTCCTGATCTAGAAGAATGCTCTCAATAGAATCTTCTGAAAGGACGGAAATGTACTCATGCTACAGCTAACACAGGAGTCTCTCCCTATATGTGGCAACTGAGCCCTTGAAAGGTGGCTACGTGATGAATTAGAGCTTAAATGATGGGCACCCTGGTTTACAGAAGGCTGTGGATGGCAGTGACAGCTGAATATCTATTTGCTAAGTCCTGTTCACCTTCCCGATGTGATCGCTGAAGACAAATGGGTGCATAGCAAATGTGGCG
This sequence comes from Tenrec ecaudatus, assembly GCF_050624435.1. Lineage (NCBI taxonomy): Eukaryota > Metazoa > Chordata > Mammalia > Afrosoricida > Tenrecidae > Tenrec > Tenrec ecaudatus. Next base: position 88,106,047 of record NC_134540.1, on the reverse strand, counting down.
AAGAAAGCTGATGGTGCCGGGCTATCAAAAGATATGGCGTCTGGGGTCCTGAGGGTTTGAAGGTAAACAAGCGGCCATCTAGCACAGAAGCAACAAAACCCACATGGAAGAAGCACACCACCCTGTGCGATCATGAGGTGTCGAAGGGGTCAGGTATCAGGCATCATCAGAACAAGAAAGCATATCATTGTGAATGACAGGGGTAGTGCAGAGTGGAGACCCAAAGCCCATTTGTAGGCCACTGGACATCCCCTTACAGAAGGGTCTCAGGGAGGAGACAAGTCAGTCAGGGTGCAATGTAGCAATAATGAAAAATACAACTTTCTTCTAGTTCCTAAATGCTTCCTCCGACCCACTATCATGATCCCAATTCTACCCTACAAATCTGGCTCAGCCAGAGGATGTACACTGGTACAGATAATAACTGGAAACAAAGGGAATCCAGGGCAGATGATCCCTTCAGGACCAATGGTGCGAGTAGCGATACTGGGAGGGTGGAGGGAGAGTGGGTTGGAAAGGGGGAACCAATTACAAGGATCTACATATAACCTCCTCCCCCATGAGGGATGGACAACAGAAAAGTGGGTGAAGGGAGATGTCGGACAGTGCAAGATATGACAAAATAATAACTTATAAATTGTCAAGGGTTCATGAGGGAGGGAGGAAGGTGGGGGGAGGGAGGGGGAAAATGGGGAGCTGATGCCAGGGGCTTAAGTGGAGAGCAAATGTTTTGAGAATGATGAGGGCAATGAATGTACAAATGTGCTTTACACAGTTGATGTATGTGTGGATTATGATAAGAGTTGTATGAGCCCTTAATAAAATGATTTTTTAAGTCCCCACATATATTAAATCGTGATTGAAGGCTTTCTCATCATTAACCAAGGATGTAGATAATTTTGCCCTCAAACCCAGAGTGCTTTGGAAAGTAGATTACCCCCATCCCTCTCAAAAAAAAATAGTGGAGGGGGGTGGATAAGTCATGAGTCATGCCCTGTCAATCTCTCCTGCACTGGCTTGTTAGGAAGGCCCTGGACCAATCTTGTAAGCCCTTCTATCTAACAACATAATGAACGTGTCCCCATTGTGATCCCATTCCTGCTTCTGTTGTCCCACCTATAATTGTGATGTATTGATCTGTCACCAATCCTCCTTTTGTGACAGTTTCTTTTGCCTCCCACTCCCTTTTTCAAGCTTGGTATCTCAACAAACCCTTGGATGCTATTTTGACCTTGTGCTAATGGCCTCCCTCATCTGGATGATGTGTCCATGTCTTTATATTGTCTTTGTCTCTGTTTTGACTTTATAAATGTTCTCCTTAAATTATATTTGAAATTGGAGTCTCTTCCATACCCTAAAACAGCGACTAAAACCAAAGTCACCGTCATCCAGGCAATCCTGACACATAGTAACCCTATAAAGCAGAACGGCCCTGTCGGTTCTCGGGACTAACTCTTCAAGGGAGTACACCAGCCTCATCTTTCTCCCAAGGGGCAGTTGGTGGTTTCCAATTGCTGACCTGTGACTAGCAGCCTAACATATAGCCCACAAATGAATTAAATTGTTTTTTTTTAAGTCAGGGCTCCGAATGAATTAATTTTTTCATTTCTTCAATTTGAATTCCATTACGTTTAAAATGATTAATGTGGCCATTGACCTTGATTGAACCACACAGCTCTAGGGTGTGGACGCTGTGCTTCCTTAGGAGTGAAAGCCTTTGCAGGGGATCAGCTTCTGGGCTGAAACCTCTGTCAGGCCCATCACCATGTGTGCACAGAGGCTGGTTTCCAGTTGGTGCCCCTTCTGTCCTTCTCTCCTTCATATTTCCTCTAAGAGCTGGAGGAGACTTGCTCCTTTATGATCGAGCCAATTGCTGCAGCATTTCCCTTAAAAGGGAAAATTTAAGTTTGAACCTGTAAAAGGCAAAAAGTGACAGGCCAGAAAACACTTTAAAAAGGAAAGAAAGAACGATATTACATTTTCCATGGTCAAATAGACTTTTAAAATATTTGTAAGAAAATGTTTTCTGGTCTCAAGATCCCACATGATGTTGTTCAGGTCAGAACGCAATTCTACTGCTTGATGCTAAATCACTGATAACAGAGCTTTATAGAAGGCACTTCTGACAGCCCTGTGAAAGCAGAGCCCTAAGCATCCGCCTCTCAGCTCAGGCGAAGTTGATTACAGCATCTGCCATGCGGAAAGAACAGAGCGTGGCCTGTGAGGCTGAATGACTGGACAGAGTCCCAATGCTGCCACTGGCCAGTCGTCCATCCTTGGCCAATGCCGTGATCCCCCGAGTTGATTCCAGGTTTTCCATCTCTTAATTGGAGGCGATGGCACTTAGCTCACAGGGTGATTAAATCGGGCCATGTACAAGAAATATAAATAACAAGCACTGGGAAATAATAGTCATAATTAATAAGAACAATCGACACCCTCTCTCTGCCACCACGGAGGGCTTGCTATGTGTCAGGCACTGTTCAAAGGTCTCTGTTTGGATTAACAGATTCGTTGTCACAGCAGTTGGGTAGCTATATACGATCATTACCCATTAGCCCCGTGTCACAAACGGGGAAACTCAAACCAGAGCTTAGAGGGTCACAAGCTAATGAGTAATGGAGTCAGAATCGGAACCCAGGCACTACAGCGGCACCAGACCCAGATTCTTAATCGCTATCCTACACTGCCTCTCTCTGGCTCCTTCAAGAATGACACGAACCTTGCAGTTCAGAAAGTGAAGCTGATCAGCGCTCACCCTGCTTTAGGACATGTCTGCAAAAGCATCACGGCCAGCTGGTCTAGAACCCATGACCAGCAAACATCCTCCACAAAGTCTTTTACCACCAGCAAACATCTCCCTGTCTGAGCCAAGAAGGCAGGTGCCAAGCTACTGTCAGACCACCATGACCTCTACTCTGAAGGAGACGGAAATCAATGAGGAAATAAGGCAGCTAGATGTGTCATCTCCGGAAAACATCACTCCCCAGTGACCAAGGATTTTGATCATAGGGGGAATGGGTAGAAGTGATTGTGAGAGAGTCTGGGTGATAAAGTCATGGTGATAAAGACTTGGGTTTGGGAGTCACGCAGTCCAAGGTTTTAATTCTTGTCCCACCACTTGGGATCCATGTACGTTCCATAAGTTGCTTACCCTGTTGTAACTTTGCATACTCCTGTGCAAAATAGGCAAGTAATAAAGGTGTTGAGAGAACTCAAGAGAGACGATGCATTTAAACTATTGAGCATGAGACATTATTAAAACACTTCACAAATCTTAACTATTACCAATGATTTGCGACCAGGACGGACTTTCTACTCCCATAAAGAGTTACAGTCTCAGAAACCCAACGAGGCAGTTCCATCCTGTCCTACAGGGGCAGTAGGAGTCAGCATGGCCTCAGCGGCAGTGAGCATAGCATAATCTATGATTTTTGATTCCGTCACTCAATATATTACAGTTAAAACATTGAACGTTTTTTAAAAACCTGTTAACCCTGCCCCTTTGTCCTAATCAATTAAAAGGTGGTTGTCCAGGAAAGGGTCGAACAAAGAACCATGCAAATTTAGACCTACTTTGGAAGCAGTCAATATTTTGGAAATATTATAAGTTAGCAGCCTATGATTACCAGTAAAACCAATTGTCATCATGTTGATTCCAATGCCCGTATCAGAACTATGCTACATATACTTTCCAGTGACTGGGGCTTGGGGAAGGACATACCCAAGTGTGGTAGTTGCACAATTTAATATCGCCTTAATAAAAACTATGAAGGGTGGAGTCTAGCCTGTCAATCAGATCACAGCCTGATGATCCCTACTTGTGGGTGTGGCCTTCTCATGAGGATTCTGGGAACTCTTTCTCTGTTTCACATTTCTGTTGACAAGCCACGTGGAGCCACACTGATGGCAGCTAGACCCCTGGAGAGGTGTCCACCGCAAGGGAGCCACAAGACTTTCCACCGACAGGCCTGTGATCTCCCTGCATTTGGCACCATTGCATGTGCTGCATGAGTCTGAAAAGGAATTTATAGACTAGTAGGGGACACATGGGTTAATATCAGACGTTTGGACTTGTTCTGGACAGGACTGGGCTGTTTTTCTTAATATACAACTACTCTGATATAAAGCTCTTATACATATATTTTGTATCGATTAATTTTTTTCTCTAGTCAACCTGTACTAATACACCAAGGGTTTCTTTGGAGACGCCTCTGAGTGGTCTCAACCCTTCAGCCTTTCAGGTAGCAGCTTAGCTCTGTGCTAGCAATTTGCAACACTCTGGTCCATGTCAAATCAGCCCTACATTACTAATGCTCTTCTATTTCTCTATCTTATCTTAAAGCGTATCACAGAGACCAATCTTAACACCAAAGCTATTTATTCTCCTCCACCTTAACTCCTAGTTCCTGCTCTGTGTATTCTATGGTAACTAGGTGGGAGATGATGAAGAGTGATAAGCACCTGTTTTGAATGGTGTTGGTCTGTTACTGGCAGGGGAGGAAGCAGGTGAGACACCTTGCAAGCAAGTTAAATGGTCAGAGCAATGAGCCTGACTGTGTCCTGTGTCAGCTCAGGGCCTGCCATCAACACCACACCTCTAAGGCAACAACATTCTTGCTTTTCTAGATCCCAGCTTACCTTAAATTGCACCTGGCATAACATATTCTCCAAGTGACTCTGCGTATATTCTTAATGAAATGCTGAGAGAGAAAATATTTTTTAACTGTCAGGTGCATGTAAAGTACCGTATATACTCGAATATCAGCTGACCCAATTATAAGCCAAGGCACCTAATTTTACCACAAACAACTAGGGAAACTTATGGACTCGAGTATAAGCCTAGGGTGGGAAATGCAGCAGCTACGGGTAAATTTCAAAATGAAAATGGATACCAATAAACTTACATTAATTGAGGCATCAGTAGGTTAAATGTTTTTTAATATTTCAAAGAAAAATAATAAACTAGCTCTAAATGGAAAAGAGGGTCAACAAAAACAATATGGTATCAACAATAACTATGCACTCGGTGTTACTGCATGTATGCTGCCTTACCGCATGTACGCAACGCAGCTTGTATAGTTTGAGGACTAACGCAGGCTGGTGATATTCCAGAACGGGATGACATGAGTGTTTGCATAGAGCAGCCTGTGTGAGGGCTCGTGGTATATGCGCTGCACTGTGTTACTGCATGCGCTGCGTTACTGCACACACTGTGTTAGCACATGTGTATGGGAAGTGCTAACACAACACATGCAGTCACAGTGTGTACACAATGCAGCGCGTATATTATGAGCCCTCACACGGGTTGCTCTATACCAACATAGTCAACACTGGGCCCAGCTAGGGGTTAATAAGAAAATAAAATACAGCAGACTAAGATATACCGGTACTTGTATTGAGCAATGCTTGGGTGGAGCAAGGGGCGTGGCCAACCTGTAAAGGCTGCATCGTTGGTCACAGTCCTGGAGAAGAGCGGGAGAAGAGTGGCCGCATCCGGCATTCATCTGACAAGGATGCGGTGCGCCCCAGGTGTCAGCACGGACAACACAGAGGCTGCCCGCGTGCAGGAGGAAAGAAGAGCGGTGATATCAGCAGTCATCGGACCACCCACAGAGGCTGCAGGCGCCCGCAGATGAGCGGGAGAGACGGGAGAACACCCCCCCACTGTTCCGGAGAACAGTTAAGTGGGACCCTCACTCAAGTATAAACCGAGGGGGGCTTTTCGGCATAAAAAAAATTGTGCTGAAAAACTCGGCTTGCACAGAAGTATTTACAGTAGAAGGTCGATCTGTTTTGTACCCTTTTCGATATCCAAAATTAGCAAACGTTTGCTTTCTAGGAAAGCAGCCATTTGAATCAGCTAAAGAGTAGCTTAGAGTGATGGGCTGAGTCCACCAAATAAAAGGGAGTGAGAAGAGGTGTGAGGTCCCGCACGTGTGTCCAAGGAACAGTGCAGATGCCAGCGCACACACGGAAGCAGTTTTGGCTGACTGATAGGATATGAACCTTGGCGATATTGTTAGGGGTGTCCTCCATTGTTAGCAGTAGAATGGGGCTGCCACAGCCACCTAATCAGGTTTACGTGGTCAGTGTTTAGAGAATATAATTTTCTGCAATGAAAATGATTGCCATCTGGACGATTAATCTGGCATTATATCTGGAGTATGGTGTCCAGGTATGGGGTCATGAGTTAAGACGAATATCGTCAGAGTTCAGAAGATTAGCAAGAGTGTTTCCAAGACAGGCATTCCTAAAGCCATTACTGCAGTTCCCGTGTCCACTGAGAAACAGTTAAAGGAATATAGGATGTGTAGTTTGGCCTAAGATGGCCCGGGACATGATGGGTGTTGTCAAAAACCTTAATAATTTCCACAAGGGACCAGATCTAATTTACCAGTCTAAGGAAGTCAGTGAATATAGGAAGATATTTAAGCATGCCCGAGGGAAGATTATTCTTCTGTAGCTCGCCACAGGACAGAACTATTTCTAGTGGAGAGGGGCAAGGCCATATGTTAGATGTTGAATTCTGCCTCATCCCCAAACAAATATATATTTAATACCTGGCCCTTGTGTCTGTGGATGTGGTCCTATTTGTAAATAGGGTTTTCTTTGTTGTGTTGATTAGATCATGTCCGAGTAGGATGGATTCTAAATCTAACTTTTAAGTTTTGGGGGTTTTTTTACTTTTTTTTTTTTTTTTACTTTTAAGTTTTATACAAGAGCAAATCAGACACAGACATAGACGCACACACAGATGAAGACAGACACCAAGTGAACATCTTCTGCAAGTCAAGGAACCAAGCAATACTCAGGGCTACCAACACGGAAGGAACTGACATGGCCAAAGCTCTGATTGGGACTTTCCACCTGCAGTAGGGTGAAAGAATAAATTTCTGCTCTTTAAAATGACGCACTTGTGCCATGTGTGTTACAGCAGCACTAGGAAGCTAAGACACCATGTAACTGAAGTGAGGAAAAGGGAGGACCTGCAACCAGCCCTTTTGTTTTCCAGGCCTGAGGCTGCTCTTTCCACAGACATGCAAGCCCCACCCCTTTACTTCAATCAGTTACCTTCAACAATGGGAACCAGTGAATAAGCTAACTTTTTATCTACTCCTTCTTTTGAAACAAACTTCTCACGCAATTGGCAGAATAGTTTCCTGAAAGCGCACTGTCATTCTGTATCAAAGCACTGGTTAGGTGTTGGGCTTCTACATCCAAGGTCAGCATTTGGAAGCCCCCAGCAGCTAAGGCCTTCTACCTCTGTAAAGATTTACAATCCTAGAAACCAGAGGGGCCGTTTCACCCTGTCCGGTAGGGTTGCTGTGAGTCAGAATCTATCCCAAGAAAATGAAAGTTTGGGAGTGGTCAGCAACTTCTAAAATGGGCTTTATCATCCCTGTCTGCCGATGTTTTGCTCTTCTGTGATCCCTGTCTCTGAGCATGTGCTGGACATAGCGATTCCCGTCTAGCTAGGGGAACATGGCACATAATGAAACGTCACTTGCAATATTAGTTTCCAGAGGCCTGTGGCTTTTGTTTTGGAGGAGTATTCCTCACACTTCTTTTCTTTCTTTCTTTTTTTCTTCTATCTCTCATACTTCTTCATCACTGCTTGTCCTGAGGGAAGTCATTTGTCCTGTGATGAGCTTCACTGGGGACAAACCTACATGGCAGGGAATTGAGGGAGGTCTCGGGCCAACTGAATGCAGGGAACTCAGTTCAATTGAATCTTGCCAACAACCAACAACTGTGGAAGTAGTTTGCAAGAAAATTCTTCTCCATTGCAGACTTCAGATAAGACTACAGCCTGGCCAAAGCATGATCATATTTCACAAGAGACCCCTTGAGTCCGAAGTATCCAACTAAGTCATTGTATTCCCCACCCACAGATATTTGGCATAAAAATTTTTGTTATTTTAATCCATTAAGGTTGAGTGTAATTTGTTGCTCAGCAATAGATAACTAATACTCTTGGAGACCAGAGTTCTTGGCATAATCCATCACTTCAGACCAGTAACTCACCCACCAAATAAAGAAAACCGGATAAACATAGGCTTGCTATAAGAAAGTTTCTGACAAATACATGCATAAGTAAATGTGGTGAAGAGAGATGATGGTGCCTGACTATCAAAAGATATCACGTCTGGGGCCTTAAAGGCTTGAAGGTAAACAAATGGCCATCTAGCTTAGAAACAACAAAGCCCACATGGAAAAATCACATCAGCCTGTGTGATCACAAGGTGTTGAAGGGATCAGGTAGCAGGCATCAAAGAACAAAAATTATATCATTGTAAATGAGGGGGAGTGCAGAATGGAGACCCAAAGCCCATCTGTAATCAACTGGACATACCCTTACAGAAGGGTCGTGGGGAGGAGACAAGCCAGTCAGGGTACAGTGTAGCAATGATGAAACATACAACTTTCCTTTGGTTCTTAAACACTTCCTCCCCACTATCATGATCCAAATTCTACCTTAAAAATCCGGCTAGACATGAAGATGTACACTAGTAGAGATAGGGACTGGAAACACAGGGAATCCAGGACAGACAAACCCTTCAGGACCAGTGGGGAGCATGGCAATACCTGGAGGTTGGAGGGAAGGTGGGGTAGAAAGGGGGAACCGATTACAAGGATCTACATATAACCCCGTCCCTGGGGGACAGACAACAGAAAAGTAGATGAAGGGAGATGTCAGACAGTGTAAGAAATGACAAAGTAATAATAATTTATAAATTATCAAGGATTCATGAAGTAGAGAGTGGGGAATGAGGAGCTGATACCAAGAGCTCAAGTAGAAAGCAAATGTTTTGAGAATGATGAGAGCAATAAATGTACAAATGTGCTTGACACAATGGATGTATGTATGGATTGTGATAAGAGTTGTTTGAGTCCCCAATAAAATTATTTTTAAAAATAAAGAAAGTCTCTGAATATCCTGGCTTAAGTATCCAAACACTAATTTTATCAACTTTAGGGTCACTGAATGAGAGAGATATTCTTTGTTTTTAAACTGGGCAAATATACATCTGGCTATTAGATTCACAGTAAATATGTCTTTTAATGGTTTTGCAGGAAGGGAATAAAGATTCTCAGCCCTGATCTACTTTTAAAAAGTATTTACTCCTGGATCCTGCCTTCAAAAAATGATAATTTAATTGGTCGGGAGTGAACCTAGAATGGGCTAGGGGTTTGTGACTTTCTAAGCTTCTCACTCTATGGTGTAAACTTCAATCTGTGGAGCTGGAGGCAGATCTGAATTTTGAAAGATCTATGACAGTGTCCAGTAGATTTTTCTAAACCCACGTGGAAAGCTGGTATACCTCAAGAAATGACCATGGCAACAGATGTACAAATGTGCTTGATGTACAATGTATGTATTGTGATAAGAGCTGTCTCCACTTAACCCATCATTCAACTCACTGATGGGAACCAATCCTCCATGGATCTGTCACTCAAACTCTCACTGCTATCAAGTCAGTGCTGACTGACTCATAGTGACCCACTCTGGGTTTCTGAGACTGTAACTGTTTCCAGGAGTAGAAAGTCCAGTCTTTCTCCTGTGGTTTTGAACTGCTGACTATGCAGATCACAGCCCAACAAGCAACCACTAGACTACCAGGGCTCCAGGGGTCTGTACCACTTTCTGTAAATCTCAAGAAATGAAGCGCTGGTAGTCTGTTTGTTCAGGTCTACTTTTCTAAGGACATTTATGTAGCAATGCCTCGGAAAACAGAGATGGTATCTTCCTCTGGGGCAAAAGAGTCAAGTTCCCTAGCCTCAAGGTGACTCCTTTGTAAATGTAAACCCACCATGTATATAGGTGTCTCTGGTCTGCTTCTGGGGCTCAGGCAACTAGTTTCATATCTACCTTTGACACTCGAGAGCTATCTCAAAAGAGAATTCAGTGGCCATGAAAGAGAAGGAAGAACAAGACAAAATATTTCCACTTTGAAAAAGTTGCCTTTCTTAAATAAGCCAGTAGCATCCCCACTGCCCACAATTAGTGCTTCAATTAGTTATCTTTGCAGATTTCCAAGATTCCCCTCCTACTACAAAAGCTTACATAAGTCACAGTATTTCTTCATTAGTTAACATTTAGGAGGCATTGATGAATGAAGAACCAAACATCTCAAAATGTATTTTTTAAATGTTGACTGTGGATGAGTCTAGACTACTGATTTGATATATTCAAAGTCTTATATATTCTGCCCCAAATCTGCCTTTTCCTACTATTAAGCTGTCCCTAGAATTTACCTCATATTCCCCTTGTCCATGCATGTATGTACCCATAACTCCTACCTGGAAGGCCCTTTTCCCTTTTTATAACCATGTAAATTGCATCTTTCAGAGTCCAATCCTGATTTAATCTTCTCTATCACCTGTAAACTCCCATCCTTCTGAATCTCTATTTCACCTTGGTTCTCTCGGCATACTCCTTCTTATTACAATTACTTGATTGCATTTCCCATCAATTCAATGAGACTCAAAGTTTCTCACAGATGGGACTGGATCTTATTCATCCTTCTATACCCCCCAAGACCAGCAAAAAGATTTAGATTTGCAAATTGATGTAAAGGAGAGTGGACAAAGTAGAGACTCAAAATCCACCTCTAAGATAATTGGACCGTCCCACACAGAAGGACCACCTAGAAGAGATGATAAATCTAGGAAGAAGTCAAGCACTCTCTAAATGCATGGAATACTTTCTTCTATTAAATTGGCATTCTATGATGCTCACCCTCCCGACACAACCGCTGAAGCCAAAGCGGGTGAACAAGCAAATATGGTGAAGAAAGCTGATGGTGCCCGGCTATCAAAAGATATAGCATCTGGGGTTTTAAAGGCTTGAAGATAAACAAGCAGCCATCTAGCTCAGAAGCAACAAAGTCCACCTGGAAGAACACACCAGCCTGTGTGATCATGTGGTTTCAAAGGGATCAGTTATCAGGCATCATAGAACAAAAAAATCATATCATTGGGTGCACACCTCCATGATACGATTGCTGAGGACAAACAGGTGCATAAGCAAATGTGGCGAAGAAAGCTGATGGTGCCCGGCTATCAAAGGAGATAGTGTCTGGGGTCTTAAAGGCTTGAAGGTGAACAAGCGGCCATCTAGCTCAGAAGCAACAAAGCCCACATGGAAGAAGCACACCAGTCTGTGCGATCACAAGTTGTCGAAGGGATCAGGTATAAGGCATCATCATCATTATCTGTAAGAGCTCCCATAGTAAAAAATTTTTAAAGACTTAGATTTGACTGTAGATAGTTCTGGGACCTTTGGACAGGTTATTAAGTGCCTACAAATCTCGGGGTTGCTATTTTTTTAATACAATGGTGTTTTGCAAATTATAAATTGTAACAATAAATAGTTTTATTTGATTAAAGAAGCTTGAATTCTTCTAATGCAATTCTTTGATAGTATTTTTTAAAAGCAGTAATCCATTTAAAGGGAGCTTTAAAGTACTTCATTGTTTCCTCTCTGCCTTTAAGCATTTGTTCCTCAATCCTGTCTTCATTGATTTCTACCCTGTTGGCAGAGAGATGCTGAAATCCAGAAAGCTTGCATTAGGTTAAAATGCTTTATGAAAAGGATACTTTTTGTTCTATCTTCTCCGTTGTCTCCGTTTTCATTAGCATGTCCTTGCTGAGATGCTTTCCAGTACATGCAATCCAAGATGGGCAAATCTAGAGACAGTAACTGGATTAATGGCTCCTGGGGGGATAGCAGAGGAGGTTGGAGCTAACAACAAGGAGTACAGGAAAAAGACAATGTTCTAAAATTGATTGTGTTAATGTTTGTACAACTCTTCTTGATAGGATTGAACTATTGAATTATATACTATGTGGATTATGTTTCAATAAAAGTGTTTTTAAAATATTCAAATGAAAAGCGTGTTTCATGGCTTTGTCCTTGAACTTTATCTGCAACCTCCCTACATGATTAAGTATTTCTCTCTTTAACATAGTGAAAAAGGTCAATTATAGCATATTTTAGCTTCTGAATAAGGAAAAAGGTAACTATTTTGCAATCTTATTTTCTTTGCTAATCTTTACTTTTAAATGATGACTCCTTCTGCTAGGAAACTTCCCATAGCATTTTATGAGAGATGAATTATAAACCCAGTGAAATATTAAGGTCAAATTGAGTTTTACCAGCAACACCAGATATTCTAATCTCTGCTTTGTTTGTCATTTAATACTTGACTAGTATATTGACACAATAAGCTATTGAGATCCTCATTCTATTTTTAAACCCTTGATTTATGCCTTTCAGTTGGATCCTATTCAACTAAAAATGTACTGTGTGTGTTCAGCTGAAAGAGAGTAAACATTTTCCCATGGCTATAGTAATATGTTTGCATAGACCTCAATTACAAAATTAACAGGGCAGATTTTGTTGTCTTTGTTGAGTTGAAGAGATTACAATAAAAACCTCTAATGAAGAGAGACATGAGAAATAAGACCTAAAGACAATACTGGGGGGAAAAAGAATAGCTTATTTATTTACTAAATTTGATTTACTAACCAGCTGTGTTGCTTCAGCTTTAGAATTCAATAAGCAAGAACATCATTTCTACATTGCAGCAAAACTCCTAATTCCTAGTTTAAAGGAAAGGGTGTGTGGGTCAGGGGATTGGGTGTGACGTGTGTCAAGGAAAGTAAGAGAAAATAGGCAGATATTGTATGACCCCCTTCCCCAAACTTAATCATCATAATACTTCAATGCAAAATCAGATGTCTCGTGAGACCAAACAACTTCGTGAAAATCCTCTCGCCCCGTCTTGCTCCATGCCATAGGGTAAAGGCCTTTAGGAGAGAGTGTCAATGGACTGAGGTGGCAGAGCAGCCGCACAGGGTAAACTTGTCCAGAGCCCTTGGAGCTGCTTGATGTAACCACCGCCCCCCACCCAAAAAAAAGCAGAGGTTTCCAAATAAATGCAAGAAGATGGGCATGTTCCATTTTTTTTCTCTATAATATACAAGGAAGGATTTTTGCCAGTGCTTTACAGGTCTTTTCACCTGGTATTGCAGGAAGATATATGTTGTGTTTGTGCTGCTAATCAAAGGTCGGCAGTTCGAACTTCTTGGTGTCTCTGTGGGAGAAAGATGAGGCTCTCTCCTCTGATAGAGAAATAAATACAGCCTCGGTAAACCTTGGGAGCAGTTCTACTCTGTCCTCTAGGGTCACCATGTGTTGAAACTGCCTTAATAGCAGTTGGCTTTCTTTCACAAGTCTTTATCACAGGTCCCCTTGGCTACTTCTCCCCAACAAAGCACTGTGATGACCCCTGCTCTTCCCCACTCATTCCTCAGTCTCTCACCATGTACCGTCTTCCTTTGCTGGATGACGTTTCTTTTCCAGTCAAAGGACTCAACATTCATTCTTGTAGAATGTTTGGTGGATCTGTCTTCCTTGGTCATTTCAGTTCTCTCAAGGCCAATGTGGACAAAATAATCCCTGGAATCCAGACACACTCTTCCTTCCTGTGCTTAGATAATGCCAACCAATTTTCCATTTGGTGACGTGGCTCAATAATTGTGGTGTGTACAGAGATCTATTTCTCTGCTGATGGTTCGGTGATAAACATAAAACGGCTAAGGGGGCAACCTCCATCATTAGAGATTGTGGGATAACAGGGATTGGATTTACTCCGTAAAATTAGGAGACATTGTTGTCAAATGCCATCGGGTGGGTTCCGACCCATAGCGGTTTGTATGCACAACAGAAGGAAGCACTGCCCCATCCTGTGTCATTCCTATGATTACTCCTATGATAGGGCCCATTGTAGCAACCACCCTTGTTCATCCATATCACTGAAAGCCTTCCTGTTCTTTGCTGCCCATCTTTACTGAGCACAATGTCCTTCTCTAGGGACTGGTCTCTCCTAACAACATGTCCAAAGTATGTGAGAACAAGTCTTGACACCCTTACCTCTAAGGAGCACTGTGCCCATACTTCTTCCAAGACAGATCTATTTGTCCTTTTGGCAGTCCATGTACTTTCAATTCTTCTCCAGCACCATAATGCAAATGAATAAAAATCAGCTCCCCCTTAGTCACATCTTAAGTACCTTCTGACCCAAAGGGCCCATCCTCCATCTGACATTGTTTCCATGGTTTGCATAAGGCTTTCAACACCTACTTTCTCTGAACTGGGCTGCTGATTCCTTCTTCGGAGTCTGTTCTTAGTCTGGAAGCTCCACTGAAACCTGTTCAATTTGGGTGACTCTGCTGACATTTGAAATACCAGTGACACAGCTTCCAGCATCACAGCAATACACATGCCACCACAGGATGACAAACTGACATACAATTAGTGGAATTAGGATACAAATTGAAACAAATTAAGAATGATCACTTAAGATCACTTAAGCAAATGTGGTGAAGAAAGCTGATGGTGCCCAGCTATCAAAAAGATATAGCATCTGGGGTCTTAAAGGCTTGAAGGCAAACAAGCGGCCATCTAGCTAGGAAGCAACAAAGCCCACAGAGAAGAACCACACGGCCTACGTGAATACAAGGTGTTGAATGGACCTGGTAGCAGACACCAAAGAACAAAACCAATCATTGTGTGATCACCTTCCTCAGATAAATGATGAAGACGAATGTGTGCATAAGTAAGTGTGGTGGAGAAGGCTGATGGTGACCGGTTATTGAGAGACATAGCATCTGGGAACTTAAAGGCTTGAAAGCAAACAAGCGGCCATCTAGCCCAGAAGCAACAAAACCCACACGGAAGCAGCACAACAACATGGGTGATCATAAAGGCCCGAGGGGACCAGGTTTCAAACAACAAAGGCTGGGGGAGAGTGGGGAATCACATCACCATGAATGAGGGGAGTGTGTGATGGGGACCCAATGCCCATCTGTAGACAACTGGACATCCCTTGCAGAGGAGTAGTGGGGAGGAGATGAGTCACTCAGGGTTCAGTGTAGCAACAATGAAACTCAAAACCTTCCTCTAGTTCTTGAATGCTTCCTCCCCCCCAATTATCATGATCCCAATTCTACCTTGCGGACCTGGTTAGACCAGAGGATGCACAGCGGTACAGTAGGGATCTGAAAACACAAGGACTCTAGGACAGATGAACCCCTCAACACTAGCGGTGGGAGTGATGACACCGGGAGGGAAGGGGGTGTAGAAAGGGAGAACCGATCTCGGGGGGATGGGCAACAGGAAGGTGGGTGAGGGGAGATGCCGGGAAGTGTAAGATGAGATAAAATAATAATTTATAAAATATAAGGGTTCATAAGGGAGTGGGGAGCGGGGAGGGAGGGGGAGGGAAAACAGGAAAATGAGCTGATTCCAGGAACCCAAGTGGAAGGCGGATTTTGAGAATGATGAGGGCAACGAATGTATAAGGGTGTTTGTATGATGTATGTATGGATTGTGATAAGAGTTGTATGAGCCCCAATAAAATGATTTATTTTAAAAAAAGAATGGACACCCTTTTGGAATTATGAGATAGAAATATCAAAACAGTTCTTATAACTCCATTTCATATGTCCAAAAAGCTATAGAAATGTCTGATAATCGTTACTAAGAACAGTATATAAGGGGTAAACCCCGCCCCCCCAAAAAAGAAAACAGCTCCACTGGGCAGAGCTTTCATGGTACACATTTTTTCCACCAGATGAGCAGCCAGCAACTCTCTCTAAGTTAGTGCACCCAGTGGTGATTTTTTTCCATAAAAGCAGTTTCACTCAAACCTCGTTTGTGTGTGTGTACGTGTGTGTGTGTGTGTGTGATAGCAGATTTAATAGAACAGTGTATGTCTGTGAAACTTTGTTTCCTGCTCAGGAAAAATGCCACCGAAACTGTTGTGATGTTGAACACTGCTTACAAGGACAGCACTTTGGGAAAAACTCAAATGTGCAAGTGGTTTTCTCTTTTCAAAAATGGTTAAATGTAGGTTGTTCTTGGTATCCATCAACTTCTCCAAAACACAAAACTGTCAACTTGTCGTGCATTTGGCGTTTGTTAGTCGAACTTTCTATTTAGAGGTTCTGAAAAGATTGCCTAACTGTATGTTACAAACAAGGTCTGATTTATGACTGACGGGGGACTGGTTCTGCCACCATGACAATGCGCCTGCTCACGCAGCCATCTCAGTGCACCAGTTACCTGATTCGCTTGACCCCGCTCCATTTGATTTCTTTTTGTTTCCTTGAGTGAAGAGGAACATGAAAGGACAGCGATTTGATGACGTAGAAGAGGTGAAGAAAAAAACAGGTAAGGAGCTGCCAGCCATACAAATAGATGAGTTTGAAAAATGTTTCCAAGAACCGAATCACAGATTTGACAAGTGTATTAAGTGTAATGGAGAGTACTTTGAAGGTGATAAGGTTGTTTTGTTTTTTAAAAATTACATAGCTTTGGGAAAAAATCTGTATTTTTTTGGCGGGGAATGGGTAGTGGCTGTGGGGGATAGCCCCTTGATTATAAAACCCAAATTAAGTTTCTAGAAATAAAAACTTCAAGATCTATGATGAAAAATACACTAGATTGGATTCATGATAGTTTTAACATAGCAGGAGAAATATATTTGAACAAATTTAAAATATAGCAAGAAACTATTGAAAATGAAACACAGGAAGAAACATACTTTAAATATTAAATAGAGTATCATTCAGCTGGTCAAGTATAGTTGGAACCTTAATGAAAGAAGATAGAGGAAGACTAGAAAAATATTTTAAGACACAATCTCTTACAGAGGAAGATGCAGACTTGTGACTAAGAAGAAGAGAAGAAATGTGTGCTTAATTGCCTCAAGGCGCAACTCACTTGGCAAAAGAACTGGATGGCACCTGCTACCATTACTGAATGTTTTGCTCAAAGATTCTATTTTAAAATCCTGTTCAAAATGGGGGGAAATGTGGAACATAACTTCAAAGTTTTATGAAATCCAGCATATCTAGAGTCATCGAAACTGAATTAACCTCTAAAACTATCGCCAGGATCTAATCCTTAAACCTTAAACTAAAATTTTTCTGAAATGTTCTTTACAGCAAATAATAGCTGAGCTTTACTTACAAAGAATGTATGCTGTAGTAGTTACGTAATCTGTTGTCAATTTGAGACTATTAAGAGTGAAGGGGTGGAGTGGAGCCTGTCAATCAGGTCACAGCTTGATGACCTCATTTGGAGGCCCTAAGAAGATAAATAGCTTGCTGGAGGTGGGACATACACACTCCCTGTGAGACATCCCTGATGACAAGACACATGGAGCCAAGCTGATGGCAGATCCTTGGAGCTGAAGAAGCCACATGGAGACCCAGGCCAGCGCTGAGATTCTTCCACCACCACTGCATCTACAAGACTTTCCACCCACTGGTCTTTGATCTACCTGCATTTGGTGTCATTGCATGGCTGCATGAGTCTAAAGAGGAATTTATGGACTAATAATGACATGGGCTAATATCAGACTTATAGACTTGATCTGGACTGGGTTTGGATGTTTTCTTAACGTACAATTGCTCTTTGATATAAAGTTCTCTCTTATACATCTATGAGTGTCTATGAATTTGTTTCTCTAGTGAACCCAGACTGACACATCTGTCTTGAACATTGTGCTATTTTAAAGAGTTATCTCTGCAGGATCCAACTGCTGACAGCTAATGGAAAGGTTAGATAAGAAGCATAGGGACCCACAGGCTCATTAAGCCAAAAATCAATGTCTCCTTCCCAACCTCTGTTTCACCTGCCACTCAAATCTGTATGCCTTCTCGGGGCCGAAGGAAAGGGACTAGAGTGGTTTTTCAAGTACACATGTACTTCCCCTTCCCCCAAAGCCCTCCAGACCTTTTCTATGTTTCACAAGAGTGCCTTCCCAACAACTCCAGTTTAACGTTAATTAAATCCTCAGACGATCCTGTGTTCCTAGCATCTCACCTCTTTTTCAGGGCTAAGAGCCAAGAGGGGACTGGCAGCAACCCATAAATTCTCCTGGAATTATAGGGTCTAGCAAGTGGTGGATCAACAAGAGATGGAACCTATTCAGTTATTTAATAACCAAATTTACCCATGCTCTTTGGTCACAGTCCAGACCATACAGATATCTGAAATCGTTTATGTAGAGCTGTCTCAAAAAATTTTGCCCTGATAATAGAGAATACATGCTCTTTATACGGGCCCATGCTGTATTAACAAATTTGATCATAAAATAAAATCTTAGTAACTCCCATAATAAATATCACAAACATCATTAGCTAAGACCAAAACCCAGAAGGGCCTTTTCATCTAAAACTACTTATAAGACAATTCCTGGATGATGGATAAGAGGATAAATACAAACCAAAATTATAGAATTTTTAAAATTATAATAAAAGTAGTAGCACTCCACATCGAATCTGAGAGACATTTAAAGTGATGGTCACGCTCCAGCTTGATGCTCCCCCTCATGAAGAGATCAATGACGATATGAGTGCTAAGGAAAAGTGTGGGGAAGAAACTAGATAGTGCTCAGCTAGCAGAAACAAACAGTATCTGGGTTTTAAAGGCTTGTCTTCAGTCCGGCAGCCATCTCTGAGGCGTCAATTAAGTCCATATGGAAGAAGCACATCGGCCTGTGTGATCCAAGGATTGTGAATATTATCCAAATCTGAAATAGGGAATGGTACCCAAATTTAAATTGTGAACACTTTATTTGTAGAAAGCTATGGATGACAGTAGAAGCCCAAAATTCATCTGCAGTGTCCACACATGGATGAAGCCTCTGGCGATTCCCCTCTGACCATAGCCAAGGGATGTGGGTCGCCTTGTTACCTGACAGAGAGCATGCAAAGTCAATTATGCCAGGTGTAGTGAGGTTAAAATGTAATACCTTATCATTGATTTACCTTTTGACCCATTTACAGCTGTTTCAGTTTTTAAAAAAAGTAAAGGGGAAATACACATAGATGAAGCTTCTAGAGAGTTCTCTTTGACCATGGACCATGGGTGTGAATAGCTTTGCTGCCATGCAGAGTGCCTTGGAAAGTGCGTTATTACAGCTGCAGGTGGATTGTTTCATATACAGGAAAACAATATGAAAACCATATTGTATAGGAAATCCAGCATAGGTAAATCTATAAAGACAGTAACTGGATTAATGGTTTCTTGGGGGTATTGCAGGGGAAGTTTGGGGAAAATGGGGAGTAATAAGAGTAAGTACAAGAAAGAAGGAAATGTTCTAAAATCAACTGTGGTGATGATTGTATAACTCTTCCTAATATGATTGAGCTATTGAATTGTATGATATTTGAACTATATGCCAGCAAAACTATCTTTAAAAATAATAATAAATAATTAGTGATGGTCAGAATAAAGTTCAATTGCACTAAAGCAATAAAATAAAAACTATAATTAAGTGAAGTATCTTTCTAACTAAAAAAAAAACTAGAAACATGACAGCTAAAAAAGACAAAAGAAGCACCAAGTTCATTACCATGAATCCATGGCGACTCGTACAATCTCTACAGCACAGCACAGAACTGCCCCTGTGGGTCTCTGAGATTGTAACTCTTTGTAGGATTAGAAAGCCTCGTCTTTCTCTTAAGCAGTGGTTGTTGGCTTCAAAATGTTGACCTTGTGGTGAGCAGCCTACCAACGCATACCAACTATAAGACCAGGGTTCCTCACAAAAGAAGCACAAAGAAAAGAAATAATAAACAAAAGTAGAAAACGAATGGGGCAGAAAAGAGATAAGCAAGTGATCTAATTACTAAATATTTTAACAAAATAAGTTTGTTATTTTTAAAAAATATTTTAATAGTAAAAATAATGTATTGCCTAAATTAATAAAAGAATGGAGAACTGTGAAGGGATAAAAGAGAGAGAGAGATTAGGGGATCATGAGGGGGAACCATTATAATAGAAAAAATGGAAATATCATAAAAGACTATATATGTACATATTTACAGCATGAAGGAATATAATTGCTAATTAGTCAACACAGCAATGCAGAGGACTCAGTTCAACTCACTTCCGTAGAACAGCTAATATACTGGAAGTCCTTCAACTCACAAGGGCTGTTGAGTCCAGAGTCAAGGAAGCAGACAGCTGAGTGATCCCTAGGGTAATGCCAGCAGGCCGGCCACAGGCAACAAACAGCAGGGCGGGTCTCCAACAGTCAGCAGCTCAGGAATTTAGCAAAGCAGGCCAGATAGGAACTCAAGCAATGAAAGACAACAGAATCCAAAAGCCTCAAGGTCAAGCAATGTATACACCAGCAGCGTGGAGAAGCAGGTCTCAAAGGAACCTCAAGCTCTATCAACACAATCCATGGGCTGGTGTCTCACAGGTAGTGTAGCTCACAAGTGAGGCAGAGAACTAGCTAGAGCAGCCACATGCTGATTCAATCACCAGAGAGCAAGAGAGAGAGGATAGGGATTTGCTGAGCCATTTATCTCTTTGCCCTCCAATCAAACTGCAACCTTATCAATCCCACATGTTCCTATTGGCCTTACCTATCACAATTTTCAATAAAAAGAACTTTTTAGCTCCTTTTATGAAATAAAACCACAAACCAAACACTACCATCAGTAGATGATAACTCATATTGATCCTATAAAATAGAATAGCCCTGCTCCAGTGAATTTCTGAGATGATAACTCTTTACAGGAATAGAAAGCCCTGTCTTTCTACCTCAGAGCCACTGGTGGTTTTGAACTGCTGACCTTGTGGATCACACCCCAATGAGTAACCAGCACACCACCAGCTCTAGAAACTTTAATATCTAAATTTAGTAAAGATAATAAAAAGAAAACTACAGATAATTATCACTAATAAACACCAACCAAAAATATTAGCTATAGCATTAACAAACAAAATCCAACACCACATGAATAAGAAAATATACCAAACATAAGCATGTGTCATTGAACTCCACATGTAAAGAATATTGAGTTCTAAAATTTAGTAGTGATAATTGTACAACTCTTCTTAATATGGTTGAATTATTGAATTGTATCACACTGGATCATGCACTAATAAAACTGTTTTTTAAAAAAGAATGTTGAAATAACAAATGTTTTATAATATGCTTAGATTAAGTAAGATTTGTTCCAAAAGTACAATTGTTGCAACATCAGCAAATCATTTACATCACACCTTATAAATAGATCTAAAGAAAAATACATATACATATGATTAGTTCTATAGCTGCAGAAAGGCTTTTAACAATACAAAACATACATTAATGATTTAAAAACTCAAAACAAGACATGTATTCATGATAAAAAGAAAACCCTTGATAAAAATGGAAAGGCGGCTCCTCTGTCAATCTGTGGGCCTGTGTTAGCTTAGCTGTTTCTGTGTTGCTGGAAGCTATGCCAATGCTATTTCAAGGTGAGTCCCTCAGGTAGAATGGGACTAAAAAGACAATTGGGGAAGAACAGCCTCCTCAAAGTAGAGTTGACCTGATAATGTGGATGGAACAAGGTTTTCAGAACCTTCGTTTGTTGATGGGAATAACTGAAAATGAGAATACTTATAAACATTCATTAATTATCTAAAAATGGCATGTAAGAAGTTTGAATCTAGGAAAACGAATTTGTTGGGGGGAAATGAAATAGGATGTATGAATATAGAGATGCTCAGCATTCATGAGCTAAAATGAACTGGAGTTTGCTATTTTGAGTCAGAGAATCACATGGTTCACTATCCAAGGAATGACAAATCCATGAGAAATGACATCACATTGATTGTCAAAAATTTTTTTCAAGATCTCTCTTGGAGAACAATGCTGTGATATGATAATATTTGCACATCTACAAGAAAGTCTAGTTAATATAGCTATAATTCAAATTTAGGCATCAATCACTAAAGTTATTAATGAAGAAATTGAAGAACTACCAAATTCTTTAGTCTGAAATTGATCAAATATGCAATTAATATGCATTACTAATTATTGGCAACTGGAATTTAAAAGTTGGAAACAGAAGAAAGATCAGTAGTTGGAAAATATAACTTTGTTGATAGAAACAAAGCTGAAGATCTCCTGAAAAATTTTGCATGACCAATGACTATTTTTTAAAACAGCATAAACAACAACTAGACATATGGACCTTGCCAGATGAAACACACTGGAATCACATTGGTGACATTTGAGGGAAGAGCTGGTGGAGAAGCTCAGCAAAACAAGACCATGGTCCCAATGTGGAACAGACCACCAATTGCTCATGGGGAAGTTCAGGTCGAAGTTGAACAAAATGAAAACAATCCAAGATCCAAATCAACCTTGACTATGTCCCAACTGGATTCCGAGAACATCTCAGGAACAGCTTTGATGCGACGAACACTAATAACCTGAGAGATTGTGGTGTGGACTCAAGAATGTCAGACAGAGGAGACTCTGAACATTGCTCTTTAATGTAGAACAGGTGACGCAGGTGGAAGAAAGGATGAGCAAAAGCGCTGCAGAGAACATTTCCAAGGGCAATCAGAGAAGACAAACTGAAACACTGTGATGAGCTGTGCAAAGGGCTGGAAAAGGAAAAACATGGCGGTCGTATTTCAAACTGAAGAAAAAACGTATACCTTGAGTTGCAATATTGAAGGATTCTATGGGAAAAATAGTGAGTGACGTCGGAGCATTCAAAGAAGATGGGAGGAATAGAGAGGGTGACTGTAGCAAAAAGGATTGGTCAGCTTTCAATCATGTCAAGAAGTAGCACATGATCAAGCCCAAAGGTAGAGAAAAAAGAAACCCAAGCTGCACTGAAGGTGATAGCAAAAACAAGGGTCAAGAACTGAAAAAATACCATTTGAAATGTTTGGTTTTGTTTTTTCTCAAGAAGTTGATGAAGCACTAGAAGCACTCACTCATCTGTGCCAACCAAAGAGAATGACCTTGATTAGTAGGTGGGTGTAGAGCTCCTGTTACTTAGTGAGACGGGGAAGAAGCCAGTGTGTAATTTGTGTAATTCAGCTGACCCACATGAAGTGCATCTTGGTACCCTATTTCCCAATTGGAATGGCCAAGCGCAGTATCCTGGTCGGAGAAGGTTATGGTTACTTCAGTCTCAGATACTCAGGAATGAGAGTTTGGGACTCATCACCAGTTAAGCCAAAACCTGTAGAGGTGATACCTGAGAGCAAAAGGACACGGAGAGAAGAGGAAGGGGCCAATGAGCAAGTACAGCTGCAGCTCAAAACCAGCTACACCAAGGAGTAAAAATTCATTTTACCACTCATCCTGTTGTAAATTTTCCTTCAGGCAGTAAAGCCCATCAGTATAGGAAAGCTTCTTCGTGTGACGCAAGGTGTGGATGGTCGGAGACCTGCCTAGGGACAACTGGCTTCCCCGCTGTGAAGAATGTGGTTAATTGACAGTCTCGCTGTCATCCAGGAGCGCTGGTGGCCTGATGTTAAGTGTTCAGCTGCTGACCCAAAGGGAGCTGGTTCAAACCCAGCCCATTGCTGCAAGGGTGGAAAGACCCAGCAATCTGCTCTCATGAAGGTTACAGCCTAGCAAAAACGCAATGGAGCAGTTCTACTCAGTCATATGGGATCACTATAAGTCAAAATAGACCCAACAAAGCCTAACATCAACAACTGTGAGCACTTTCCGGATCTGCTTTAGTCCTTGAGATGCCTGGTTAGGATTGAGCACATCAGTGAGACAAGGACACTTCCCTCCACCCCCAGTGCCCAGAACTCCTCTGCTGCTGCTGTTCTTGTTGTTGTTAGAGACCTTCAAGTCAGTTTCAACCCACAGTGACCCTATGTGTAACAGAACAAAATACTACACGGTCCTGCACCATCCTCACAATCTTTCCCAGGCCCGAGCCCATTGTTGTAGTCACTGTGGTTGTTTTATTTTTTTAATCATTTTTATTGACACAATTCTTATCACAATCCATATATACATACATCCATTGTGTCAAGCACATTTGTATATTTGTTGCCATCATCATTCTCAAAACATTTGCTTTCTACTTGAGCCCTTGGTATCAGTTCATTTGGTTCCCTCTCTCCCAGAGCCCCCTCCTTCATGAACCCTTGATAATTTGTAAATTATTATTATTTTTGTCATGCCTCACACTGTCCGACATCTCCCTTCACCCACTTTTCTGTTGTCCGTCCCCCAGGGAGGAGGTCACATGGAGATCCTTGTAATTGGTTCCCCCTTTCTACCCCACCTTCCCTCCACCCTCCTGGTATTGCCACTCTCACCACTGGTCCTGAAGGGATCATCTGCCCTGGATTCCCTGTATTTCCAGTTCCTATCTATACCAGTGTACATCCTCTGGTCAAGCCAGATTTGTAAGGTACAATTGGGATCATGATAGTGGGGGAGAGGAAGCGTTTGAGAACTAGAGGAAAGTTGCATGTCTCATCGTTGCTTCCCTGCACCCTGACTGCTAGCTACTATATTAATCCATCTATTTCACTTCCCCTCCAATTTACCATGCATGACATTCTTCTCCAGGGACTGCTCTCTCCTGACAATATGTTCAAAATGCATAAGATGAAGTCTTGCCATCCTTATCTGTAAGGAGCACTCTGGCCATACTGCTTCCAAGACTGATTTGTTTTTCCTTTTGGCAGTCCATGGTACTTTCAATATTTTCTCCAGCACCACAATTCAAAAGCATCAGTTTCTCTTTGGCCTTCTTTATTCAATGTCCAACTTTCACATGCATATGATACAATGGAGTAAACCATGGCTTGGTCAGATACAACTTGGTTCTCAGAGTAACATCCTTGCTTTTCAGTACTCTAAAGTGGTCTTGTGCAGCAAGCTTACCTAATGCAACATGTCTTCTGATCTCTTGACTGCTGCTTCCATGAGCGCTGATTGTGGATCAAAGAAAGAGGAAATCCTTGACAACTTCAAGTTTTTCTCCATGATGTTACCTATTGACGCAGCTGCGAGCATTTTGGTCTTCCTTACATTGAATTCATTCTGAAGGCTACAATCCTTGATCTTCATCAGCAATTGCCTCAAGTCCTCCTCACTTTCAGCAAGGTTGTGTCATCTATGTATTTCAGGTTGTTAATAAACCTTCCTCCAGTATACAATATTTGCTTTGGAATTCCACCTGAGACTGGCAGAAACCTTGTCAGGCTTACATTGCTATCTGATGCCAACCATCCAGTCTTGCTTCCTCCTGCACCAGCAGCACTAAGCAGGTGTCATCCAGGACGTAACTCACGGTGTCACCTCCCCTGCCCAGGGACCTTCTTCTGTACCTAACCAGACAGAGCCCCTACTCACCCTCTGCCATCGGTTAATTCTGCATCATTGCAACCCTCTAGGTCAGCGTAGAACGGCTCCTGGTTTCTGAGACTGTGAATCTTTACAGGAGTAGGAAATCTCTTTTTTCTCCTAGTGGCTAGTGGATTTGAACGGTTCTCCTTGAAGTTAGAAGCCCAAATTGTAACCCACTATATCACCAGGACTTCTGCATAGACTCCTTAGTAATGTTTATTATAAAAGTTAATCGTAGAAGAATATGTGATAAGTATCGTTGCAAATTGCTTAAATGTAGTATTTCTTAGATACTATTTCTTAGAGCACTAACAACAGCATTGTTTTAAAAAATCTTCTCTATTGAATTACATTAGTTACAATATTATTAGTAACTATGCAGACCGATTTTTAATTTTATTCTTTTCCTTTAATTACGACTTTAGTCTCCAAAAGGTTAGGATTTGTGAACCTCTGTCAATAATTATCACACCACTGTAGCTCATATGTCAGAAAACTTGGCAAAATAGGCAACTATGAGAACACTGGAAGCAACAAAAGCAATAGCATGTCCAGATGTGAACACACGAGTCCAAGGATCATTGTGATCAAGTAATAAGGACACCTCTGACTGGAGCACATTAGAAAGTTCAAAAAGTAAACAAGCTGTGTTAGTCTGGGTTGACTAGTGGGTAATTACATAATCGGGTGTCAATTTGAGGATTAAGAGCGTAGGGATGGAGTCTAGACTTTCAATCCAGAGATAACCAATGAGATCTCCGTGTGGGCATGACCTTCTCCTGAGAATTCTGGGAACTGCTGTAGTTTCCTCTTTGGAGACAGGAGACACCTCTATCTCTCTCTCTCTCTGCTCACTCCCTGGGAGACACTCCACTGGCAAAACAGATGTCAATATGCTGATAGACCCTGTGCCCTGGGAACTGGAGGAGCCATGTGGAGACCCCTGCCAGCACTGAGATGCTTCTACCACCACTGGATCCACTAGCATGTGATCATTCTGCATTTTGCATCATTGCATGTACCTCATGGGTGTGAAAAGGACTTTAGAGATTGGTATCAGACTTATGGACTTGATCTGGACTGGCCTGGGATGTTTTCTCAATATTCAACTGCTCTTGTATATAAACCTCTTTCTTATACACATGTATGTTCATGAATTTGTTTCTCTAGTCTACCCAGATTAACATAACTAGAGAAACAAATTCGGGAAGACTCCTCTATGTATAGGAGAGAGTTTTCTATCAAAAAGTAATTGTTTATTACCCAGCCCAGTCTAGAGCAAGTCCACAAGTCTGATATTAGTCCATATGTCCAATATAAGTCCATAAATTCCTCTTTATTCATGCAACACATGCATTGACACCAAAAGAAGAAGATCACAGGCCAGTGGGTGGAAAGTCTTGTGGATCCAGTGGCCATGGAAACATCTCAGTGCTGGGTGGGTCTACACATGGCTGCTCCAGCTCCAGGGCTCTGACTCCATCAGGCTATCTCCATGTGGCTTGTCAGCAGGAAGATGAAGCAGAGAGACTGTGTCCCACCTCTATCGAGGAAGACAGGAGTTCCCAGAATCCTCAGGAGAAGGCCATGCCCACACAGAGGCACCATTGGCTATGACCTGATTGGCAGGCTCCACCCCTTCACTCAAGTAGACAGGGGATTATGGAACTGCCACACAAGCATGAAATGTTAGCCTTGTAGGTATTGTGATACATGTAAGTTGGGTTGTTGTGATAACTGCCGAGAGGGTTTTCTAAAGGAAGACTGAATTTCTGCTGAAACCTCGAATTTTTGTGCCAGGCTCCCTGACAGTTCCCCCCTCCCTGCACCCTTGCCCACCCCCTTTCCCCCCACCCCGCCCTCTTCTTTTCTTTTCACTAAGCTTACTGCTCAACAAATCTTCTTCACCTCTAAATTGGTCTCAGCATATTATTAGCCAGAGGATCCAACCTGCAGACTTTCAATAGATGGTTATCGGTGTCTGCTGCTCTCTGATGTTAAGCACAAGAGGGAGGTGGCACGAATGAAAGGACCAGAGAAAGGGTGGGAGCCAGAGACTTGAGTGAAGAGACATGACCTCTTTCCTTGTCCAAGCAGTTGGTTTTGCAAGCAGGTCATTTAACCAATGTGTCTCTAAGAGTCTCTAAACTGCTACGTAATAACATCAACAACAATGAGTTGCTGTGACCTTAATGAATAGATATTTCAGATGCTCAGAGATCCTGGTACAAAAGGCCATATAGTGGCATGAAATATTAAATAAGAACAAGGAGATAAAGCAAGAAAGCTAATGATATCTTTGATAAAGTGTCAGTTTGAGGAAGGCCAGGGGGCTATGTTCACTCTTAGAAATGAGGCAAGTTTTCCGTTCCATCTTCAGAGGAAATTAATAAAAAAATATTTGCAGATTATTATGAAAAAATATATTAGCTTCTGCAGCGATGATTTAAAATAAATTATTTGTGAGAACCCCGTTTACATAACACATCAAGATGAAGCTAACGCTGGTGCAGAAGGACAGAGGGAGGGGCTGGCAGAGAAGCTGGGGAGAGCTTCTGATGGGAGAGCGCCTGGAGAAACAGGCAGCCAACAGACCAGGTCTGAAAGAAGCTGGATAAACATCCATCCCAAATGATAAAGCTAAAGGAAATATAAAGTTACAGATCAAACTTACCTCAGCCTGTTACCTAACCTTTTTATTCTAAAAAAAAAAAAAAAACCAAACCTAAAATAAAAACAAAAATTGCCCTCCTAGGTAAAGAATGTTCGTCTAAAGTCCCGATCTCAACCTAATGGGGTCCACATGTACTTGTGAGCAGCTGGGTCCTGCCCAACGCAGACAGGGCTGTGTGTGTCTATTTTTGGAAACCTCAAAAAACCAGCTGGCTCCCCTCAACTATGCCACCCCAAATACCAGCTTGGTGCGCTCAGTGGCCCGGCCCCACCACTAGTTCTGTCTGAATCAAATTGTTTCTCTCCTACCTATCTCTTTCCACACCACACACAAATATTTCCCAAAGACCAAGTCAGTATTGCCCATGTTCCTCCCCAGCAAAGAAGTCACCCATCGGGTCTGCCTGGTTTGACCAGGTAGGGCATTTGAGGCCCAAAGGGGAACTCTAGCTAGAGAAGGTGCTACCCCCCTGAGCTTCCCAGCTACCCCCGTTCCTTCTGGAACAAGTACTGCAGACAAAGCTCCAGGGCCCTTTGCTAGCCAGGTGGGGCGATGGAGCGACTCCGGCTCATCCTGACCTCTACCCTGTGGCTCTCCCACATTGACCGTCACAAATACTCTCACCTAAATCCTCTGCCCATGCTGTCCTAGCTGGCTGCAGCGCTGCAGTGTTTCCTAGTCCTCTTGCCAGCTCTTGGGGCCCAGAGATAAAAGTACACAAAAGGTGGGTAGAGATACTAAAAGGGATCTGAGGAATTTTTTTTTCCATCTACATGAAGGAAAAGAAATCAATACCCCGAGCTACTACCTCCTCTGCCCTATCCCCCTCTCTGCCGCTGGTAGAGTGGGCCTTATCCACTGGACGCTACAGAATGCCAGATGAAGCCAAGCTCCCAGTGGCCTCGGTGCATTGAGGAAATGGAGTCAGCCTTGGGATGGAGCCTAGAACGGAGATAATGAGCCGTGGAGATGTCATATAAATGGGATTCTCTTGTTGCCCTGGGCAGACAGAATCAGCACAGACAATAAAGTCGTCTAGCTCCACAAGGTCAGCGGTGGAGCATGGCTGAAGGCATGATTAAAACGGCCAATCTGTGCACTCCATCTTCATCTGAATACTTCACCTGGAGAGGTTAGCTATCTGAAGCCGGTCTGTCACAGAAGCAGCTGGTGGTGGGCACCATGACTTGAGGCCACTTTACACAGGCAGGGCATTCCTGGTTTTTATTATACAAGGTACGCTTTCCTAAAACTGGCAAAAAAGATCACTAACATTTAGGCTTGAAAATGGAAGGCTAGAGCTGTCACACCTGACAAGCTTTGAAGGCCACAAGCAAAACCCTCTCTTCTTGATTTCTCTTTCCCATTTCTGGTCCCTCAAAAGGAATCCAGCAGTCTGAATGAACCGGGCTTGGAAAACTGAGGCCTCTGTATGAAAATATAGTTAGGCAAAAAAACATTGAGTACCACTTTATGCCTTGCTCTGATTCGGTTTCAGGCTACTGAAGATGCATGCACAGTAAGATCAAGTTCTTGTCTCTAAGGAGCTCACAGTCTAGCCCAAGAGACAAGCATGGAAGTAGAGAAATTAACAGCGTAAAGTAGGAAGTGCATTGCAGAGACGGAGCTATGTGGGTGCCGCTGCTGGAGGCCGCTGCTCCCCCGAGAAGGAATGACTGCGGGGGTTCTCGTGGCAATCATCCGTGGGACAGCCGAGTTGGTGACTCAAAGTTATGTTGCCTGACAGAACAAAGGACACACCAAATGAACCAACTAGCAAATGAGCAAAGGAAACTAAACAGCGGATTAAACAAGAAAGCAATTTACTTATAGCTCGTGTAAAAGAACCCGAGAGGCAGGCTAGCCACAGTGACGTGGTGGTTCCGTGGCCATCCTTCTCTGGTCAGTCATCTTTTTGGGTGGCTGCTGAGCTCCAGCCACATGTCCAAACTCCAAGCAACCAGAAGGCTGAAGAGGGCACAAAAGAGCATGCCCCTGCCCTTTCATAAGACATCCTGGAATTCCTAAAAGTGACTCAATTTAAACTCCGCGCATTTCAAGTGCTCAAGAGCCCTACGCGGCTAGGAGATCCCGGGGTGGTCTGCTCAAGGCAATGCTGCAAAGAAATGCTTGGTCGGGCAGATGTGAAAGGAGTTCTGTGGCACAGTGGGTTAAGCACTAGACTCTAGGTCAGCCGTTCAAATGCACTAGTTTCTCTGAGGGAGAGAGATGAGGTTCTCTGTTCCAGCAAAGATTTGCAGTCTGGGGCCGATGTGAATCACAATCAACTTAACAGCAGCGAGTCAGGCATATGTTTAAATAGCACAAGTTCTCAAGACAGTGTCTCTCTAAGAAACAGAGTCAGGAGAGCCATTTTGGAGAAATATTCCCTCAAATTACACCCATGAATTTGTTATTGGTTTTTCTACCTATGCATAACTGGGCTTTGGCTAGAAAGCCTATACACAGAAAGAACACTGGTAGAAATTCACGGACAGCATGTGTCACTTGCCTGGGTGCACTGTAGACAAGTTCCTTTGGCAGCCAACTTTTGGCTGACTTACTGGGATACAAGTGGTTCTGCTGATAGACACAGGGGCTTGCAAGCTCTAGGCGTCAGCATTTCCTGGGGCAGAGTCAAGGTCAGGGTCATCCCTTTTGGGCTTCAGGCTTTAGACTACCGAGTCAAGAGAATACCAGAGCAGCGGGTAAACGTTGGACAACTACCTGCAAGGTTCAAACCCATCGCCATCCGACCAAAGAAAGTAAAGGTCAAAGCCGTGGATTGGCAGGGGCCTAGGGAGCCCATTCAGAAGCTTGCTGTAGGAGACTGGGTTATTGCCGGGACTGCGGGGAGGGACAGACATTCAGAGTTGCTCCGTTGGCCGCCATCTTTGAGTCACGCTCTGTGTTTTCTACTCGATTGGTGTGTGACACGCATGCTGCCCTTGATTTCGTTCTGTCAGCGTGTCCAGCCATGCTCCCGCTGCTCTGGCTACCATGCTGGTGTGTCCCCGTTTTACAAACTCCAGGCCCTTCTGGTTTCACTCCATTGGTCATGACTGAGTCGGGAAGGGCCAAGTGGAGTCCTACTTTAGAATTCTAATTTTTTTCCCCTTTTTCTAATAGCAACACATGTGACAGATGGGGATCTCCTTGAACTTTCCCCCATCCACTGAGCCATTTTCTTCCTACTATGCCTTCTCCTCCTCATACTCCAGGGGCTACCAGGATGTGAGCTAAAGAAATGGCATCCTAAGAAGAACGTCTAGTTTGCTGGAAGTTACATCAAGAAAATAAATCTGTGGCTGCCTTTAGGGCTTTCAAAAAACAAACAAACAATCAAAGTCATGGTCTTAGAGCCCAGGCTGATTCATAGTGACCCTATAGGACAGAGGAGACCTGCCCTTGTGGGTTTCCAAGACTAACTCGTTACGGGAGTGAAAAGTCTCATCTTTATTATTAATCAATGACTGCTTCCATCCCCTCAAATCACTTGACACTACAATAAACTGTTTTTTGCTGATCTCTCTAAATGTTTTAAGACAATACCTATGATTTAAAATCATAGACATAAATCCCAGTGAACATGTACATGTATGCATAAATTATATGCAAGAAGGGCTGTACTATATAAATATGGTATTCCTATTACATAATAGAAGTGGAAATGTTAGAACGATGAGATGAAAGTCAAGAACAAAAACCTTAAAATAATTTCAAATTTTTCTTGCTCTGGCTAAAACATCATAAATCTCAAAATAATTTTAGGGAGTGTAATGCTTAATGGCCTTCATAAGGAGTGAAACAGTTCATTAAAGATTGCTAGGAGTCACTTTACCCACTTTTGCCTTTCAAGTCATGTACAACTAAGGGCAGGAACCTAAGTCTTATGTGGGACTCTACCTGCCGAGTACCTGGGAAAGGTAAGGTTCTCCTTTTGAGATTCTGCAAGACAGGCAGGGACAGCGGGTGATGACCTAACAGCTGAATGAGCCAATCAGTATTTTGGATGCTGCCCTGGGCCCTGGACGCCCACCCTAGTCACAGGCTGGGTGCAGGAAATGGAGCAGACTGACTGGCCACTCTGAAATCTTCCCCACAGAAGGAAATTCAGCCCTTCAGCCTAGAAAGGAATGAACCAAATTGGTATTCAGATAGCAGTAGGTAAGACAAGCCTGCCTTCGGTCACAGTCCAGCACACGGAACAAACAAAAGCTGACAGTTGCTTCCAGTTTCTTGAATGAGCTGTGAGTTAGATCACATGATGGAAGCCAGCACACTTATTTTAGATGAAGACAAGCGGCAGCCTTCTGAAAACTGTTATGCAATATTCCCTGGCTGCATTCGTATTAAAGCCTTCCAACCCGTTATAAAGGCAGAAAAATATGAATCTATTTCTCTTCTCTAAGGGACACCTGGCAACACGTCCATAGAACAATATCCATAATCACTGAGCCAAATTTCCATACCGCTTTACTCAGTTTTCTGGAAAGCAGAGATATATTTTAGGAGTAGAACAAGGTCCTTGTGTCATGTACACTTCCCCCCGCCCCCTTTCTCCTCTCCTGTCACGGCCACCCTCCAGAAGTCTGCATGGCACTTACTAACCTAGCCTTTGGAGAAATGGTTCCGACTTTAGAAATCCTCTTCGGCTATCTGCTCGCTCTGCAGACCAGGAGGTAGTCTAGTAGGTGCTTTGGCTGAATCATGGCCAAGGTCTCAGCAGAGAGAAAGAAGAGGAGAGAATGAGGCACAGTACTCCCAGGATCTGCATTCCAGCCAAACACACTGTGAAGAGCTGCGACTGGCATCAGACCAGATGTGGACCAGACTGGCACGACTTCCTCCAGGCAGCACAGACCTATACCAACATATCCTTTCGGGTAGTGGGCATAGACTGAATGCTAGCCTCCCCTTGCCCTCTTCTCTGGGTACAACCTGCACACGCGTATGTCACAACCCGGATTGGGGTTGCACTCGGCAGTGGCTGGGAAGTACAGACCTTGGTGTTCTTAGTTGCCTTTGAGTTGATTCTGGCTCATGGCAACGCTTTGTGTGCAGAGAAGACCTGCTGCACAGGGCACTCAAGGCTGTGGCTTTTGGGATGCAAATGGACAGACCTGTCTTCTGAGATGCCTCTGGTTGGGCTCAAACTTTCGACCTTTCTGCTCCACTCGTAGTCAAAGGCTTAACCATTTTCACCACCCCCTGGGGTCTTCTGGGGAGGCTGACAGGGGGGTAGAAAGGCTCTAGAACCTTCTGCTTTAACCCTTAGTTGGCTGACTGACCCAGAGCCATGTCACTTCACCTCTCTGAACCTTATTCTCTATAAATCAAGAATAATGTTTTTTAAATGTTTTAAAGCATGGATGTGAGGGTCACAGATAAACTATGTGAAAATTCTGTTACATATTACATGTTATATATTAGGTATGATGTAACTAATTTTTTTCTTTTAGATATCCCCTGTCCCAAAGAAGCTACTACAACCGAATGAAATTCAAGGTGAATTCGAGTATGTCTGTTTCAGGAAGTTCCAGGCACAGAAAGGTCTCCCTTTCAGGCTAAGTGGTATGTGAGCCATAAGGAAACGTCTCCACGATGTGGCACTGCCGGTGTCTTCAGGATGTGTAGTATTTGGTCCATAATCCCAAAGATTATTAGATTCACGAACCAGTGGTTTTGTGCCTCACTTTTCAGAGCAAAGGGAGGAAAGTATTGCTGGTGAATATTTGTTTAAGTCGCAATGCACTTTGGTTCATCAACCATCCATCTCCCTGATTTATAATATTCATCTCACAATATAGATGCCACCAAGACTTTTAGTAGGACTTTACATAGCCCCCAATCTGAGTCATATGAGAGTATTAGTGGAGAGCATGTTGTGTTTTTAAACTTGGCAAGCTGAAAGCACAAACAATTGGGGGGAATATTACGTGTTCTTTAGTCTAGAGCATAGAATCCCAAACTCATTTGGCTTATCACCCTCTTTTCAGAAAAACAGAAACCTAGTTAGACTCCTGCCTCTCACCAACAATTAAAAATTGTTGTACAGATAGCTCATAAACCTGGATAAAATGTAGATATCTGCTTTTGCAGCTATCCTGGATCATTCCAGAGCACTCACAAGACAATATCACCCACTAGGGCAACACTGGTCTAGAGGATAGCTGATTTGAATCCATAAGGATCTCATATTAGGTGCTTTGGCTGAACCATTCTGAGATAGTTAAGGTTTATTGTGCCAACCTGGCTGATAAACACATGTGGGGTTAATTGAAGGGTGGAGAGATAATGGCTCGGTGAGCCTCACCTTCCCAGTTCTCCAGTCTCTTGCTCTCTGATGATCAGACTAGGGTACAGCTGCCTTAGCCAGTTCCCTGCTTCAGCTGGCAAGGCTCACTTCCTGCAAGACATCCCTGCGGAGAAGCCACATGGACCTACCTCCATGCAGCCCTGGGTGCTGAAGCAGCCGTGTGGAGACCCCTGCCAGCACTGAGATGTTTACACATTTACTGATTCAGCTTTCCTCCTGCAGTCGGCATCACTGTGTGTGTTTTGTGAGATGCAGGAAAACTTTGTGGATTGGTGTTGGACATATGGGCTAACGTTGGGCTTACAGGCTTGGACAGTGCTGGGTTGGGATGCTTTCTTAATGGACATTTACCCTTTATGTAAAACTGTATCTTATGTACATATGAGTTTCTGTGGATGTGTTTCTCTAGGCTGCCCAGACTAATAAAATTCTAAGATGGCCAGGGTCTCAGAGGAGAGAGACATATGAGAGGTGAGGACGAGGCATGGTGGTCCCACGCCTAGTGTTTGCATCCTAGCCAAATAATACTGTGAAGAGCTGTTACTGAGATCAGACCACTGTGATTCCAAGACTGGCTGATCCAAAGCACTGCGTCCCTTCTATTCGTCCTTCAGTGTGAGTGTCTAATATCCTCTCCAACTTTCTCATTTTTATATTCTCTGGACTGGTTAATTTTCTTGTTATTGATTTTAAAAGGTAAGTCCCATTATTTAAATAGGCAATTCACAAAATACAAAGAAGAACATTTAAAAAGCCACAAATTCTGTAATCAGAGAGAACTCCTATTATTTTGGGTCATATCTTCAAAACACTGTCTTCCAAAAGGATCTACCGGGCCAGTTACATTCAACAAACCAGAGAGAAAAACATTCAGAAGGTTATGGTGATTATTTTGTGTGCATCCTTTACCTGGATATATTTTGTGTGGATGCCAAGGGAGTTATGTTGGTTCCCCCCACCCCCACCCCAGAGGAAGAAATTTGGGGGCAAACTGAAAACTGCATTGTTGTATGAAAGGCCAGAGAAGTTATGCTGAGGACATTTCTGCCATCAGAACTTTCATGGTGGCAAAGACTGTCCGGTGAGCGTTTCCTTGGGAAAGCTTGCCCTATGGACGCTACAGCCCTGCTGCTGCCCCTTCAGGCTTTGTCGTGCTTGCTCCCAGAAGCCAAAGAACGTTAAAAGGAACATGATTTGAGTCCCTCTGGGATGCACCAACTCCCATTCTGAAATGGCGTGAAGCATAGAGTGCAGAATCCGTAGCGAAGGAGTTTGAGATGACAACCCCGCCCTCAGAAGTGAATAGACGTAGATGAGGAGATGTGGAGAAACTATGGCTACACATTTTTATATTTTGGTTTGCAAAAAAGCCTGCATGATTTTGTTGCAATACTTGATATCCTGGGGTAAGAGTTCTAGTCTTGCAAGAGTAGCATATTTGTATATAATCTTTAGAAGATCTACCAATTTTTAACAATTTGTCCTACTTAATCATTTTCTCCTCTATACCTAGATACAGACCCACTGTCCTTGGAAATCCACAGTATTAGCACCGAGCCCATGTTCTAGATGGGCCGCTCCAGCCAATCACTAAGCACGGCAAGGATGATAAGGGAGACCTCTTCCTCGGGGCTATGGGACAATTCTGACTAATTGCTTTCCCGAACATTCTTAAATTGGCACTGCACTCTATCACCTCCACCTGAATTTCCATCCTTCCCTCTCTTTCACAAGCATCAAAACTCAAAATTCATCAAGTCTATTGTGATTCCTAGAGACCCTACAGGGCAGATTAGAACTGCCCCTGTGGGTTTCTAAGGCTGTAACTCTTTACAGGAGTAGAAAGTCTTGTCTTTCTCTCACTGTGCAGCTGGTGGCGTCAAACTGCTGACCTTGCGGTTAACAGCCCAGTGTGGAACCACTATGCCACCAGGGCTCCTTCATAAGCTTCAGGTAATGAGTGGAATTCTGCCTCAGTGGATCACAGGCTCACTCAGTGGTCCTTTGAACCAACTCGTGTAGGTCACTGGGATTGATACGCTTGACTGAGTAACCCAGCACATGGGGTCTCCGCCTGTAAAGCAGAAGTGATTCAAAGGAGACAGAATGGAAACCTACAAACTTGCGACTGCACCCTCAGGTGCAGGGATCGTGATCCCTCCCATTGAGTTGTTAGCTGGTTCCCACTCCCAGAGACCCTATGTATCATGGAAAGAAATGCCACCCAGTCCTGCACCGTGCCCGCACTTGTGCTGGAGCCCATCACGGTGTCAATCCAGCCCATCCGGGTGTGGTTCTTCACAGATCCTCCGCTAAGCATGATGTCCTTTTCTAGGGACTGGACTCTTCTGATAACATGTCCAAAGTCTGTGAGATGAAGTCTTGCCATGCTCACTTCTATGAAGCAATTCTGGCTTTCTCCCCCGACACAGATTTGCTTGTTCTCCTGGTAGCCCATGGTACTTGAGATATTCTTCACAACATCGTAACACAAAGACACCAATTCTTCTTGGCTCTTAGGAATTCACTGCTCAGATTTCACATACACTTGTGGGGATTGAAATTGCCACAGCTTGGGTCAAGAGCTCCTTAGTGCTTAAAGTGACATATTTGCTTTTGAACACTTTAAAGAGGTCTGGGGCAGCAGATTCACCCAATGTGCTATGTGGTTTGAGTTCTTGACTAGCGCTTCGGTGAGCATTGATTGTGGATCCAAGTAAAAGAAAATCTTTATCACTTCAAAATGTCCATTTAGCATGATGCTGTTTACAATTCTGTTTATGAAGATTTAGGTTCTCTTAATGTTGCATTGTAACCCTTACTGAAGGCTGCAGTCCTTGATGTCATCAGCAAGCACCTCAAGTGTTCGTTCCTCTCACAAGCAAAGCTGTCATCTATAGATCACATTGTCATGGGGCCTTCGTTCAGCGCTGATGCTGTGCCCTGCATATAACCCAGCTTCTGCAATGATGTTCTCAGCACACTGATTGAATAAGTGTGGTGAGAGGATACAATCTTGA
Organism: Tenrec ecaudatus; assembly: GCF_050624435.1. Classification (NCBI taxonomy): domain Eukaryota; kingdom Metazoa; phylum Chordata; class Mammalia; order Afrosoricida; family Tenrecidae; genus Tenrec; species Tenrec ecaudatus. Next base: position 88,068,829 of record NC_134540.1, on the reverse strand, counting down.
CACACACTCTTTCTGATTTTAACTCTTGTTCTGTCCCAATGACTGCCTCTTGGTAAGTTTCCGCATGAGCACAAGTACCTGCTCTAGAATTCTCATTGTTCACAACGTTCTCTATAGTTTGTTATGATACGCACCATGCCTTTGCATAGTCAAGGCAGCATCTTTCTGGAATTCTCTGCTTTCGGCCAAAAGCTCTCTGACATCACAGTAACATATACCCCTCGTGCCACGCCCTCTTCTGAATCCGGCTGGAATTTCTAGCATCTCCCTGTCAATGCACTGCTGCAACCACTTTAAAACTATTTTCAATGAAACATTGTTCTCCAAGTGATGGTAATAATATTGTTCAATCACTTCTTTATTCTATTGGGTCACCTTTCTTTGAAATGGGCATAAATATGGATCTCTTCCAGCCAGATGACCAGGTAGCTGTCTTCCAAATTTCTTGTAATAAATAAGTGAATGAATGCTTCTAAAACAGCATTCGTTTGTTGAAACACTTCCGTTAATATTCAATCAATTCCCAGGACCTTATTTTTCACTAAGGAGTCCTGATAGCACAGCGATTGTGGGTTAGACTGCAATTCACAAGGCCAGCAGTTCAAAATCACTTTCCACTCCTGTAAGAAGTTACGGTCTCAGAAACCTAGAGGGTAAGTTCTACTCTGCCCTATAGCGTCACCATGAGTCAGAATCAACTCAACAGTACGTTTCTTTTTCGGTTTTAAGTTTTCACTAGTACCTTCCATGCAGCTTGGACTTCTTGGTTCTTGATGAAATACGACCTCTTGAAATGATGCGTGTGGGCTGATTGTTTTGGTACGCGACTTTGTATACGCCTCTCTCCTTTTGATGCTTCATACACCCTTTAGTATTTTGCCCATAGAATCCCTCAATATTGAAACTTGAGACTTTAACCTTTCTTCATTTCTTTCAGTTTGGTACATGCTGACTGCATACTTCTCTTTTTACTTTCTAACTTCAAGGCTTTGTATAATTAATTATGACACTTTACTTTGAAATGTTCTGCTCGGATCTTTTATGTCGTCATTTCTCCCATTTGTTTTAGCTCCTCTACGTTCAAAAACAAGAGTCAGCGTCTCTTCTGCCACATGCTTTAGTCTTTTGTTTTCTGTTTTTGTAATGGCCTTTTTTGCTTTCTTATCTACATTTAACTCACCAATTTGGACCCAGCAGAAACTTCATGAGCTGAGAAAGTGGCTGTAGACAGTTGAAGGCTGAAACAAGCACAGGGCTGAACCACCGTCGCTGTGTCAGAATGGCCACATCTACAGCATACCGAGGCCCTCCGTTATAAGTGGCTATTGATTTGGTCAATAAGTTCTTTGTTCTAATTAAAATGGAAGATCAAACAAAGTTCACCTTCATAAAGATCAGACCACACATGGGGTCTTCAAAAGTTCATGGAAAATTCCATTACCATTTTTTAAAACGTTTTATTGTGAATCAGGTGAAGGTTTACAGGGCACATCAGTTTCCCATTCAACAACCTGTACACACTTTGTTTTATGCCATTGTTTGCAATCCCATCCACATCACATCATGCATCTACTTCCTCCTTGTGTTTCCTGTTTCCATTCCTCCTTTCTTACTAACCTTTCTGAATGTTGTCCGCAGGTAAGCGCTATCCTTTCCATCACACGTGTCTCTTTGCATTTTTCTAAATCGTGCGCATCTCTCTAGTGCTATCATTCCCCTTATGGGCCTGTCTACTGTTGTGTCAAAATTATGCCTTGGGGCTGAGTTTGTTTCCAGATCTGAAGGAGATGAAGAGTCATCATCTCGGGAGCTTCACCAGTCTCTATCCTTCCAGCAAAACGAGTCTCTTTTATGATTTTGGGTCCTTGTCCACATTTTTCTCCCACCCTACTCAGGGCCTTCGACTGTGATTCTTTTCAGAGCAGTTGGCTGTGGTAGCTGAGCATTGTCTAGTTCTTATGGTCTCGGGGTCAAGGAGACTGATGCTCACTTGGCTCATTAATCCATTAGTCTAATTGCATTCAGGTAGCTTTGATTTTCTTCACTCTCCTTTTTCTCTGGACAGAAAGAGATAAGAGTTGTGCTTTCAATGGCTGCTCAAAAGTTTTTAAGACCCAAATGAGGACTCACTAAGGTAGGAGGTAAACAATTGTCTTTGTGGCTTATTGTATGCCAACTGATCATGGTGCCTTCTTAGACTATTACCCCTAAACCCCAGGCAGTCGGACTTACTTCAAGATGTTTGCTTCTGCCTAAGAAAGTTTCATAATGTTGCCTCCTGTGTGCTCACTCATGGATATATTTACAGCACATGTAATGCACATGTACACATATGCTGTCATATATGTGTACATACATTGGAGAGTACACCCCTTTTCATCTTGTGTGTCTATCCATGCCTCTACTTTTAGATCATTATTCCTGCAGGATTATGTATATAACAGTATTTACCTCTATTGCCTTTAAGTCTTGAAATCCCAATGTCTTCCCTTGCCTCCACCATTTTAAAAAATAAATCATTTTATTGGAGGCTCTTACAGATCTTATAACAATCTATATATCAATTGTATCAAGCACATTTGTCCATATGTTGCCATCATCATTTTCAAAACATTTTCTTTCTAATTAAGCCCTGCTATCAGCTCCTTCCACACACACACCCTCTCTCCCACCTTTAAGACTCCTTGATAAATTATAAATTATTGTGATTTTCATATCTTACACCTTCAGCTGTGTCTGTCCCTTAACCCATATTGCTATTGTTCACTCCCCTGGGTGGGGGTTATACATTGATCATTTCAATCGGTTCTGTTTCTCCCCCCCTCTAACCTCATGGTATCACTACTCCCATTATTGTTCCTGAGGGGTTTATCTGTTCTGGATTCCATTTGTCAAGACCTCTTATCTATACCAGTGTACATACTCTGGTCTAGCCGGATTTGTAAGGTGGAACTGGGGTCATGATTGTGGGGGAGAGAAAGCATTAAAGAATTAGAGAAATGATGTGTGTTTCATTGGTGCTATACTGCATCTTGGCTGGCTTGTCCTTTCCTGTGACCCTTCTGTGAGGGGATGTCCCATTATCTACAGATGAGCTTTGGGTCTCAATTCCGGCCCCTCCTCATTCACATTCATATGATTTTTTTGTTTTGGGTCTGCTAATACCTGATCTGGTCTACATCTGTGATCACATAGGCTGGTGTGCTTCATCCATGTGGGCTTTGTTGCTTCCCTGCTAGATGGCCGCTTGCTTAGCTTCAAGTCTTTAAGACCCCAGATGCTATATCTTTTGATAGCCGGGCACCATCAGCTTTCTTCACCACATTTGCTTATGCACCCACTTTGACTCCAACCACCATGTTGGGAAGGTGAGCATCATGGAATACCAGGTTATAAGAACAAAGTGTTCTTTGGTTGAGGAAGGATTTGAGTAAAGGCCCAATGTCCATCTGCTACCTTGATCCTTAACATATAAATATTTGTACATAGACCTATAATCCTATCATTATATATTAATATATTTACATATATGCATGCCTATATTTGTACCTCTATAAATGTCTTTTGCCTCTTAGTTCTTTCCTCTTGTCCCATCATGTTTGACCTTCATTTGGCTCTCAGTAATTCTTCTCAGCTCTATTGCACGTGATTGAAACGCCCTCATTGCCATCGATTTTAGATCTCTTGTTCCCTTGTCCCTGTGTTTATTGGCACACACACACACACACACTTTCCACCACCTCTCCCTCTCTCCTGTCTCCCTGGCACCATCAGTCCAGTTGTTTTCTCCTCAGGATTATTTATCTTGCCTATCTTATATAGATAGACATGAGAAGAAAGAAGAAATAGCGAAGTCTATAAATAGTTCCAGGTGTTTATGCAGACCCTTAGGTATGTTTTCCAATTGAGTCTGATGCCAAGCCCTGCCCTGAGTCTATTTGGGGGATTCCTTGGGGACTTCATTGCTTTGCTCCCCTTGCTGTTATGTTGAGCTCCTTTATTATTTCCATGCACAATTCCCACACTGGTACACACCCAAATTTAATGGCCCTTTCATTTCACCTCCATTGAACTTTTTGAAGGCCCTCATATTTACCTACAGTGTTATCTCAAAGCTACGGTTACTCTCCTGCCTTCAGCCATTGATGTAACACATTGGAGACATCTTTTACACAGGACAGGATCATCGAAAGATGGTTAGTTTCATGGGAGTCCTTGGAAAGATATGCATGCTACAAAGATTGGGAAATTTACTCTACAGAGATTCAGAGATCTGTGACGTTTGGGGGAGTCTAGTAGTCAGAGATGTTGGGATATCCCATAGAAAATGAAAAAAAGACGCATTACTGTATTTTGCATCTACCATCAAGAAGGCACATGGTGCATTGGGGATCTCTAGGTTCTGTAGGGAACAGATTCTTCCACACCCAGTGAGTGAATCTGGGTAGACTAGAGAAACAATCCACAGAAACTCATATGTGTATCAGAGAGAATTTTATATAAAGGATAAGTGTACATTAATAAAGCCTGTAAATCCGATATTAACGCATATGGCTGACACCGATCTACAAAGTCCTCCTCAAATTCACAAACCACATACAATGACACTGAATGCAGGGTGATCACAGGCCAGTGGGTAGAAAGTCATTGAATCCAGTGGAGGTGGAAGCATCTCAGTGCTGGCAGGGGTCTCCACATGGCTTCTCCAGCACCCAGGGCTGCATCAGATTAGGTCCATGTGGCTTCTCCTCAGAGATGTCTTGCAGGAAGTCAGCCTTGCCAGCTGAGGCAGAGAACTAGCCACATACTGGTCCAATATTCAGAGAGCAAGAGACAAAAGAACCAGAAGGGTGAGACTAACCAAGCCATTTATCTCTTGACCCTTCAATTAAACTGCCCTTCAATTAATCCCACATGTGTTTATCGACCAGGTTGGCACAACAAGCCTTAACTAAAACACCCAGAAACTCTGCACTGAGTCATACACCAGATGACAAAGAAGGTTGCCCACTTTGAGGGGGACCGCAGAAAATAGCTCCCCAAAACACAAAGCTGTTGAACAAGCAGGACTGAGCTTTAGTCAATATGAGCTGACAGACCTGGAGGGTTGAAGATTTCAGTGGTGAGAAGAATTAAAACATACAGCCATTAGGACACCCCATAGGTAAAATTCATGATGCAGGCCCCTGAGATTTGAGAGCAAAGCCACGCAATTGGCAGCAGAAAATTTGGATGTGGTCACATTTTGTTATTTGGCCATTGCCGGTACTGTTGAAAATGTGAAGCCTTCCATTCAATGAGTATGACACCTCTTTCCATTGATATGTTTATTTTGGTACTTTACAGTGTGTTTGATAGTTTTCCTTATATACCAGATATATTCATGTATAAGCCAAGTTTTTCAGCACATTTTAAAAAAACATTTTATTAGGGACTCATACAACTCTTATCACAATCCATACATATACATACATCAATTATATAAAGCACATCTGTACATTCTTTGCCCTCATCATTTTCAAAGCATTTGCTCTCCACTTAAGCCCTTTACATCAAGTCCTCTTTTTCCCCTCCCTCCCTGCTTCCCCCTTCCCCTCATGAGTCCTTGATAATTTATAAATTATTATTTTGTCATATCTTGCCCTGTCCAGCGTCTCCCTTCACCCCCTTTTCTGTTGTCCGTCCCCCAGGGAGGAGGTCACATGTAGATCCTTGTAATCGGTTCCCTCTTTCCAACCCACTCACCCTCCACCCTCCCAGCACCGCCCCTCACACCCCTGGTCCTGAAGGCATCATCTGCCCTGGATTCCCTGTGCCTCCAGCTCCTATCTGCACCAGTGTACATCCTCTGCTCTATCCAGACTTGCAAGGTAGAATTCGGATCATGATAGTGGATGGGGAGGAAGCATGTAGGGACTGGAGGAAAGCTGTATTCTTCATTGGTGCTACGTCACACCCTGACTGACTCATCTCCTCCCCTCTGCGAGGGGGTCTCCAGAGGCCAACAAATAGGCTTTGGGTCTCCACTCTGCACTTCCCCCTTCATTCACTATGGTAAGATTTTTTTTTTTTTCTGATGACGCCTTATACCTGATCCCTTCAACACCTCGTGATCGCACAGGCTGGTGTGCTTCTTCCATGTGGGGTTTGTTGCTTCTGAGCTAGATGGCCACTTGTTTACTTTCAAGCCTTTAAGAACCCAGACACTATCTCTTTAAATAGCCGGGCACCATCAGCTTTCTTTGCCACATTTGCTTATGCACCCATTTGTCCTCGGCAATCGTATCATGGAGGTGTGCTCAGCACATTTTTAAATGCAGCTTTTGTTCTAAAATTCAGTGCCTCAGCCAATATTAGAGTCAGCTGATACTCAAGTATATATGGTATCTTATCCTTTGAGGGGTGGGGGTATGGTATTTGGGATTATTTTCTTAATTTCCTTGTTAAAGTTCTCCTTGTTAGTGTAAAGCAGAGGTGGGGAATGTCCACACTCAAAACCCTCAACACCAGCTAATATTACATGTCTCTCCAAAGAGAAGTAGTTACAGCCATGACATTAAATAGAAAGAAAACCCTGCCATCAAGTTAATGTTGACTCATAAGTGACCCTCTAAGACAGGGTAGAACTTCTCCCCTGGACGTTTCCAAGACTGTTAAGAAAGTCTTTTCCACAGAGTGGTAGGTGATTACAAACTGCTGACCTTGCAGTTGGTAGCCCAGTGCTTAACTGCTACACTGCCAGGGCTCCTTGTCCACCACGTTTGGGTGATTTAATGAAATGTTTGACCAAAACAGCAGGCTAACTTTTTAAGTTGATAATTTGGTATGGCCCTTGAATGATGTTACAAATATCCAAATGGCCCTTGGCAGAAAAATGTTTCCCATCTCTGGGAGAGGAACCAATGATATGCATGTGAACATTAGATAACAAATAATGAAGATTGGAGAGGAGTTGATGCATTTTAATTATGGTGTTGACAAAAGCACCATGAACCAACAGAACAAACAAATCTATTTAAGAAGTATGAGGGGGTGCCCCCCCCAAATGGAAAAAACTCCAGCGGGTAGAACTTTGCTAGGATGCATTTTTCCCACTAGGCAAGTATCCAGCAACTCGCTCAGAGTCAGTGCACCCAGTGGCATTGCCGGGGAAGGTTCTCTCCGGTCACAGTGCATGTTTTTGTAAAAGCAGTTTTCCTCAAACCTACTTTTTTGTGATGGTTGATTTAAGATAACAGTGTATGGCTATGAAATTTTGTTTCGTACTTGGGAAAAATGCCGCAGAAACTGTTGTGATGTTGAACACAGCACACAAGGACATTGCTATGGGAAAAACTAGTGTACAAATAGTTTCCTCATTTCAAAAAAGGTGAAATGTCGATTGATGACAAACCTCATTCTGAACATCCATCAATTTCCCAAAAGGACAAAGATGTTGACCCGTAGTGCATTTGGAGTGTGTTCCACCAGGTCAGACTGCTAGTCAAGCTTTCTATTTAGAGGTTCTGGAAAGATAGCGTCATAGTGTGCAACAAAAAAGGCCTGATTTGTGGCAGACGGGGTACTGCTTTTGCCACCACAACAATGCACCTGCTCACGCACCATCTCAGTGTGGCAGGTTTTTCTTTTTTGGCAAAAAACAGTGTCTCCCATGCCCCCCACACCTGACTCACCTGACTTTGCTCTGTGCACCTTCTTTTTGTTTCTGCGAATGAAGAGGGACATGAAAGGACAGCGATTTGACAACATAGAGGAGGTGAAGAAAAGGAGGGAGGAGCTGTCAGCCATCCAAACAGATGAGTTTGAAAAAGGTGTCCAAAAATGGAATTGCAGATTTGACAAATGTATTAATGAAATGGAGAGTATTTTGAAGGTGATAGAGTTGTTTTATAAATTTTTTTTAAATAAATAAAAATTTAAATACATAGCTTTGATTTTTAAAATTCCATTGGGGGGAGGTGTTGCCCTCTCGTATGGCCAGTATGCTCCTTAGAAGTAAGGGTGTTGAGACTTCCAGTCCACGTAAAAGGGAATCATGCTTGGTAAAGCACAGGGTCAGTGAAAATGAACAAAATCCTTCAAATACGTGGATTGACACAGTAACAGGAACAATGGGCTCAAACACAATTGAGAGTACGACAAAGGGCCAGGTAATGCTGCCTTGCGTTGTTACATATGGAAAACAACTGCACAGCGCCTAAATACATTGCCCAAACCCCATAGTTCTCTTCCTGATATTTTGTTGTTACTCTTTGAAATTTCTAGTTCTTTTCTATTTCTTGTATTGCTTACCTGAATTGTTCTATGGATTTGCTTGTATTCTCCTGAGCTCTTTGAAGATCCTATATGCTGTACACACTCAGGAATATAAACCGACCCAAATATCAGCGGAGGCACCTACTTTTACCATAAACACTGCATTAAAAATGTGCTGAAAAACTCGGCTTATACACGAGTATCTATGGTATGTTGTTGGAATCCCTTACGGGGTAATTCCATCACTGCTTCTTCCTTGGAAGTTGGTTTGTTCCTTTATTTTGCTCTTTTGAGCCAACTTATCCTGTTTCTTTGTGTGATGTTATTTTCTACTGTCGCTGAGGCATTAATGCGTTATTAATTTCTTTAATGATTGTATGTGTATTTTTGTGAATGTTGGTTTTGTTTTGATATATTAGGACCTTATTTCTCCTTTCTCTTTAGAATGTCATCTTCCTGAAGAGTTTTTGGGGTGTGTGTGTGTGTGTGTGTGTTTAATTATAGGAAGTCCCCACATTAGACACAAAATATGTCCTTACCTGTGTCTTTAAGTAGAATTTGTAAGTTGGGTAATTTATCTAGTCTTTTATGCAAGAAAAGGCTGAGCCCTCTCAGTGATTTAAAAACTGTACACAGAGGAAGTGATCATGATTTTTTTAGTAATGGTTTCCTCACAGCCAGTCACTAAGAAGGTGGGGTACTGGGAGGGTGCGGGCAGGGTGGGTGCACATGGCCAGTCACAGGTCTGGTAGTGCAGGAGGGGCAACGCACTGGGCAGGAGTGGCAATTAGGGTGAGAAACACTGCTGGTCAGCAGGGAAGTGCGTATTGCCAGTTGTGGGTGGGGAGAGTGATGGTTGGGAGGTGTTGTGCAAAGGGGAGTGAGCTACTGAAGTCACCAGTGTGATCACAAACAAAGGTGAGGATGGGGGACTGTCCAGAGTCGTCAGGTAGAGGGTCTCCTTCTGCCACTCTATGGATCCTCCACTTGTGTTGTGTGTCAAGGCTCAAGAGCCATCGCTGGTGAGTTCTAGCCCTGTTTTCCGGCTTCCTCCCTGCTCTGTGATGGTCTGGATCCCTAGAGCTCTCACCTACCTTCCCTCAAGTCAGTTCACATTCTGGTCACCTTGCTTCACAGAGAGACAACAGGAAACTGTCCAGATAGGCCAACAGGAACTATGCAACAGAGTCCAGCAGGAACTGTGCCTAATCCAGGCACAGGAGCATTGTTGACTTTGTCTCAGAGCACCACAATCATAACGCTCCTTGTTTGTGCTTTACATTCAGTTTCTCCTTCGATTTGTTATCTGGTCTAATTCTTCAACCTCCTACCTGCTCTTTTGGGTTCTAAGATTGCCATCTTCAGCTTTTTCACCCCCGTGGGTTTTTGCTGTAGATGGACAGCATGGTATGTCTAAGCTGTCATGTTGGACTGTCTTGTGTAAAATCACAAATAGAACAAAAGTAAAAGGATGGAAAAAGACATACTATACTAACCCTAATCCAGTTATTTTAATATTGGACAAAATACATTCAGAGACAAATATAATTCAAAGCATATTACCAGATAGCAAGGATCCTTTGATAAAGGATGAACTCATCAAGGGTACTGTAATAGTTAAGGTGTTGTGTCAACTCAGCTGGGCCAGGATTCTCTGTGGTTTGGCAATTAAGACCTAGTAATCCCTCGTGAGGAGATCTCCTTGAGAGTATGGCCTGCTTCCAATTTTAAGTAGATGCTGTTGAAAAGCTTGCTTGATTTTACTGGCTCTACATCCTGCATGTGGTTTGTCAACCTCCAGTTCTTTGGATTTGAGCCAAGGGCCTGCTGTCTTCCCTGCTCATCTTGGGAGCTGACAGTGACTTGCCATCTTACCTGCCAATCGTGGATTCATCTGCCTCTGTAGCAGGAAACCTGTCATCTTCTACTGATCTTGGGTTCACAAGCCCCTGCAGTTATGTGAGCCCACAGACGTCTCCAACCTACCTTGTGGAACTAGCCCACTTCCACAACTCTGTGAGCCATTTTCTTGCTATAAACCTCTCTCTATCTATACATATAATCTTCACCAATTTTGCTACTCCAGATACACCTATGACATCTACATAAAAATGTAAATATTTATTAACCTGATACAAAAACTAAATATGTGAAGTAAAAACTGAAATACAAGGAGTAATAGGTAACATCATAATTACAGTCAGACATTTCAGCATGTTTTCAATAATTGATAGAACAAGTAGACAAAAGCCAATAAATATATCAAAATGATAAACCAACCTAACAGTAAATTAGCATTATATAAATCTTTTAATGCACACAGGGAATATCAGCATTTATTCAGTGATAAAATAATTCTCAGTAAATTTGAATGGCTTTGCGTCAAAGAAAGTATGGTTTATGACCACAAGAGGATTGTTAGAAATTAATAAAAGAGACAGTGAGAAAGCTGATAAACACTTGAAAACTGGGGTTTGATTAAGTGCAATGTATATAGCCTAGAGGAACTGCTGAGAGTTAAATGAAGGTCAGACATGATAGTGGGACAGGAGGAAAGTAAAAGGAAATGAGGAGGCAAAAGACATTTGCAGAGGAAAATATAGGCAGGAACCAGTATGTATGTAAATATATTAATACATAATAGGGATATAGGTCTGTACATATATTTATGTTAAAGGTAGCAGACAGACATTGGGCCTCTACTGAACTACTCTGTGGAGGTGCGACCCAGATACACAGCTCTCTGGAGGCCAGCCTTTCTCGTTGCCTTCACTTTCCAACTTGCTGGCCACCATGAGAGCTGCTGGAGCCCTGACACGTGTCCACCGATGGGGGATCCGCATGATTTGAAACCAGTGGCCTGTGATATTCTGCATGATGCTGTGTGAGTCGGAAGAGGGACTTAGGGACTAGTATCAGACTTAGGGACTTGAATTGGACTGGGCTGGGATGTTTGCTTGATATATAATTACTTCTTGATATAAAACTCTTTCTTACACATATATGTCACTGGATTTCTTTAATCAACCTGGCCTAACACAGTAGAATTTGGAAGTCTTTTGAAGTTAATAAATATAATGCATGAAAATTTGTGGAACGCAGCAGAATTTAAATCAATTCTTTTATCTTTCATCTCAAGAAACATTTAAAATTTAAACTCAGAGTAAGCAAAAGAAAGGATATAAAGATGAGATACAAAACAGAAAAATAAGAGACTATCAGTGAGAACAAAAGCTAGTTGTTGGAGAAGATTAATACAACTGAACAATCAGCCAGACTAAACAACAACAAAAACTTAATTGACATTAGAAATTAGAAATAACATCCTTAGTTTCTAAAGATAGTTTGGAAGAATAAGAAAACACAAAAAACTATGCCCATCAATTCAACACATTATACCATTTGGATTATCTCCCTAAAAGACACAAACTATCAGAACTACTGGAATCATACCATACAGAATTGGTATCAATATAGAAAAATCAATGGGACAGAATAGGGTCCAAATTTAAACCCACAACTGTAGGATATGAAAATAAAAATTTATAAATCATCAAGGGTTCATGAGGGAGGGGGAAGCGTGGAAGGAGGAGAAAAAATGAGGAGCTCAAGTAGAAAGAAAATGTTTTGGAAATAATGGCAACTGATGTACAAATGTGCTTGATACATTGATGGCTGGATTGTTATAAGAGCTGTAAGAACCCCCAGTAAAAGATTAAAAACAAAACAAAATTAAACCCACCCATGTATGGTCAATTGGTTTTTGACGAAGGATAGTCTTTCTTAGAAACGATGCCGGAGAAACTGGGCATCCACATGCCATAGACAAGGCGCGCATCTGTCAGCATGGTTTGCCAATGCAAAAGTAGTTCCAAATACGCCTTAGGCGTAAAAGTATAAAGAAATGTTAACATTTTTATGGTCTCAAAACAAGGATTTCCTTAGGTATAACACCAAAATCATGATCTTTGAAAGAAAAATGGATAAAATGGCATAAAATGGCGTGGCACAGTCAGTCCACCTCCTGTAACTTCACCAGGAAGTAGGAGAAGCAAGGTCAACATCAGCATCCAGGTTCTCCTGAGGCGGGTGTCACGCAGACCCCTCTCTGATCTTTTTACCAATCCTGACGCCCTCTGTCCCTCCTTGGGCACTCTGCTTCCCCGCGGAGCTCAGTGATTCATGGCACTGGCCACATAGCACTGCAGAACATATTCAGTTATTGAGGTTATCAAAATAATTTCTCATCTGTGTTGCAAGCAGGCCCCTCTGATCCCCAGCTCCTTGGCCTGTCCTCTAGTCTACTCATACAAGTGAGATATTTTCGTTCTGTCAAGTTCTGGAGATGTCCACTCTCCCAGTAAACCTTGGCCCAAAGGCACTCCGCTGTCTTGCTCCATGGGTCGGTAAGCATATTCTGTTGCCAACTGCCCAGGAGTGCTCTACTCCACCCCCAAGCCCGCTGCTGCCTGAAAGCAGTCAGCCCTTTTGCTCCATAAATCTGCATAGACTTACTTGATGCCGTGCTCCCAGGGCCAGGAAACACACTGAGCCATCCCTTACCAGTTTCTGGTTCTCCTGCTTTTTGCCCCCTTTAGCAATGAGGCTCTCAGTGCAGAAATCCCCAGCGCAAAGGATGCTCTCCACTCCCAGCTCTTTGGGGAGCTCCTGAGGTTCCTCTTTCTGCCTCTGGAGGGCCTCATTTTTAAAGGCTAATGCAATACTAAAACTGATCAAGCCTCTCAACAGGGCTACATAGATCTTATTTGCATGATCCTATCCCACAAGGGCTACCATGAACCTTATTTACAAGATTAGCATATGCAATAAGGTCCAAGCACTTCATTTGCATAGTCTTACTCAGTCATTTGATATAATTTGCAAAGACTTTGGCTAGACAAATCATAGAAAGCAATTTATTGCACCGCCAATTGAATGAGAATTAAATCTTTGAAAGGCATTGTTAAAGCATAAAGGGCCCAGTCACATCGTGCAGGATGGCTGACTATAGGAAAGATCAGAGCCTCGAACATCTGACAATGCTGACAATGCTTAGAATTATTTGTAAGGATTTATATTGATTTATGAGTTCGCTATGGCCTCCGTCAGGAAAGATCAGAGCCTCAAACTTCTGACAGTGCCAGAAAAGAGGGCTCCAAAAGCTCAACAACAAACCCAGCACAAGAATGGAGGTTATGTCAGAGGTAGAGCAGCAAACTGAGAGCTCCTAAGTATCGAAGTTCAGAAACAATTTAAGCAATAAAATAACATAAAACTGAACTAGAATTCAAATCATGAAATAAAAATCCATAGACCCATGCATCTAGAAATGATTAAATAAATAAATGGGAGAAAACAGATTAATCTTTCAGGCAGAAAAATCACAAATAATTTGTCGATCCACAGCACCCTCAAGGAGGTGGGCCATCACACTTCACTCCATACAAGTGGGCTATGCACAACTTCTTTCCCACGAGTCCATTTACAGCATGAGCGGGTTCAGAAGATAAGGTAGCACTAATCCTTGAAATTGTCAAAGATGTCAAGAAAGTCTGAGACAATGTCAAAGTCAAAAGGAGCCTATGGTGACAAGAGGACAATTGAAGGTGAAGTGGATTTTGAATGGGACCATGAGACACAACAAAGGAAGTAAGATTGAAGACATGGGACACTGAATGCAGGGTGGACTTCGGTTAATGATAATGTTCTTTAAGAGTAACAAGGGTAGGATTTAATAGTAGGAAAAACTAGGTGCCGGGACACAGGGACTTTCTGTACTCTTGGCAGTAATTCTACAAATCTAAAACCATTCTAAAATAGTTTCATTTTCTTTAAAAACTAAATATCTAAACCACAGTTGTCCAAAGGAAATATAAGCATTTTAATATTTCCTAAGTCACATTAGAAAAGCAAAACGAAACATGTGAAATTAATGCTAATAGTATATTTTTATTTAAGCAAACATATCATCACAAAAATATCACGTCAACATGTAATCACTATGAAAAAAGCATTAATGAGATATTTTACTTTCTCTTTTTCATCCTAAGCATTTGAAATCTAGAGTGTATTTTATATTTCCAGCACATCTCAATTCAAACTAAACTCATTCCAAGTGCTTAGGAGCCACGTGGGACGAACAATGAAGATCTAAATAAAGATCACACATTGCCAATATTGAGCATTTCTTTATTATAATATGGTGGTAACCCTGACTTAGTTGTAGACTAATATAGAAATGCATTTCCATTGAGAAGTTCCATTTTAAAGTGAGAACAACAAAAAAGCAGCTCAAAAGGCAAAGCAAAACAAGCCACAGATGCTTGCAAAACACACCTAATATTGGCAACATATTTTAACAGATACTGTTTCACAGTAAATAAGCACTTAAAAGGTGTCTGACGCCATTAGACATTAAGTGCAAATGAAAACCAAAATGAGACGCACAACACACCCCTAACATCAGAGTGCAGCACACCAAGGATGTGAGACCACCGGGCCGCTCATGGGTTTCCGCTGCAAATGCAAAATGGTAGAACCACTTTGGAAAACAGTTCAGCGGGTTTGTTTTTAAATTAAAAATATAGCTACCATATGATCTAGGCATTCCACTAATAGGGATTTCTTCCAGAGTAATGAAACCATTCATTCATACACTGAATCATAAACAAATGTCTACAGCAGTTAGTTTTAATAGCCCCAAACTGAAAACCCAAATAACCATCAATAGGCTAATGGATAGGCAAATTGTCCCATAGCCACAGACTCTAAAAAAATAAAATCAGTCTGTTGAGTCAATTCTGACTCACAGCGACCCTATAGGAGAGAGCAGAGC